>NC_090022.1:112962890-114162890 GCF_037176765.1 Anolis sagrei | reverse complement strand
CAAGTCACTCATACAACAGTCTAATTGTTATGCCTATGTTTCTCCATGCTCACAAAACCTCAACTTATAATTCATTCCCATTCTTATGTTCATATAGACATACACATACCATTTGAATATCAGTGAGACAAGATAAGGAGATTCAACTCTCTCTTCCATTCAAACTGAGATCACTTGGCAGTGATCTGAAGAGAGTGTGTATGCACAGTTTAAATAATAAAAACTATGTATGATGGGTAACCCTTGTCCTTGTCGTCATGTAAATCACACTTAGGCTGTGATGGTGGCAAAATTCTGTTGGGGAAAATTGAGTATTTACCTTATCTAAAATCATACAATATCAACTTTAGCACAGTAAAGAACACATGGAACACACCATCAGATACTCTGAAAAGTAAAAAAAAGGCTATGATTGATTGATTGATTGAATTTATATTCTGCCTTTCTCCCAAGATGGGGTTTCAGTGTGACTTGAAAGAAAGACATGTTTGACTCTACAGAAATAGACATATAGAACAAAATCCACCAAAATACAAAATCCAACTGCAAACAGAATTCATAAAATAAAGTTAGAATAGTTTGCAACAAAAGTTATTTCAAGAAAATTAAATGACAGACATTTCTTAAACCATTACCATTTTACATCCTGTAGGGGATGCTACACTAATCACTCCACCCCAAATCATCCCTTTCTAACATCAGATTTGTCAATCCAGCTCTCACCTACATTCATTTGCTGTCTTCTTTCATCAAGCAGTGATTACTACTCAGTTGTTCAGTGTCCATATCCGCAGTTGAGTGCAGAAAACAGAATAATTCCTTTCTTCTTTTTGTCCCTTAACCAAATTATTTCAAAATAATAACTTCCTTTGGTATTACTTCATGAGGTTGATTTATCCTTCAAGCACAAGGAAAACAACCCATTCAAGAAAACACTGCTAAATTACAAACCTAATAGCCACATACTTTCACAGAGGAAGTTCTCATTCAGCCCTGGATATCATTAGAAGCTTCTGCAGCAACAGTGGCAGCCACAATGAGAGATACCAGAACTGATGCTTTCAGGTCTTTCTGTTTTGGTCCACGGTTGCTAGCTGCTTCTCTTCCTTGCTGAGACAGAAATACATTCAAATTTACAGAAACAGATATCCAGGTTTCTGGAAATGCTTGGTTGAAAGATGGTGGAGAGCCACTGGAAGGCACTTCTTAACTTTGGTCCAGTCCCTCTCAGCAAACAATACTTACGTGCACTGATTGCCATGCTGTATAAGGATGTGTAGGGATGGTGAGTGAACAGAACTGTGCTCATTTCCTCAAAATCTTGTGCACCTTAGGACCATTACTATTGACAGCCCATGAATCCTTGAGGGAATTCTCCAAGCCTCTGTCAGTAATGTTTTTAAAAGGTCAGTACTTGGACAGAGCAACCCTTACTCTTCCTTTCGCAAGGAAAAAAAGCTTCAGTGTGGGAAAGGAGGTAATAGGGAGCAGAGAACTCTGCACACAGAAAAGGCAAGCCTGACATGTCTCTCCATGTCTGAACGCAGTGAGACAGCTTTCATTAGGTCGATGGGTTGGATCATTGGCCTCTATAAAAGAGACTGACATAACATTTCTTCTGAGTGGGCATAAAGATCACTAAGGAGACAATGCCCTCATTTGCCATTCCATCACTGCTTTCCTGCTTCTTATGGTGAGAAATTGTGGTCTGAACACTTTTGCCCACTAGAATGGTTGGAACTGGATTGCACACAGAGGCGGCTCAACCCATTACGCAAAGTTAACATTCACAGTATAGTTGATTTTGTCCAGGGGCGCTCTTGAGGCACTCTTGGGGGAAAATAGACCTTGACATATGCGAGTTGTAGTTACTGGGATGTATAGTTCACCTAAAATCAAAGAGCATTCTGAACTCCACCAGTGATGGAATTGAACCAAATATGGCACACAGAACTCCCATGACAAACAGAATATATATATCAATGATTAGTTGGGGGAGGGGCACCAAAATACTGTTTGCTTACAGTTAAAATTACCTAGGGCCGCTTCTGATTACACATTTTCTATTGCTTGCTGCTTGGAGATTAAACATTTTTCCTTTGGGAAAAAGGGACAGAGTAGCACATTCCAGAAGGCAAAATATGGTGTTAGTGCCATCAAGATGAGCTTAAACCTTTATATTTTCAGCACATCCATTTTCCTGGAATGAATTACTGTTGACATGCTGTCTTAGTCCAAGAAGGGGTCACAGTTGGGATGCTGGTGGAGGAAACTCTTGTCATGTTGAAATAATTTAAGATGGTAGTAACAAGGTCAGATCTAAGAGCATATCTGAACTGTAGATTTCATCCTTTGATTGTAAGGGGAGGAAAAGCAATCCTATTTAGAATAGGACAAACATTACCTTTCCTGAGCAGGCAGATCACAAACAGGGTATCTGTTTAACAAGACTAAACTTCAAGCTATTCCATTTTGCCCCCATTCCACAACGCCAACTTAATATTTCTACTGGCTCATTTTGGATCTGATGTAAAAAGAGAACATCAGTACAGAATATCCTAGATGCTCTCACTCTGCAGTTTCAGGTATGTGAATCCTAGGAAACTTTAGGCTGTAGGGCCTGAATTTTGTCCTCTGTGATTCCTGATCCAGCCCCTCAGATGGCTAAGACCCATTCTGTCATTTGGTGTTTTTTCCCAAGTTTATTGTTGTTGTGTGCCTTCCACACATTTCTGAATTAATGCCAACTCTCTCAGTGGAGTTTTGTGACACAATTTGTTAAAAGACTTGCATTTGAGTTCCACTGAGGCTGAGAGAGTGTTACCTGCCCAAAGTCACCCAGTGCGTTTCCATGATTAAGCAAGGATTTAAACCCCAATATCCCAGGGTCCTAGTCCAACACTCAAACTACTACATCATGCTGGCTCCCAGCTTTAGTACAGATTTTTCTCATTATAAAATGCGGATATTCTTCTGCTAATGCTTAATTTCTAGAAACAAAAGCTCTAAGTTAAAATATGCAGACATTTTTGATCCCACATACTTGTGTGAAATTGAATTTGACCCTCCCACTGAAAGAGGTTTTCTATCCTTGGGCAGTTATCTTAAAAGAACATAGTAATCAAGACAGAGTCCTTTAGAGTTCTGTAACATAAATGCCAAGAAAACAGTCATTCCCAGCAGCACTTTCTGGTAGGAACTGATTAATTAAACACCGTGCCCTTTACAGTATCAGAGTTAATAAGTCAGGAAGAGATGAGCAGACTGCATTCTGCCAAGAACCTTCTCCACGTCCTCAGAATGCAGCAACTGAAACTGATTTCATAAAACATGTTCCAGGTTCATCTTATCTGTAAAATCCATATCAGAGGTAAGCATTTTATCCTGAGTACTTAGCAAATATTTCACAAGTTGTCTCTGACAGCTCCCTTACAACACGCCATTGTGTGCACCAAACTGTAATAGGCCCTGAACTGGACAGGAGACCTGGATGATACTCAATGTAGGTAGAACATTTCTTAGTCAGAATTCCAAAATGCAAAATACTCCAAAATCAAACATGATCCACATGGGTGGCTGAGAGAGTGACACCTTTGCTTTCTGGTGGTTTAGTGTATGCAAACTTTGTTTCAGGCATAAAACTATTAAAAATAGTTTTTAATGGTGTAGAAAATTACCTCCGGGATGTATTAATAAAGAATATGTTTTATTTATGGTTTATTTACTTTCTAACAATAAATATAAACCAGTGTTATCTGAAAACAAAGTGAATATAAATATAAAAAAATAAAAACAAACAGATAATTTTATTTAAACAATTAAACATTAAAATATAAAATGTATTAAAACATATTATTTATTAAATACAAATGACTGTCATGTTTATGTGTGTGTATGTTATATATATATATATATATATATATATATATATATACACACACACACACACACACACACACATACACACACACATATATATACACATATATACACACACACATACATACATACACACACACACTATTCTGGAACACCTGTGTTTGTATGTGTATATATATACACACACATACAAACACAGATGCTCCAGAATAAAAAGAAATCTAAAACACCTCAGATGTCAAGCATTTTGGATAGGAGATACTCAAGCTGTATTGATGGCACAGAACTGTTCCTTTTTCACTGCCATATAGACATATTGTTGGATTATTAATAAGCTCTATTCTGTGTTTAAATTCACACCTGGAGCTCTTTCACATTCCAGAATTACAGCAACATGATTCCACTTTAACTGCTATAGCATTATTCAATGGGATCTGACTAGCTGAGAAATCTATTACACATTTTGAATCACATCTCAGTCTGGGATGATGGCATGCCACTAAACGTTATGCTTGATGCAGTGATTGTGACCTTCTGAGCTACTCTGAACAACAAGCCTAGGTAGAAGCCACAACAACAGGTCCGAGGTCACCATCATAGTTTAAAGTGGAAACAGCTGGGCAATGGGATGGTCCCTAGTGATGGGATTTTTAATTTATCACATAAGATATGCATACCGGGAACTGAATCTTAGATGAACAGGTCTGTCCCACAGGGAGTTGGAATCCTTATGGAAGATAGAGCTGGTAAATTGAGCTGAGTGGAGATGCCAACTGTGGCTAAGAGTACATAAAACACAGAAGATTTTAGATACTACAACAGGATGTTTAATCTATCTGCTTAGACTGGGCCTATCCCAGACCTTTTTTTAAAATATAAGCTTTTTATTGCTATGAAATTGGGGTCTACGGAATGTCCCAATAGTCTTGAATCTAGTTTTCTGACTAGAACAGGAAGCTAAGGAACCTGTTCTACTACTGGAGACGGACAAAGACGTTTTAAATTAAGCACGGTTGGTTTGAGAAAGTAATTTTGAAACATATTATGAAAGCAGATTTGCTTTGAGAAACTGATTTTGAAACATATGAAAGTCAAAAATATTCTGGTTTATATATTTTATTTTGATTATATGCATACCTAGAAAATGGCAATATTTTATTATTTGAAAGGTTCTCTCTCTCTAGGAACCATGAGTTTAAGATTACTGAAACTTGGCATATGTACTGGGAGTTATTTTACATACAGCACTCTTGAATTTGTTTAAATTATTTTAAATGTGTCTCTGTATTTGAGGCCTAAAGTATTATTACCAATCAGTAGGTGGCAGATTTCTGTACATATGTTTGTAGAGAATCCAGGGAAGAAGTAGACCAAGGCATAAAATTATGAGCCCTTGCCCTGCCTTGGGGCAGCCCCTGTCCCTGGGCATGAAGGCTGCAGACTTTTCCTGAAACTCTAGAGCAGTAATATAACAGGGTTGCTGTGAGTTTTCCGAGCTGTATGGCCATGTTCCAGAAGCATTCTCTCCATATCTATGGCAGACATCCCCAGAGGTTGTGAGGTTTGTTGGCAACTAGGCAAGTGAGGTTTATATATCTGTAGAATGTCCAGGGTGGGAGAAAGAACTCTTGTCTGCTTGAGGCAAGTGTGAATGTTGCAATTGGCCACCTTGATTAGCATTTAATGGCCTTGCAGCTTCAAAGCCTGGCTGCTTTCTGCCTGGGGGAATCCTTTGTTAGGAGGTCTTAGCTGGCTCTGATTGATTCTTGTCTGGAATTCCCCTGTTTTCTGAGTGTTGTTCTTTCTTTACTATTCTGATTTTAGAGTTTTTTTAATACTGGTAGCCAGATTTTGTTCATTTTCATGGTTTCCTCCTTTCTGTTGAAATTGTCCACATGCTTGTGGATTTCTATGGCCTCTCTGTGTAGCCTAACATAGTAGTTGTGAGAGTGCTCCAGCATTTCTGTGATCTCAAATAATATGCTGTGTCAGGTGCTCTGCTATGGCTGACTTCTCTGGTTGACTTAGTCTGCAGTGCCTTTCATGTTCCTTGATTCATGGTTGGGCAATGCTGCTTTTGGTGGTCCCTATGTAGACTTGTCGACAGCTGCACGGTATACGGTAGACTCCTGCGGAAGTGACATGATCCCTATTGTCCTTTGCTGAATGTAGCATTTGTTAGATTTTTTTTAGTGGGTCTGTTGAAGGTTTGTAGGTTGCGTTTTTTTATCAGCGTCTCTATGCGGTCAGTAGTTCACTTAATGTATAGTAAGAACACTTTTCCTAACCTGACAGCAAGCATGCCTCAAGATACCAAGGATGGTGGCTTCACTCTGGTGGGGCAAGCACAATGAACACTGCATAACTTGATGTTTGATAGATTGGATACATTAAAATATGGGTGATTTAATCCTGTAAAAAAACAGATACTGCTATTTGTAATTACTTACTTAGGCGATCCCTCGTAGTAGTCAGAGGATTATGGTCCTCAAAGTGTAGTGTCTTGGCGGTGGGTCTGTAGGTGGCTGTGGAGCCCTATTCTTGATCCGCATGTTCTCCTGCAGTGAGGACATCAGTTTCCAGGTGGAAGGCGGTGCTGGTCAGGGTTGGCTTGACATGCCTTCCTCTTGACACATTTCTGCCTTTTGCCCTCCATTTGTGCTTCTTCAAATTCTGCAGCACTGCTGGTCACAGCTGACCTCCAGTTAGAGCGCTCAAGGGCCAGGGCTTCCCAGTTCTCAGTGTCTATGCCACAGTTTTTAAGGTTGGTTATTCGTAATGTCAGGGGGAGGAAATAAAAGGGTGGCTGAAGTTCAGTTTCCCCTTCCAAGCCGAAGGGGCAGTGATGGGCAGTGATCTCTATAACCGCAAGCAGCCAGGTCCAGGTCACTTTGCACTGGTGTGGATTGGAGCCCATTTCCTCCCAGACAGAAGCAATGTGGGGAGGCTTTGGGAGGAACAGGTGGCCTCTTTGTCCTCCAACAGGGAGTGTTGCATTTGGGCAAGGAAGTGGGAGGCAATGAATAAGTGCAGGGCTCAGAAGTGTTCTTGCACAAGAGAAAGGAAGCCAGCACTGAGGAGCCGGGGAGAAGGTTCGAGTGCCAGCCTTGGCGAAGGGAACAAGATCCTACAAGTTCTCAGTTCTAACTGGGAAGAGCTTAGGCTGCCAACCTCAGAAGGAGGCCCACCAAGCCTCCGGAGAGTGCCGGGGAGACGCTGGGGGCCCTTGGCCCTGCCGGAGAGGTTTCCGGGTCCTGGCTACTTGGGAGGAGGGAGAGCCAAGGCCGTGGCCAGAGGCCATTGAGCGGCGCCGGAGCCTGCCGCGGGGATTGAACTGTAGTAACCCCGGGAGGCCGGCGCTCTTCTGAGGTGAATGACCTGAAATAAGCCACAATTCAGAGGCGCTTCTTGCATCACCAGGCGCTTCGTTTCCTAAACACTAGGGCCGTCCCCTCCTGCAGTCACCACATCACCCTATCGCCTAGCAACGCCCCCACAGCCCCGCAGATTGGCCCCGGCGCGCGCACCCCTTCGCCTTCCGCGCCGCTGATTGGGCCCTTGCGCTCAATGACTGCCAGGCAGGAAAGGGAGGGGGAGGAGGGAAGCGCGCCTCGCTTTGTATCCGCGGCGCTCGCCGGCTTCCTAGGAAGGAACTCGGGCGGGCAGAGAGAGTAACGAGGCCGGCGAGCGGCGCGAGGCCAGAGAGAGCGCTAAGCCCGCTTAAGCCTACCCCCTCCCTCCCTCCCTCGCCGCGCGCAAAGAGCAGGCGGGAAGGGAAGGGACTCAACGGGGGCCACGCGCGCGGCCCAAGTCCCAAGTCAAGCACATCCATGCAAGCCTCCCTCAAGAAGCAAGCTTGTGCCAAACCAAACACGTCCCCTTCGAAGGCGCCTCCTCAGCTCCCTCGAGCGGTTACCCCCGGGGGGAAGCCAGGTCCAAGCAGACCCCCCCCCCCCAGCCATTGCGGCCCTTCCTGTGCCACCCCTCGAGCAAATGAGCCCCCTCCCCGTCTCTCTCTTTCTGCGTGCCATGCCCCGGGCGAGTGAGTCCTGCCGCCCGGCCCGTCCTGGCCCGCTGCCCTCCCAGGCGGCGGGGGCATGGTTCCCCGCGTGGCAACCCGCCCCGCCCCTTCCGCGAGGGGGAGGCCCCGGGGCCCCCACGAGAGAGAGAGAGCGGGAGGGGAAGGGAAGGGGGGGGTCTGCGCCGGAGTCCCGTCCGCGGCTCTCATTGGACTGCGGCGAGGAGCAAAGCTGTCAGCCCATGTGGCGTGGCCTCCGGAGGTGGCGGCTGGTTAAATAGGCGCCGGAGCCGGAGGGAGGCCAGTCAGGCAGGCAGTCAGTCAGTCAGTCAGGAGAGGACCGCATCCACGCAGCAGCGGCAGACGCAGGAGGAAGAGGAGGAGGAGGAGGAGGAGGCACTGGCGGAGGCGCCAGGTTGAGTGCGCACCAGGCACGCAAGGAGCACGCAGGACGCGGCGGCCCACGGGCGGAGGGATTGGCCTTGCGCCGGGAAGAGGAGAAGAAGAAGAAGCAGAAGAGCAGCAGCAGCGCCATCGCAGACCTCAGCCACCTGAGCAGGTAACCGGGCCCAAAGGGGATGCGGAGGCAGGGGGGGAAAGGAAGGAGAGAAGGAAGAAAAAAAGGAAAGACAGACTGAAGGGCTCTCAGGGCCGCAACTTGGCCTCCTCTTGCCCCGCATCGCCGCCAAGGGAAGGGCGGGGAACCGGTGCCGGCTACTTCCATCTTCCCGATGCAAATACGGTTACGCATCCTCCAGGAAGCGAAGTTGGCCCACCGGGAAGGACGGCGCACGGGCTCTCCCTTCTTTGGGGGGGGGGAGGGGAAGAGGCTCAGCTGAAGGCCGCCCTGAGCCCTTCCCTCTTGACCCCTCAAAGAGGAACCTAAAGCGCGGCTTGATGGATTTCCTTGTCTGTCTTTTGGGGGGGAGGGGGGGGCTCTTCTCGGCCTCCTTCGATGTCGGGGGAGGATGTGCGGGATGGAAGGGAAAGAGGGCGGGAGGGAGGTGTGTGTTTGCCGGGCGGCCGCGGGAAGGAGGGAGGGAGGAGTGCTGGGCGAGAGAGGAGATGGAGGCTAAGCCTCGCCTGTGGTTCTGCATCCAGCCATTTTGATGCCAGGCGGGGAAGGCAGGCAGGCAGGCGGGCGGGCGAGGGTGGCACAGCAGGGCAGGCCATTCGCTCGGTGGATCTGGAGAGGAGAAAAGGAGGCCGTTTCCCTCGTCGGTGTTTCGCCTCTTCACTTCTTGACTACATCGCTACGCAAAGGACCAAGGACTGTGAAAGGTGGAATAGTATACTCTCTGCCTCTGAGGATGCTTGCCATAGATGCAGGCGAAACGTCAGGAGGGAATGCCTCTAGGACATGGCCATATAGCCCGAAAAAACTACAGCAACCCAGTGATTCCAGCCATGAAAGCCTTCGACAATACGGTGGAATAGTATATTCTCTGCCATGTCTGTTGTGGCATCAGATATCATTTCTACTGGGAACATTCGCCCTTTTTTCACTTGCTGAGAAATAATTCCACTTTCATGTTTGGAAGGCGGTTCTCCTTGCCCGTCCATCCCTATATCCATCCCTCCATCCACCCATATTTGATCTATTGTTCGTCTCCATGTTCCCCAGCTGACACCAGACATTTACCTCCCAGTTCCTGCCAGCCTCCAGAGCTCCTTTCAAATGCAATGATTTGAGCTGTTTTACATTACAGCTAATTAGTTTTTATCCATGTGGCGTCAAAGATAGTTATCTGACCAGAATGCTTTGGAATTGTATTACAAAGTGAGGAATTGGGGCCGCGTGGAGGCTTCAGAGACAGACATCCTCTGTGGAAGATGGTGGAAGGGGAGTGGGACCACACCCCCCTTTGCCAACCCAGATATGGCTGCTACTTGATAGTTGTCTGGAAGTTTTGAACTTCCCCTCTCCTGCTTATCCTGGAGCATCATTCCAAGAATGAATGGAGCCAGGACATCGAGGGCCCTTCCACACAGCCATATAACCCAGGGTATCAGGGCAGAAAATCCCACAATATCTGCTTTGAACTGGGTTAGCTGAGTCCACACTGCCATATTTCTTGCTTACTTACTTAGGCAATCCCTCGTTGTCTGAGTAGGATAGTAGGGCACTGCCAACGCAGAAAATGTGGGGTTTTATTCTGTGTGGAAGGGGTCTGAGAATCTATTTTTTGTCTCTTACTTTAACCCTTCTGTCAGTATCAAATCCAGCGAGCGACGTGAGCTCCCATCTGTCAGCTCCAGCTTCCCATGCAAGGACATGACAGAAGCCTCCCACAGGATGGTAAAACATCTGGGCATTCCCTGGGCAATGTCCTTGCAGACTGCCAATTCTCTCACACCAAAAGGAACTTGCAGTTTCTCAAGTTGGTCTTGACCTGGGGGCAAAAAATTTACTTTAGAAAGCTCCTGGTTTTTAGAAGAAACCTGAACGCCATGATCACCTTTCCCTAATGACCCCAGAAAAGGGAGAAAAAAATCATATTGCTGTCAAAAGTTTCTTTCTCCTGCTGAGGCGAGGAACTTTAGTCTTATAATCTACAAACAATTTGGTCAGAGTTGGACTTAAAACTAAAATAGTCAGTCTTTCATGGTGAGACTGGTACACTAATCCCAATGGATCTGCTTGCAACATTAGGGTCAAAATTATTGTGACACTCATTTCATTTGCGTAATTGTTCCAATGTCATTTCCATTTGATTAAGATTAACTCTTTTGTGCAACATGGCCTTGTGTGTGACACAGTAGGACGTACACCAGGCATGAGCAAACTTCCCACCCTCCAGGTGTTTTGGACTTCAACTCCCATAATTCCTAATAGCCTCAGGCCTCTTCTTTTTCCCTTTCCCAATTAGCAGCTGAGAGGGAAAAGTAAAGAACCCAAGACTGTTAGGAATTATGGGAGTTGAAGTCCAAAACACTTCAAGGGCCCAAGTTTGCCCATGCCTGGTGTACACAGTGGGTCTTATTATAGTTTGTGTACAGACTAACAACTCATCCTGTGCATATAAATTCAAAAGCAATCACACTCATTACAGTAGCGCTTACTAAAAGGAAGGTGTTTTTCATTATAGCATTAGGCAGGAATCCTAAGCACTCAGAGTTGCAAATAAGTCCAGGCACTTTCTGTGTTTGATCTCTGAGTTGCTTCAGGTAGAGTCACACTGTAAATCAGAGCATGTTGACAACTTGCAACTCGTTTAGACCAGGAAGTGGGTGCTAGTATCACGGAACAAAATAGTATATGCAATTTCATAATATATTGATAGAAAGAGGACAGGATGAAATTGAAATACTCTCAGTTACTGAATTCATTTAATATTAGGATCCATTGATTTAATGCTAAAACATAAATGGGCCATTTTGCCCTTTCTTTAATGTTAATCTAACTGAATAATAAATTAGAAGGAGCAAACGCTTCCCTTTTCTCCTGTGCATAATATATTAAAACAAAAGCAAAGATATACAGTGTATCTTTAAAACAATTCATTATTGAAAACAGTTCCTGTTGAAAAAAGTTCCTGTTGAAAAAAGTATAATGATGATGATGATGATGATGATGATGATGATACTTTATTTATAACTCGACCTATCTCCCCAAGGAGATGCCTTCCTATGCCTTCATTAAAACAGATTGTGCTACATGTCCATCTTAGAAAGGGATAGAATAAAACTGCAGAAAGAATTGCAAAGAGATGCATTTTATTGTCATCATGAACCACACTCTCGATTGCTTATTAATTGCAGCTTGTTATGTTGTCTTGTTCTGACAAACTGGTTAATCTCAGCTATGGCTTGTTTAAGATGAGCCCACTTCAATGCATAATTTATGAAATTGGCCTTTCCCACAAATTGTCATAATACTCAACCACAGGTTGAGTGTGGAATGCAGTGACAGTTGTGGTTAATGAAAGCCAAAAATTAAAACATCCCAATTGCTCCTCACAGGTGTACTGAAAAGGGAAAGGTTGATGGAAGAGAGAGAGAGAGAAGAGCACAGGACCAGCCCTAAAATTAAGGAGAGTGAGGCAGTTGCTTCAAGCAGCAGAGGCTGGGGAGCGTTTGTGAGAGATTGAAGGAACAAGGGGTCTATCTACATTGTAGAATGAATTCAGTTTAACCCCATTTGAACTGCCATGATTCAATGATACAGAATCATGGTATTTGTAGTTTCACAAGGCCTTTAGCCTTCTCAGCCAAAGAGTACTGGTGCCTCACCAAACTACAAATCCTAGGATCCCATGGCATTGAGCCATGACAGTTTCAAGAGGAGTCAAAGTGCATTCATTCTATGGCAGTGATTCTCAACCTTCCTAATGCCACGACCTCTTAACACAGTTCCTCATGTTGTGACCCCCCAACCATAAAATTATTTTCATTGCTACTTCATAACTGTAATTTTGCTACTGTCATTAATTGTAATGTAAATATCTGACATTCAGGATGTATTTTCATTCACTGGACCAAATTTGGCATAAATATCTGATATGCCCAAATTTGAATACTGGTGAGGTTGGGGGGGGGGGGTGTTGATTTTGTCATTTGGGAGTTGTCGTTGCTGGGATTTATAGTTAACAATCAAAGAACATTCTGAACTCCACCAACGATGGAATTGAACCAAACTTGGCACACAGAACTCACACAACCAACAGAAAATACTGGAAGAGTTTGGTGGGCATTGACCATGACTTTCGGAGTTGTAGTTCACCTACATCCAGGGAGCACTGTGGACTCAAACAATGATGGATCTGGACCAAACTTGGTACGAATTCACAATATGCCCAAATCTGAACACTGGTGGAGTTTGGGGGAAATGGACCTTGTCATTTTGGAGTTGTAGTTGCTGGGATTTGTAGTTCACCTGCAATCAAATAGCATTCTGACCCCCGTCAGTGATCGAACTGGGCCAAACGTCTAACACAGAACCCCCATGGCCAACAGAAAATACTGTGTTTTCTGATGGTCTTTGGCAGCCCCTATGACACCCACCTCGTGACCCCCCCCCCCAGGAGTCCTGACCCCCAAGTTGAGAAATGCTGATAAACTGGTTCATCTCTTATTTCTCCTGAGCCTTTTCATCTATTCCTTTCTGATGAAGAACAGGGTTGTGTGTATGTGTCCTGTCTTGAGTCCCCTAACCTGCTGCCCTATTATCAGTGCTGAAGTGAAATTCAGCCACCAATCCAGTCAGCATCTGTACCGTCTTGTCCTTCAGCTTAGACAGCAAGCTGTTGTGGGGGCAGGAGGCTAACACCATACTAATGCAGTAATGTAATTCAGAAGGAACCTGGTCATACCAGTCAGGGAGCTTTGGATACTGTGTGTTTCATGCCGTCTGCTCTGCATCCTCTTGCTACCCAGGCCTCTCAGGGGGAGGATGGATACTGTTCCATCACCGTTGGTGGAATACGTCCTGTTAGATTTTGAGCACGGGGAGGGTATGTCTGTGTGTGGGGAGATCTTTGTCTTTACGGTCCTACAACAAAATGTCTTGGGCAACCCTTGGGGAAAGATCAGACTAATGTTTATCATGATATATATCATGATATGCAAAAACAGCTAGTGTTGAAATCAACACGGATTTCACTGTCAGTCAAGAATATAAACAATGGAGGGGATAAAGCTCTTAATTAAAATGATAGGCAACAGGTTTTAATGTGCTAGATGCACAGTTACCGCAAGAATTTGTTTTAATCATAGGAAGACCAATAACAGACTAATATTTGAAGTGTGAATAACATAAATCTCAAGGTAGTTAATGTAGGATGTATATAATCAAAGCAATGTGATGAAATAAAAATTAGCAATGAGTAATAGTATTGAGAATGGCTGGGTATTACAGATGCTATAACAAATGTGTTATCACAGTGCCACGGGCTTGCAAAAATATTGTGTAAATGTATTGGGCCATAATTGCCTATAATCTGCAGTGATTAAGCCTCCCTGGGATTATTTCCAATGAGAATATGGAGAAATAATTTTAATGAGAACTTTATGTAAGGCTAATCTCTATGTAAAAGCTAATCTGACAAAAGTGTCCAAAGTGGGAAGGGGCAGGCTAAGTTTATTACTTTAACTTTTTAAATAACAGAGCATTCTGGTCTTATTGGTAAAGATAGTGATAAGAAATAGTACTTTAAGATGGCACTCATAGAAGTAATCTCGGCAGAAAAGCTGAGGTCCATTTTGCTGTCTTTACCTGAGTGGGAATCAGGTGACCTTCTAGATGGTGTTAGACACCTGATATTCCTCACCAATGGCAATGCTGGCATTGGGCATTATAATCTAACAGCACCTAGGAGGTCATTGTTCCCTACCCTAATCTAGGGCACACTCAGTGTGTTTTACATAATGCATAAATCAAAACCTATGGATGTGAGAGCTGGACCATAAGGAAAGCTGATCAAAGGAAGCAGGCGCTTTTGAATTGTGATGCTGGAGGAAAATTCTGAGAGTGCCTTGGACTGCGAGAAGATCCAGCCAGTCCATACTTCAGGAAATAATGCCTGACTGCCCACTGGAAGGAAGAATATTAAAGGCAAAGATGAAGTAATTTGGCCACACAATGAGAAGACAGGAATGCTTGGAGAAAATAATGATGCTGGGGAAAATGGAAGGAAAATGGAAAGAGGGGCCAGTCAAGGGCAAGATGGATGGATGGTATCATTGAAATGACTGCCTTGACTTTGAAGGAGCTGGGAGTGGCCACGGCCAACAGGGAGCTCTGGCGTGGGCTGGTCCATGAGGTCACAAAAAGTCTGAAGTGACTAAACGAATAAACAACATAAACCAAACTGTGATGGACACCATTGGTAAAGCCTTTTCAGGATACGTTTTGGGGCATAGTGCTACCACAATCACAGGAAGTGCTACTGGCCTTATCTATGATCGCCCCATTCATAAGTTATGTTATCCATTCAAATGCATACCTTGGGATGGTGCAAATAGCTCAGGTGCATCTTGTGTAAACCTGCCCTGAGAAGCTACATAATTAATGTCTACTTTCTCGCCCCATCATTGAACTGTTGTGTTCATTTCCTGTGTTTACTTAAGCATAGGAACATACAATGAGGAGATGAGGGAATGCTATGAATGGACTGTTCCTCCTCTGCTTTCTCTCTTACTTCACTGTCCTGTCTGTGGCCTACTTCAAACCAGATATGACTCACCATATTTTGGATCTGCAAACTATGCCCCATGCCACTAATCTATAGCAGAGTACTCTAAGGAGCAACAGTGATGGATGAAGCTATTGGAAATCATGTTAGTGTACTTGTGGCTCTTCTGTTTGACTGCTTGGCTGGCCAGATGGACAACCCATTCCCCACCCTGCTTTGACTGGCTAGATGGACAAAGAACTGAGGAAGATGGCAGGGATTTAATTAAAGGGGTTCCCAGTATAAGTGCTAAGCTTGCCAGTGCTACCAGAGTGCCCATGTTATTTGAGGAACCAGCAACAGGTTGCAGAAGTAAAGCAACATGATCTGTAGTAAAGAGCTGTAAATTGCTCACTGGCCATTGAAAGTAGGCTAAGTAGGTCTAGAGAGGAAAGGGACCCAGGAGGCAGTGCCAGAGTGCTATTGCTACCTGAAGATAGCACCTCATTTCACCTAATTGTTGGGCTGTCCCTGCTTTGGATTCAGTTTCATACCTGGCTTATGCTCTAGCCTGAATCTTCTTAATCTGATTGTTGCACCATTCTGCTATAATTAGGATGTAATCACACTGGTGTAGGTACGCTTCTTCTTCTGTAGCACGGTGTGAATAAGTGTAGTGCTGTGTTAAAAATGTAATGTTGAGCAACTCTGTAGGATTGGATGAATGACAGAACAGGATGCCAGAAAAAAACTAGGAAAATGCCATTTTCAAAAGCAACTTATCCTGTCTTTGATTAAGGACAATTTGGCCCCATAAATCTTTTTCAAAGAGGAATTATGATTGCTGTGACTGAAGCTGGTGGGTGACAAAAGTTTCAATGTATGTGGAAAGTGGTGAGATAGGAGCATTGGTTTATCTGGTCTACACTGAAAGTAACATGAAGCTACAAATAAAACCCATGAAACTCAGCATTCAGTGAGTCTGATCATGAGGCACTACAAATACTCGTGAAAAGTAATTCCCAGAGCTGATTAGTTTACAATGCCCATTTCCCAGCCCCTCCAATGCTCTGAAAAAAGTTATTGTCTGTTTTCAGACTGTTCAGATTCATTAGTCTGCATCCAGCTATACCCTCAACCCCCATTCCATTGTATTGCTGAGGCAGATAGAAACATTTTCCTTTTGTCCTTGTAATCTCTGGCTTTCAGTGCCTCAATTCAAAAAGTCAAGTGACTCAAATTCCTGCTGAGTAGAGTAATATTTCTCAGCGTTATTCTAATATACACTATCCATAGAGCATAGAACAGGTAGAAATGCCATCTAAGCAAATTCATTGGTTTGTACAGGGTGCGGCACCGCTGAATTTAAATAGATTTAGTTCATCTCTACCTTGCTGACAGTATTCTCCAATTATTAAGCACTGCTGATATTGTGTGCTTTCAAATCATCTCCAACTGATGGCAACCTTAAGGAAATCCCATCATAAGGAAACCGAATCCTTGTTTCCAGAGTCATAATTCAGTGACCAAACTACTATATCACATTGGCTCCCATTGTTAGGCATATATAAAATGTAAAGGTTTTCCCTTGACATTAAGTCTAGTTGTGTCTGACTTTGGAAGTGATACTCATCTCCATTTCTAAGCCAAAGAGCTGGTGTTGTCTGTAGATGCCTCCAAGGTCATGTGGCCGGCATAGCTGCATGGAGCGCTGTTACCTTCCCACTGGAGTGGTTTTTATTGATCTACTCACATTTGCATGTTTTTGAACTACTAGGCTGGCAGAAGCTGGGGCTGACAGCAGGAGCTCACCCCGCTCCTCGGATTCAAACCGCCAAATTTTTGGTCAGCAACCTGGGCCACTGGGGGCATATATAGGAAAAAATAATTTATTAATTGCTGTATATGGTTTCCATTTATCCTTCCCACTGAGGAAGTTTGGGTTAGTTCACTTGTGTTTTGCTCCAAAAAGAGAGAGAGGGAGAGAGAGAGAGCAGAGTGCGGAGGGATTTACAGCATGATGAAGAAAATGATGCTGTTTTGTCTTGTTCACTGGTCAACACATTTTGTTGTCTCAAACGTGCTTCCTTGCCACAGTGACTGGATAGAACCAAACACTGCCTATCTCTGAACATTTTATGCATTACTTGTTATTTATAAAGTTCCTTTTCTTGTTTAAAAACATATTACAAAAATGGGGTGGTTTTTTGGGGGGGGGGGCTGGAACAAATTAATAGCATTTCAATGGGAAAATTGCTTTGAGATAAGAATGTTTTGACTTAATAACACGGTCATTAAACAAATTAAATTCTTAACTCAAGGTATCTATATATATAAATCTGTTAGGTTGGTTCAACCGGACAGCAAAACTCCACAACCCCCCAACGAAACTGTACCAAAATTGCCATGCCCATAACACAACCCACAAGGTACAAACATATCTACTCAAAATGAAAAACAACACAACAACACACTCACAAAACGGCAAAACAACAAAACTCAAAAAACCCCAACGAAACTTAACCAAAATTGCCATGCCCATAACACAACCCACAAGGTACAAACATATCTACTCAAAATGAAAAACAATACAACAACACATTCACAAAACGGCAAAACAACAAAACTCAAAAAAACCCAACGAAACTTAACCAAAATTCCCATGCCCATAACACAACCCACAAGGTACAAACATATCTACTCAAAATGAAAAACAACACAACAACACACTCACAAAACGGCAAAACAACAAAACTCAAAAAAACCCAACGAAACTGTACCAAAATTGCCATGCCCATAACACAACCCACAAGGTACAAACATATCTATTCAAAATGAAAAACAACACAACAACACACTCACAAAACAGCAAATCAACAAAACTCACAACCCCCCCAACGAAACTTAACCAAAATTGCCATGCCCATAACACAACCCATAAGGTACAAACATATCTACTCAAAATGAAAAACAACACAACAACACACTCACAAAACGGCAAAACAACTGAGCATGTGCATTGGTGCCCAGCCGCAAGTTCCCTGGCGCACGCACACAGTTCCTCTGCGGAAGCCATGCCCACTCCAAGCCCTGCTGCGCCGCTTCCCGCACACACACACCCCCTGCCGCACGCACACACACAACCCCACGCTCCATCACTCCCCCCGCCGCCACACACACACGCGCAACCCCACTCCCCCCCGCTGCTGCACACACACACACAACCCCACGCTCCATCACTCCCCCCACTGCCGCACACACACACACAACCTCACGCTCCATCACTCGCCTGCCCCAATCTTACCTCCTTTTACTTCACGCCACCTCCAAACCCCACCCTGCCCCTTTCCGCTCTGTCAAAATCCAGGAAAGACAGGAAGGAAGGAAAGAAGGAAGAAAGAGAAAGGGAGATAAAGAAAAGGGGGAAGGAAGGAAAGTTAGAGAAAGAAGGAAGAAGAAAAGGAAAGAAAAGGAAAGATGGAAGGAAAGAAAAGAGAGACAGCAGAAGAGAAAGAAAAAGGGGGAAGGAAGGAAAGAGGTAGAGAAGGAAGAAATGAGAGACAGAGGGAGGGAAAGAAAAAGGGGGAAGGAAGGAAGGAGAAGGAAAGAAAAACGGAATGAAGGAAGGAAAGAGGGAGTGAAGGAAGGGGGAAGATGTAGAGAAAGAGGGAGGGAAGGAAGGAAGGAAAGAGAGAAGGAAGAAATGAGAGACGGAGGGGAAGAAAAAGGGGGAAGGAAGGAAGGAGAGAAGGAAAGAAAAAAAGGGAATGAAGGAAGGAAAGAGGGAGTGAAGGAAGGGGGAAGATGTAGAGAAAGAGGGAGGGAAGGAAAGAGAGAAGGAAGAAAAGAGACCAGAAGAGAAAGAAAAAGGGGGAAGGAAGGAAAGAGATAGAGAAGGAAGAGCAAAAGGAAAGATAGGAGGGAAGGAAGGAAGGAGGGAAAGAAGGAGAGAAAGAGGGAAGGTTGGCCACAGCAACACGTGGCGGGTAAAGGTTGTTATTTCTATGATTATTATGATGCTATTATTCCTATGAGACCCTTTTAGGGGGAATGGGAGAGGTGTCAGGTCCCGGAGGCAATGCATTGCATTATTGTTATTGTTATGATGGTGGTGAAATAAAAGGAAATAAAAAGAGAAAGAAGGAAGCAAACAGGGAGGGAAGAAAGGCAAAGGAAGAAAGGGGGAGGGAATGAAGGAAAGAGAGAAGGATGAAACCAAGTAGTGAAAGAAGGAAAGAAAGAAAGAGGTAGAGAAGGAAGAAAGGAGAGAAAGGGGGAGGAAAAGGGGGAAGGAATAGGTAGGTACCTCTCTTTCATAATAGTCCAGATATCTACCTCAACTTTGATAAGTTTTACTATAGGCCACAGCAACGCGTGGCAGGGCACAGCTAGTTATATATAATATGTGTAGCCATCAGTGATTCCTTTCCAAAAACTTCTATTTGCTATTAAGTATTCCTATCTTCTATGAAGTTCATATCAAAGGACATACCTTTCCTCTTTCTGACTATAGTTGCTTTTTCTGAGAGAATCAAACAGTCTATGAAACTCCCTCTCTCCAAAACTATCCACTGACCCACCCTCTTCATCCACCACAAAGCTTATACATTTTCCAAGTATGGGATATCTGTGTTCATTTCTGGTCTCATATCAATTAGTCTGTGTATATGTTTCTATTAAAGATACTATAGTAAAAGGGATCTAACCAAGCAGAGTTGTAATATATTGATAAACAAATCAGTAAGTATTTGCTGAAAAATAAAGCCTCAGCAATGGGTTAAAAAAAAGAAAATTAGTAACAATATTTGGCAAGAACCCATTAAGAAGAAAACATAATATAGCATTCCTTATTCACATCAGTTCATTGCTTAATAGAGTACTATCTTTCTTTCAACAATTTATGCTAATTTATTTTATCTTTATTTTATTTTTGAAGGATATGCTACCTACAGTTAGAAATACAGGAATTGTTTTTAAGAAAGCCGCTTTGAGTCCCCTTAGGGCGAGATAAAGTGGGGTTTAACTAACTAACTAACTAACTAAATAATAAAGAGGCATATTGGGTACTCCAATATCAAATATACAAACAAATTTGAATTTTTTAAGGTAAAAATCTACTGATAATAGATCTAATACAACAATAGAAAAAAGGGGGAAAAAATCTCAATTTGGGCATGGCATTCGCTTTAACATTGTCTGGATCTCTCATTCTGTGAATACTTTCTAAGCTCTGATCTGACAAAAGTACAGACTTCCAGGTGTTGTTGGATTGCAGCTTCTGTCATCATTAGCCAGCATAACCTAGTGTGAAGAAGTATGGTGGAAGTTGAAACCTAAATATACCTGGAGGGCTACAAATTGACCAACTCTGATTTTTGCTGAGATGATCTTCAATGCACTTGTCTCCTTCCACCACCACAAAGCTCTGCTCCCAAGACACATTAAAGAAAATGGTGCAATCAGTTGCTGAACCCTGGATCTCTTTTCTATCTCATTTCACCTTGACCAATGCCCTGGAGGCACCAGATTACACCTGATCTTCGAAAGAAAATAGGGTCATGCCTGGTTAGTATTTGATGGGAGACTGCCAAGAAACAAAAGGTGATTTAGGCTATATTCCAGAGAAAGGCACCAGGAATCCACCTGTGAGTATTCCTTGCCTATGAAAAACCTATTAAAATGCACGGGATCAGCATAAGTCATTTTTCTGCCCTAGTGTAGTACTGTACATTTTCTTTATTGAAAATCACTTTTGTTAGTTTTGGCCCAACTTTCTAATCTGTTGAATTCATTTTGGATTCTGATCTTGCCCCCTGGAGTTATCCCTCCCAATTTTTTTGTCATCTGCAAATTTGATAAACATACCTTTTATTTTGCCATCCAAGATGAAGATGCCTAATAGCATTGAGTCCAGGACTGAACCACTTTGCACCCAACTGATTGCTTCTATCCAGGATGAAGAGGAACTATTGGGTTCTACCAATCAACCAATTCCCATTCCACCCAATAGCAGCATTGTGCAGTCCACATTTTTAAGCTTCTTTGTGAGAATGTCATGGGTGACACGATCAAAGCCCTTATTGAAATTGACATATGTTACATCCACAGCATATCCTTCATCTACCAAGCTTGTAACTCTACAAAAAAGAAGATAAGAGATAATATTATTCTGGCCTGCCTTGTTTTTGAAAAACCCATGGTGCCTTCTAGTGGCCACAGCATTATCTTCTAAGTGATTACAGCCAGTCTCCTTAATGATCCATCCAGAATCTTTCCAGGTATTGATATCAGTCTGACTGGACGGTAATGGTTTGGGTCCTCTTTTACCTCTTTTTGAAGGTGGTGTCAAGATTTTGCCTTCTTCCAGTCTGCTGGAATGTGTCCTGTTCTCCAATAATTCTCAAAGATGATTTCCATTGTTTCTGAAATTATTTCTGTCAGTTCTTTCAATACCCTTGAATGCAATTCATCTGGCCCTGGAGGCTTGAATTCATTTAGATCCGACAGATATTCCTGTCTTGCCTCTTTGCCCCCAGGGGAGCTATGGGTTAAACCCTTGTGCTGACAGGACTGCTGACCAACAGGTCAGCTGTTCAAATCCGGGGAGAGTGTGGATGAGCTCCCTCTGTCAGCTCCAGCTCCCCTTGCGAGAACATGAGAGAAGCTTCCCACAAGGATGGCAAAACGTCAAACATCCGGGCGTCCTCTGAGCAACATCCTTACAGACGGCCAGTTCTCTCACACCAGAAGCAACTTGCATACCAAAGAAAGACAATTTATGCTAATTTCTGTGCTGCATTGCCTCTGCTATATCCTGTGCTCCATCCTTCCCAAGTTGAGCACTGTTAACCTTTGGGAGAAGACTGAGTTAAAGAAGCTGTTGAGTAGTTCTGCCTTTTCTCTGACCTCTGCTAGCATTTTGTCATCACCTGTCTGCTTTGGTCCTATCATTTCTTTGTCCTTTCTTTTGCTACAGACATAACCAGAAAATCCCCTTTTATTGTATTTAATCTCTCTAGTGAGCCCGAGCTCATTTTGTGCTTTGACTTTTCAAACTTTATCCTTAAGCATACTATGTGTTTGAATTACTCTTTGACTTCCTCCTTTTCCTGCATCCCTTTAAAATCTTAATTACTTGCTCCGCTGCATGTTCAGATATGTCATAAATGGATAATCTGAAGATGGAGCAAGTTTGATTTCTTCTTCTGTGGATACTAGGACATAGAGTAATGGATTTTAAGCTACAGGAAAAGCAATTCAATGTAAACATTAGGAAAGAGTACCTAATGACAGGAGCTGTTCAATGGTAGCATGCTCTGCCTTATCGTGTGGTGGGGTCTCCTTTTTGGGGGTTGGGGAGTTTAAATAGATCCTGGGTGGCCATCTGTCAAGAGTGCTTTGATTATGTGTCACTGCAAGATAGAATAGGGTTGGAATGGATGGCTCTTGGGATCTCTTCCAACTGTGTCAAACTACATTGAACAAAAACTAAATAAACATCAAGCCTAATGGGTTAAATCCAAACTGATTTGTGAGTTTTATACATCTTTTGGTAAGGTATAGCTTCTTCACTGCCTAAACATATTGGCCCACCATTTGATATCCAGCTCAAGTAATATGGCATGTGCGCTGAAAACACAAAGGGGCTGGTGGTTTAGTTTTGCCTCACTGGCTCAAACATTTGACTGATATTGGGAACAGTGCCTTTGCTCATTTTCATGAATGTGTACTTGTATTTTTAACAAAATCCTATGCTGTAAATCCATATCTGGTCTGTTTCCTATTGCTTTCAATGTGTACATATAAAGATTGGGACCAGTATGCGTTATTACAATGCCAGTTCGCTTCAATCTGAAGAATTTAACTGCATCCACCATGTTGTATTTCCCATATTAACCAATATGAAATCTATTATTATTGATAAACTGCTTGAGCCAAGAGTGGCTTCTTCCTTTGGATTAAATTAAAGCATTGCACTACTAACTTTTGGGTGACTTACTTCTTTCACTTATATGAGTCACCTATTTCAGTACTATGATTGCGGATAGTGTGGTTTTATAGTGATTGTAATGTTTTAAAAGGTTTTAATGAGTTTCAGTTTTGATCTTAATATTAATTTAAATGTTTATTTTAATTGTATATTGTTGTTAAGGCATTTAATTGTTGCCTACCTGTAAGCTGCTGTGAGACCATTTGGGGTCGAGAAAGTCTGGATATAAATATAATAAATAAATCAATAAATTCTAGAATTGGGGACCCCCAATCATATTTCTTTGCATATAGCCAAGTCCATAAAAGCAGTACAAATGGGGTTCTGCTCTAAAGGTGTATCTTTCAATTAATATGTGCAAGTGTATAAGAAATTAATTACCCTCCTACCCTTAATAAGGCCACATTTCTTATTAACATGCAAAGCACTGTAACTGCTTGCATTATGTGCTGTTGTTGCCTTGTTCTGAGATTTCACTACTTTCTATTCAGGGACGAATTGAGAGATGGAGGAAGTGGTGGTTGCGGGCATAGCAGGGAAGCTGCCAGAATCAGAAAATCTGCAGGAGTTTTGGGAAAACTTAATCAATGGAGTGGACATGGTTACAGAAGATGACCGGAGATGGAAACCAGGTAGGCCTGACATTTCCGAAACTACTAGAGACCTATTCGAGCTATTAAATTGAACATCAACCCAGAAACAGCAATTTCTTGCAAAACCAGTCTATTGTTTTCTAGTTGCTATCCTCTTCCATTTGTATTGATTGGTGTTTTTGAATATATAGGTCAAATTCCCATTCAGTCATTCTGATGAATAAAAAATATTTAAAACTTTTTCTCAATTTGAATCCTTTCCCAATAATACAATTTTATGCTTGTATAACTACATTTAGATAGCTCTGGCAATAAAGATTGTACACTACACTTGGAAAACCTTTTTATTTTCAGTCAAAGTTTTCTCAATTTTTTCTTTTATCCATGTTGTAGAGGAAAACAGTTATTTGCTGTTTTCTTAAAGGCAGAGATAGCCAAGCTTTTGAGACAACACGTGCTTTCACAATTTTTAGAGAGTGTCGTGGGGGCCATCACAAAATGGCTGGCAAACATGGGAGGTGACCATTTGCAAAATGGCTGTCATGATAGGCATGGCCAGTGGCCAAATATAAAAGCAAAACAAAGCAAACTGTGACGACTAAAACGTAAGTAACTCATCCAAGGATCTCTGGGAAAGACAGAGATGGGGTCTTAGCCCCAAAGACTAACCCATACCTTTGAGCACACAATTTCCTTAATGAGCAAAAAACACAAACCAAATCAAAATTATAGAAAGGAAATCTGATATACTTTTAATAAGAAGTGCAGCTGGCCCTCCACATTTGCAGATGTAACTTTAGCAGATTTGATTGTTTGCAGGTTTGATCAATTTTGTTCTGTCTAAGAATTCCTACATCTTCTGCAGTGATTTTGTGGTCAACCTTTCCCATAGATTTGTGTTAGAAGCCAGAGACTCCTAGAGAGAACATTTTTTAAGGAACCACTACATCTTCCAGCATGATTCTATGGCCAGCTTCTGATTGGCTATTAAGTTGCCATGGAGGACTTAGACATTTCTAGGGAATTGTTCTCAGGCAAAAAAAAAAGTATTTTTTTCTTCACAGTTTTCCACTTTCATGGGGTTCTGTGCCTCTAACCCTCACAAAATTGGAGGATTTCTGCAATTTGCTCAAGAGTCTAGATACAGAGCAAATGTAGGGTCTCCATTCAAAACCTCAAATGCATTCCTTTGAAATTCAATTTCTTTCTCTCATTTGGGTTCATTCACTAAAAACTCTCTTTCTCTGTCCTCTCATTGTCATAGCACTCCACTCACTTTTTTTCGGGGGGGGGGGGGGTTCTCTTTTTGAAAATTACATCCTCTAACACACCCTTTCCTTGATTTCTTTTTCCCAGTTGGGCCACCCTGCCTAACCTTTCCTGTTGCTCTTGCTAGCCTCAGCTTTGTGTTGACGTCACTCCCATCACCCCTATCTGTCTCAGACTCTACTTCCTGCTTCCCTGGGTCTACCCAGTTTCCTCACTGTGTTCCCCACCTTCTGTACTTAGTAAACATTAGCAAATGTTACTTCCTTCTTTCCAGGCTTCTGGGAATGCTTTAAAGCCCAGGTACTAGTTTCTAGCCCCCTAGCATCTTTCATGCCTGATAATGTTTGTGGCTCCACCAGGGACCCAGAGACCTTTAGGAGAATAAAGATGGCAAAACAGCTGAGATCAGTGGTTAACTAGGAAGCACTTCTGGCTACATTTAAAAAGATGGTCACAAGTGTCAGTAGGGCCAGTTCAATTTGTAGGGTGGTACCTGTCACCCAGTGGCGGATACACAGACCGTGTTGCCTATGTCCACCTTCATGGATGGGAAACCTATCAGATTACTTCAGTGTGTGTTGGCTCAAGTCTTCCTTTAAGGTTTTTCTCATGGGCATTATTACTTAGATTAATAAAAATGATAAGGGTAATGGTTGTTGCTGTTGACAGTTTGACCTCTAGAGGTTCTTTCTATTTTCTTCACTGCCTGGTATGCAAACCTCTCGTGCTAGGATATAAGTACACTTTAGCAACCACAAAACTCTGCCAGTTGCCAGTTCATTTTATGAAGTCCTTCGGGGCTTGTTAAATCTTGAGAATTGAATTCTCATAGAGTCATGAATGGAAAAGCTTCATTGAAATCGGTGGACCTTAAACTAATCCTGAGTGGTGTAAGTCTCTTCGATTTCACTGAGATGGAGAGAAGGAGGAGAACCAAACAATTGTTGCATTTTTGCCACACAATACTTGTTGAGATGTGACTGATCCTCTAATGATTACAGTGGGCCTTGGTATTCACTGGAGTTTGCACCCAGGATTCCATGCAGATAGCAAAAAAAAGAATAGATGCTGGAGTCTCTATTAATAAGGTCAACAGCAACAGGGCAACAGCAGAGGTGGTGTTAACCCCAGTAGGCCTCCAAGGTGCAATATTTGGGGCCATCCAAATCCAGGAAACACACAGGTTTTTGAGGCAGAGGCTGCAGTGCTTCTGCTTGTTTGCAAGGCAGAAATAGGCACCTGCTATTCTCCTTGGAGGCGGGAAGCATGAAGAAACCATACTTGGATGCTGGGACTTGCTGCTGCCTCAGCTTTGAATCTGTGTTAAATCTGTCGATCCTTAGCCCATTGATATGGTGGGTCCACTGTATTTTTATTCCATGAGCCAAAAATCTGGAGTTTATTCTATAATAAGATGTTCTTGGTCATGCTCTCACCTATACATTTTAAGCTATAGAAAGAATAGTGACATGTGGAATAACTCTAATTGTCATGTGATTCCCAACTACTATACTCTCTCTTTCATTCATTATATACTACATGGGAGATGCGGTGAAATAAACCCGTTTCTATTTTTAAATTCCAGGAGTTTATGGACTGCCCAAGAGAAATGGAAAACTCAAGGACATCAGCAAATTTGATGCTTCCTTTTTTGGAGTGCATCCTAAGCAAGCCAATACCATGGATCCCCAACTTCGCCTGCTTTTGGAAGTCTCTTATGAAGCTATATTGGATGGTGGTGAGTCTAGCATCCTCTGTCCAGATCTCCAGCTGTGTGGGAACTGAGTGCACAAATGGTGCACAAATAGTCTTAAGAGTCAGATCCAGGTCACACGTTTTCTTCTGTCTGTGGATCTGAGTTATCGTCTGCTTCTTTGGAAGAAAATGCAATCCTCATGCATCAGCATTTTGAATAGTCAGAAGGCAGTTTCACAGACTAGTTTGCTATCATATGATTTGACTACATTTTCTTTTTAATGAATTAATTATAGTTGTTCAGTGATACATACTTAAGGAAGCAATATAGATTGAAAGTGTATGCTCAGCATCATCTCAAATCTTTTGTTTAGATCCTTGTTATAGGGGTGGGTATTCAGTTATTGTGCATTCCTTCTTGGAGTTATTATAAAGAAAATTCTGTTCTTAATAGACCAGGAAGGAATGGCTATATTTCAGCCACTCTTTTAAGAAATGAAATTTAATACTTCAGTTTGAGCATTCTTTAGGCATGAATTAAATGTTAGCACTTAAGAAGATTATTGCAGGGCACATATAGAATTGGAAAAAACTTTTTTTTCAGTAGTGAATTGGATTTTTGTTTATTTTGGTGAGGGGAGAACTAAGCAGTGGCACATGCAGTGGACTTTCCTTGCTCTCCCACTAGTTTTTCACCCACAACAACAACTTTACAATGCTTTCTTGCCAGTACTACACCTGTTTGATAACCTGTGTCCTTTGACACTGTGCAATTATAGGTCTATGATACCACTTTAACTGTCACATTTCCATCATTTGAAATACTGGGATTTGTAGGGTGGTTCTTTGTGTGTGTGTGTCAGGAGCAACTTGAGAAACTGCAGTCACTTCTGGTGTGAGAAAATTGGCTGTCTGCAAGGACACTGCTCAGAGGGCACCCAGATTTTTGATGTTTTACCATCTGTGGGAGGCTTCTCCCATGTCCCCGCATGAGAAGCTAGAGCTAAGACGGGAGCTCACCCCACTCCCCAGATTTGAACCACCCACCTGCTGGCACAAGGGTTTAACCCATTGCGCCATGCCACTGGGGGCTCTGGATTTATAGGTTAAGGAGGCACATTCAAAATTTACACTGAAAACTCCTTTAGGATATGCCAGGGGTGAGAAAGGCGGTATATAAATACTTAAATATATATATATATATATAAATTAAAGTGGAAACATAACACTATATTATTGTATGATGTCCAGGGGCTGCCTGTTTGACATGTACTTGAGATCTTGTATTTAAGATTCACAATGAATAGTTGTTTCATCATACAAAAAATGCCTACATTTCTGCACTTGTCTTATTCATGCCTCATCTCCCAGGTCCTTTAATTTACTTAGTTGTAAACTAGTAACAACCACTTTGGGTGCCAAATGTTCCTCCTGATCTAATGAATTATTTAACAGTTGAAGTTCATGGCATGACATCTGCTTCCTTCTCTTTTAGGTATTAATCCAACTGCAATCCGGGGCACAGAAACAGGAGTGTGGATTGGTGTGAGTGGTTCAGAAGCCGGTGAAGCACTCAGCGTAGACCCCGAACAATTGCTGGGGTACAGTATGACCGGCTGCCAGCGTGCCATGTTTGCCAACAGAATCTCCTACTTCTTTGACTTCAAAGGTTTGTATACAAAGACTCAAGTCTAATATTTGAAAATGTTTGTGTAGTATACACATTCTACAGATAGGATGGTCGCCTTTCCACAGATAAAAGGTTAATGTAGATAAGAACAATATCAATGCTATCAGAGTGTTGAACATGGAGGGTGCATATTCTTTATGAATCTAGGAAATTTTACCTGGGAAATTCATTCCAAGAATCATTCACAACATCTGTCTTATGAATCTGGCATATTTTATTTAAAGGAGAACTGGAATCAACAAAATAAGAAAAGTAGTATTTCTTTTTCTGAATGGGACTCTTTTTGCAGTATTTTCTGTTTTTATACAAGAGAGCCTAAATGAAGAGTTCTGATAGTGATACCAGAAGAACTCACTTATATTTTTTTCATGGCTTTTGTTTCCAAAGGCCCAAGTATGTCCATCGACACAGCCTGTTCCTCGGCCCTCGTTGCTCTGGACAATGCTTGCAAAGCAATTCGAAGTGGGCAGTGTGAATCAGCCCTTGTAGGAGGAGTCAATCTCATATTGAAACCCACCACTTCTGTGCAATTCATGAAGCTTGGGATGCTTAGTCCTGAAGGTGCCTGCAAGTCCTTTGATGCTTCAGGTAACACATTCATCGTTTGATTTAAGCAGGCTATAGAAGCTGTCTACATATGAGTGGGGTTATACATTGGTGTTCTCATCATGGGCAACAAATACTGGAACTACAAGGATGTGCGGGTTTTCTTGTGGAAGCCCTTTACAGAACTACATTGCAGGATTGTTTTAATGGCTCTGGATTTTTGCAGGGAATGGATATTGCCGTTCAGAAGCTGCTGTAGTTGTTTTCCTGACCAAGAAATCAATAGCGAAGCGGATTTATGCTACCATTGTCAATTCTGGTTGTAACACTGATGGATATAAAGAACAAGGTAGGTTGCTTTCCCTCTTTTAAGCCCTCTTCCACACATTTGAATACAATCCCACATTTTCTGCTCTGAACTGGAATATATGGCAGAGTGGACTCAGATCACCCAGTTCAAAGCAGATCCTGTGGGCTTTTCTGCCTTGATATTCTGGGTTATATAGCTGTGTGGAAGGGCCCTGAGTCTCAGAGTTTGTAAAACATCTAAGAAAAATAATGGGAGAAAATAGATGCAATGCATCTATAGCAAATGAGGGCATGTACAAATTGCTTCATTTTATAAATTCAAATGTTCCTGTTCTGCCTATATGAAAAACCTGCATTATCAGGCTGATCCAAGCAGAGATATATTTTCACCCTTGCTCACCCCTTAATGGGATATACCAGCATGTCATCAGCAATCTGTAAGTGATCTCACATGTCCAGTCCCAGTTTTAGCTAAATTTGAGGAATTTTAAAAGGTTGGGGTTGAGGGAGCAAACTGCCATGTTTTCATGTTATTTTAATTTGTTCCTCGTAGTTTTAAGGGAAGAAAATTACCAGGTCTGGAGACTTTTAGGGTATCCGGTGGGGTTGGTACACACAGAATAAGGACTGAAAGCTTCATGGAGTCTTTGGGCTATCCTTTACACAAACTGGCAGTGGCTCTATCGATATTCAGAATGGGTTTTTTTCTCAGCTGATCTGAAGATGCGAGGGATTGCATGCTCTCAGCTGCTCTTCAACATCATGTCTAGAAAAAAAAATGTTCCAAGTAAAGTTTGCATGCTGTGGATAGTGTCTTATTCTTCTGCCTGACTTTTTCATCTTTGAAATTTTACTTTGAAAATAAAATAAGTGGATACGTTCTTTGAATTTTAAATACAGTATTTTGTAAAATGCTAAATGCCAAATCAAAGTATAGAGGGCCATGTTGGAGCCAAAGAACATATACCAGATTGTTCTTTTAAAGAAAGCAATTGATTTTTAAAATGCTGTGCCATTTTTGTGATACTCAGCACATCACAGGCAGTTTGTGGATTAACAGAAATAATAGTAATAGCAATAGTAATAGTGTACAGGTGGTGTTTTTGAACTTTCATAGTGCTTCATAATGACTTATATGAGTGAGATGAAATGGGAGGAGGATTATTTCCCCAACTAAATGGAGCAGTTGCAGTGTTGGGACTGTTACTACTACTATTACCATATATACTCGAGTATAAGCCGACCCAAATATAAGACGAGGCACCTAATTTTACCACAAAAAATGGGAAAACATATTGACTCGAATATAAGCCGAAGGTGGGAAATGCAGCAGCTACTGGTAAATTTCAAAATAAAAATAGATAACAATAAAATTATGTTAATTGAGGCATCAGTAGGTTAAATGTTTTTTAATATTTACATAGAACTGTGATTTAAGATAAGACTGTCCAACTCTGATTAAATCATTGTTCAACCTTCTTCAATGTTAATCTGCTTACATACCCTTCCAATAATCACAATAGTTTATTTTAACTATACATTTTGGGGAATATGCTGTGTGTATATGAATAAGGAAAAGTGGGAAAGACTGGCGCTGAGAGAGGAAGAGAGGAAGGTGTGAGCTGCACTGAGAGAGGAGGAAGGGAAGGCGCATGCTTCATGAGAAAGAGGAGGTGCACACTTTGTGAGAGAGGAGAGGAAGGAGAGCTGGGTTGCTGTGCGGAGAGGTGAGAGTCCTGGCAAGAAGGTGTGGGGCTTTCTTCTGAAGCTGAAAGGTGATTTGGCCATGGTCACCCAATAGGTGTATTGAGCAGGAATTTGAACCCTGGCCTCCTGGAGTCTTACTCCAGTATTTAAATCACTTATGGTCACTGGCTGTCTTCTGAGAAGTAAATCCCAAAGAGTTCAGTGGGACTTACCTCCAGTTAAATTAGTATAGGATTATGGCTTAAATGAGAAAGTACCAATAATTTCCACATAGGGAAACAGGATGCAATCTGTCATGTTGTTGCAGGCGTGACCTTCCCCTCTGGATGGATGCAGCAACAGTTGGTCAGTTCTCTGTACCGAGAGTCCGGGATTGAGCCTGAAGATGTTGAATACATAGAAGCTCATGGTACAGGCACAAAGGTTTGTTGTCTCTCTGTTTTTATTCTTTCATTTAGTGTGAGCTTATCTTTTTTGTTTTCCTAAGAACTCCACTATCTTCTCTTTTCTCATTCCACTAGCTGCATTAACAGAAATTCAATTAGTCATCTGCGGTCTTCACAAGCTTCAGTCTAGTTCTAGCTACTTAACCATTTTATCTCGGGGTGTTTCAGAAATGTTGGGGCACAGATGGAATCACAATGTCAGATTCCTCAATATGAACAAATGTATTTGTATATATATTAATGAGAGAAAGAAAGGAGGAGCCACTTCTTTGATCGTAGACATGACAGTTGGATTCTTGCATGTACCAACCTGTTTCACCCCATTCACACCCTATTCTGTTGTATCCATCCATACAACGTGATGTACAAGATGTGGGAAAGTCATCTGGCCTTGAGTGACTCTCAGATCTAGCCTGACTTCCTGCTATTCTTGGTTGTTAGGTTGGAGATCCTCAGGAAGTGAATGGCATTGTCAGTGTCTTCTGCCAATCAGACCGACCACCCCTGTTGATTGGATCAACCAAGTCTAACATGGGGCATCCAGAACCTGCTGCTGGCCTTGCTGCTTTAGCAAAGGTAAGAAACTACATTCACTGTCCCTACTCATGATGTGGTTGCATTCAGATGTGGTTGTGAAACTGGGGTGGGCCATTTTGCTGGGTCTGAGGGTCAGTTGTCTGCCCTGAACCTGGGAGCTGCACAGCCTACCAAAAACTCTCTGAGGATGTCCACTTCCAGTAGCATGACAGGGCTGGCAAATTAGAGAACTGAGACCCATGACTTTAGACCAAGGTCAGGATGATAATTTTGGAGAATCCCTTCTATTCTCTAGGTTCTTCGTAAATGTTAACGCAGACCCATTTATTCTCAATTATTTTGATATTAAATGCAAAGAGATGTTACAAAGTATATAACTAAGAAGCCTCCCTATATTATAAGCAAGAAAGAGTGATTTGAGAATATATATATATCCCCTTAATGCAGACTATGGTGAACATTTCTGAATTTCAGTCATCTCAGGTTCTGTTTAAAAGGAAGTACATTTTTGCCAATCCTGGTTAGATCAAAATTATTTTAATAGCCTGTTTTCACTACACAGTGACGTTTCTCTCTGTGTGTCATTTTCTTTCAGGTGGTCCTCTCTTTAGAACATGGTCTATGGGCACCTAACCTTCACTACAATACCCCAAATCCAGATATCCCTGCCTTACAAGATGGTCGTCTCCAAGTGATTACCAAACCGACTCCCACAAAAGGTCAAATAGTTGGTATCAATTCCTTTGGTTTTGGAGGTTCAAACGCCCATATCATCCTGAGACCCAACAAGAAGAAATTACCCCCACAGGAGACACCTCCGTGGCCACGATTGGTACAGTTTTGTGGAAGGACTCAAGAAGCTGTAGAGACATTAATAGAACACAGCAAAAACAATCAGGAACATATCCCATTTCTGAGCATGCTCAATGACATCTCTGGGATCCCTGTGTCATCCATGCCTTATAGGGGCTACACCTTGATTGGCAGTGAAAATGATGTGAAGGAAGTCCAAAGTGCTCAGTCGTCAGGGAGACCTCTGTGGTACATTTGCTCAGGTAAGCACATTCAGTCCTCTTCTCTTCTTGCTGGAGGCTTGATTATATGTGCCCAGCCTTCTGAAATTGCTAGGTTTATACTGCATGTTGTAGTGCTGATGAATCATACATATAGTATGTATGATTCATCAGCACTATGTAGTAGCCCCATGTAGATTTTCACTTTGTATGTAGATTAAAGTTATAAGGAGAGAGGGCATATTGGGTTGCTGTGAGTTTTCCGGGATGTATGGCCGTGTTCCAGAAGCATACTCTCCTGATGTTTCTCCCACATCTATGGCAGGCATCCTCAGAGGTTGTGTGGTCTGTTGGAAATTAGGCAAGTAGGGTTTATATATCTGTGGAATGTCCAGGGTGGGAGAAAGAATTCTTATCTGCTTGAGGCAAGTGTGAATGTTGCAATTGGCCACCTTGATTAGCATGAATGGCCTTATAGCTTCAAAGCCTGGTTGATTGCTGCCTGGGGGGATCCTTTGTTGGATCATATTGTCACATTTGTTGCCTTTGACTTCTCTATCATTATTTCTGGTTGCTGTCAACTTGAGGAGTGTGAGAATCGAAAGAAGAGAACCCTTCCTTACTTGTATAAACTGTTCACATACATTAGAAGCTTGGAAAAGCTAGGTTCCAGCTGAGGAAGAGATTCTAGGCAGATAGCAGAGGCGCCTGTAATCAGACTATATTCCTCCATGCATAGAAGGTCAGGAGAACTGAAAATGAAGAAGACAATGCCAGCACACTCCACCTCTTTGTATGCCTCATCTATAAGCAAACCACATGTCTGAATAGGATTATTGTAACATGACAGTTCCTTCCTTCTCAATATGAAGTGTGAAGGTAGATGTCTCCATGATGTCTCCAACTACCCATATTGGAACTGCTAAAGTTGCTGTTACGTTCTTATTCCATAGGCATGGGAACCCAGTGGAAAGGCATGGGTCTTAGCTTAATGAAGCTTGATCTATTCCATCAGTCCATCTTGCGTTCAGATGAGGCTCTCAAAGACACAGGTCTGAAGGTGTCTGATCTACTTCTGCATGCTGATGAGAACACATTTAATGAAACCGTTAATGCATTTGTTGGGCTTGCTGCCATTCAGGTAAGAATGAAAGATGTGTCATTCCCTTTTGGACTAGATGTATACAAGCAAGTTTTAAGAGTGGTGCTTCCTTTGGCTTATGATCTCATAAATCAGTATACCGTAGTAACACCACATAATAAACATGTTGTGCCTACAACATATGCACATGATTGAGCTTAATCTTAGGCAGTGCCATCAGTTTTTATATGAAGAGTGACACTCCCTGCCTAACTAGTATAGAGTGGACAGAATGGGAAGAGAAACGTATCTGGAGCCTAGACTGTTCACAGAGTTGACCATGTTTTTTAAGATAACCAACTGAAGATCATGGGACTTTGTCAGTCATGTTCACTCAGATCACTGTTGTATTGCTCAAAAATAGAAAGTAATGCATGCCATATTTTTCAATATGGCATCTTGATATGAGAGATTGATTCTGTGGATAAAGCTGGAGATGGGAATGGGGCATTGGTGTAAAGGCAGATAAACAGGTTCCCCTCTCTGTAAGCCATAAGCAATGTTTGGAGAAAAAGGATGAGTAACATGGCCCAACAAACCAATCAACCAAAATGTTTGAAAAAGAGAGAGAGAGCTTTAAGGATCCATGCTATTCTTAAGCATCCTTACAGAGAGTTTAACAAATCTTTCAGGAAGCTAATAGTTGTGTTGTGTAGAAACTTATCAAAAGAAGATGGCTTATGCAGTTCTGTTTAATGTAAAACCCGGCTACATTTTGTTCTCTCCAGATTGCCCAGATTGATCTTTTGAAGGCAATGGGTTTGCAACCTGATGGGATCATTGGTCACTCAGTTGGAGAGCTGGCCTGTGGGTATGCGGACAACTCTTTAAGTCATGAAGAGGCCATACTTGCTGCCTACTGGAGGGGCCGCTGTGTCAAAGAGGCCAAACTGCCTCCTGGAGGCATGGCTGCTGTTGGTAGGTGGCCGAAAGCCCTTCTTTCCTTTCTCTTCAAGCTGTCTTTTGTCATATTTTCCTCTATAGTTAATAAGAAGTGTTCCTATTTGATTATCTGATGCACATGGGAGCAGGCTGAAGATGAACCTTTTGCCTTATTATTGCTCATATGTAATGGTTGACTGCAGTTCCATACTATTATTTTGATCTAATGCATGCCATTAAGCAGCTCCCAACAGTAGAATAGTCCAGTTTTGCTTAGAAGCAAATACACTTGTACCAACAGTACCCTGAGGTGTGGCTGATTCCCTGTCTTAGACTCACATGTTATTTTTTTTTACTGTAACTCCCAAAGTCCGTGGTCAGTGGGACTTGACCAAAAAATTATTCCCCTCCCCCAAACTCCACTTACCTGTACCTAAACTTAACTGAGTGGTTTCTTCGGGTTAGCAAGGTTGTGTTGATGCCTTGAAAAGTTAGATAACATAGCTGCTCTATTGATCTGTGACACAGGAAATTAAGATATAATAAAAGTACTGGTATCTAGTGGGGAGCCCCAGGTGGTGCAATGGGTTAAACCCTTGTGCCAGCAGGACTGCTGATCGAAGGGTTGGTGGTTTGAATCTGGGGAGTTGGGTGAGCTCCCATCTGTCAGCTCTAGCTTCCCATGCAGGGACATGAGAGAAGCCTCCCACAAGGATGGTAAACATCTGGGTGTCCCCTGGGCAATGTCATTGCAGATGGCCAATTCTCTCACACCAGAAGTGACTTGCAATTTCTCTAGTCACTCCTGACACACACAAAAAACAAAACAAACAAACCTGGTATCTAGTAGTGTCCATGCTAAAATAAATTAACCCAGAGTTCAACCCAGCTACAGGATATTGCTCCCTAGCTTCCAGTCATATTATCCAAGAGTAATTGTGTCATCTCTCAGAAAGTTTGTTGGAAACCTTCGGAAACAGAACAGTTGAGTATTGCAAGAACTGAATTGTAACAAAGTATCTGGTGGGGCATTTCTGTTACAATGTACCTGTGTGTTTGTGCCTTCAGGTGGCCTGTCAGCTTAAAGTGGTCCATGAATGTCATAGGGTTTTCTTAGGCAAGCAGTTCTCAAGAGATGGTTTTGCCCCATCACTCCCTCTGAAATATAACCTACAGCGCCAGGTATTAATTGGCAGTCTCCCACCCAAGTACTAAAACTGGTGATCGGTAGACCCAGATGTGGACAAACTATCATGTTTTTAGGAATGTTTCTGACTCCTGTAACCAGCAAAATAATTACACTATGCTGCTGCTTTAATAGACTTGGTCTGGATCTATACTGGCTATGTAATGTAGTTTGAAACTACATTATATGATCAGGGCAGATTTATATAATGCAGTTCAATGCAATTAAGCTGCATTATATGGCAAAGAGTCAGAAATAAATCCAACTTTTTAGAGCATTCAGTTTTAAATCAAGGCATGCTAGGAGCATCTGCCTTGCTTAGAGTAGATTTTCATTTCTGGGGACATTATTCTGTTTGAAATAGTATGTGTGCACTCCCTGTGTGCATTGATTTAAATACACTCAAAAGTTACCGCTTTTTATTGCCATTGTTTCTATACCATTTATTTTGGGATAGCAGGGGTCATTAAAATAGGAACAAGGTAAATATTGTATACCCCTAAAGTAATATGTTAGAGACTGCCGCTAACTTTCTATATCATTGAGCAAGTCATGCTTCATTATCTCTGTCACTGGTGTGATGAAGTTAGATGTTAAGTATGATCTACCTCACCAGGTTATTATGCAGGTGGTTGAGCTACAAGATTGTAAAACACTTAATATATAACTACTACTACTAGTAGTAGTAATAAAATCACAGCTCATGTAGATCCTTATCTTAATTTCAGAGAGGCACTGATGGAAGTGAATGTTTTAAAAATAACCCTAGTGTAGGCTTACTGTGAGTTTTCTGGGCTGTATGGCCATGTTCCAGAAGCATTCTCTCCTGATGTTTCACCCACATCTGTGGCAGGCATCCTCAGAGGTTGTGCCTGTGAAACATCAGGAGAGAATGCTTCTGGAACATGGTCATATAGCCCAGAAAACTCACAGCAACCCAGTGATTCCGGCCATGAAAGCCTTCGACAACACATTACCCTAGTGTATATCAAGTCTGGTCTTTTAGTCTAGTGATTCTCAAACTCTGTTTCTTCAGATGTTTTGGACTTCAGCTCCCACAATTCCCTAACAGCTGGTAAGCTAGCTGGGAATTCTGAGAGCTGAAGTCCAAAACACCCAGAGGAATAGAGTTTGAGAAACACAGCTTTAGTCCAATAGTAAAGTTAAAATCCAGATTATCTGTTTTGATAATCTGGATTGTATAACAGCATAGAAGGGGCCTTAGAATGGTATTAGTGTAAGTATTGTTTTTTGTGGCAAAGCAGTACTGGAAGTGATAATGACTATATAGGCTTTAGATGGACCATGTTTATGTGACTTGAAAGAGACACAGCTTCCTATAGTGCCCACACAGCATTTCCTTTGTTAAACTGTTGTCTCTGATCAAACAGGTTTTGCAAGTTTTTGAAACAATACAAACATCTGCCAAACCTGTTTACCTTAGGCCACTGTGGGATGAATGCATACATCATGAGCAATATCCCTTTTTCCAGCCTCCCTTCAATTATCTCTTCTTTTTAAAAAGGCCATGATTTCCCATCATTCCCAGTTACTACAAGAATGATAACTAGCAATCTTATCTTAATAGTAGTGACATGTATGTCAATTAGGTATTTCACCATCTTATGGCCATTACAGGATTTTTCAAAAGTCCTGCCTACTGAGTGATTTTAGGGTTGCCACATTTTTTGATTGAGCTGAAACTTCGGCTGTCAGTTTCAGTCAATCAGGATGGAACTAAACTGCAACTTAAGCAGTCTGCTCTTTTACACGTATGATTTGATGGAAGTGTTTATTTCTCAGAGCTATTTGAAAGGTATACTTCCGGGATAATTGAAAGAGTGGAAGAATCCAGAACTTTAATTCAAGCAACTTTAAATGTTGGGTCATTTTGATGCGAGACAAATGTGCAGATATGTTGTTGGGCTTTCAGTCATATATACAGAGTAAGCACTGAGCATAGATTTAGCAAATTGAGAGGATGATTGATCCTTGTACAACTTGGGGTTTAGCCATGCTGTGTGGGGATGATGGGATCTATAATCTATTATACACTTGGAAAGCAACCAGGTTGGAGAAGGAAGATTTCAAACAAAGTCAAAGCTCTGTTAGCTGCTTTTATAAGCAAGTTGAAAAATGGCCTTCTGTTTACAGCAATTAATTGGCCATTTAATTTGCTTATTCCCCCATTTGACTTGTTTTCTAAATATCTTGCAAACTTGTGGAATTCTGTATTTCTGATTTTTAGTAAATCTGATTAAGACTGAATTGTTCATTAAGGGAATTCTATATTACTTGCTTGTGGAACATTATATGAGATTTGGAGAACACTGAGGAAAATGTGCTTCTTTCCCACCTATCAGCCCAATATTATGATGCAATTTGAAACGATACCAAAGGAATCAATGTGTTCCCAATCTAGCATGGAAATGAGAAACCAGAAAACCAGGGTTGATGAGCTTCACTTGTTCCTTAGGAGAACTTTTTAAAATAAGTACTCCAAAATGGCATGGAGTCATCCAAAGCAATTTATGTTTTTGCAGGTATGACATGGGAGGAGTGCAAGCTCAAGTGCCCTCCAGGAGTGGTGCCTGCCTGCCACAACTCTGAGGACACAGTCACCATTTCAGGACCTCAGGTGAGAATGCAGCATGAATGATGACTTTCTCTGTTGTATAGTTGAGACATCTGCTGGCATCTTCCTCATCATGGGTATTTTACCTGAGCTAAATCTCAGGGCATTTCCAGACTCAAAATGTGGGTTTTAAAAGTGGGGCAAAAATTCCCAGGACCTGACAGCAAGTTCACACACAGACCTGCCAGTCCTGGGAAATAGTCCCCTGCCATTCTGACACCTTCCTTTGAAATGGATCAAGATGGAGGACAGACGGGTGAAGTTGTTTTTTAAAAAAAATCTCTTCGAGATGTCCGCACATGCGGACATCCCAAGGTTCAAACAAACAGATTCCTTTTTTCTCTTCACCCAACTGTTAATTCAAGCTCTATTTAATATTATAGACATCAGAACGAAGGAATGGTTGCAGAGAGTTCTAATTTGCTTTCCATTTATGTTTCCCTTGAACCACCTGTGTGTCCACGGCTCCATTTTATGACAGCCCAATCAGTGGTTTCAGGCTTTTAAAACTTGTGCTCTGGAGCAGTCCACACAGGGAGATGGGAAGGAAGTCAAGTGTTTTGCATGACTGCAGGGATATACAGTCATACAAAAGTGCACATTTTGGGACAGAATCAGATTTTAAGATCAAATATTAACATGTGCTTTTCAGCTATTAACCCAGTTCCACCCGCACTTTCCCCAAATGTCGTTTAGCCATACACACCCTTTTATCCCGGTTACTTCCTGGTTTTACTGCATGTGTAGAAGGGCCCTCAGTAGGTCTGGAATGAATCAGCAACCAGTGCAGATGGCACAGAAGTGGCATATTATAATTTTGTTGACCAGTTCCTGCTAGTTCATTGAAGCTTCCCAACATATTTCCAAAGAGAGGGTCATGTTTAAAGCATAGCATTAGTCTGCACAGAGCAACTTCAACCTTTTCTCTTCTCCATATATATTCTTCTTAGATTATTGGTTCTCAGAAAACAAGTGTTTTAACAATCGTGGAGAATTATTCTCTGCCAAAATTATGAGCATGTGTTATTGTGTGGGGGAAGTGTTGTGTCTCTGTCTCCCCTCACACACAGAGAAAAACACACACACACTATCATATACTCTCTGACAAACACACACCTTTTCCTTATTGGAGTTTCTTTCAAAATCCAAAGTGGATTTCAGTGTACATAAAATGAGAAACATCGATATTTACTACAGGGATATTAACATTTCAGGTTTAAATAACAGCTGTTACTACCTACATGTAGAATTATTTAACATGTGAGCAAATATGGATCATAATGATTATAGCAGCAGATCCCAAATCGACCCCACAAGAAGCAGTGAATTGTGATGACCTGCCATGTTTTCTTGCAGCAGCAATTAATGCCTGTTTTTCATTCCTTTCCTTAGAGTCTGGTGTCCCAGTTTGTGTCTAAACTGAAAGCAGAAGGTATATTTGCCAAAGAGGTGCTCAGTGCTGGAGTGGCTTTCCATTCTTGCTATATGGCATCAATTGCACCAGTCCTACTTAGTGCACTACAGAAGGTAAAACTCCTTAAGGGCTTCTCATTGGGGGAGTAGTGCTTTTGGTCAGAGTTGTCCAGTTTTTGTGTGGCATTTGCTTGATGCTGCCTGTCTCCTGTTTCCCCTTATAGGTTATTCCCAGTCCAAAGCCACGTTCACCTCGCTGGATCAGCACCTCCATCCCTGAATCTCAATGGCAAACTGAACTGGCTCAGTATTCCTCTGCCGAGTACCATGTGAATAACCTTGTCAGCCCAGTCTTGTTCCAGGAAGGCCTGCGACATATCCCAGAAAATGCTGTTGTAGTGGAGATTGCCCCACACGCCCTTTTACAGGTATTACCCTTGGTGACAGTCAACGGGAGGAAACTATACTTTTTCCTCTCCTGCTCTTATTCATAGTACTTCCAGATACTGTACTCCATATAGCTTTTCCTCTCACATTTAGTAATCTGAGTGCTTCAATTTCCCTCTGTGCATAACGTGAATTTTCTGAAACTAAGGACAGAGACCAAAATCTTATTCAGTGCCAACAATGATGGCAGCAACAGCAGTGGTGTGTACGTATGTGGTTGGCTGGTAACTTACTGACATTCCAGGGATGTTGTGGTAGCCACTCCTCCTGTGGAGCCCAGGGGGCAGAGCTGTGTGGGTTTGCCATTCAGCAGATGCAGAGGCAGCTTGTGCAAGGAAGGAATGGATACCTTTTTATGCACATTTCAGCTGCTAGCACATTTTTCAGCTGCTAGCATAACTTCCTAAGATGATTCCAGGTGGTGATGAGCCTTTTATTCTGCAAACCTCCTGTTTTCATTCACAGTATCTTCTGGCAGAGGGGTAAATGTAGCATTTGTAACCCTTTCATATTTAAAGAAGAAAAATCAGAGAAGCTACAAAGTGTCTTTTTAACTGATATTGCTTGGAACCTTTAACTGAAAATGCTCTGGAATCAGTTACAAGCATTTGATATAATACATGGGAGCAATGTAGGGGGGAAATGACAGGAAGCCATAAGCATTTCAGGATGTGAAACTGTCATATTTTATTAAATAATAGTGGATCAGTCTGGCAGTGGAATAGGTGAGCAGAGAGGTGGCCCTTTGTGTGTCAGGGGCCATGGGAGACATGGGTATATGGATGTGTTTGTATTAGGATTGTGGGATTCACTCCCAAAGGAGACCTGCTTAGTTTTATGCCCTTAAATTCCTAGAGGGACCTTATTCTGTTTACTAGAGTTCACTTTAATGGCTAAATTTGCTTAGTATCATTTTGTTTTTCGTTGTTTTTATTGTGGGGGGGGGGGGGTCTTTCTATTTGATTGGTACTGGAAGAGTCTTTGCTCCATTCAGTGATTTCTGAAATGTCTTCAGGTTGCTTTAAACTATTAATCATGTGTTGTTGGTAGCAAAAAGTCTTTATCTTTAGTAGTTCCTCTGCAAAATTGGTTTCATAAGGAATAGAGATGGATACTGTTTTCCAGAAAGAGAAGTTTTGATTGTCTTATTGTGATTTTTAGAAATGACAGTAATGACTTGGCATTTGTTATTTTGAGCCACTAGGCAAGTTCCAAAGAAATAGACATATACACTTCTCCTGGGCTACATTACTTTTATGGAACATTGAACTGCTTTATTTCATTGGTTAAATTCATTCCTAAAACAACCAAAAATTGAGAGACCTCCTGAATTGAGCTTTCCATCAGTGGATTTGTGTGGATATGCAGGATAACTCAAGAACCAAGCAAACACAATCCGATACATATCTCTTCACATCTCTGCCTTTCTGATTACAGTGGGGCTGTACAAGATTGTTGCCTGAGAAGGGCTCCTGTGACTTCCACTTCTTCCCAAGCTTCATGTAAGAGGAAGAGCACTGCAGATGTAGTTTCCCAGCACCTCAGAAACCCTTGAGCATTTGTTTAAAGACTGGCAAGAAACAGTTCAAATACCTGATCCTAATATTCAATTGAATCTTTGGAATAGTTTCCAAAGGAACAATGTGTACAGAAATCCAAACAAACGGTTTTGATTTGACATAAGAGTAGCATTTTGAGATAAGAACTAGCGCCAGAGGGGAGTGCAAGTGTGAGAGTACAGACCTTGAGGGCTTCAAGGGATCAGCCTCCATGTCTTGTGCTCTTCTTTGCTTTCGGAGATTGCTGTCTGCTTTGTTCTTGTCCACTTTGAGGAGCTTTGGGTTAGTTCATTTTGTGTGGTTTTTATTCCTGGTATGTTTGACTTCATGAAGAGAGGGAGGGAGGGAGAGCAAAGAGAGGGATGATCCCTAGAGGAGGAAGGTGGGAGGTGGTTTTTGCTGATTCCACTTTGAATTCCACTTACCCCTTCTAAATCTCTGTTCAAGTGAGTTAGCTTCCAGGATGGCACTGAAAGTAAAATTATTTCAGTGATAGCATTCACTTAATTAAAAGCTCATCTGTAAATGGAAGGGCAATGGGTAAGTCTTTTGTCTTTATACAATGAATACATAGCCTGGATCTACACTGCCCTATAACCCAGGATCTGATCCCAGATTATTTGCTTTGAACTGGATTATATGAGTCTACTGCCAGATAATCTGGGATTAGAATATAATCTGGGATTAGATCCTGGGATATAGGGCAGTGTAAATCCAGCCATAGTTGTCTTTCATATTTTGTGGTGGTGTTGGAGATTACACTGTAGTCTTCCAGACTCAATCAGAAATACTTTGCTGCTGCAGTCCAGTTTGTGCATCCAATGTATTTGGAGTACTGGGTGTGATTTGGTTTTAAGGACTTGTGTGCAGGGCCTGTGATATCATCATTCCTGCTAAAAGCCAATCCCTCTTCCACTGTGCTCGTATTATTTTGTGGACTTTTAAGAACATTTTTGTTCAGTTTTAGCATTTACATTTTTAGAAAGCAGTGTGTTCTTTCTCTGAGACAATGAAAAAATCTCCTCTGTTTTATCTTTTTATACACATACATACACTGTTAACTTTCTTTCTCAGTCATTTGGGGATAGGATATTTGTGCTATTGACACTGCAACTGCTGATGTTTAGAGCTGAAAGGAGTGTGGGTTTTTAATAAATCAGCATTGCATTGAAAGCATGAAAGGGCAAAAAGGAGATTAGGATCTATTAGTACAGTAGTTCTCAACCTGGTGTCCCCAGATGTTTTTGGCCTACAACTCCCATAAATCCCAGCCAGTTTACCAGCAGTTAGGAATTATGGGAGTTGAAGGGCAAAAACATCTGGGGGCCCCAAGTTGAGAAGCACTGTTTAGTAGATCTCAGGGTAATCTGAAGCACTTTGAGAGGGATTTCCTTAAAAAAATAATAATTCAAAGGCGTCCTTCTGATGTTCTCATCAATGCAATTCTGTGCGTGTTTAACTGGGATCTAAGTCCCAGCATGTTCAACTGGACTTAAGCACAGATAATTGCATATAGAATTTGCATTTTAATGAGACTGTGTGAATTGAGAGTGGATTCTGAATGACTGAGGGCCCTTCCTGACATGACTAAATCCCAGGAGAAACTGGGATATTATATTCCAATTTCTCCCAGGATTTAGTCCCCACACCCATCCTAAACCCTGGGCTTTTCTTGGAAGGGTGACTACATGCCCTCCCGGGTCAACCAGAGGTTGAGAGCCAGCCCCCAACCTGCCATTTACCAATTTATAAAATAAACTTACCTGAGGGATCTGGCTGCATATTCAGTCCCCTCTGTTGAAAGCTATTGGCATGTCAAAACAATGCATCAGTAGGTTGGGAGAAAGTAGGAGGGATTTCAGGTAAGTTTAGGGGGTAAATGGAGGATTGGGAGGAGAGGGTGCAGATGCCATCATGCTCTTTCAGGCTCCGGGTGCCCAAAGATCGCTGTGGGGATTGACCCCATAGAAGCAGTCCCTATAGTCAGCTCCCACAGGGCCCACATCTGGAAAGATCTGGATCTTACATTAAGGTCTGGATTTTTCCAGGTGTTTAATTAATCCAAAGTAAACTGGGAAATCCTAGTTCACTGTGGATTAATTCACATTTACCTGAGGCATCAATTGGATTGCCTCAGGTAAACCCATAACAGGTCGTGGGTTAAAGACCTGTCTGGAAGGACCCTGAGTTTTCTTCTGATACTAAAAATAAATGGTTGAGGTATGCATTCGTTTAGAGTCTTAATTTTCAGAGTATGTCTGCACTCCATAGTCACTTTTGTGACTCTGGTTCCCACTGGTAAAACCAGGAGTCTGACAAAATGACAATATCTAACATGGGTTTAGTCTGTATATTCTTGGAATCTAAAGTGAAATGAAACCCTTTCAGTCAATTCTGCTTAAAAGGCACTATTGGGGAGGGAGAAAGGAAGAGCAGGATGCACCAGAAGAAGAGTTGTTTATTATGAAAGGCAGGTTGCAACATTTTTATGACTTTGGTGTAGTGCTTTATGCTTTGGTATAATGTTGAGATTTATTTCCTTCTTTTAGTCTAAGGGTGGAGTTGCTGATATTGCTTTTTGTATGGCTGATAGCTTTTCCTGGTGTAGCAATGAAGTGGGAAGAAATGTTTTACCTAACTAATTTCTGGATTCCAGTCACCTATCAATGGGATTAGCTACCACAGCTAGGGTAGTTGATACCCTAGATATAGTGCAATTTTAGAGGAAGTTAGTTCTTAGAGTTTTCTGATAATATTTTTAACTTTCTAGGCAATCCTAAGGAGAGCTTTGAAGCCAACCTGCACCATTTTACCCTTGATGAAGAGGGAACATAAAAATAACCTGGAGTTCTTCTTGACACATGTTGGAAAAATCCATATGACAGGGTAAGGGAAAGTTTATTCATTCATATATATAGTATTATTAAAAAGCAGAATATCTCTCTGGAATTTCACAAGACCATAATAAAATAGGAATAGAAATTATTCAACCACCTGCAATTTTGGTGTGTAGTAGAAATTATGTTTTCCTCCACACTCCTTCAAGAATAGAAAGTATTGTGCTTTTTCAGAAGAGTCGGGGGGGGGGGGGGATGTATTGCACTGGGATATTCCTGGGCCAAGCCTACTCTTCACTATAGGCCTATCACCCATGAATAGCTGTATTATTTTTAGGACTATTGGGTAAACATTCATTAAATCTTTCCTTTTGTGTTCTCAGAATAAACATCCTTGCAAACAACTTGTATCCACCAGTGGAATATCCTGCTCCTATGGGAACTCCATTCATCTCCCCATACATTCTCTGGGACCACAGTCAGACATGGGATGTGCCCAAAGCTGAAGACTTCCCAACAGGCTCCGGGAATTCTGGAGCAGCAACAGTCTACAATATTGGTGTGTACTGGAAATTGTATGCATTCCTCTCCGATCCTTACTCCCTGCAAAAATAGAAATCTGAAGAAGTCAAAGTAAGAGTATTGTCGAAGGCTTTCATAGCTGAAATCACTGGGTTGTTGTAGGTTTTTTGGGTTGTATGGCCATGTTCTAGAAGCATTCTCTCCTGACACTTCACCTGCATCTGTGCCAAGCATCCTCAGAGGTTGTGAGGTTTGTTGGAAAATGGAAAATTGGATATATCTATTCCCACCCTGGACCTTCCATAGATATATAAACCTAATTTTCCAGTTTCCAACAAACCTCATAACCTCTGAGGATGCTTGCCATAGATGCAGGCAAAAACATCAGGAGAGAATGCTTCTAGAACATGGCCATACAACCCAAAAAACCTACAACAGCTCAGAGTGTTTCTAGCTTCTCACTGGAGAGAATGCATGACTCATTTAATGCTTTGTGTCACTACTTTAGCAAGAGAAAGATGTGCTGATGGGCAAAGGAGGAGGAAAGCATCCTCCTTTGTTTGCAGCAGTAAAGCCTGCATGGTGGGAGGAAAAGTGAGAATGTTTGCATTTGAATACCTTAAATACCTTTTGGGTCTCTTTGAAACAGACTTTGCTTTGGAGTTTTGAAAGCTATGTTTTCTTCTTTTCTATGATTGCTGGCAGATGTGAATCCTGAATCATCCGATCATTATTTGGTGGGTCACTGTATTGATGGCCGGGTCCTGTACCCAGCAACTGGCTACCTGGTACTGGCCTGGCGCACTCTGGCACGCTCTCTAGGCACCTCCATGGAAGAAATGCCCATCATCTTTGAGGATGTTACAATCCACCAGGCAACAATATTGCCAAAGAAAGGTGAGATCAGTCAAGTGTCTCCCTCTCAGGTACAATATGATCAATGTGGGGACTGATTCTTGGAATGGCAGTACCTCAAAGCTGAATTAACATAGTCTGGTGAAATCATTCCTTAAATGAAATAACACAATATGATCACAGGACAGGGAGCTTAAATTTATTGTTCTAGTAGGCATACTGTGGCAAGAGAATATTGCTATATGTAGGATTGGATTTCCTGGCCAATTAACCCTATGTTGGGATATTTCAACAACTATGAAAGCAAGCAGAACTGAGGGCCCTTCCACACAGCCATATATCCCAGAATATCAAGGCAGAAAATCCCACATTATCTGAGTATGGACTTAGCTAACCCAGTTATGTAAGGCCCTGAAACTCTTCTGATATGGAGTCAGAGGGTCAGTGGTTGGGGACCCCAGTGGCACCTCACAGGATCCTGAATGGCTTCACCCTCCATGCCCTCTATAATTAATTATTAATCACTTTATTTATACCTCACCTTTCTCCCCATGGGGACTCAAGGCTAACAATCCAACACTTTAGTCAAGTTTAGAAAGCACAATACCAGATTCATAGAAAGAGATACGTTCCTTCAGATAACCTGGATCAGAGCTATATAGGGCTTTGTAGGTCAAAACCAGCACTTTAAATTGTGCTCGGCTGCTGCTCTTCGGACCAACTGAAGTTTCTGGATAGACTTCATTTTTCAATATTCTTTTAAATGTGTTTATTGTTCAAGTGCCTCACCATGTCCCAAGGCCTGACCTTCTAACTTAAAAAGTACTTCCTCTGTACCTAAAACTTCCTAGGAAGAGATGTGAAAGGCATTTATCGCCAAATGATTAAGATAGATTAAGGATTTATTGACTAATATAAGATTGGAGAATCAATTAATTGTGGGATTTATGAACTAGTAATTTCTCACTGAATTTAGAAGTGTGATTATATACTATCTCTTAAAGGGAGTAGACTTGTCAGAATTACAAAATCATCAGACAGAGTGAAGGTTTGTAGATTAGTTCAATTAGTTTTTACATTTGTTCATTAGTTTTGTTTTATGTGTTTATTTTGTGTATTAGTTTGACTTAGTAGTTGTGTTAGCTGTTGTGGGTTAGTGTTTTATATTAAGAAAAAATGCTTGTGTGTTTGATGTAATTTGTTTCTCTGCATATGTTTTTGTATAATGTATGTTTGTTTCATTGAATAAAAAGTAATATGCGAGGGTACTGGGGTCTTCAAACTGCCTCAAGGCCACACCTAACCCATAAACCACATTTTCCTCTCTTGCTCTAATATCTTCTCAATTTCTGACTACTTTGCAGGCGTAACACAACTAGAAGTAAGACTCATGCCTGCTTCCCAGCGTTTTGAGGTGTCTGGAAATGGAAATCTGGCTGTAAGTGGTGAGTAAATACATTCAGTGCAGGTGCTGCGGAGAAAACAAAGCAGCTGTGTGGTCCTGATGACTGACAACTCGTTGTCTTGTATGGATTTATCTACCAGGAAAAATATCTCTTTTGGAGGAAGCTGCTCTAAATAACTTCCGTAACCAGCAACTTGACTTGGGGAGTCAGCTGAACCCAGACATTCACTTATCGAAGGGGGACATTTACAAAGAGCTTCGCCTGCGTGGGTACGACTATGGGCCGACATTCCAGGGACTCTTGGAATCCAGTAGCGATGGTAATTACAAAACTCCGACCTGGAAAATAGTGTTAAGCATTGTCACTCTTGCTTTTGAGCTTTCTGAAGAAAGACACAGATCATATTTGCTTGAATGCAAGGCAAAATCTTCATGTGATCCTGACAATGCAATGTTCATCACTGCATTGAAGAATTTTATGAAGGGATCAGGAATTGAGGGGAGGGAGACAGAGTATGCACTGGATGATCTAGAAATCATGCAGATATGATTTACTGACCAACCTAGCAAAGGAATCTTGTCAAAGTTCTTACTGAAAGCCAGGAGCTACAATTTACTTGGACAGTAAATTGTAGTTTCTGGCTGACTGTGTAATAGAGATACCATTCCAGTGATGTTTGTTTGCTTAATGAGGTTGTTTATCATCCTCAGGGAATTCAGGGAAGGTGTTGTGGAATGGGAATTGGGTCACATTCCTGGATACCCTGCTGCACTTGATCATCTTGGGGGAACTGGGAAGAAGTCTGCGTTTGCCAACCAGAATCCGCTCTGTTTGCATTGATCCCAAACTACACAAAGAGCGTGCACAGACATACACCGATGAGATAGAAGGTAATGACTTTTATTTTTTTTCCCCTTTTTTCTTTGCTGGTACAACCCAGTAACTTTATGGGAGCCAATAATTTAAAGTTGCATTGTCTCTTCAAGTGGAAAGGTAGATTTCTGGAAGTACACCTATTAGCAACTGAAGTTTCTTTGCAGATGTTAGACTGAATTCTAAGATGGGCTTTGCTGTCTATTTCCACGCTTTATGTCTTCTCTCTTTTTGCCATACAGCTTTCGATGCTGCTGTAGATCGCTGCCTTGATACTATCACAGCAGGTGCTGTTCAGATATGTGGTCTTCATGCCAGTGTGGCTCCTCGACGGCAGCAGGAACAGACCTCGCCCACACTGGAGAAGTTTTGCTTTGTGCCCTACATGGAGGATGGTTGCTTGTCCTCCAAAGCTCAGCTTCAGTCCAGCTTTGAACATTGCAAAGGTAAGATACATTTGCATCCCGATAATTACTTTCAGAGTAATTACACTATGACAAAAGAAGGCATCAGGGCCATGAAATAAAATGTATTGGCTTAGGTTTGCTTGAGTAGTAGTCTGAGACCTGTTAAACGCAGGAGTCAGAGACAGCTGAAGGCATGTCGGTTTGCTAAGAAAACACAGGATGCTGATTGTAGCTTCATGTCCTTGGAGCACGCAAAAAGTAATTGTTCCAGTGCTTCCAAATTACAACAGACACATTTGGGCTATAACTGGGAGAAATCCTAGTCCACAGGATATAGATGTTGCAGTATAGCCTACTGATCTAATTGCTATTCTTTGAGTGACACTGAGCTCCTCTGGTTGAGAATCCTGTGAGTTGTCGTTTGAGGAGGCACAAGCTTTGGTCTGCAATAACATATGCTATCAACTTCTTTCTCAGTTGGACTCAGAGGGCAAAGTCCTGCCCTATCATGGTTATTTTTGCAGATCTCAGCCTCTCCAGAAACACTAGACTGCCTATTGGCTAGTCCAAGAAACAAAAAGCTCCAAGAGCATCAATTAACCTTCTAAATGATTGTGCTTCATACCAAAGCAGATCAATTTTGAATATTTTTATCTTCAGTATGTTTTCGTAGAATTTGCTGTATTTTATGATGTTTTCAGCTATTGTTATTTTGTTTGTTAAGTTTAATTAGGCAGTGTTATATTATCGAATGTGTTTATTTTATTGTAATTTGTATGATTTCTTTCTGGCAATTAAATGTTTGCCTATATGTTGTAAACCGCTCTGAGTCTCTTTGGGGAGATAGGTCAATATACAAATGAAGTATTATTATTATTATTATTATCATCATCATCATCATCATCATCATCATCATCAAAAAGTCAATATAAACAACCTATGCGTTTCAAAGTCAGGAAAGGACTATCCACTTCCAGATTTTTTTGCCACTTCTGACAGCTTTTACAGGGTCCCAGAGAAGAAAAGTGGAGTCTTGAATTTATTTGTATAAACTGAGAACAATAACATACAATTTAGAATTATTTGAATTGCTTGTAATTTGCATAGATGATTGGTTACATGTACAACCATGTCTCAGTCTCAGTTAAATGAATTCTGTGGAAAAAATACTTTATCATTTTGTTTTGGGTAGCACCAGTGATGCTGAGATTTTGAAATATGTGGCTTATTTCCTACAGTGTTGATTCAGAGCTTACAAAAGAAGATAGCAAAGCATGGAGTCAAGTTGGCTATCCCAGGGCTTGAGAATGCAAAGGTCTCTCTGCAGTCAGAGCCTGGACAGAAAGGTCTTGCACACATTCTTGCTGAAATCTGCCGCCTGGAGCTCAATGGAAACCTGCACTCCGAACTCGAACAAATTGTAACTCGGGAGAAGCTGCATCTTCAGGAAGACCCCCTTCTCAATGGCCTCCTGGATTCTGCTGCCTTGAAATCTTGTGTAGATTTAGCACTGGAGAACATTACAGGTTACAAGATGAAAATAATAGAGGTGGGTTGTGGCACAGTTCTGTGCAGCTTGTAACTCTGAACTATTTGTCTGTGGGTTAATTATGGACTAATGAGCAGGAATAAGATGGAAATGTATGTTAGCTGATACTTTAAGGAATTAATACAGATGGTTCTGGATTCCCGTCGTCAGGTGGAAACCACAAGATTTTAAACTCTTTTTAATTTTTCAAATTATATACCAATAAATGTATGTGCATGTTTTAGAAATGTACACAGGCATAGGTACAATCCATTAGGAAAATGCATGAAAGTACACAATAAAATGCATGCAGCAGGAAAGTCCAGATCAAAATATGTGTACATTTCTATGCAGAAAGGTAGAAAAAAGTTTGTAATCTGATACGGAACTCCAAAGGAATGGGAATTATGGTGAAAATCTAGGGGAAAAACAATAAGAAATCATAAAATGTTTAAAAATTACAGATTAGCTTTTTTATTGACCCCACAGGCTCTGGCAGGAAATGGGCATCTATACTCACGTGTCACAAGTATCTTAAATACTCAACCAATGCTTCAAGTAGACTATACCGCCACTGATCGAACGCCAGAAATCCTGGCATCAAAAGGGACCCATTTGCAGGAAATCGGTGTTTCCACTGACTTGTGGGATCCTGTTAACCCTCCTTCTGGAAATCTGGCAAACGCTAACCTCTTAGTTTGCAATTGCTCCTTGAATACTTTCAAGAATCCAGCAGAGGCGCTCTCCAACATGGCAACAACCCTGAAAGAAGGTGGCTTTATCTTATTGCATACTCTCCTAAAAGATCAGATTCTGGGAGAAATCGTTGGTTTCCTTACTTCTCCAGAGCTTCAAGAAAGACCAGGTCTTCTGACTCAGGTATATTATAAACGATCTTATTTCTTCTTTGGTTTCTCTATATACTGTTTTGTTCAGTATGCAGACATTTGGATGTGTTAAAAATAATTGTATTGTTGTTCATGGTATTGATTCCTAGCAAATAACAGCATAATTTTGTTCAAGAGGCCTTACTAACAGGTTGGTGTGTATATAAGGAATTGGCAACATGCAGTCAATGGGCCACAGGTGGCTCCAAAGGTCTGCCCCTAATCCCATTAAATGTTTTTCTTAAAATAAATTTATTTGCCCACACCTGAATGTCTCCAGAATGCAGGGCCTGCCAGTAAGTCCTCTAAAATTCAGGGAAAAAATTAAACATGTAGAGTCATGGAATCACAGAGTCTGAGGAGACCATTCAGGAACCCACAATCAAAGCATGGCCATTTCGTCTCTGCTTAGAAATTTCCAGAGAAGGAGACTCCACCACGCTCTAAAGCAGCAGCATATTCCACTACCAAATAGCTCTTAGAGTCAGGATAGTCTTCGTAATGTTAAAGTGGAATCTGTTTTCCTGCAATTTGGCTCCATTGCTCCATGTTGTAGTCTCCAGAGCAGCAGAAAGCAAGCCCTCTCCCTCTTCCTTATGACATCCTTTCAAACATTTAAACATGGCTATCCTGTCGCCTCCCAGCCTTCTTTTCTTCAAGCTAGATAGACTCATCTCCCTAAGCTGTTCCTCATAGAGTTTAGCTTCCAAAACTTGAATTATTTTGGTTGCCCTCTTTGGAGATGTTCCAGTTTGTCAAAAACCTGCCCAGAACTGGGCACAGTGCAAATCCAGGTGAGGTCTGACCAAAGCAGAATAAAGTGGGATAACAACAACAACAACAACTTTTCTTTGTGACCCACCTCCTCATGAATTGGGGTGGGGCACAATACAGCTGTGACTTCCCTCAGTCTAGAACTACACTTCTATTGATGTCGCCTAATATGTGTATAGTGGCCTCATCCTTAAACAGAGGAGTAGATGGACAGGATTTAGGCTGCAGTCCCATACCCCTGGTTTACTCAATTTGGCCTTAGAAGTTAGATTTGGTCCACAGTTTCCAGACTCATTAGTATATGGAGTGAGTAACTAAATACATGTTCTCTACATGTTTGGATCTATTTTTATCCTCCTAATTTGCTTGGCTTGGCAGGTAAAATGGGAGGAGTTATTTACCAAAGCCGGTCTGAACTTGGTGGCTGTGAAAAAATCTTCCTTCGGTGCAGCCATCTTCTTATGCCGTCGGCCACTTCCCATGAAGCAACCTATTTTCCTGCCTGTGGAGGAAACCCAGTACAAATGGGTGGAACCTTTGAAGGTAAGGATTTTAATATGGGAGGCGGTGTTTTTTAGTCTTGTTCCCAGGCTTCCCATTTACATTAAGATTTCTTAATGAGAATCTTTAAGAACCTCTCTTGACCCACGTAAAATTAGTGAGCTGCAGTCTGTGTGTTATGCATTATGGAAATTACCCTTTTTCCCATAGTAAGCATTTGGGATTTCTCTTGTAGGAAATGCTAGCAGATACCTCTGACCAGCCCATATGGCTAACTGTTACTAACTCTGGCACTTCAGGAGTTGTTGGGATGGTGAACTGTCTGCGTCAAGAACCTGGAGGCCATAGAATCAGGTACATAATTCCATCTCACAATGTTCTGGACATCGGGTACTAATGTGAGAGACCAAAGGATCAGATTAAGTATTGTATTGTTGTCTCACAACCTCTGAGGATGCTTGCCATAGATGCAGGCGAAACGTCAGGAGATAATGCTTCTAGAACATGGCCATATAGCCCAAAAAACCTACAACAACACAGTGATTCCAGCCATGAAAGCCTTCAACAATACATTGTTGTATTTTACTTCCTAGGTGCCTTTTTGTTTCCAATCTGAATGCTTCTTCAGCTAAGCCCCCCACCAGCCCTTCTGCTAAGGAGATGCAAATGATTCTCCAGAATGACTTAGTGATGAATGTTCATCGTGATGGAAAATGGGGCTCTTTCAGACATCTCCAGCTGAAACAAGGTGATTCTTATGCTAAAGTTTGTGACATTTTGTTTCCATAAGAAATGGAAGATAGCAATAGTGGAAAGAACAGTGACCCAGTCTATCTGCTCAAAAATGATAAAAGGAAATAGTCTTCTGCTCCCGGAATATCTTCCTGATTCTGTAAATGAGAAATGTCATTTTCAACACAGTCAAATGGTATATAACTCCAGGATGACACACACTTCCTTGACCCATTTCAAACTGGCTTCAGAGCAGAATACGGAATTGAGACTGCTATGGTCGTCTCCATCTCAACACTGTCAGGAGAAGTGTGTCCTTGTTGGTGATTGTGGACCTCTCAGCAGCCTTCAATACCATTAACCATGGTATCCTTCTGGAATGCCTGCAGAGTTTGGGAATCAGAGGCACTGTGCTGTAGTGGTTCTGGTTGTGTCTCTCAGGCAGGTTCCAGATGGTGGTGCTTGGGGAGAGCTGCTCCTCAAAAAAGGAGCTGTTATATGGCTTCCCACAATGTGTCCTTCTATCCCCAATGCTCTTTAATATTTACATGAAGCCGCTGGGAGAGATCATCTGTAGGCATGAGGCGGTGTGTCATCAGTATATTTCTCCATACCTTCAAAAACAGCCTCAGCTAAGAATGGTGTGTCTCCTGGAGGAGGTAATGGGTTGGATGAGGAAAAGCAAATTTAAACTGAATCCAAATTGAAGCTCTACATGGATTGTGCGCAATCTACCCTTTAGGACATGGTTCCTCTGGGGGATGGCTACTTCAATTTATTATTATTTATTTATTTATTTATTTATTATTTTATTTATTTACTTCAACCAGCCAGAACCTGACTGCCAACCATCACCCAGAAGACCTTTTAATGATTATGTGTTTTTAGCTATGTTCTAACCCGCCTCAAGCCACAAGGAGAGGCGGGTAAGAAATAAAATTATTATTATTATTATTATTATTATTATTATTATTATTATTTTGTTGTTGTTGTTTTGCAATGACTTCAGATTATAGTCAGATAATCTGAACAATGACCACAATTGGCTCACATCAATTCTGGTGTCGGCAATGCCCACTGCAACTTACTATTAAAAATAGACTTATCCTTGCCATTTTTCTGTTTGTGAAATGGAACAATGCTGACTGCTTTGTATCCTGGTCTTTTCCAGCTCAGTCTCAAGAGATGACTGAATATGCATTTGTGAATGTATTAACACGTGGGGATCTTTCCTCACTTCGGTGGATTGCTTCCCCGCTACGCCATTTCCACACAACCAACCCCAATGTTCAGCTCTGCAAAGTCTATTATGCATCCCTCAATTTCCGTGACATTATGTTGGCTACAGGAAAACTCTCCCCAGATGCCATCCCAGGTGAGTTGGGTAGCATTTCTGCAAGTAGAGGATTCCTAGTGTATTTTTTACTATTTGCATACTGTCTATAACCTCTCGTTTTACTTCATGCAAAAAAGATGATTTAAAAATAAGAGGTATTTTACTAGAAATCCAGACATAAATACCTTGGGAAATGCCCCAAGCTCAGTGTTCATGTGTTTCATGTAGAAGTTTCTAGGTTTAGCCCTTGGCATCTTTACTTCAACAACGAAGAGAACAGATTTTGGAAAGGACTATTGCCAGAAGCCTTAGGGCCCTTCCACATAGCCATATAACCTAGAATATTAAGGCAGAAAATCCCACAATATCTGCTTTGTACTGGATTATCTGAGTCCACACTGCAATGCATTCCAGTTCAAAGAAGATAATGTGGGATTTTTATGCAGCTATGTGGAAGGTGACTTAGAAAGCTACTGCTGATCATAGACCGTTTGGCCTTAAATGGGCCAATAATCTAAACTTGATTTAAATCAGTACCACACGAGGAAAACATCTCCTGACTGATTTACAGGCATGCATTGTCTCAAGATTAGTGTCCCAATACCTATTTTGTAAGTATTACATATATTTATTGGTGCTAAGAGTCTTGGAAGAGATTCAAAAGAGGGAATCACTCCTCCTTTCTTATTATTAAACCTCGGTATCTTGAGACTAATCCTACACAGTCATATCATCCTCAACAGATAACAGAATTAACATTTTTGCTTTGTATATAGCAGTTACTTAATTTCATCATTCATCTATTCTATATTGTATTATGTATCCACATATTATAGCAAGACGGTTTCTGCAGAAGCTGCTTTAGCAACTCATATGTGTTGGCAGAGAAGCTTCATATTAGCGTAATAAGCAGGTTCTTATCTTAATCTAGACATTAAAATGTCAATGTCATCAATTTGAAACATGGAGGAGGGTCAAAGATGTTAAGAATCTGTTTCTACCAAATGGTAGAAACAGATTCTTAATAAGATAAACCATATATTATATTGTCATGTTTTACGCATTTGTGATCAGGAGGAACTCAATGGCCCGAGCAGCCTGAAAACTGTGGCTGATTCTTTTGAATGAATTGCTGGTCAACAGCCATTTTATTATAGTTGCTTCATAGGACTACAGGCAGTCCTCAGCTTACGAACAAGATAGTTTCATAGAATCATAGAGTAGGAAGAGACCTCATGGGCCAGCCAGTCCAACCCCCTGCCAAGAAGCAGAAAAATCACATTCAAAGTACTCCCGACAGATGGCCATCCAGCCTCTGTTTAAAAGCCTCCAAAGAAGGTGCCTCCACCACACTCTGGGGCAGAGTGTTCCACTGTTGAACAGCTCTCACAGTCAGGAAGTTCCTCCTAATGTTCAGATGGCATCTCCTTTCTTGTAGTTTGAAGCCATTGCTCTGAGTCCTAGTCTGCAGGGCAGCAAAAAACAAGCTTGTTCCCACCTTCCTATAACTTCCTCTCACATATTTATACATGGCTATCATGTCTCCTCTCAGCCTTCTCTTCTTCAGGCTAAACATGCCCAGCTCTTTAAGCCGCTCCTCATAGGGCTTGTTCTCTAGACCCTTGATCATTTTAGTCGCCCTCCTCTGGACACATTCCAGCCTGTCAAATCTCTCCCTTCAATTGTGGTGCCCAGAATTGGACACAATATTCCAGGTGTGGTCTAACCAAGGCAGACCTAACCAAGGTTTCCATAGGTTTGTTCTTGTAATATAAATATAACTTTATTTTTATACCCCACCTCCATCTCCCCGAAGGGACTCTGGGCAGCTTACATGGAGCGAAGCCCAACAGAACAGTTAAAACATATCACATTAAAATGCATATTAACAAAATAATAACAAAAGCAACTTAACGAAATAAAAACGACCATTAAACAGTATATAAAATAAACATCAAAACCAACAACCAAAAAGCAAAGTTCAATGTCTCTTGTGAGTGGGCGGATTGGTGCCACAACATTAGAGGATAGAACTAATGAGTAAAGTGCAAATATCATATAGCAGCAATGAGGACAAGAAAGATTTATCATTAAAGATTTGGATACAGCTTAGGTTAAATATCTTAAGTTGTATTTGTTTGTAAGTCTGAACAGGTAAATTTTTGAAATGTAACTCCAGCCTCTCTATGTGTGTGTGTATAGAAAGAGCTTTAGATAGCATAGGGAAGGATTAACACCTCTGTGGCGTTTGCTTTGCTGCCTGTGCCCCTGTTCAGAAGATTTCACCTTACTTTCTGCCCCTGTGATAATTGGATTTTGAACATTTTTAGCTTGTGGGAAACTTGAATTGGTGATAAAGCTTCAGTGGAGACGTATTTTCCCCATGATAACTCTTCCTGAAGTGAATTTCCCTTCTGAGGGATAGATTTCTCTCACTTCCTGTTGTCTCAGCCCTGTTCTTAACTATGAGTTGTTTGTAAGTCGGATGTTTGTAACTCGGGGACTGCCTGTATTCTGTTTTTAGGAAACTGGACACTGCAGCAGTGCATGCTGGGCATGGAATTCTCGGGGTGTGACTCTACTGGGAGAAGAGTGATGGGGCTGCTGCCCGCTAAAGGACTCGCCACAGCAGTCGACTCTGATACCAGGTTCCTATGGGAAGTGCCACAAAACTGGTAGGCAGCTGCTATTTTATTTCCCATGGCAGTAGAAAATATGTACTTTGTATAATGTGAAAGCCTTATTTTAAAAAAGAATATAGGTTTATTCATTTTTCTTTCCTCTTGGGATTTTACTGTCCACCACTTTTCTTCATGCTGGGAAAGGGGGTCCTGCAATAGAAGCAGGGTGGGCTAGTACTTTACCAGGCACTTTCCAGACATGGGATTAGGGAGGGGCTATGTCTGAATGTCATTATGCTGAGGACAAGTGGGGAAAGGCTTGCGGTACTGAATACCTCCTTGTGCAAGTGTCTAAACAGTACAAGGACCCATATAACCGAGAGTCATGCTAGCTTCACCCCTTGCTCCCCACCCCCTGCAAGAGGATTTTATTCAGCATCAGATTGGAGTCATAATTGCTGCTGCTCTGGCCAGAGTGAAGAGAGAGGGGGGCAGAAGACAGTTCCATCTTGTCTCCTGTGCTTTACTAATAATATATATTATATTATATTATATTATATTATAATTTACTAATAATAATACAATATTATAATTATATATTTTATATTACATGTAATATTACTAATAATATTAAAATATAATGGTATAGTACAATATAGTAATATATAATACTGATATTGTACTATGCTAATAATATAATATATTGCATGTATATATATCTTGTAAGCCGCTCGGAGTCCCCTTCGGGGTGAGAAGGGTGGCATATAAATGTCATAAATAAGTTTTTCAGGACGTCATATTTTATTAAATAGTACTGGATCAGTCTGGCAGTGAGCCCCCAGTGGCACGATGGATTCGAACCACATGTCAGTGGTTCGAATCCAGGGAGAGTGAGTTGAGCTCCCTCTGTCAGCTCCAGCTCCCCATGGGGGGACATGAAAGAAGCCTCCCACAAGGATGGTAAAACATCAAAAACATCTGGATGTCTCCTGGGCAACATCCTTGCAGACAGCCAATTCTCCACACCAGAAGTGACTTGCAGTTTCTCAAGTTGCTCCTGACACGAAAAAAACATATTGCTCTAGTTACAACAAGCAATGGATTTATTTCACAGCTTTTAACTAAAAAGATTCAAATCTCGTGTATGTGAGGTCATTTTTCACATTTTTAAATGGCTTTTTCTAATACAATATCACAGTATATTTAGTAATTTGCTAATTATTTCAGACATCCATATCTCACTTTTACATCCACAAGATGTTCCAGAGCAGGTTACAAAGATCAGCAATAATAAATCACTTTACAATTTTTAAAAAGCAGAATTATAAGAGAAAATAAGACTGTGTAGGAAGAGGGAAAAAGGCGAATTTTGGCACTAATTCTTAGGCCCCATTTTTATAATCATGAGCTGGAACAAAAGAAATGGAAGAGAAGGAGAAGCCTTAATTCAGTTCAGTAGAGCCAGTGAGGCCGCTGAGTTCCCCTTTTCTACTTTGCCTTGACCTGATGGACTCAGTAGATTTGCTGTAGTATTTTAAAGCAGTCTAGCATCCATATTAGAAGTAGAATTACTTTCCACATTGTTTGAAAATAAATTTCTGGATGATGTGTGCCTTCTGATCTATGGCAACTCAAAGGTGACACACTTATCACAGGATTTGTTCAGGGGATTTGGTTTTGTCATTGCCTTCCTCTGAGGCTGAGGCTGTGTTTTACCCTTCTGTGGTCACTCAGTAGTTTCTGATGCTTCAGCAGGGATTTGAACCCTTTCTTCTGTAGAGTTGTAGTCCAACACTCAAATCACGACACCGTGCTGATTCTGTTGAAAATAAATACATCAGTGCATTTTGCATGTGACTAATTGAAATTAAAATCTGAGAGAGTGATCACTTCCAGATTCAGATTTGTCTCCAGTTTCTGCCTCCTGTAACAAGAGCTGAAGTAGCCTGGCATGGAGGTCATGATAACTGTTATGAGGAAAGAGAGAAGGAGTCATGAATGCCTAAGAAAAGCCTCTCTGCCTTTCTCTAGGACTCTACAAGAAGCAGCCTCTGTACCCGTGGTATATGCCACGGCTTACTATTCCTTGGTGGTCCGAGGAGGCATGAAGAAGGGGGAGTCTGTGCTCATCCATTCAGGCTCCGGTGGTGTTGGCCAAGCGGCCATTGCTATTGCCCTGAGCATGGGCTGCCGTGTCTTTACTACTGTAGGTAAGTAATGGCATCCCTTTGCATTGTGAACAAAATGATGTGTGCCTCAATAAAGCCTATGCCTAATTCAGCAAAGACAAAAATGGAGCAAGTGAATAAGAATGGATTGCACTCGTCTTGGTTCATTTATTCCTTAGGGCAGCGAATTACCAGTAATCATTATATCCTTACAGGCTTCATTAACAGTAACATAATTTAGCCATTATTTTAGTATCAGACTCTGGAATTAATCTGTCCTTTCTCAGAAACACAATGCTTATTTTTTGATTTCAGGCTCTAAAGAGAAAAGTGAATATCTCCAGAAAAGATTCCCGCAACTTGATGCCAACAGTTTTGCCAGCTCCAGAAACACCTCTTTTGAACAACATGTTCTGAAAGTCACAAATGGAAGAGGTAGGTATAATTACAAGAATTAAGAATTCTCTACCAAACATTTACAATTAGGATGCAGAATATTTAATTACTAGAGGATTGTGTACATAAATTGAGGTCCTTTACTAGGAAGACAGAGCAATGGGAATCCTGTAAAGTACAAATGATGCATTATTGTGTTTGGCCCTTCCCACAGGTGTCGACTTGGTGCTGAACTCCTTGTCAGAAGAGAAACTCCAAGCCAGTCTGCGTTGCCTTGCTCGGCATGGTCGTTTCTTGGAAATAGGCAAATTTGACCTGTCCAACAACACAGCCCTTGGTAAGGTTTCATTTTTTACCATAGTAGTACTCTGATGGGCCTTTGGAGCTTTACAGGAATTGTGGATCACAATAGTTTCAATTCAGGATTTTTTGAGTACTGATTTCATTTTTATTTTCCAAAGTAGTCAAGGTGTTATAGTCTCTATGATAAATAACAAAATGAGTGTGTAATCTTTGTGCCTAACAGATGATGAAGCACAATCCTTTTTATTGACCATGTATGTCCAAATATTCATTTTGAAGATACAGGATTGAATCTCAAGTACTATTGCACGAATAGGTATATGTATAAATATGATAGCAGTGTATGCTAGAAAGACAATGGCAAGCACTAAAGAGTTAGACTAATTGTTCTTCATATCCCAGGCCCCATCTACACTGACCATATAATGCAGTTTCAAAGTGCATTATACAATAGTGTAGATGGAGCCCAATATTCTCAAAATTTGTGAAGCGTTGTTCCCCCCAAGGGTTTTATCCACTGGGATCAAGAATTCCATTGTGACAGGAAATTGATGTCAGATATACCAGCTAGGACCTGCTAGTTAGTCCAGTGATGCATATGATATGCAGAGTTGCTCAGGACTTTCTACTGTCCATGTTAAGTAACTGCCTTCTCCCAAACCACTTTGTAAAGCTACAAACATTATTTTCTAGTGATCATATACCTTACTTACTTACTTAGGTGATCCCTCGTTGTCTGAGTGTGATGGCCTTCCAAGTGTAGTGTCTTGACGGCAGATATGTAGGTGACTGTGGAGCCCTATTCTTGATCTGCATGTTCTTCCACAGTGAGGACATTGGTTTCCAAGTGGAACACAGTCCTGGCTGGCTTGGTGCCATTTCCACTTGGCACATTTCTCCCTTTCTTCTCCATTTGTGCTTCTTTGTATTCTGCAGCACTGCTGGTGACAGCTGACTTCCAGTTAGAGTGCTCAAGGGCCAGAGCTTCCCAGTCCTCAGTGTCTATGCCACATAGACATAGATCATATACCATCTATATGGTTACTAGGGTGCATCTACATTATAGAATTAATACAGCTTTGGCTCAATGCTATTGGATTCATGGAAGCTGTAGTTTAGCCTTCTCTGTGAAATAGTGGTGTTGCCTCACCAAACTACAGCTTCCATAATTCCATGTCACAGAGCCATAGCAGTAAATGTGGCATCGAGCTGCATTGATTCTAGAGTGTACATGCCCTCTAGGACAGGGGGCTATGGGATTATTATTTCTAACTATAAAAGGGAAGCCTATTTATTAAGGAATAGCACTGCCATCGTGAAATCAGATGACTGTGTGAGTTCAATGCTGTTGTTATGACTCTTATTGCTTCTATAATGAATTTATACATCTGGTGCTTTAAAACTTGTTCGTGTTAGTCATGTTATTTTGATTAACAACCAGTTAATCTTATACAAATATAATTACTTCATTAGCATACTTTTGCTTTGAAGGTGAAATTATTTCTTTTTCGCTGACACATGAATGGTTTTTAAAATGCAAAGGAACTTTGCTCACATCAGAAAATACAATAGAATAAAAGTATAACTGTGTTGCTTCTTCTAGGAATGGCCCTTTTCCTGAAGAATGTGGCTTTTCATGGAATCCTATTAGATGCCATTTTCGAAGAGGGAAATGAAGAGTGGGAATTAGTGTCAGACTTGCTAACAAAAGGCATCAAAAATGGGGTAGTAAAACCTCTGCGGACAACTGTTTTCAAAAGAGACGAGGTAGAAGCTGCATTCAGATATATGGCACAAGGAAAACATATTGGGAAAGTTGTGATCCAGGTATGGTTGGTACTTCCAGATTAATTTTCTGTACACGAGATGCTAAGTGTGGAAATGACACTTTAAAAATACGAGCAGTTATAGTAATACCTACATTTTTAAGTAGTAAAGAGGAACAGAAATAGAAAGGTGTGGTAAACACTTAAACAGCGGAAAATGCAATGAACTCAGTGCGGAAACCATTTTTAATTCAATTATTTTTAAGAAACTGTCAGCTAAAGTAATTGACAGGAGAGTCAGATGAGCCACCTCTGTTAGTTTGAGGTTTTGTGGATTGAGATGAATCTGCTTTAGGCCAGAACTGAGCTGTAGTGCCTTCACTTCAAGATATCTGAAGATCAGGTGGGCAATTACTGCAAGATATTTGAGAAGTTCAAATGCCCGTTTCTGATGTATACTGTGTGTGTATGTGTGTGTGTGTGTGTGTGTGTGTATAAATATTGGACATACTTCAGTATTACCCATGTTTGATGAATTGTCTATATTGCTGTTTTCAGGTCAGGGAAGAAGAAAATCAATACCCCGCAAAGGAAGCTAAACTAACCCAACTCTCTGCCATCTCCCGGATGTCTTGCCCACCAAATAAGTCCTATATCATCACAGGTGGCCTTGGGGGATTTGGGCTGGAATTGGCTCAATGGCTGGTTGAAAGAGGAGCAAAAAAGCTGGTGCTAACATCTCGATCTGGCATCCGAACGGGTGAGCAAAAAGAAAAAGCAACGAATAGGGAAGAGTGAATGTTTGAGTGTTCACAATGTTCCTGAATGCTTGACTCAATCTTTTAATTTTGTTCTTGGAAAATAATGTGTTTCTGTGAACTTAAAGCAGGAGCAAGGAAATGTTGCAATAGAATTATGAAATATCTAGATTCACCATCTGATAAAAGAAATTGACAAAGTTTCTTATCTGCTGACATAAATAGACATAACACATTTTCACCATTTTAAAAGCATTATTAAGTAAACGGCACTGATGAGGAAGAAATTAAATTCAAATGAGAACAACTAGGGTGACATCTATGAATGGCTGGAAATATTTGTTTATCTTTGATAGAATATACACTTTGTGCAAGGGAAAAAAAACCCAGAAATGGCAGTATAAAGAGTGTCAGTTAATAAAGCCTCCCATTTTGTTATTTTATGCAATCTGGAACTGCATTGCTAGGAAGACACTGGGAATGAGAAATCATCAACTATTTTGGAAGTCTAGATGTGTACTTCTTTTGCAGTTAACCCTATTAATATAGTCTTGTTTGAGGGATGGGGAGAATGAATAAGAATCTACAGCCCACGTAGCAAAAGGATCATCATCTTGCTGCATTCCCAAGAATACTCTTATAAATATAGGACATATTCCTGTGGTTTCTACTAAGACAGTAAAAAAAAATCAGATTGCTTAAAAAACTATCTGGATTATTTTATTTACAAAAATATAGCAGGAGGTACAGCAAAAGTATTAAATTATGGTGTCACTATAATTCACACCTGAAAATATCCCCTCAGTAACAATTATGTTAAAGAAAAATACCAGTAACCACAGGTGTTCTCATTAACTTTCTCATCTTAGGGGCTCAAACAATTATTATTTTTCTCAGATTTTTGCTAACCAGTTAGTCTCATCTTTATTGCTACATCTCAAATTCTAAGGAAGCAGTCTTTCTCTTAAACTGGAGGTAGAGCAGCGTTATAAGCATAACCAGTATCCAGTGAATCCTATTCTGGATTCTTGATTTTCAGGCTACCAGGCTAAACGGGTCCAAGAATGGAAACAGCTTGGGATCCAAGTTCTTGTCTCAACCAGTGATGCCGGGATTCTTGAGGGGGCTCAGCGCTTAATCCAAGAAGCTTCTCAAATTGGGCCCGTTGGGGGCCTCTTCAACTTGGCTATGGTGAGTGGCCGGTGTTGAAAATCCATGTGGCTCCAAGCGACATTTCTTTATTGTCTAACCGGGATCAAATTGACGATTCAGACTAGTTTTCTTCTGCAGTTTATGCTGAATAGTGTGAAAACAGGAAATAATTACTGTTTCAACCTGCATGTGTGTTCCTTGGCTAGAATATTTTTTCTTTTATTTTTTTAAGTTGTGTTGGATTATAATTATATTACCATTTGTATTTTAAACTGAAATGGGATGTCAGGATGTTTTACCCTAGATCTTTTAGTCAACAAGAAAGGATGAAGGGCAGGGGAGAGAGACCTGACAAATATTTGGGAGAAATTATGTTTTATCAGATAATTTCTTTTAACTTCCATGTTGTAAGTGGTGCATGAATGGAGGACATGGTCTGAAATACTCATTTATGTTTTAAGGTTATCTTGAACCACCTCGGAGGCTAAGATTGTTGGGGGAGGCCCGGCTCTTGATCCCACCCATCTTGCAGGCGTTACTGGTGGGGACAAGGGACAGGGCTTTCTCAGTGGTGGTCTTTTGGTTGTGGATCTCCCTCCTCAGTGAGATCAGATCAGCCCCTTCCCTCCTGGCCTTCAGATATAAATTTTAAAAAAATGGATGTGGGGCCAAGCTTTCAGAAAGCAATCTTTCAGTGCAATAAGTGAATTCGGAATAGTGCAATGATGACCAGCACAGCTTCGAACTATGATTTTGGGTTACGTAGTTTTAATAATTGGTTTTAATGTTGAATTCTGATGTTTTTGACTTTTTGGTTTTAATGTATATGTTTGCTTCGTTTGCATGTATGTATCTGTGGCATTTAATTGTTGCCCACTGTAAACCGCTCTGAGTCCCCTTCAGGGTGAGAAGGGCGGGGTATAAATATGTTAAATAAATACATTTTGTCTATGGCTGTGAAGACCAAATCAGACTTAACATCAAAAATGTAGTTTTGAAGTTTTGAAAAATTCAGTTGCAGCTGTAAAAGTAAAGTGGGTGAGGATTACAGTAAACTGTGAAGGGAGAATTTAATCCCTACTACAGTAATGGCACTTTGAGAATATGCTTTCACATTTTCTTTCAAATGGAAGCAAAATACATTCTGCCTTAACTATGACATTTCCATTTCCTGCAGGTCCTGAAAGATGCAATGCTGGAAAATCAGACTCCAGAGCTTTTTTATGAAGTCAACAAACCCAAGTATTTAGGCACACTGCATCTGGACCAGTAAGTGACATGTGAAACATGAATATATGTTACTGCTCTTCTTGATGAGCACACAGAAGTTCTTGAAAATGAGAGTCAAACAGTCCTTTTCTGTGTTATTTTGTTCCAGAGTAACCCGCCAAAATTGCCCAGAACTGGACCATTTTGTAGCCTTCTCTTCAGTCAGCTGCGGAAGAGGCAATGCTGGGCAGAGTAACTATGGTTTTGCCAATTCTACCATGGAGCGTATCTGTGAACAGAGAAGGCATGATGGGCTTCCAGGTAACAGTGCCTTTCTTCTAACCTGTAGGGATTCTTTTCCAGGGCAAGCACTGTAAAGCATAAACTCATGGAATTGAAAGAGACCACATGGGCCATCTAGTCCAACCCCCTGCCATGCAGGAAAAGCACAATCAAAGTACTCCTGACAGATGGCCATCCAGTTTAAAAGCCTCCAAAGAAGGAGCTTCCACCACACCCCAAGGCAATGAGTTCCACTGTTGAACAGCTGTTATGGTCAGGAGGTTCTTCCAAACGTTCAGGTGGAATCTCCTTTCCTAGAATTTGAACCCATTGCTCCAAGTCCTAGTTTCCAGGGCAGCAGAAAACATGCCCCCTCCCTCTTCTGACATCCTTGAGACTTGAGTTCTTTTAGAGTGGCCCGGTATTCCTGGGCTAATTCTTTAGCGAGTTTGGGTTGCATATCCCCTATTGCCTTGCCTGCTCCATATTGCTCAGGTTGAATACTAATTTCCTTTTGGGAGAAGACTAAGGCGAAGAAAGTGTTGAGTAATTCTGCCTTTTCCCCATCCACTGTCAGCATTTCATCACCACCTCCTCACAGAGGCTCTGTAATTTCCTTCTTTTTTCAATTGACATAACCAAAGAACCTCTTTGGTTATGTCAATAGTTTTTTATCTCTCTGGCAAGCTTGAGCTCATTTTGTGCTTTAGCCTTTCAGACCTTTTCCCTACATGTGTTGGTTATCCATTTGAATTCCTCTTTGGTGATTCCTCCCTACCCCTCTTTCCATTTCTTGTACATGTGTCCTTTAAATCTTAGCTCAGCTGGAAGTTTCTTGGAAATCCATTCTGCTTTCTTTAGATTTCTCTTATTTTTTTCTTCATGCTGGGACTGTTTGTAGTTGTGTCTTCATTATTTTCATTTAAGAAAATCTCATCCATAATTAACTCCCTTCTGTTTTAGTATCCCTGCCCTTGGAATTGCACTTATTACTTCCTTAAATTTCCTTAAGTCGGCTTTCCTAAAGTCTAGAATGCACGTTTTACTTCTCTTAGTTTGTATCATATGTCACTCCCACCTAAGGATCCCACCACTTCCATTCCAATTACCAGGTCCTCGGTGTTGGCTAGGATAAGATCCAGAATAGCTTATCCCCTTGTTACCTCTTCCACTTTCTGGACAATTAAATTGTCTGCAAGGCAAGTGGGGATTTATTTTTTTTGGACTGTACTCTTGGCAGAGCTTGTTTCCCAACAAATATCAGAATAGTTGAAATCTCCCCTTACTACTATATCTCTTCTTTCTGCATGTTTGGTCATCTGTTCAAGAAGGCTTCATCCAGTTCTTCAGTCTGGCTTGGAGGTCTGTAGTAGACTCCCACGTAATAAGTAGAATAACATTTGTATGAGAATAAGCAGAATAATATGCACAGCCTCATGCTTCTTATGCACTAATAAAATCTTAGACTCATAACTGCTCACAATTTTATACTCGTTTCCTTCTGCTGTATGCTCTGTAATAACCTCCATGCATTCTCTATCCTTCTCTAGGCCTTGCCATACAATGGGGTGCAATTGGTGATGTGGGCGTTGTCTTGGAGACCATGGGCAGCAATGACACTGTGGTTGGGGGAACTCTGCCCCAGAGGATCAGCTCATGCTTGGATGTTCTGGATCTCTTCCTCAACCAGCCTCACCCGGTCATGTCCAGTTTTGTCCTGGCAGAAAAGCTGATGGCAAAAAGTGATGGTGGTAGCCAGCGTGATCTTGTGGAAGCTGTTGCTCACATTCTTGGTAAGTATCATTATTAGTAACCAATCTTTTGATGTTCTCATTGTTTTAGTTGCAACATCCAAGGTGCTTTCTATCCTATTGGAAAGAAGAATTGTTCTAATCCACTCACTCAACTGCAAGTGACCCCTATGTGTCTGGGTCCATCATTTTTTCACAAAATCCATAACTAATTCTCTATAGCTAAGTTGTATTGTTTCTCCTGAATCCTGACTTGCCTCACCTTGCCTCCTACACTTATTATACAAGTCGATTTGCTGTTTGCTGGGGATGATTTCACAGAACTTGGGAGCATTTGTAAAATTGTATCACATAGAGATTAGTATGGATAATGGTGCTAAATTGGACATGGAGCAACCTGGGTGCAGTAGAGCATGTGGGATTAGATGTGGGAGGAAATGAGGTCAGAGAGAGCATGTAGGAGTGTTGGGTTTTTTGGAGTTTTAAAGGTGTGAACCTGTCACCTTCCCCATCTTTGAAACATTAAATAAAGAACATAATATAAGCATCAAACTAGGATAGGGATCTGAACTGGAACAACTGTCACCATATCCCCAGATCCATGGCTTTCAAACCTTCTTCCCAAGGGCCCACATGGAAAAGGTATAAATTCTTATACCACAAAAGCAGTGTAAGAGCAGAGCAAGCCACCAAATGGCAGCAGTTGAGACTCAATATAATTGATTGAAACCTAATTTTCTTTTGAAATCTACAGTCAGCCCTTCACTTTTGTGAGGGTTAGGGGTGCTGAATCTTTCAAAAAGTGGATAAACTGTTAATATTTAAGCCCACCTTCCCAAACCATATTTAACATGCTTGCTGGCTCTCTTAGCCTGTGGCATGCTGCTGTCTCTGCTTGCCCCCATCCCATGAGGAGTGGAGTTTGCCTTCACCTGAGCATCCCCATCCCTTGTTCTTTCTTGGAGCTGGATGGTGATGTTGAGCAAAAGGGACTAGGGCAGTAGTTCTCAACCTGGGGTCCCCAGATGTTTTTGGCCTACAATTCCCAGAAATCCCAGCCAGTTTACCAGCTGTTAGGATTTCTGGGAGTTGAAGGCCAAAAACATCTGGGGACTCCAGGTTGAGAACCACTGGACTAGGCTTTGCCTCCACTACAACTGCACCCGCCACCCTCACTTGCTAACTAGACTGAAGAGACTGCCACTCTGTTAGGGTTTCTTCATAAGGAGAACCATGAGCCAAGTCCCCATTGCTGCACCTCTTCATTCTCTGCCAGCTCCACCATGTCTGCCCTTTCCTCCATACAAGCAACAGCACGAGGTAGAGGCATCTCCATGAAGGCTCTGATAGAGGGACAGGGCTCTGCTGTTGCCTCCTCCTCGTCCAACAAACTGCTACTGCTCTGCATGTAGAACCGAGCATGCTCTTCGGAGATTTCCCTCCACTCTTCCCCCCACTTCCCACCTAACAATTGAAGAGCATCCAAACAATTTCTTTGCAAGTGAGGTGTGTTGTTTCTAGCAAGAAGTGCTGAGAATGCAGCAGGAAAGCCCACCTACTAGTCACTTAACAGTTTGACCCGAGGGGCAGGGGAGGTGGAGAAGTGATGCCAGCATTGTAGTCAGCCCCCATCTTCCAAAACCAAGAGGGCAACTTGTTCATGCACAGCGCCAGGTCTGCCTACACTTTATTTGCCCTGCTTTTCTACATTTTTCTCCCCTTCTTGAGTGCTTCCTTATGCTACAGAATAAGGACATGCTTTATTAAAAATGGCATAGGGCAGCAGCAAATAATCCACAAATAATCAAATACACTAAAGTTAAACCTGCAAAAGTGGCATGCTGCCTGTAATTACTCTTTGGACATTAGAGAACTCTTAGTCACATTACATGTTTTAATGTGTTTCAGTTCTATCTTAAAATGTTTTAACTGTGCGTTGTTTTAAGGCATTGAATAGTTGCCTATGTGTAAAGCCGCCTTAAGTCCCCTTTGGAGTTGAGAAGGGTGGGGTATAAATAATGGTAAATAAATAAATAAATAAATAAATATAGTTTTCTTCATGCTAAGCAAAGACATTGATTTTGGAGGCATTGCAACTCAAGCCTCCTCATTTAACCAGTCTTTGCTGATCTAAAGGCTTTAAACAGAGACTTCCTATTTTGAGTTATTTGAGTTATCATGGAAACAAGGACTGGGGATAAAGCTTTAACCAAGACAGCTTTTCCAATTATAAGTCTTACAATTATAAGTCTTCCCCTTCCTAAGGGTAGATTTCCTCTCACATCCTGTTGTAACTAGGAGTCCTATGTAAATCAGATGTTGTAACTCAAGGACTGCTTGTGTTTGGAATTAATCTGAAATAAAACCAGAAGTCTCCAGGCTCCTTCCAGCCTTATTAAGTAGTTGGGGCAGAAGCCCGGTTTTGGTTGGTCACTGTTACTTATTTTATCTGCTGCATGTGAACAGAGCCAGTAATTGAAGCTCTGACTTGCCACGGTGACCAGCACACACTCGGATGCTGGCTGAATGCTCTAATCAATAAAATGGCAGTTCAGCCGATGAGCTCACCTTCCCATTGCTGCTTCCTTTCCTTTCCCATTATCATTAGCATCCTTACCCTTCCTGTCTAACATGTTTGTTTGAACTCTCCCTTTCCCTTGCATTACACAGATCATTTCCAAATATTAGAATGAGTCAGCAACTTCTCAGACCATTTAACAAGGGCTTCATTATATCCTACTTCACATTGTAACAATACTATTTTTCATTTGAGTCTGTACCCATTTACTAGTGGATGCAAACATATTTCTTTTGATGGTCTTTCTCCTGCTTTTCTAGTCTCCTGTTGCTTAAATATCTTATCAGTTAACTTTTAAAAGGCAAACACTGATGCCCTCTTGCTGAAGAACTGCAATTCTCCCTTTTCTATTCTTTTGTGTCATAACTGCTTTCCTCTTCTTTTCTGGGCAATCATGTGCTTTGGCACAAGACTATGACTTATGACTCACACAAGCGGCAGAAGGACCCTTGTGCTGTGCCATGACAAATATTGTGCACTTGTATAACAATGCTTTCTTTTTAAAAATTCTGTTCTACCATTCCTCTGCTTGCTTTTATTCATTTTAATTCAGCCCCCACAGAACTCAAAGTACCTGACAGTGGACTGGGATGCAGATAGAGGTGATGGATTTTTCCTATAGGCAGGTGGTCTTTCTTAGGGAAAAAGGATTTCCCATCCCTGGTTGGAGCCCCCGGTGGCGCAATAGATTAAACCCTTGAGCTGGCAGGACTACTGACCAAATGGCCGGTGGTTTGAATCTGGGGGAGTGGGATGAGCTCCATTCCATCAGCTCCAGCTTCTCATGGGGGGACATGAGAGAAGCCTCTCACAGGATGGTAAAACATCCAGGCATCCCCTGGGCAACGTCCTTGCAGACGGCCAATTCTCTCACACCAGAAGTGATTTGCAGTTTCTCAAGTTGCTCCTGACACACACACACACACACACAAACCAACAACCCTGATTATAAGGTTTAAACAAACCCTGATATTCAAGATCTTTAAATGAAAAAAAATTAGAGGGAAATGTTGCTTGCAGAAAATAACTTAATAAATATCTGACTTGAAATAGTATGTTCAATATTGAAAATTTAAAAGACTTATAAAAATGATCCCACACACTACCCTTGAGAGATGCTATGTCAATTTAGAAAGAAAACTGGAGGAAGGATCTAAATCGGTTGTCACAGTATTGGCACACTTGTATTTCTTTTCCACAGGCGTTCGAGATGTGAGCAGCCTGAATGCTGACACTTCCCTGGCCGATCTGGGTTTGGACTCCCTCATGGCAGTAGAAGTACGCCAAACCCTGGAGAGGGACTACGATATTGTAATGTCAATGAGGGATGTTCGATTGCTTACCATTAACAAGCTGCGAGAATTTTCTTCTAAATCGGGGACCACAGACAGTAAGTACAACCACCTGTTCAGGATCTGCCCTCCTTTGGATTTGCGACACACACAAAAAGGGCGGCTATCAGGAGCCAGTAAAACTGGAAGTGAATACTGTAGTGGAAATAAGATTCTATTGCCAGCAGAAATATTTCCTAATTAGCACCAAAAGGCTTTACTAATTAGAACATTTTCTGCTGATAATAAACTCCTATCTGCACCAAGACTGCTGTACCCCACAGTGTAGTATTCACATCCAATTTTACTAGCTCCTATTTTCCACCTTTGTTCAGCCAAATTCTAAGCAGGTAGTGACCAAAATTTGCTGTTTTTTCAGTTAAACAGCCAATTTAAGGGAGCAGGGGGGAAGTAAATGGAAAAATCTTTGATGAAAGTAGAAATGCTGTATAATAGATTTTAGCTCTTTTTTTTCCAAATGTAATATAGTTTGTTTATTGTTTATCTGTTTTGGATGTGGTCTATGACAAATTCAATAATACTTCAATTACCAAAGCAAATCTATGTTTGTTTCGTGATCCTCTATAACTGATGTGAATAGGAAATCTTAGCTATTGTTAAAGATGAGAACTAGCAACACTAACTTGTGGCAAAATCAGATACACATTTGTAATTCAAATGTTCTGGATGGCTATTCTTACAGATTGCAAACTCCTTTTCTCAACCTTGAAACTTAGCACCAAGCGAGGCATGACTTGAAAGAGCCATTATGAGGATTCCCTATATTTTTATAAACATAGGAGTGGCTCCACAAATGTGCTGTTTGGATGGGACCAGAGCATGGTGGACTTTCCTGCTGGGATATTTTCCTAATCTGTACAATTCCTAGAATTTCTACTAGCTTCGATAGCATGCAGAGGGAGAAGTGAGGAGTACAGTATCTATATTTCCTTGGAGCAAGGAACTGGGAAATTATTGTTTCCATTCGATGTTTGATGATTTGTCTTATGTTTATTATAACAGGCTGTTTTTTTAAAAAAACATCTAGTTGTTAAGTCATAATTCGCATTTGTCTGCCAACCCACGAAGAAACACACGAGAATAAAAGACACAACACCAATGCGTTGGATTCAAATTGGGCAACTTTTATTTAACGTTACCTATTTAAGTTCTTAACTTAACTCAAGGGTGTAAGGAACTGGTGTCACCTAACCCAGGTAGTATCACTACCCGATAATAACAATTTCCGGGCGAAGCACCTGGGTTTCGGTAATCAAACCGTATCACCATCAAGGGAAAGGAATGAGGAGTCTCTTCCAGAGCTCTTGTATCGAGACTCCTTCCCATTAAAGGCCATTAACAACACCTCACCCCTTTAAACTGTAGGTGAGTGTTTAACTTAAGGGCCTTTCACCCCTTAAGGGGTGCCCTAGGTGCACACCGACTAAAGGAATTTCCCTATCTATTTACGCCTGGCCTATTTAAAGCGTAGCCCACTTCCTCTATCTAGCCCCTAAACAGTATAGGGTAGGCAAAAAAACCCCCCTATGAAAACAAGAAGAGGAAAAAATTCCTACCCGGTTCCGCAGGCAACCGCACGATATACTGTTAATGGGTGGGAGTGGTGGGCCAACTTCCAGGCGCGGAATGAGCCTGGGAGGGCCTGGCCTGTGCTATCAGGCCACGCCCCCGGATGTTCTGGAGGGTTCCTCCAGAACTCCTCCCTGCCTCGTGTGAGGCAGACAAATGTTTTTTCTCTCCCCATTTCTTGGGGAGAGGAAAACTGTTGTCTGCCAACCCACGAAGAAACACACGAGAATAAAAGACACAACACCAATGCGTTGGATTCAAATTGGGCAACTTTTATTTAACGTTACCTATTTAAGTTCTTAACTTAACTCAAGGGTGTAAGGAACTGGTGTCACCTAACCCAGGTAGTATCACTACCCGATAATAACAATTTCCGGGCGAAGCACCTGGGTTTCGGTAATCAAACCGTATCACCATCAAGGGAAAGGAATGAGGAGTCTCTTCCAGAGCTCTTGTATCGAGACTCCTTCCCATTAAAGGCCATTAACAACACCTCACCCCTTTAAACTGTAGGTGAGTGTTTAACTTAAGGGCCTTTCACCCCTTAAGGGGTGCCCTAGGTGCACACCGACTAAAGGAATTTCCCTATCTATTTACGCCACGGATTGGGGGCAAATGTCCATTTCGCCCCCATCCCCCACCAATTCCTCTAACACCCCTAAAATACCTTCCTGTAAATCTAACCGAAATCGTTGGTTGCCCAATTCCGAAAGACGTACTCCAAAACCCCGATACAACCTCTCGTCGTCACGAGTGATGTTTGGGTGCTCAATGTAACGACCCCTCTGATGGATCCGAACAATCACATGGCCCGAGTCACTCGTATTCTGGCTTTCTCAAGCCTTCCCATGTCGCCTCTGCACTTGCGACGAGGTATGATAGCGGACAAACGACGTGCACCCTGGGCCATGACCAAAAAATCCTTCGAATGTCCGCCCGTGGATCAGAACAATCACATGGCCCGAGTCACTCGTTTTGTGGCTTTCTGAAGCCTTCCCACGTCGCCTCTGTACTTGCGACGAGGTATGATAGCAGACCAAACGACGTGCACCCTGGGCCATGATCAACAAATCTTTAGAATGTCCGCCCGTGGCTCAGAACAATCACATGGCCCGAGTCACTCGTTTTCTGGCTTTCTGAAGCCTTCCCACGTCACCTCTGTACTTGCGACGAGGTATGATAGCAGACCAAACGACGTGCACCCTGGGCCATGACCAACGGTGGATAACCAACACATCAGGAGAAACACCCACTCCTGGTAACAAACAACAAAGGGAACACAAACCGTCCCAATGCAATGCAGTCAACGCCGCTGCATGATATAACACCTGCTCATAAACTGATGTGTGCTAAAGCCGCCAGCCAGTAATTTGCTGCAGCTCTGTAAGGCTAACTTTCCAGCCAGCAACTAAGCGGACCCGCCTTGATTGGGCTGGGGCCCTTTTGGAACAGTAACCTGTCCAGGGTTCCTTCTATTGAACTGGGCACCTCTTGGCCCACTTCTTGTGGGTTTTCCCTTGTAACAACTATTGGTTGCGTGGTTACCCTGGCATATTGCACAGGCGTGCTGATATTTACAGTCCTCGCGGGCGCAAGCTCCCTGGGCCGCGTATTCCCAGCACATAGCCTTTTGCCTTTGCGGCTGTTGTGCTGGGCCTCCCTGCCGAAAGGGCTGACTCTCTTTAGTGTTCTGTATAGTATGGCCGCTATCGGCCTTCTCACCAGAAACTGCTCTGGTTGTATTCATTACCTCCATCCACAATTGACTGTCGATGAGGTCCCATCGCTTGTTAGGCATCGTGGCAGCCTCAGAACGAAAGCGGCTATCGTAAACAAGCCACGCCTGACCAGTGTAGTTGACATATGCCCCATATATTATATTTTGATATTTAAACAAGGCCTTGGCCCTGTAAGGATGAGCTTCCACTAGCAGGGATGCATATATGGTATAACAAGCTATCCAATTTTTCCAATTCCGCTCAACCCGCCTTTTCTTTAGCTTCTCTTTACGTTCTTCGTCCAAATCCTCTTTTTCCTTTTTATCTAACTCCCTAAAGTATAATGAAAACATATCTATATACTCATTCCTGAGTATCTTGTCTATGGTTTTCTGTGACAAATGAGCCCCCAAAGAGGCTGAGGCTGCCGTAGGTACTATCGGCAAAACCCATTTATCGGTTCCCCAATACTGGTTGTCATCCCCCGTCCTAGCCATTTCTAAGGTTATGGGGGCAACCGTAGGGACTTGAGGGCCAGCCTTTGCGACCGAAGCTCCTGTTGCCACCAGGGCCGGACTTGGGAGAGTAGGTGTTGTGTTTTGCGCATGGCACAGGCCCCAAGGCCAGACCAGTGTGGTGTTATTACCTGCGGATGTCGAAGGCCCGTCCACGACGATGGCTTGTGTAGCAGGCTGACCAGGTGCCGCCCGCTCTGGCACAGCCGGTGACGCCGAAGGAGATGTCATGACCGGATCAGCCGGTGTGGTGGCCGATGGTGATGCTTTCTTCGCAGGCTGTACCTCCGCGCTAACTGGTTGAGACCAGGATACAGCCGGGGCCGCGCTGGTCAGCGTTGTTGTTGCTGGGTTGTCAGCCGACACTTGACCCACGACCGTTTGCGGTGTCGGGGCCGGAGGATCTTGTTCCCTCTGATTGGGCTCCGGTTGGCTGTTGTGATCAACTTCTTGTGTCGCAGCTGCTCGGGCGGCCTCTAGAACAGACATGCGGGAGAGCAGATTTTTAAAAATTATCTTCCTGCTAGCCTGCTGCGCAGGGCGCGGCCCAGCCTCCCTCGTTGAAAGCCCCCTCTCCCTCTCAAATTTGTCCATCCTAGCCATAAGAGCATTCAATTCTTCGGCTGAAACGTCCTCCTCCTCCGATGATGATTCCCTAGGAGGGAGGGGACGCTTCGCCGGAGTCTTCTTGGCAGGTCCCTTTCCTTTAGGGCCGCCCACATTCTTCCTCGGCGTCATCCTTTTTTTTGGTATCAGAAGCTGGAACAAACAGCAGGAGCTCCCCCTCTGATCCTATTTAAAATAATAATATTATTTGGGGTGTATCAGAAGCTGGATCTAGCAGCAGGAGCTCTCTCCCTGCTCCATTTTTTTTGCTATCAGAAGCTGGATCAAACAGCAGGAGCTCCCCCTCTGATCCTATTTAAAATTATATATATATATATATATATATATATATTGGTATCAGAAGCTGGATCTAACAGCAGGAGCTCTCTCCCTGATCCTTTTTTTTGTTTGTTTGTGTTTTTTTTTGGGAGCTGTGGCTAACATCGGGAGCTCGCTCCGCTCCCGAATAAGAACTATCGACCTTAGGTCAGCAACCTCTGTAGCCAAGGGTATAACTCCCCTATTACCTGTGTAACGTTGTATATTTAACATCATACCTACTACATATAACACGCATCCGGCCCAAAATAAAGTAATTGAAATACCTTTCACTTTCACTTTGCCCCATGTGGCAAACGAAATTGGGCCTATCCTAAAATGGCAGCCGCCCCATCTCCCACAATGCCCTCCATCAACGGCCCGGATGGCGACCAAAATTGACGCTGCGGGCCCCGGCAGCGACGGACGCCAATTCAACACGAACCCTATTGCCAGAACCCTCAGGTAGCTCGAGGCCGGGCCCAATCCTAGGCCACGGTGACCATGCGCCAGGGAATGTCGATGGCCGGCTAGCCGCCTCCCAAGCCGCCCAGCTCCAGGCCCCTGGCCACGTGTGCCCTTGGTTGCCATAACCAAGGCCTCCGTGAAGGGCCCTGAAGGGCCCAGCCTTCGTCCGGGAGGGGGGTGGGTGGGTGAAGCCTCCCTCCCCCAGGACCCCTGTACAGACCTGTAGATGCTCCTCTTATCCCCTTAACCTCTTTTCTTCTCTTCTTTGCTGAACCTCTTCAGACTTCTTGTCTTCGCTCTTCTCTGCGACCTCTCTCCCCAACTTCCAGGCGCGGAATGAGCCTGGGAGGGCCTGGCCTGTGCTATCAGGCCACGCCCCCGGATGTTCTGGAGGGTTCCTCCAGAACTCCTCCCTGCCTCGTGTGAGGCAGACAAATGTTTTTTCTCTCCCCATTTCTTGGGGAGAGGAAAACTGTTGTCGTAATTGTTTACATTTTGTTAGTTTGGATGTATTGTTATTGTATTCGGGCATTGAATGTCTGCCTCTTATGTTTGGTATCTGCCGTGAGTCCCTCTAGAATATAAATAAAGTATTATTATTATTATTATTATTATTATTATTATTATTATTATTATTATTTCCACCACTATGGATAGGGGAATTCAGATAAGTGACATGGCGCAGGATGAAACCATTGATCCCCAACTTTAGTGCATGACTTGGATCTGAATTTCAGTCCCCATGACTAATTACTAAACTGAAAAAAAATCTTTGCAGTCTTCAGTATCACACCTAATTCGGGCCTTCCATTTCTGGAGGGGAAAGATTTAAGATACAGTTGAACAAGACTAGACTTAAGCAAGCTTGTGATCGTCTTCTGTTACCTAGCTTGAATGTGCCATGTTTGTTTGCCCTTCTTCTGTTTTTAGCATTATCCCAGGAGACAAAAGGCAGCCAGGCTGAACAACCCAGACTGGATTTGAATAAACTATTGGTTAATCCGAATGGGCCCACAATCATGCTGCTCAATGAAGTGAAGAGCCCAGAGCCTCCTCTCTTCCTCATTCACCCCATAGAGGGATCTCTCACAGTCTTCAACACCCTGGCTTCTAAACTCCGTATACCAATCTATGGACTTCAATTTACCAAAGGTAGATGGGTGATCATATTTGTCAAGTCTTGAAACATAGTGTTTGTTGTCAGAATAGCTGAACACCTCAAGATTCTAAATGTGAACACAATTTGTTAATGTGTGCAAGCATGGGAAAGTATTTGGCCTGAAAAAAGGTTAAAGAAACCCTTTCGATATTCCATTACTTTGGGATGAAAAACAAGGTCAGAATAGTATGTTTTGAAAGTGAGTTAACATGGAAGGGGAGGGGGAGCTAACAACTTTCTTATTAAATTGACAAAACCTTTCCTTCAGAATTATATTTCCATTTAAAATATTTCTGAAAAACTATAACCACTAAATTGGTTTTAAAGTCCGTTTTTATATTTCCTTGCTGTGACATTAATGACCTCCAACTTGTTTAGAGATAAACTAGTAATGTTGTCCATTGATCTTCTATAGGCTGACTCTTTTTATAATTTGGTATTTTCTTAGCTGCTCCTTTGGACAGTATACAGAGTCTGGCATCCTACTACATTGACTGCATAAAACAAGTGCAGCCAGAAGGCCCCTATCGGATTTCGGGATACTCCTTTGGTGCCTGTGTCGCCTTTGAAATGTGTTGTCAACTCCAAGCTCAACAGAATCCCTCCCATTTACCCAACAGCCTTTTCCTGCTTGATGGTTCACATTCCTATGTAGCAGCGCACACACAGGTGAGAGGTTCTTGGTCAATCTACCTGTGTCATTTTCAGGCTTCCTGTGTAGGAACATTCGGGTTGGCAATAGCTTGCACATTCTTTGCTTCACATGTACAGAATAAGCAGTGGTGCATTTTATTTTCTAGTTAAAGGTAACGGTTTCCCCTGACATTAAGTCTAGATGTGTCTGACTCTGGGGGAAGTGGTGCTCACCTCCATTTCTAAATTGAAGAGCCCACATTGTCCGTAGACACCTCCAAGGCCATGTGGCCAGCATGACTGCATGGAGCACTGTTACTTTCCTGCCGGAGTGGTACCTATTGATCTATTCATATTTATATGTTTTCAAACTGTTAGGTTGGCAGAAGCTGGGGCTAACAGCAGGAGCTCATCCCGCTCCCCGGATTCAACCTGCCAACCTTCCGGTTAGCAAGTTCAGCAGTTCACCGGTTTAACCCACTTAGGTTAAATCCTCCATTACAAATACACCAGCCTAGCCAATATCATATCACTGTCTTTCATTGGATTCTTTTGAAGATATTCCCATCATTTTGATATTTACACTTGTACTGAAGTTTTATATAATTTTAATCTGTATTTTAAAACATGTTGGTAGCTGTATTAGTTACAGATGGGAGCTCACCCCAGATTTGAACAGCTGACTTTTGGGACAGCAGTCCTGCCGGCACAAGGGTTTAACTCATTGCGCCGCTGGGAGCTCCGTAATTCACAATTAAAATCCATAAAGCCTGATTAAAAACATATTCAAAGCTCAAAAATTATTTAAAATGTTTTAAATCTTTATTTAAAACAGATCTTTTTAAAATTATTTTAAAAGATCTGTTTTCCTAAGATCTTTTTAAAAAATCTTGTGATCCATATTTTTCAGAGCTACAGAGCCAAGCTAACTCCAGGAAATGAGGCTGAAGCAGAGACTGAAGCACTGTGTGCCTTTGTTCAGCAGTTCACTGGCATGGAATATAATAAGGTAATGTTCTTCCACACTCATCTACATTGGCAAGATAGTGCATTTTACTCACACCAGTTTCCCCTGTAAACTGCACTGTACCTTGAAGGAAAGCTTTTCTTCCTCATCTGTTCCTTCTCCCTTTTCTTGCTGCTTGCAGTTGCTAGAAGTCCTTCTGCCCCTGCCCGATCTGGAAGCTCGTGTCAACGCTGCCGCAGATCTGATAACTCAGACTCACAAGGACATCAGCCACGAGGCACTCATTTTTGCGGCTACTTCTTTTTACCACAAACTGAAGGCAGGAGAAAAATATATGCCGGAATGCAAGTATCACGGCAATGTGATGCTACTGAAAGCAAAGACACACAACGAGTTTGGAGAAGGCCTTGGAGGAGACTACAAACTTTCAGAGGTTAGTTGCATTGGTGAAATGAATAAAAATGTCCTCTTTTATCAGCGTATACCCATTACAGTTTTCTTGTCTCTCAAGTAAGAAAGGAAAACCTGTAGGCTTCCAATCAGTACCCATTTACATGGCTAGTGGTCAAGATATTATGCACACTGTAGTCCAACAGCAGCTGAAGGGCTGCAGGTTGCCCACCTTTGTGTTAGAGCAACAAAAAGCTACAGTCTTGTGTCAGTGTGCTCTGGCTTGTAGTTCAAATGTTCAATGAACAATCCAGGGTGTTGAACGGGAGTAGATTGTGTAGGTTTGTGTTCCTGTTTGTTTATGCTTGTAAAATACTTTAAAAAATACAAACATTGTAATTTTTGTAAACTTTCTTTTGTTTGATTTTCTTTTCTTTCTTTTTTTTTGACTTTGTATAGAAATATATTCTGTTATAAAGGAGTAGATTCACTAGTCTCAAGTATATATAAGCCAACAGCATCCACTGTCCTGCACTATCCTATGGATACACAGTCCTTTCCCATCCTTGCTGTCACCCTATACAGTGACTACAAATATATAAATATGATTTTATCTTCAAAATCCATTTTCTGCCATTAGTTTTAGCCTGTCAAGCAGGAAGAACTAGTGTGCTGAATTGGGTTCAAATTCCCACTCACTCAAACAAAAACCCATTGAGTGATCTTGGACAAGTCATACTTACTCAACCTTCGGGGAAGGCAGTGGCAAATTTCCTCTTAAGAAACTTTGCCAAGAAAAACTAGATAGGGTTGTCATATGTCAAAATTGGCTTGAAGGCACATAATAACAGTAATCAACAAGAAGGTGAAGGTCTGTACTGGTAAAAAATGAGGAAAGTAATTTTAAAAATAAAAGGACTTGAATATCTTCTCAGATTATTTTGACTTCTGACCAAAAGAGAATACATGGACCTAATATGCATCAGTAAAGTTCTCTGCTCTGTTTGTATGCAGGTCTGTGATGGAAAAGTATGTGTTCATATCATTGAAGGGGACCACTGCACCATTCTGGAGGGAGACGGCGTTGAGTCCATTATTGGGATCATTCACAGCTCGCTAGCAGAACCTCGGGACAGCGTTCGAGAGGGCTAGATGCTTCAGAAACTCTGCTGCCATTGCTAGAGAGAATTCAAACCTGGCCCTTATGACAACCCCAAGGGATTCCTTCGTGTAATCCATCATATCATCTGCTCTGCAGCCACGTGTAGGAAGCCACGTTCATCAGCATCCCCCCCTCTCCTTTCTTACCCTCTCTTTCTACACAGTGACTGTTTTTGCAACTGTTGCAAGGACCTACGATGATGGCGAGAACTTCTACCATTTAGCAGTTGAAAATTAGGACCAGATATGTGTGTATATGTATGTGTATTGTGCTATGTACTGTATTGTTGTCTTAGGAGTATTCCAAAGTGAAACTAACCCAGCTCAGTGAGCAAAGAGGGCAGCTGCAGCTGATTTTGGAGACACCTTTGTCTGTGAAGAGTCAGTCTGTAGCAATTTCAGTAAGTTAATTCCATTGAGGGTTCTTTTTGTAACTATTACTTTTAATTTGAAATATCTAGGTATTTATTGCATTGTTATTTCACTTAGACTGTTTTAATATGTCACTGACTAAATGATAAGGACAAAATATTCCATTGTGGAGTATTTTTTTCCTCTGCTGTTTGGTTGCCTCAGATTCTTTTTTAAATGTAACCAAAAATTATCTTTAGAAGCGTGTGCTCATTTAGACTGGAAGGCAGATTCCCAGCCAAAATAACACATTTCTCTTCAGAATTGTATTATTTCCGCTAAATTGCTAGTCCCTTCTGAAACTTGAATGGAATTGATTGGTAATTCTGAGCATGTGTAATGCATGCTTTTTAAACCAGAAGTTGGGATTACAATATTGGGCATTTCTGACATTTATTTCAGGACTGCACAGATTAGGTGCTCAATGTCATCCTTTCCCCTGGTGGCGCAGTGGGTTAAACCCCTGTGCCGGCAGGACTGAAGACCGACAGGTGGCAGGTTCAAATTCGGGGAGAGGCGGATGAGCTCCCTCTATCAGCTCCAGCTCCTCATGCAGGGACATGAAAGAAGCCTCCCACAAGGATGATAAAAACATCAAATCATCCGGGCATCCCCTGGGCAACGTCCTTGCAGACGGCCAATTCTCTCACACCAGAAGTTTCTCAAGTCGCTCCTGACATGACAAAACAAAAAAAACCCTTTCCCCTGAAAGCTTGTAGTTTACTTCTTGTTTTCTCCCATTTGCAACATGATTCAGACTTCTCATGGCTTCATATTGATTTAACCTTCTTCAATTCTTCCATATACAAAGCTCTTCAGCAATTACTATTCTCTGCTGAAAGCGCCTGTGTAAAAAAAAAAAAAAGGAACTAGAGGCCCTTAAGTATTTTGTTAACTTCTTCTGTCTTGAGACATGCTTGTAGGATAATCAGGGCATCTTTGCTGCACCAATGATACAGAGGAGGCATGCTAGCCTCAGCGAGACTGCTGTGCTTCTCCAAATGGCTTTAGAAGCCAGGCCTCAGCTGGATTATTTTTCCAATTCTGAGGTCCAGAGACTTGCACGCATTTCGGACTCACTGCAAGTGAGTGGCCTAAGCCATCCTCTGTGGACAAGCAGCTAGGAGACTGATTTTAGTTCTTAATTTTAAGAGCAAATTCCTTTGAAATCTGAAGTGTAAAATGAGAACATTTCAGATTCCTGTTATGTTGTGATTTCTTCTCTTTTTTATTTTTACATTCCTTTGATGAAAAAGCTCTGGGGTGTCTTTTCTTCTGCGGCTCTCCTGGAATTAAATGCAACTTAAACTCTGCTATGGCTTTACTTGTCTCTTATTTCAATTTTCTATGCTTCTCCACTGCTTGCTCTTTTTATTTCTGAAGAGATAAAGAGAAATGCTCTCTAATACCTTTAGGTCGATTTGGTTTGGAGACTGTAAATTTTCTGATTACCCTAGAACACAGTGTTATTACTTTGATGCCTCAGGGAGATACAGTCAAATAATTGAGCTACATGACACAACCATGGAAAATGCTCATCTTAGTTCTGACTGCCTTCCTTTCACAGATGGGAAATATTTGGCCTTTCAGATATTGTTGGATTGTAACTCCCATCATTCCTTACTATAGGCTACACTGGCTACACCAGACTGGAGTTGTGATCCAACAACATTTGTGATCCAACAACATTTAGAGGCTCATTAAATTAATTGACTTCATTTCCCATTACCCTGAATGGGGATAAGCCATCATGCAAGGCTCTTATGAGAACAGTTGGTGCAGAATATGATATACTGCTGTACACTAAGTATGTACAAGAAAATTTCCTCCAAGGGCCATATTTGAGTAGATTGAATAAGCCAGCAACAATTAAGTAGAAATGGAGAGTGAGCTGTGTTTGAATGAGTGTCAATGGTTTGCAGTTGCGTGCATGTGTGCTGCAAAAAAAAAAAAACAACCCAAAAAACAAAACAAAACAAAAAACAAAAATAAACCCAGAAGAGTAAAATCCTTCCAGTAACAAGATTATTTCTAGGCTGGGTGGCACTAAGACCCTGAAGTGTGGGGGCATTGAGTTTCTTGTTCTGAAAATCATTTTTGAATATGGTACTAAAAATCACACAGGAACATTTCGTATCCTATTTTGACATTTTTTTAAAAAAAAACAATCTCACTTTCACAACTTCCCGATATTGGAAGAAAGCACATGTGTGTGAGCTTCAGATAAATTCATATGTAATGGGAAAGGATTGTGCCAGTTATTTTCTTTCCTTCTAAACATTTTTGCAATGTAGTAGTTTGAGCACTGGAATAGTGCTGTGGAAGACTAGGGTTTAAATCCCTTCGCAGCTGTGGAAAACCCCTGAGTGACTTCGCAAATATCAGTGACTATAAAAAACCACCAGCAGCAGAAACAACTGTGTGATTGTAACAAGTGTAAACAAAATCACAGGTTTGGAAGTGTCAATGTAATTAACTATTGGGATATTTTAAAATAAAGATATATTGCTGTTTGTATCCCCTGCACCTTCCTAGTGATACTACTGCGAATACTCCTTAGAGCAGGCTTACTCAGAAAATCAATGTGCTGAAGGAGGCAGAATGCTAAACCAGAGGTCTAGCAACTTCCCCTCCTAAGAAGGAAGAGCTTATAAAGGACCAGAGTCAGGAGTCATGCATAAAAGATCAACTGAACTCCAGCCAAAGAAAAGCTGTTTAGCACCTTACAATTCTTTCTTTCTAGTGTGTCTGACAGGTAGACTACAGTTGTATCTAGCACCCAGCCTTCCTGCTAGGATTTATAACAGAACAATGGCCATTTTCAGTAAATCCATTCAATCGATCTCTGTTCTAATAAAAGAAAACATAGTCCCTACCACCAATTTGTCCAATTCCCAGAAACACAAATAAGGGGCATCATCTACACTACCATACAAAATCCAGATTATCTGCTTTGAACTGGGGTATCTGGCAGATGATGTGCATTATCTGATATAGCAGTGTAGAAGGAGCCATAGATGCTGAGTGGTACTCCAGGAATATACATACACACTGTATCTCTTTTGGTATTGTCTGTTTATATTTACATGCTAGATAACATTTTAAAGCTAGAAGAAAAACATTTTGCCAGATTGTTAATCTCAATCCTAAAATAGCTCTATTTTCAATTTCCGACCACCAACATAGTTCATTTGGTCATAAGGACTGCATTTTTTTATGTGCACAACTGCCAAACTTGGAATAATCCAGAGCTTGTTACTTATTTGTTCAGTCGCTTCCAACTCTTCGTGACCTTATGGACCAGCCTACATTAGAGCTTCCTGCTGGCTGTCGCCACCCCCAGCTCCTTCAAAGTCGAGTCAGTCACTTCAATGATAACATCAATCCATCTTGGCCTTGGTTGGCCCCTCTTCCTTTTCCCTTCCATTTCCCCAGCCTCATTATCTTCTCCAGTGTATCTGTCTTCTCATCATGTGGCTAAAGCACTTCATCTTTGTCTTCAATATCCTTCCTTCCAATGAGGAGTCGGGCTTTATTTCCTGGAGTATGGATTGGTTGGATCTTCTCGCAGTCCAAGGCACTCTCAGAACTTTCCTCCAGCACCACAGTTCAAAAGCATATGTCTTCCTTTGCTCAGCCTTCCTTATGGTCCAATTCTCGCATCTATAGGTTGTTATGTGGAATACCACTGCTTTAATTATGCAGACTTCCCTTGCCTTTGTGATGTCTCTGGTCATTGCTCTCCTCCCAAGAAGTAAATGTCTTCTGATTTCCTGGCTGCAGGCCGTGTCTGCCGTAATCTTCAGTCTGGTTGCCATAATCTTGGTTTTATTGATGTTTAACTGCAACCCAGCTTTGGCCCTTTCTTCTTTCACCTTGGTTAGAAGGCTCCTCAGATCCTCCTTGCTTTCAGCCATCAAAGTGGTATCATCTGCATGTCTAAGATTGTTAATTTTTCTTCCAGTAATTTTAACTCCTGTCTTGGATTCATCAAGCCCCACGTTGCATGATATGTTCTGCATACAAGTTGAATAGGTAGGTGAGAGCAGGGGCGGCTCAACCCATTACGCAAAGTAAGCATTTGCAGTATACTTTATTTTTCCCAGGGGCGCTCTTGAGGCACTCTTAGGGGAAAATAGACCTTGACATATGCGAGTTGTAGTTACTGGGATGTATAGTTCACCTACAATCAAAGAGCATTCTGAACTCCACCAATGATGGAACTGAACCAAATATGGCACACAGAACTCCCATGACGAACAGAAAATATATATCAGTGATTGGTTGGGGGGGGGGGGGAGCAAAATACTGTTTGCTTACCATTGAAAATTACCTAGGGCCACCTCTGGGTGAGAGTGTACAACCTTGCCATACTCCTTTCCCAACCTTGAACCAGTCTGTTGTCCCTTGGTCTGTTCTTACTGTTGCTACTTGGCCATTATACAGATTCCTCAGGAGACAGACAAAGTGACCGAGAACCACTCATACCACCAAGAACTTGTCACAAGTTATTATGAACCACACAGTTCAAAGGCTTTGGAATAGTCAATAAAATGGAAATATATGTTTTTCTGAAACTCCTTGCCTTCCTCCATTATCCAGCAGAGGTTGGCAATTTGGTCTCTCATTCCTCTGCCTTTTTTAAACCCAGCTTGTACATCTGGCCATTCTCGCTCCATATATTGCTGGAGTCTACTTTGCAGGATCTTGAGCATTACCTTACTGGCATGAGAAATAAAGGCTACTGTGTGAAACTTTGAGCATTCTTTAGCATTTTCTCTTTTTGGTATGGGGATATCAGTTGATTTTTTCCAATCTGATGGCCATTCTTGTGTTTGTATTTGCTGGCATACGGCATGCATCACCTTGAAAGTATAATCTTTCAAGATTTTAAACAGTACAGCTGGGATCCCGTCGTCTCCTGCTGCCTTGTTGTTAGCAATGCTTCTTAAGTCCCATTCAACCTCACTCCTCAGGATGTCTGGTTCTAATTCACTCACCACACTGTCAAAGCTATCCTCGATATTATTACCCTTCCTATACAGATCTTCTGTATATTCTCGCCACCTTCTCTTGATCTCTTCTGCTTCTGTTAGGTCCTTGCCATGTTTTTAATTTTCTGGAAGAGGTCTCTTGTCCATCCAATTCTATTAATCCAAAGCTAGAAGGATATTAACAATATTTCACTTAACAGCTGGACAAAGAAGATTTGGAACATCTTCATGATGGAAAATTAACATCTACTACCTGAATCATTGGAAACAGTAAACTGACACAGACTTTTATATAATGTTATTTCCTTTTATTACCAATCACATTTGCCATGATGCTTTGATAAGGGAAGATTTGAATTACCAACACCCTACAGTCTTTCAGTCCTGAATGTAAGAAGTTTTTAAAGTGTGCTACTAATATAACTCGAACTTTGTCCCATAACCCTAACTCGAACGTTGTCCCATTTAGGTTGGTTTGTAAAAATAAATAAATAAATAAATAAATAGTCAATTTTGTACTCTTTTTCCTTCAATAACTGAATCCTGCAGTAATTTAATCTTTACACAATACCAGAGCCTCTCTTTCATTCTCTGAACCATATATAAATGTTTTCAATGTAAGAAAGCACACAAAATGTACATTCTAGCCAGTGCATTTACAGAACAATAATTTAACCATGAATAATATCTGAGAAAGTGCCCTTAAGGAACAGCTGTATCTAATCTAGAAACATAACCCTGTTTCAAAAAATAGTACCCAGTGCAGGGGTACATCTACACTGCTGAATGAATGCAGACCGACTCCACTTTAACCGCCATAGCTCATTGCTATTGGAATCTTGAAATTTGTAGTTTGATGAGGCACTGGCACTCCTTGGTATTGAAGGCTCCCATATCATGAGCCATGGTGGTTAATGTGATTTCAAACTGCATTCACTCTATTGTATAGATGCACCTCTGAGATTCTCCCACAATCCTGTGACCTGGAGTACCACAGACATTATGGCACAATAACATCATCCACCCCTACCCCCTGCCTCTGAGCCATATCACTTACTGTGGCCACAGATGAGAAATTTCTTAATACAAAGAACATATAGAGAACATAAATATATATCCATATCTTTTTAAGAACAGGAAAGACCTTGACACAGGAAGACCAGTTTTTGGGCTACAATTCTTGAACCTTATGCAATGCATTGTTATAATCCACATGAGAGATTATCCAATGCTTGGATAACTGTTGCCAGGCAGTCATTGTCCACATAAGTATATGAGTTGAGCTGATAAAAAAGTTTTCCAAAACAAGGAGGTCAGTCTGTACATCACAGATTCTGGAAGAGCAAACCATGCACCTCAGTTTTCAAAGGAATTTTTCAAGATTAACATGAAAACCACTCAATCTGGTAAAGAAGCTATTCCTTAAGAGTACCTTAAGCACAGCAAAACTACTGCTGGTAATTAAGTGTCAGCCATACTATTAATATGCAAAAGCACATGTGATATTTCATTAATACAAATGATATCCTTTTTTATTAGCTATGATGTTCAGCAAAAGCACTTCTGACCAGTATCTTCCTACTGCACACAAACACACACTGCAAACAAAGGGAAAAATATCAACATGGAAGCAACCCCTCTCCCTCCCCCAAACCCCCCAAACGTGTTTAACTGTTAATTCATCCTCTTCAGAGGGGCGCAGTGTGTGAAAGTTCCACGGAGAAGGCCAAGCTGCCCCTTGCAAGGTCATATTCTGCCACAAGTGTTGTGAAGCTTCTGCCCTTTATCCCACCGCTTCCCCACCAGATGTATGATTCTGCCAAAATCTCCACAGCCACTTCCACAAATCTTATTACAAACACCAAGAGTGAGGACTTTCTGCTCCAATAGATTCTCTTATCCCATTGCTGTGACCACCAACTATGGGGACCTACTAGGTGTCCTCAAGGCTCCAGTGTGGGATATGATGCAACTCCTATCCCCACAGTACCTCTCTCTTTTCTCTGCTGCCATCATAAACACCCAGAGAGCAAAAGGGAGAAATGTGCCAAGAGGAAGGAATGCCAAGCAAACACTTGTTGGACTACCTTCCATTTGGGAATCCCATATCCTTATGCCTTTCCTAATGGTTCAAAACTCAAAAACAAACAATGACTTTTTCTAATAAATACCATTCCAAATTACCTAACCCAGGCATTGCTGAGTTCCTAAGCTAGTACACAGATAAAACACAAGACCACTAAAATACATATATTAAAAGACATAGAGATTAAAACACATTAAAATCATGCATACCAATCAAACCTGATTGTCATCACTCAATTCATTTAAAATTTGTAATGGAATACATTTAAAATGCATAGGCCACTCACTCACTCACTGGGGCAATTCACAATGTGCACTGAGAAACCTCTTGATGTGTTTGTGCCACTTACTCCCCAGTCGATGTGCATAGAAGATGGTGTGGGGGCCTTCATTGTTCTTATTGAGAAACAACAGGATTGTATTCATTTATTCGAGTTACATCCCAACTTTCTGCTCAAGCAGGACTTAAAGTGGTCAAATAAATCAACACACCAAAATACCTGGGAGACACGCTGGACCATGCTCTGACATAAGAAGCACCGCTTGATTATCAAGCAAAAAGTGGGTGCTAGAAATAATATCATATGAAAGCTGACTGGCACAACCTGGGGATCACAACAACATACAGTGAAGATATCTGCCCTTCGCTTTACTGCTCTGCTGTTGAATACGCATGCCCAATGTGGAATACATCGCACCTGGTTGAAATAGTGGATGCAGCTCTTAATGAGACATGCCCCATTATCACAGGATGTCTACGCCCCACACCACTGGAGAAATTACACTGTTTTAGCTGGTATTGCACCGCCTGACATCTGCCGGGAAGAAGCAGCCATGAATGAAAGGACCAAGGGAGTGACATCTCCAGCCCATCCTATGTTCAGATATTAGCCAGCATGCCAACAGCTTAAATCAAGAAACAACTTCCTAAGACAGAGACACTCACAGGAACACCTCAGCAAGCCAAAGTCCAAAAGTGGCAGCACCTTAATCAGAGTGCACAGAAAAGATTCAGTGCCTTGGAAGGCGCTGAACAGACCGTACTCTGGCACCACGAGATGCAGAGTCAACCTTAAGAAATGGGGCTACAAAGTGGAGTCTATGACATGAGAGTGAGGAGAAGAGGAAACCACAGGTTACTACAATGTAACCTGCCACGTGCACAATGGAGGGCCTTCTCACAGTGACACCAGAGGCACTCTAAGTAGCCAGCTTCTGGTCAAAAGAAATTTAGTCTAATGCCAAGTTTTAAAAACGCTGTGTTTTTAAATGCATTTTAATTCGCTTCTGACACAATTAATAATTTAAAAAACCGCTCTACTGCTGGAGTGAAATTGGGGTGGGCGGCTTTCCCTTCCAGGCTGAGCAGGAGGAGAGTGAGGCCTTTGCATTGTCGAAGGCTTTTATGGCCGGAATCACTCGGTTGTTGTAGGTTTTTCGGGCTGTATGGCCATGTTCTGGAAGCATTCTCTCCTGATGTTTCGCCTGCATCTACGGCAGGCAACCTCTGAGGATGCCCGCCACAGATGCAGGGAAAAAGTCAGGAGAGAATGCTTCTAGAACATGGCCACACAGCCCAGAAAACCTACAACAACTCAGAGAGGGCTTTGCTCCAGGTGTTGCTCGCCAGGTGAAGAGAAACACCTGCTCTGCCTCCCCTTCCGCCACAGCCATTAAAGAGGCAGGAACACCGTGGCCACCCTAGAACATGCGCGGGCTACAGTGGGCCCACGAGACTCCTCCTCTCCGTGGATACCAAGGTCGTGGCGTCTCCCTCCTCACGGAGCCAGGTGGGCCGCACCCCTCCTCCTCTCCCTCCCTCCCTCCTGTCGCAGAGGCCTCTAGGAGGCAGGCGGGTCTCCAGGCAGGCAGGCAGGCAGGCAGGCAGGCGGCCTCCTTCGCTCGCGCCCTTGTTTCCAGGGGGCCTTGTTTGGTGCGACACCGCCGCAGCCTGCTCGCCGGCCGGAGTGGGATGGCGGAGGCGCCGCCGGGCTCTCGACGCAGCGCCCTGCCGGGGGCGGCCTAGGCACCAGGTACCCCAAGGCGGGAGGGGAAGGGCCGTGGGCGGGGCGTGGGCCGAGGGGAAGGAGGGCGGGGGGGCGGCCTGCTTGGGGAGGACTGCTGTTGCCTGCTCAGGCGGAGGGGCAGCTCCCCTTTGGGCCCGGCCGGGTGCCCTTGTGGAGAGCCTTCTGAGTACGGGGCGGGGCGGGGAAGGGGAGCTCACCCTGCCCCGCAGATACAAACCGCTGACCTTCGAGCCAGCCAGTTCTGCAGCTTAGCGGCCCCACAAGCCCTAGTGAGGCAGAATTGGAGAAGGGGCCTAGCTGGGCTCCATACAGGAGTTGTGCTACTGGTTTGGGTTTAATCAGGCACCCTCCAACTGCGGCCCTCCAGCTGTTTGGGCCTTCAACTCCCAGAAGTCCTGACAATTGAACAAGCCTGTTAGGGCTTCTGAGAGTTGGAGGCCCAAACAGCTGGAGGGCCGCAGTTGGAGGATGCCTAGATTAGATAATGAGAGATTGCTTCCGGACTTACGGTCGAGGACAGTTGTTGTATCTGGGCGTTGTTCACTCATATTGGCCCAACTGTCATCACTGGCTTCACAATTTACACACCTTTGCAAACTTTGGTTGGCTTTCTGTCACTCAGATGTTTTATGTCATTATATAAATTTATTTGAATATGGTTTGTTTAATTTATTGATGTTAGGTTCTGATGTTTTATTCTTTATTTATTTCCAGTATTTATATTCCACCCTTTTCACCCTGCAGGGGACTCAGAGCGGATTACAATGCACATATACATGGCAAAAATTCAATGCCAGTTAGACATACAACCTATATAGACAAACACAGAGGCAATTTAACATTCCAGCTTTCCGGCTTCATGAGGGTATGCTCCATTCCGGCCACAGGGGGAGCTCCTGCTTCCCCGTCCATTTGTGACACCGAGTCCTTTGGTGGAGTACTTCCTCATTCTTCTGCACACTGCTGGAAGGTTTTTTTAATGGTGTCATAAATTAGATTAAATCACCCTCCCCACATAAAGCCTAAATTTCCTACTTGACAGATGTAACTATCTTTCGGGCTGCAAAGATTGACCGCAAGCTAGACTAATGGCCAGAAGCTTACTCTGACCCGGGCTGGCTTCTAACTCATGACCTCTCAGTCAGTAGTGATTTTATGCAGCTGGCTATCAGCTAGCTGCGCCTCATGTTATTTTCATATGTGGAGTTATTTTGAATTACTTGTTAACATTTGTTTGTTTTATTGAGGCATTGAATGTTTGCTTTTTTGTATGTTGGAATCCGTCCTGTGTCCCTCTGGTGAGATAGGGCGGAATACAAATAAAGTTTATTATTAGTATTACTACTAATAATACTAGTTTTGAGTGCTGCAGGTACAAAGTGGCCACCTCTTGACTTGAGGTATTTTAGAATGGCAGTTGAGCTCCTTTGCGTAGTCTTAGCCATATGATCCCTATGGACTTTTCTGCTACTGGTAGAAAGGAGGACTACTACCAGGTATTTGAAACAAAGGACCTGCTCAATTTAATGCCTGTTTATTCTCCAGGAGCCCCCGGTGACACGGTGGTTAAACTACTGAGCTGCTGAACTTGCTGACCAAAAGGTCGGTGGTTCAAATTCAGGGTGTGGTGTGAGCACCCGCTGTTAGCCCCAGCTTCTGCCAACCTAGCAGTTCAAAAACACGCAAATGTGACTAGATCAATAGGTACTGCTCTGATGGGAAGAAAGCAGCGGTCCATGCAGTCATGCCAGCCACGTGACCTTGGAGGCATCTACAGACAGCAATGGCTCTTCGACTTAAAAATGGAGATGAGCACCACCCCCAGAGTCGGACACGACTAGACTTAATGTCAAGCGAAAACCTTTATCTTTTTTATTCTTCAGGAGTTACTTTTGGTTTTTAGGCAAATGCCATGATTTTGGTTTTCTGGTAGTTAAGTTGTAGCTAATCTGCTTTACAGTATTTTGTTAGTGCTCTCAGTGCTCTTTTAAGGCCAGAAAGTGTTCTTGAGAGTGGTGCTGCATCATCTGCATAGAGTAAGGTGGAAATATTTCTTTCCACAAGTTTTGGGAGGTGGAAGTCCATGTTGTCAAGATGATCCACCATGGTGTTGATGTAAAAGTTAAATGGTAGTGGGGCCAGGATGCAGTCTTGCTCGACACCTTTCACAGTTCCAACTGCATTGGTGAGGTGGCCCTAGGGGCTACATCTTATTTTCAGTGAGATCCCTTCATGGAGTAGGTGGTTTAGGTAAAGTAGTCATTGGTCACTTGAGGAGGTCGCCAGTTTTTTACATAGTTTAACTCGAAAGATTGAACTGAAAGCTGCTTTAAAACCTATAAAGGTCACACAGAGCTAACGTGTTATGGAAGGAGTATTTTTCTACAAGATGTTGTAATACTAGGCATTTGGTCTATGGTGGATTGGCCTTCCCCAAATCTGACTTGCTCCTTGACAAGTATGTCTTCTTGTTCCAGACAGTCCAGGAATTTTTATTGTAGATGTCTTGCATATATATATTGCTGATTGTATTGAGGAGGCTGGTTGGACTGTAATTTGCAGGGTAATTCCTTTTCCCTTTTTAGACATGTATAATTTTGTGAGACAGAAATTCAGTTTTACTACCAAGCCAGAAATTAAACCATGTTCTTATAAGAGATAAGGAAACATGCATAAATTATAATAATGAAATTAAGAAGGACACAACATATCTTATGACATTTTTTCATTTATATTTTAAAAAATATATCTAAACATATATATTTCCAAGGTTTTTTGTCATTATTATGTTTGCACAATACGTCTACACGTTTCAGACAATAATGTGTTGTGACACACAGTTTGGAAAGCTCTTGCATACACCATCAGGGATTTATTGGCACTCTCCCATCCAAGTACTTATCAGGTCTGGCCCTGCTTAGCTTCCAACATCAGATGGGAACTGGTGTTTTCTGGTATTTAGTAGTTGGATGGTAAGGTGAACCTATCATGGAGTAGTTGGTTTTTTTTTTGTTGGTCCTTTTTTTTTTGACAAAATTTGTTCAGAGGACATTTGCCTTTGCCTTCCTCTAAGGGTGAGAGAATGTTACTTGCCCAAAGTTAGCTAGTGGGTTTCCACAAGCAAACTGGGATTTCAAACCTGGTCTGTAGTGCCATAATCCAGAACTCAAAGCGCTACACCACACTGGCTTTTATTTGCTGTTATAGTCTCATAAATGTTCTCTATTTTCAAAGAAGGACTGCCAATTTCTAAGCAATTACCTGGGAAACGTATTTTTTTTATGAGGAGGAGGGATCAATGTATACTGGAATTGTGTCTGTTTATTTGAAATGTAGAGATTTTCCAACCCTTCTGATACAGCTTCATGGGGTGTAAAAAGTGGGGGAAAGAAAATAAAAGTAATAAATAAATAAAAAATCACTTTCAATTGTGCTCCTAGATTATTCCCACATACATCCACTTCCCCGACCCCTTCTCTTTATGCTGAAACAGACCAACACACCTATTTCTTTGAAACCCTCATAGAACAGGGAGTAATAAAACCATTGTTTACCAACAATTTAAATCAGGTTCCTTGCAGTGTTTTGCTTATGTGGAACATAAGCACCGGGATTGTGGCGCAGCTGGCTGAGTGTCAGCTGCATTAAGATCACTCTGACCAAAAGGTCATGAGTTCGAAGCCAGCCGGGTTGGAGTGGGTTTCCAACCAATTGTGTGTAGCCTGTTGTTGACCTTTGCAACCCGAAAGACAGTTTCATCTGTCAAGTAGGAAAATAAGGTACCACCTTAAAGTGTGGGGAGGCTAAATTAACAGATTTATGAGGCCATAAAGAAGACTCCAGCAAAGCATTCCAGTGGGGAAGCATGTGGGGAATGCGGAAGTGCTTTATCAGCGTCGCAGATGGACGATGAAAGCGACAGCTCCCCTGGCGGCCAGAAAAAAGTTAAATAGCCTCTGTGTATGTCAGTATATGTTTGTATGTCAAAAATTGGCATTGAATGTTTGCCATATATGTGTACACTGTAATCCGCCCTGAGTCCACTACGGGGTGAGAAGGGCGGAATATAAAAGCTGTAAATAAATAAATAATAAATAACATCAATGGAGAAGATGACAGTGTTGTTTTGGTGCTATTTATGTAGCATTATGTTCAATATAGTCTTGATTTAGAGTGTAGCATTATTAAGGTGCAAAAATGCAGTGGTGAAAAAACCCATTGGCTTCTATTTGAGCTGTCAGCAATGGGTGCAAGTCTTTAACAAATCGGAATAACAAAACAAGGAGTAATGTGATAATGTAAAGCAGGGTAAATGGACACTCACAACTGTTCCTGACTTTATAGTCCTATAAAAATTGCAATGTTTATTCCGTTATAGTTCTGCAAAAATATAGTAGAGGTCTGCAAGTAGTATTATCTGAATTGAACATGTTGTTACACACACATTTTCATCATGCACATGGACACCAAGACTCCTCAAATATTTATTCATCTTATACAAAATGTGTTTACACAGATGTATATGTATTTAGATAAAATTACTCAATATTTTGTGCATTCCACTGAATGTGCTTACTGCAGGGAACTCTGCATATGATAAAACTGGAAGACATGTAAATGTCATTGCCAAGAGTTAATACTTGAACACTTTTAATAGTCACTGTATCCAATGCTACTTTTTAAAAATGCAGTTTTGTCTTTGCTTGAATCAATAGGAGAATGTTGGCTCTATTGTTTAAATTTTCTTCTAGTCACAGGAAGATGACCAAACTTAAGGGATTTGAGTTCTGGAAAAATACACTGAAAAGTGCCCGCTTTGTGGTTGCTCCCATGGTGGATCAGAGTGAGTTGGCTTGGAGACTGTTAAGCCGCCGCCATGGAGCCCAGCTGTGTTACACTCCTATGCTGCATGCTCAGGTCTTTGTCAGAGATGCCAATTACCGTAAGGAAAACTTATATTGTGATGTGTGTCCAGAAGATAGACCTTTGATTGTGCAGGTAATAACAATTGCATGGTTTCTCCTTCAGTTTTGTACTCTAGAATATTATGAAATGCTACTCTGTAATAAATATTTTAGAACAATGGTTTACAACTACCTACATGATACAATATTAATTATAAAACTGCAAATCCACCCATGTGGGAGACAATAGATAATACATACTAATTGTACAAAGAGATCATGTTCAGTGCACAAACACTTCCCTATAATAACAATCTGACTGCTGCAAATGGATTTCTCCATGAAATAGAATGATGAGAGGCAGCCAGGATGTGTTTGGGTGATTCTTTTTTATTCTAACAATTTCTTCCAAACTGGAACTGTTGTCAAATTGGCTTGTTTTTGTGTTTATGCTTTGTCAACCTTCCTTTCGATGATGATGATGATGATGATGATGATAATAATAACAGCAGATATATATCTCAGTTTTCATTGTGGCAAGGAAGTAGCTGACAGATGTCTCTAGGAAACAACCTCATTGACACAGATTGTTGTGTACATCCGTGGCACTATCTTCCCATGTTTCTTAGGGAGGAGTTGCCTCACCACAATACAAGCTGGCATGGACAGTGATCCAAATAACATTGCAAAACAGTGTATTTTAAAAATACGGGATGGATTTCTCCATGAGCATTACAATGAAACTTGAAAGTTAAGAGGAATTACTGGGGAGAGTTTCTGGACATGGAATCCTGGTGTCTGGAAACTTTTTATCTGTCTATATTTTCATGAAGAAAACTTTGTAATGTAATGCAGGCAAACATCACAAGGTGTGTACTAATAAGACAGGAGAGTTTTTACTCTGTTATCTTAAATAGAATGACGATGATATTTGACTGTTCAATTATATAGTAGTCTATTTTATTCATATGTTTCTGGTATTTCGGTGTTGATATGTCTGATTTATTCTTTGCCTTTTATATACCTTTCACAGTTTTGTGCCAATGATCCAGAAGTGTTTGTTCAGGCCGCCTTGCTGGCTCAGGATTATTGTGATGCTGTTGACCTGAATTTGGGATGTCCTCAGATGATTGCAAAGAGAGGTATATGCATACTAGAATCTGAAATAACACAGGCTTATGTGGGCTTAATGTGGGTGTAAGGCCCATAAAACGTATTAGCATTGCTGAGTATGTTCTTTGGCAGCTGCAATCCAGATGAATTAGAGAGACAGTGCAATTCAAACATGTACTTGCAAACTGGGTTTAATGGTCAGTGCTGCCTGGGAGTCTGAGTTTAGAATGGCAGCCTTGCTTTCTACTACTGTTATAACATAAAACACACACCCATTTAATTCTCTTAATTTAAACTTCCTTTTGATTGCTTTACTGGGCTACTTTATTTCTTGGCTCCCTGACAATATAATTCCTGACAGTATTTCAGAAATAAAGAGAGCACTCTTTAGATGAGGAAAGGGCAGATAAGATGCTGAGTTGGGGTCCTGGGAACTTCAGTTGATGTGGAAAGTACAGAATTTTAATGGGAACTCCCTCTACTGAAGCTTTCAGTCTCTGCCAAGCACTAGCCCATTGTATTTCTCATATGAACTGTGAGGGAATAGCTTATCTTTTAAGTAGGATCTAGAAAATGCAGTTCATTGTCCAAGTAGAAACATTTCTGTGAATCTATTTAACTGTGGATGTTTTTAGTAGCCCACAGTAAATTATTTCATTTGGCTGTGTTTTTAAAAATACTTATTTATTGGTAGGTCACTATGGAGCATTCCTACAGGAAGAATGGGACCTTCTTCGGAGAATGAGTAAGTCTCTGAAGCTCTTGAGAAGCATGTAAATACAATAATTGTCTGGAAGAGTTAGTGTATATGGATTCAGCTTTAATCTTTACAAGAAGGCATTGTCTTTTAGAGGTGAACTGTGGCACTTTTTAATTAATATAGAAAGTTGGTGAAAAAAAAGAAAGCAGAGCTGGCTAGTTGTAAGAATAAAGAGAAAAATAAATAAAAACTGTCTTTGGGGTACAATTTTATTTATATGACATAAGGTTTTATAACAAAAGATCTCATTGTTGCTCATATTAAACTATAACTGATTTAAAAACAGTGGAATGAAAAACAGAGGGGAAAACAACTTAAAATATATAAATTTAAACTCAAATATATCAATTTAAAATCAAAACACATCAGGAAAAAAATCACACATATGTAAGGTAAAGTTTCAAGCTTTAAAAGTCTGAGAATAGAAAAGTCTTCACCAGCTGCCAGAAAGAAATTTGAGTAAAAATAAACAAGGCCTCTCTGAGATGGGCATTCTTTAAGGGCTGCCGGTAGCATGGAGAACCCATAACTCTGCAGCCACCTGCTCCATATCAATGGGACACCCAGAGATGGATCTCAGATGAAGATCTCGAGGGCAGGATAGATTTTCAGCCGAGACAAATGCTCCCCGTGCAAAAGAACACATGATGGTGTTCAGCCTTTTGTGCTTTTACTTGAGGAAAGATCATTTTTATTCTTCTGGGTAGAATCCCAACATACTCCCATCAGGGTTACAGTCAGTGAAACAGAGGCACAATTTCCAGTGAAAATATAATTTCCCCTTTCTTTGGTAGCAATATCTACCATGCTTTAAATCTGATCCAGAAAGTTTCCAGGAGATGTGAGGAGGAATGAGAGAAAACTGCTTTCCTCTTTCTGCCGACATAAGTCTTCTGTTGTAGAAGGGAATTCAGTCCTCTTTTTTGCTTGCTGTTCCATTATGTAGTAGGCCATGTAGTTTATGCAAAGCAGGGAGAGAAAGCAGTTCTGCTGTTTAAAGCTCTGTTACAGATTATCAACAAGTGATCTTTGTCTTGTTTTCCAGTTATGTTGGCTAACGAGAAGCTCTCTGTTCCTATCACATGCAAAATCCGTGTTTTCCCAGAAATTGCCAAGACTGTGAAATATGCCCAGTTGCTGGAAGAGGCTGGTTGTCAAGTAGGGAATCTACTGTTCCCTGTTACTTTGCATTAATTACAGGGCTCTCATGTTCTTCAATTTTAGTAGCTTATATTCCATAAAGAGAAAGGATGAAGTAAGATACGTATCTCCTAGCAAAGTTAGGACCAGAAATGAGGCGTCCTGATTGAGTTCATTGTACTGAAACAAGTTGGAGGCTGGAAGCTTTCACCTGTGGAACAGTACGTTCTGAGAAAATAGATTGCTGCTGGGGTTTGTCACTGAACCGAAGTTCAGTGAAGAAAGTGAAAACAAAGACATCACCGCCAGTCCTACTAATCTGTGTGCATTTTTATAGAAAGCAATAGATCCACATTCAAGTTTCATTTTTTGATTGAAATTAAAACAGAGTTCTTACAACATAGGCTTTAGTTGTGTTGTTTGAAGACACTCCCTTGCTCTTAGTAGAACATTTGGTGTTCAGAATGTTTCAGGTTTGAGGCTTCACAGTTGAAAATGGGAGGATTGCCATTTAATTTGAATCCTTACCCAGCATTAGAGGCAGAGAATCATAACACAAAGAGCATGGGGGAGGACTGCACATTTTCTCATATATTCACTTCATGCACCTTGAACAACAACTATAACTCTGTCCTAGCTCCTGACTGTCCATGGTCGCACTAAAGAACAGAAGGGGCCTCTTGCAGGTGTAGCCTCCTGGGAGCACATACAGGCAGTGAGGTAAGCTTCCAGTTGGCAGCATGGTGATGTGAAACAGTTTTTTTTAAAATCATGTTACCAAAGACTAAGACTAAACCCATGCAGCTATGGACACATTGACACTAACCATGTATTGCAGCTTGAAACTGATTGTAAACTACAGGAGCTATAAAACACACTCCACTAAAGTATGCTGCAATGTATATTAAAGTGTCTAAAGTGAATCAAGCCAAGTTGGGGGAATGGCCAAGTTAAGCCTCTTAACACATTTCAGTGAGCCCTACTTCTAAACCACATTGCACATTGAGATCAACTCTGCAGAATGTGAAGGCACTTTAAAGATCCTCACCTGCACTAGAATGCTTTGTGAAACTGGAATGAGTGCTGCCTAAAAACACCCCAAGGGCATAGTTGGGCAGCAGAGGGCTAACTGACCATCTGTGATGGGTAATTGATTTACCTTCACTGCTAATTATCACTTTCCTTTCCACTCCCCCCCCCCCCCCCGCCCATGCCTCTGGAGCGCTAGTGCACATCTTGCTTGGAAATGTGAAAAAAATAGTGCAGATTCTGGAACCAATTTGAGGCTACCATCCATTGTTAAATGTAATCCCCTTCCTGGTCTCAAACCTGTTTCAGACATGTCAATCTAATCATCTGCAGCAAAACCAGCTTTCCCCAAACCAGATCCAAACTGACATAAGTGGTCAGTTTAGGAGTGCCCTAATTAAGTGGTTCTTAATTAGAAGTGATATTGACACTTCTATCACAGTGATAGAAGAAAATGTTTTTAGATTTGCCTTGCTCTGGATTTTCTTTGCACTTATATTTATTTCCTTTTTTTGTCTACCACTATAGAAAGGCTGTGAACATCCCTGTCTTTGCAAATGGAAACGTACAGTACCTGAATGATGTGGAAAGGTGTATTCAGAAGACAGGAGTTCAGGGTGTCATGAGTGCAGGTAAGAGAGCTTCTCCTTAGACACTTTTAAATTACTCTGTTCAATGAAGCCATAATAAATTCTAGGTCCACGTCATATTAATTGACCTTGCTTCAAATATAGTTGCGTGATTCTGCCTCTTAAAACATTACTTTAAACTTTGGGGAATTATTTATTTTATATCCTGTCTTTCTCCCAGTGTATAACCTAAAGTGGCTTGCTTACAGCATACAGTTGGCCCTCCATAATCCATAAAATCTATCCATGAATTCAGCCATCCACAGCCTGAAAATACCACCCCTCTAAAAAAAAATCCAACAAGTAAACCTTGATTTTGCCATTTTACAGCATTGTATATCATGGGACTTGAGTATCCACGGATTCTGATATCCATGGGTAGTCCTAGAACCAAACCATAGTGAGAGCAAGGACCTACTATAAAACAAATATAGATAAAACAATGTATAATACAAAGCATTAAAATAAATAAGCAATCCTGGGTCCTTACCAGATGTCCCTATGACAGTGATGGGGCTGAGAAGAACCCTTTCCTGAATGATATTAGAAGTCAGGCAGCCTCACATAAGGCAAAACAGTCTTTCAGATAGTCATAATCAGCCCTTTGAATTGTACCCCCAATCAAACCAGTTTGAATAGACAGTGCAGGCTCCATTTCAGTTCCTTGGCTGTGGTAGCTGACATGAGTAGAGTGATAAGATAGTTACCTAGACATATGTTTATTGCTTTTAGTTAATTATGTTATATATTGCTTTTGTATGCATATTGTTGCATCGAATTTTGCCAAGTTGTAAGTCCCCTTGGGGTGAAAGAGAGCGGGATAGAAATGTAGTAAATAAATAAATAAATTGATTTTAAGAAGAGGAGGTCATTAATTTGGTCCAACTTAGTTCACATTAATAGATAAAAGTTTTCCTTTGACCTTGGTCTGTGTAAAGTAACAGTGTCGATCAAGAACATTGGCCATACATGTAATATCCACTATGATTTTAGCGGAAGGTGGAACAACACAGTATGAGACAGACATTTGTCTAACTTTGGGCACTTGAAGGTTGAGTTATGGAGGAATTTGTTGTCTTTTGAAATTATTTATTAAACGTGTAGTGGTTGTCCAGGAAGTAAAGCAGGAAAGGTTGCCTACCGACTAGTGTAATGGTTAGAGCTATGATCAAATCCATACTCAGTTACCCTGCAAATGAATGAGCAATAGAGCATTGTGGCATTCAAACTCAAATGTGTTTAGAAACTCAAATTATGTTCTTGTCATTTTTTTCAGATTTCAGAAACTAAATTAAAATGCTTAATCAGTTTGAATGATTGGGGGCAGATGCCAGTCTTGGTAGGCTCATGTTTCCAAATCCGAATTTGCACAGGGAATGCAAAAGGAACATTTAGGGGGAGAAATTGGCAGGTGATGGTGGACCTTAATTATTTCTCTACCAAAAAAAACTCCTCCATCCCTTCTCCTCCCCACACGGGACTAATCGCTATATCCAGCTCAGGAAAAGAGTGTAAAAAAGCACACAGATTAGAATTTAGAAAAAGATGAAACACAGTCTGCCCTGCTGCCATTTCCCCCTAGAATTGCTCCACCACCATCCGCCCCAGTGTGTTAGCATTATGAAACTAGCTCCAAAATCACAGGTGTAAAACAATTAAAATCTTACTTCTGGCTCTTTCTTCTCAGAGGGCAATCTTCACAATCCAGCTTTGTTTGAAGGAATAAACCCTGTAGTTTGGGAGATGGCTGAGGAATACTTGGAAATAGTACAGCAGTACCCTTGCCCTCTGTCCTATGTCAGGGCTCATCTCTTTAAGCTTTGGCATCATACGTGAGTAATTGGGTTGCTTATATCCCCTCATATGACATTCTGTAAGCTAAGAAGGGCATATCAGAGCTAGGCCCATCTAAAGAATACTGGATTTGGGATCTTTTTGATGGGTGAGCGACACAACTAACGTTATCTTTCCCCCAGGCTGCAAGTTCACCATCAGCTGCGTGATGAATTAGCAAAAGTGAAGTCACTGGATGGACTTATAGCTGTTAACCAAGAACTGAAGTTACATTGCCAGGTACTTCCATTTACATGCATTTGTGATGGATCCCCTCTCAACCCCATAGTCGGTAACACTTTTTGTTCTCTCACTCTTCTTGATCCCTTGGCCCTCAAGAACCTTCCCTAGATTATGTATTGGGCCTCAAGATGAGCCCTATGTGGACCAGTGGTTGTGATATTCTGTTGATTCTCTGAGGTATCCAGGATCCCTATCAAAACTTAACAGAACAACCAGGCATAGTTTAAAGAAAAAATAATCAACAAACATAATTTGTTAATACACAATTAGATCAGACATTAACCCCTGAATTGTTTGATTATGAACAGTTTCCGCAAACACCTATTCAATTCTTCCCCCCTTTGACTGTCCTGTCTCTATTACAGTTTCCCCCATCTCTGTATCCTCTCCTTCCTATCCCTCTAATGCTTTCCCTGTCTCTAGGCTACCCTTTCATTATCTCACTGCAAACTTTTCCCTATCTGCCTTCTGTTAGAGACAAACCCCTGCTTTGTGTCCCTTCTTCCCCATAGACCCCCCACCTCTTCACAAAGTTCCCTCAGCTGTGATTGGCTAGCATCAGTCAGAATGGTCCAGCTTCTACCTTCACATCATTATTTTCCTCCATGGTATGACCTAACATTGTACCATCAGCTTTGAGCCACATGCCATCTTTATTTCTCTAGATTGCCTCTAAGCCCCAACTAAGCGTACTGCTTTCAGAACAAATGACAATGACAACTGGCTGGAGTGCTATTATGGACTGATTATAAAACATTCTTCTGACCAAAGAAAGACAAAGAGGTTCTGCCACTGCCTGGTAGACTCAGATGAAGGGAAAATGACAAGGAGGAGTAAAAACATGCAGACAGGTGCTGTGGTTGTGGTGACAAATATGGGAAGACAGTAGCTGGCATTAGGCAGAGAAGACAGTACGGAGTGACATGGGATAGGAAAAGCATGTCTGTGTGTGTGTGTGTGAGAGAGAGATATTGATATTGAAGGAGTGTGTGAGTGCAAGAGTTTGCTCAGCAATTCTTGTGTATTCAAGTTTTTAAAACCTATTATTTTAATTCATGTTTGCTCTCTGTGAATTGGCAGTAACAATGAATGGCTTCAGACAAAGCTGAATTTGTCGTTATTTCTTATTGTGCTCACAGAAAGAAATAGCACAATTGAAGGAAGGAGAGAATCCACAAGGAGGATTGCCATTCTTCCATTGGATTTGTCAGCCATATCTCCGGCCAGGGTGAGTCTCTGTATTGCAGTGCAATGTGTTGCACAAAGTCATGCAGTTAAGCCAATTACCTACAATCTTTGAATGATAGCTTAGCAAACTTACCAGTGTGTAGAGGCCAAAGATGAGTTCCTTTTCACCATCTCTGGCAACAAGTGGGGGAAATCAATTGCAATAGAGGTGATGATGATACTTTATCCTCTTTCCTTTGAATGCCCATCTTGTCCCCGCTTCCCCTCACCCTTGTATGGTGAAATATGCATATAATTTACCCTTCAATTTCATTCTGGATTTGAAGATTCCTTCCTAAGCCTCAAACAAAGAATTTTTTAGTCACACATAGTGATAGTTCTTTCTGAGATTGGTTGGGAGGCAATAATGTAATTTTGCCATAAATGGACAATATCATTTTTAAGAAGTAAGAGATTCTTTTTCTCAAGAACAGTATGTGATCTTTCCTGATTAATACATAGGGAATATTTTCCAAGGAGTCTAAAATCCTGAATATTCTACCAATGTAGATATGGGACATGAATCATAGAATCATAGAGTCGGAAGAGACCTCGTGGGCCATCCAGTCCAAGCCCCTGCTAAGAAGCAGAAAAATCCTGGGTAGTCTACCAATACTTTCATTACCTGACTAGCTCATAACTATTGCTTCATTTTTTCCTTCGAGTACCTATATAATGCTTCCCAGCAGAAGTTGGTGGCCTAGGCTCCCCTGCCAGCCCTGGCCAGTGTAATTGATGACAATGGATGCTGGGAATTGTCATCCAGCAATGTTTGGAGAGCAGCATTTTGCCCACCCTTGCTGTTTTCCATATACTACTGGTGTCTATAAAAAAGAAAGCACTTGCTGCCTTATATTTTTAAATACTGTGGTGTTTAACCTTCACAGGCCCAAAGAGACATGCAAGGAAAATGGTACTAGTAGGATTGAAGGCAGTACACGGGGAAAGCGAGCTTTGGAAGATGAGGAAGATGGGACCTTGGATTCTCTTTCAAAGAACAAACAAAAGAAGAAATTAAGAAATCCTAATAAAAGCTTTGATCCATCTTTAAAACGTAAGATGTAGGGCTGCAATATTTCATTGTTGTGATAGATGTACCACTTCCAAATTTATTATTATTATTATTATTATTATTATTATTATTATTATTAACTTTATTTGTACCCTGCGAGCATCTCCCGAAGGACTCGATGCGGCTTACACAGGCCGAAGCCACAAACACAATACAATAGAGAACATAACAAGTAATAACAAAGCAAATCAAAAATCAAAAAAGCAAATCAAAATCAAAAATTAGCGAGACAGCAATAACAATACATCAAGACATATTAAAACTGGTTCGGCAATTTGTCAATGTGTCAGGAGTTGTGATAAACCCCAGCCATCTGTGCCCCTAAAGCAAGGTGTTTAAGGAGTATATACTTTTTCGTAGAATAATATCTTTGAAAGCCATCTAGAAATGTTCTCCAATAAAACAAGGTGCAGATTTATGGCTCACACTGCTTTAAACCAGAATTTATTTATTTTTTACATGAGCTTGCTTGCTTAAAAGGACTTGCTTGCTTAAAATTGTGCACTCTTGTGATGTTATATTAAATTCCTTTTGATCAATTAATGTTCTGGATGAATTAGATGGCAGACTTTCAATATATCAAATGGCTTTTTGAAAAATAATTTTAATGTAAACATGGTAGAAAGTACATTGTAGAATGGGCCTTTGCTTTTGTTGCACTTAAACAGGAAAGACAGCTTTTACAAAATATGTTTTTCTTTGGTGGAATTATATAAATTTAATCAAATAATGTGGCATTTGACAACATAATAAGTAAGTACATATAAAACATCCCTTATTTCAACAAATTCAAAATATGGTACTTCAAAATCACAACCTGGCCACATGGGAGGCTGAAATAGTAACACCTTTTTTAGAAGTTCACTGTATTTTGTTCCATGTACAAATAATTTAAAATATTATCTAAAACTACCTTCAGGCAATGTGTATAATAGATATACAGAACATAAATGAATATTATATTTAGACTTGTTGTCCCAGTATATGTGAATACAGGTACACCAAAAATTCCAACCCCCCCCCCCCCAAAAAAAAACAAAAAAAAAAGCCAACCTGAAACCCTAAACATTTCTGGTCCCAAGCATTCTGGATAAGAGAAGCCCAGCTTGAACTGTATTTCATCACACAGAGGAACATTCAGCACACATTGCCCAAGAGGTCCTTAATTTGGCGACAGCCTTAATTATATGCAGAAATTTCTTATTCCAAATTGCATAGGCAGCACCATGGGAAATTTGTTTGTCACACCTTTCCCCTTATGTGGCTGATAACCTTTTGTGTACAGAACATAAAGGTCAAAAATGTTGTAGAATATTAGTCAGAAAATGCAGATTTTCAAGTAAAGTTGTTGTGACTCCTAAACCTGGTAAGTTTTGTTTAGAGTTGTTTTATGGTATCAGCCACTGTAGTGAAAGTTTACTTTGAATAATTCGTTAAGTGCAATCCCTGTTTTCTTCATTTCTTTCTGAATAATTTTACTTAGGCATTGGATTATTTTTTTGATCTTCAAATTAAGAATTCTAACTTCAAGGTATCTGTATTGGTTAAAATCCCTTTGCTTTGTTATATTTTCTCCTATAAATATATATTTCAAATTGTCAATAACTAAAATATAAAAAGATTCCAGTTTGAACTATTAAATGTTTTTCTTTCTTTCAGCTAAATATGCGAAATGTGATCAGTGTGGAAATCCAAAGGTAGGTCTGTCATCATCTGTTTCTCTTTCTGTTGATACTAATACCTTTGTCATCAAATACTAAGTAAGATTACAATTACTATTATGTATTCTTATGATAGTAGGAGTGAAACTGCTGCCCAAGGCAAAGCTTAAAGCTTGAATTGCTTTGTTCTCTTTTCTCAAAAGAGCAGTTTGTTGGTTAGCGCTTTATTGCTAAGTACAATCTGTTACAATTGTTACAATCTGAAATGCTAGTCTTGAAAACTTTCTCGAAAGGAATTGTCTGCCAACTGAATAATACCACTTAAATCTAGAATGCATGCCTTTTCCCCATAGACTTCTGCATACATGCCTCTGTCTGACAGAACGTCATTAGACTACTAGAATTAAGGGTGTTGTTTGGAGCTATAACATTACATGTTTTATGATCCTGCTCTTTGTGCCATATGTGTGTGTACATATACACATATACATATACATACATATACATATATATATGATTGTGGTTTGCTTTAAGTAATTTCAGTAGTGGATGGCATATTTTGGTCACTCAGCAGTTAGCTGTTCTGGTCTTTGGTGATGAGCTGCCATCTGCTGGGCAGAATCGTTTTCCATTATATTCTGGGCTAGACTGTATTGTACCGAAAAGAGCTGAAAATGTGACTCCCTACCTCCTGTGTTGTCTTTATAATTAACTGAATACTTTTCCTATTAAACTTCTAAAAGTAGATAATAGATTGTTTACATATTTTTAAAAGGAGTGTGATATCACTAATCATTTTTTTATTTTGTTTTGTTTTTTGTTTTGCTCCAACAAGGGTTGGATAAGGATGCTAAGAATAGACAATAGCATCAGTAGCATGGTCTCTTCATAAGTTTGAGAGACTACGGTGCACAACAAAATAAATTTATGATGAAAGCAGTTGAAAAACTGCTAAAATGTCATTACGGTCAGTCCATGCCCCTATCACCAGCTCTCATTCAATGATAAAGGCATCCTTTATTTGACACTGTCAGTTCTTGAGGAGTTTTCCATGCTGTAGCAAGTGCAAAATCAGAATTTACAAGTATAGAGTTAAACGTCAGAACACCCCCCACCCACCTCCTTCACAGAAGACTTTTTGCCTAATGACTAAATGATATTTTTGAGGCAGTTTTCTTGTCGTAGGAGGCAGGAGGTTGGACTGGATAGCCCACAAGGTCTCTTCCAACTCTATAATTCTATGAATATATGCAGTTTTTTGCATCCCATTATACATTGGTTCACATGCTTTTCTTCTACCCAATATACACAGTACTCTAGAAAGGATGTGATTAGAACCATTGTCTGATCAAATTGCTGTTGTATCAGAGCTTCCTTTGATATAGGTTGGATGGATTATTCACTTGGGTTAGGACATTTGCCGAGGCAGTGTTACATACATAATAGACTCTAAATAGATTAAATTAAGAAGGAAAAAATGGAATTAAATGAAAGCTCTGATACTTCATTGGATAATATTTGGTTATTTTTATTCTGTTGTTTGCAGTGTTTAGTTCAGCCTCTCATCGGAACAGTTTCAAGAACAAATTCTTGAGACAGAGCACATGGTATTATGGCATTTCTAGAATTGTAAAGCCCAATAATTCTTCAGAAGGTTTCATTGTTGGACTTTCCATTTAACACCTGAACTTGGGAGCATTCTTTTCCTAAGGAAATCTTTTCTTTTTTTCATGTGAAAGAATCGCTGCACAATTTTGAGGGCTTTGTGTTTGTTTCATATCCTGGTTCAACACCAAGGCAATATTTTATCATAAATATTTCTGTGTCACCTTAGATCAAACACTAACATATAGGAAACACTGCATGAACACCAAGCACAAAGTAGCTGCACACAATAACATCCTGCGGAAACTTATTGGCAGCACATGGGGAGCAGACCCAAAATTAATGAGAACATCAGCCCTGGCCGTGTCTTACTCAACTGCCAAGTGTGCCTACCCTGTTTAGCATAAGTCTGTCTACGCGAAGCAGGTGAATATAGCATTGAATAAAACATGCAGAATAATCACAGGATGTCTCAAACCTACATCTGTTGATAAACTCTACAAGCTAGCTGGCATTGCCCCCCCCCCCCCCGATGTGCGACAGGAAGTTGCTGCTAAATGTAAGAGAAATAAGGTTGGAACACTGTTAAAGCCATCCACTACATGACTACCCCCCCCCCCCCCCAGCAACAGCAAGAGTATCCCTCTGGGCAGCTAAACCAGAAAATCCCAATTGGATGACCCCTACAAGGGTCTTCCTCCAGGGGCAGACCAAGAATGGGCAAACCAAGAACTACCTCTGAGGATGCTTGCCATAGATGCAGGCGAAACGTCAGGAGAGAACATGGCCATATAGCCCAAAAAAACCTACAACAACCCAATGATTCCAGCCATGAAAGCCTTCGACTATACAAGAATGGGCAACTTGGAAGTTTCTGAACAGACTCAAAAGTGGAGTGGGCAGATCAAAGGACAACCCGTCAAAATGGCACTACCTAAAAGAATCTCCTACCTTGTGTGACTGTGAAGCACAACAGACAGCTCCGCATCTGTATGCTTGTCCACTATGCCCTGCCCCATGTACAGAGGAAGAATTGTTGGAGGCTGCCGACAGTGCCGTTGCTTTTGCCCGTTTTTGGTCAAAAGATATTTAGCCACTTGTATTCCTATTTTTATCAGTTTTATACTAATTTATGCAATGCTTTTGATACAAAATAAATAAATAAATCATCCCATCTATTGACATTTTAGGATTCCAATGCAAATATTAAACCTTTTTTTTTCTTTCTTTTCCCAGGGTAACAAGTGTGTGTTTAACATGTGTCGAGGATGCTGTAAGAAAAGGGCTTTTAGAGAAACAGCAGATTGCCCAGGTAAATACCGTCCAGGCTTAATTTCCCTTATGAGGTGAATACTTGTAAAAGACAGATTTTTCAAACCATTGAATATTTTGCTGCTCAGAATATTAGTAGTTCAAGAGATATAAAATCTAGGTTATAATTAGGTTTGCCTGATTGAGCTTTTAAGAAAAACTAGCAATTTCTGAATTTACAAAAATATTAAGAGGGAACGTTTTTCAGTTGCACTTTTTAATGTTCATGGCAGAAAATAAGTAAGCAAAATCCATATTCAAATTCTGACAAGCCATTGAAAAATTATACTTCTTTTACAGAGCAGCAGTTATTCATTAATTGAACTTTTATTGTTCTACTAATATTTATGTATTATTTAATTACATAATAATTTTCCATCTCCTTTTAAAATATTTATTAGTCATCCTTCCCTATTTCTAATCCTTATGAAATGTTAGTATTTTGTTTGTTTTGGATTCTCTTAAGGCACTGCTCAAATGTTCTAATGCATGTTTTCCCAATAATACACTATTAGTATTTGTTACAAGCAGTTGGACAGTGTTAATGCTAAACACCACAATACATTGACCAGGCATACACAGAGAGAAGCCCTTCCCAGTTATCATGGTTCCACACTCTTTAGGGCTTTAAGTGCTATTATCAGTACCTTTAATTCAAACTGTAACCAGAAAGGCAGTCACTAAAAAGGTCCAGGAAAATCAGCAAGCTATCTTTTGTTCCCAAAAAGTTGTAGGTCATGGCAATGAAGGCCTTTTTGATACTATCTCTGGTCTAAAATGTATTCAGATAATCTCTTTTCTCCAAGAATGCCTGGAGTTCTCCAGTCACCACTCATGCATGCATCTGGACCCAAAAGAGGTATTAGCCAGGGCATGGCAGTATTCCTGTATCTAGAATCTTGGTTGGAAGAAACTCCATGGGTCATCTAGTCCAACCCCCTGCCTCGATGCCTCTGGATCTTCTGTAAACCAAGGGAAATTATGGTCAGATATATATGCAAAGCCTAGATGTTGAAGGCCCACAATGTGTCAAATAATCCACCTAAAATAATCCATTGTGAATTCAGGCCCATTTTCCTAAAATTCTATATCACATTCACATTCTATATCAAATAAAATATAATATATAAAACTTTATTTATACCACGCCACCATCTCCCCAAAGGAATTCAGGGCGACTAACAAGGCACTCAAGGTGCCACACATAAAATAGAAATACATATCATCAAACAATACACAATTTGACTGAATACAACAATGAGAACATAGTTCAATAAAATTTCAAATTTTAAAATGTCTAAAACACAGTTATACCTGTAAGTCATTGGGTCTCTTCAAACACAAGCTAAAGTGCCAATAACAATGGTTAATGTCATCACATGACCACAGTACATTACTCCAGGTCAAAGTTCTATGTAAATAGCCATGTTTTTAGGCTCAAACAGAAGGTACTACCCACATCCACACCTATTTTTTAAAAAAGTTTTGAAACCTCATATAATTATAATAATATCACTTGTATATTGGGGGAATTTTGATTCTCTAATTGCCATTCCCAGTAATATGCCTTTCCCTTATGGCTATACTTTCTAGTTAACCAAGACACATTTTCTTTTTGGTTCTTTAGGCCATGGGCTGCTTTTTAAAACCAAACATGAAAAAAGTCTATTGTGGAAAAGTGGGCAATCCAGCCTGGAGAAGCTTGAGGAGACAACACAGGAAGCTGAGGTAGAGGAGGCTCTGTTGCTAAAAGAAGCTATTGATGGTGTTGCATGAGGCCTTGGTACATCCTCGTGGATTTGCGAACCGGCCTCCGTCTCCCCTTCTGGGCCAAAGAAACCCCTGCTTCCAGAACACAAGAACGTGACGCCACAGATCAAATGTGAGAGGTTTTATTAAGGAAAAAATTCTTTTCTCAGGGAAATGTCCTGTAGTGGAAATAAAAAAGGATGCAAAGAAAGCTTTTTCACAATATGTTTAAAAGATGTCAAAAGACTGAGCCAGGAGCACCGGCCTCAATATGCTGCAATGGGGACAAATTAAAGATATGACTTGCCTGTTTAAAATGTTGTGTGTGGTTTTAAAATTGGCAGATGAATCTTTGATAGAAGAATAAAGGCAGCATTGAAGATGTAGGGCCACACAAGTGAGGAGTTCAGTTGAGGTCAGCATTCCAGAATAGGCTGGATGATTGCTGCTCTGAGTAAACAGTTGTGCTCTAATCATGAGCAAAAATAAGTCATGTGAGTCTTCTGACCTAAACAGTTGTAATTCCCTAGCCCCGAGGTACTAACAAAAAACAAGAAATAATTTAGCAAAAATCCTACAGAACTAGGCAAAGCATCAACTGGGAAATGTAAAATTTATTAGCTTTTTAGCACTGTCATGAATTAAGTGAAAATACAATTTAATCACTTTAGTTGAAATTTTCCAAGTTTGGGAGCAAACCAGCCTTGAAGCAGAAGCGTTGACAGCTTTTGGCCTGCCTCCATGCCGTGTCCAACCCATTGCCTGCAGGAGCGGCCAGTCCAGCCACTTTTCTGTCATCTGCCTATGGAATGGGTCTATTCCACTTCTATGCCAACATGCTAGCACTGAAATAGTGTCACGAGGTAGGATTTTCCTCTACCACTTTGCCCCTTACTTTCTTGAGCCCTTTATTTTATAATTTTTAGCAATATTTGCCTTAAAAATTAACCATTGCTGGAACTGTGAAATTGCTTTAAAAGTAATTTTAAAAATGAGAGAGCAGCAGAAGCGTTATGAGGCTATTTGGAGGTGCGGTCATGGGACCAAGCATTGGCAAATCAGCACAAATCTGCAAATGAAGACAGTTGTGATAACAAGGCCTTGTTATCCAGTGCCAGTGATCGCGCAACTGCCGTGGAATAGCACTGTTGTGTTATAAAGTCTTCAATTGATTTTAACTGATTAACTCCTATCAGTGTTTTTTCCTCAGATAAATAGCTCAGCCCTAAACCAGATATCCAAAAAAGTCTTATGCTGCTTACTTTTTAATAAGTATGTTGAGAGAATTGCATATGTGCAACCCGTTTCTATATAGCAAACGGGAGATTCTCCAGGCTGTGGACCAAAGGCAGCCTTTGCTACCTCATTCTCTTCTGTTGTGCCTTTTACTCTGCTTGGAGTTAAACTGTATGATAGTATAAAAGGATATAGAGCAACCTCCAGTATCCTTTTTGAGACAAACTGAAAGAAATGTGTGGGATTAGCTTTTGTGCATTGCATCACATGCATCTCTTGAAGCAGACTGGATTCTTTCTCTTACTCTCAAAGATGCTGCAAGATTTCAGCTTTGAAAGCAAGGAAACTTATTTACTCTGTCTTGGCCTGTTCTCCAATGACAAACCAGAGCGACAAATCATTACATAAGTTGGGGGAAGAACAATGCCTGGATGCAATTTTTTAATCACATGTTGATCATGTACATCTGTAATTCAGCTGTTTTAGTGTTGGCCACACCTGCTACTGAAGTGGAGACATTGATAGGTTTCAGTTGAAACAAGGAGGCTCTTTAAACTTTCCCCACCCATGCAGTGCATGTTTATTCAGGAGTATGCCCATTGTATTTTAATACAATGATCTGAAAACTGCTGGCAGACACCTTCATCAGGTGCACGACCGGGTGAAATGGTGACAACAAACCAGTAAAGCGGACCCCACCATCAAGCAGGACAAACACTGAAGGAGAAGAAAAAGATACCCATTATATTTGAAAATGATAAAGACAAAGAAAAATCAGTTTTGAAAGGTTCTTCAGATAGAGAAATAGTGCTCTAGAAGATGCTCAAAATATGTTTTAGGAAAGAATATTGTATAAAACCACTATCTTTAGGCATTGGGCTTTTCCGGCATGGCAGGGGGCTGGACTAGATGGCCCATGTGGTCTCTTCCATGATTCTATGATTCCAGGTCCCATTGATGTTTAACTCTGCTATTCATAGAAATACAATTCACATATGTTTGACAGTTGAGGGACTATATTTTGTATCTTACCTTAAAGCAGTATGAAAATCAGAAATAATGACTTGTGGCCAACATTTGGAATAGAACAGGGTCCTGTTCCTGTTATTGTGCTCTCTATTCTCTATATTGGTAGTAACTGGTGCTTCTGGAACATGGCCATACAGCCTGGTAAACTCACAGCAATTCAGTGATTCTAGTCATGAGAGCCTTGGACAACACATTGGTAGTCATTGTTAGCACAGCGAACATGAATGGAACAACCTATAATTTTAAGGGCATGTTTTTAAGGCTTAACCAACTGTAAACTCCTTTTAGTAGCATAGTTCAGGTTGAGATGGCAAGTAAATGACACAAGATGTAAATGAGAGATCCCGGCTATAAGATTGTGTCATTACACTTTGGGAAAATAAATCTTGAAAAGCAGGGATCTTTTTTTGTTTGTCATGTTTTAAAATCTTGTCCTAGGCTTTGCTTTGAGGTTAGTTACAAGTTGCCTTCCAGAGTACCCTTAGTTGTGCTATGTAGGTGTGGCTGCTAGGAGTTGTCGGGTGGAATATCTTGGGGCCAAAGGTTCCCTGGACCAGTTTTAAATCTTTCCAGGTTGATAATACCCACTTGATTTGTACTAAACGGGCTGCTTTGTGGTTCAGTCTTCCCCTCCACACACTAGCTCATATAACTTTAGTATGCAAGGATGGAAAGAACTTCTTTCCTTAATGCTGAAATCTCAATGTGCTTCTGCCTCTCGCTGTAGCTGATCCACCCTTCGGCATGGATGTGAAATGAGGGAGGAGTTTGATGAGCTTAAAGCCCATAAAGATGACATGTTCAAGATTTCAGATTGGTAATAGGGAAATTACAGTTTCCAGATTCCTTTAAATCTAACATTTTGAAATAGGCAGTGGGAGGGAAACAATACACCTACCGGCAACTAAAAAGGTTACATGTATCACAAGGTGGCACTCCACCCGGAGAGATTTCAGTTATGCTCCTTTGATACCTGTGGAACAAATCTAAGATTAACAGGAGCAGAAATAAATAAAATAGAGGAAAGAGGCTCACGGACCAGATTGTCAACCTCATGGCCCACAGGTTAAGAACCACTGCTCTACTGTAACCACTTATAATATAAAGTTCATAACATTAGCTGTCCTAACTTATTCTGCTTGCATGAAAATATGTCATGTGTGATTCGGTTCCTAAGACCATGGTAGGATTTTTATTTTTAAAAATCCTCATAGGATTTCATTTTACAAAACATAACACTATGAAACAAAATTTGAAAAAAAAATCTGTTCCTGGCTTGAAAGTGTTGTTTCCTATTTAATTCTGAGGTATGTGCTTTGAAAGTAGTTGTCATACTCCAGAAACTTCATTTCTGTGAACTGCCACAAACTATGTATATCAAATTGTATTGTCGAAGGCTTTCATGGCTGGAATCACTAGGTTCTTGTAGGTTTTTTCGGGCTATAGGGCCATGTTCTAGAGGCATTTTTCCTGACGTTTCACCTGCATCTATGGCAAGCATCCTCAGAGGTAGTGAGGTCTGTTGGAATTAGGACAATAGGTTTATATATCTGTGGAATGGCTGGGGTGGGGCAAAGAGCTCTTCTCTGCTGGAGCTAGGTGTGAATGTTTCAACTGACCACCTTATAACAAATTGGTTGAGACTCTGAGATATTCAATGAAAAATTATAGAAAAATGTGTTGCAGAATGTCTTGCACCAAGTTTTTGCAGTTTAATAAACCTTTTCCATGTTTTTATGATAGAACCAATTAGGAAATGAGATTTATATCCCAGGAACATCATGCCACATAGTGTAATTGAAAATTTTGCAACATCTTGTAAGAAAGAAACAATATTTTCAACTAGCCTTAAGAAACTTAAAATTTTAGAAGGAGTGCCAAGATGGCAATGAGGTGTTTGATGCAAACCAGGCACATCCAGATTCACGTCACCAAACTGTGCCACAAGGTTGGGAGGGACAGGGATTATAATTATATCTGTGAAAGGAGGAAATTGTTAAAATATAGTATATTAAAATATTTATATGATTTAAAGACATGTTTATTGAAAGAGCTGGTGAACATCTATCTACTGGTGACTTCTCTGGCCCCGGTATAGAGCCTCGAGCTCATTCTGACCCAGCTTTCCTGTCCGCCCTTTGAGCCACTGGCTTTGATAGACCTCGGCATTCCTCGTAGCACTCATCTCGGCCTGTCATGTCAGTGAACTATGTGCCCTACAGGCAGACAAACCTTACCTTTGGTTTCACAACAATAAGGTCATCCTCTGTACGGAAATCTCCTTTCACCCCAAAGCGGTTTCCTGCTTTCATATGTCCCAAGACTTGATCCTACCAGGCTTCTTTCAGAACCCAACCACTCAATTGGAGAAATCCTTGCATACCTTGGATGTCAGGCGAGCCCTTGCCTTCTATGTGCATTGAATAAGTGCACACAGGAAATCCCTGAGGCTCTTTCTTAAGTACTGTCAAGACGCCCTAGGACTTCCACTCTCATCACAGCAGCTATCAGCCTGGATCACTACCACCATCAGACTGCCTTACAGTCTAGCAGGTTGGGATCCTCCTGCTTTGATCAATGGTCACTCAATTTGAGCTGTTGTTACCTCCAAAGCCTTCCTGCATGGGGTACTATTGGAGGAAATCTGTAGAGCACCAGCCTGTTGAACATCATTAACCTTTGTTTCCCACTACAAGCTTGATGTTGTATCCCATCAAGATGCAGCTTTTGGCAGAATTGTCATGTTTTCCTGCGTGGCATGATCCCACCTCCAGGTTGGTAGCTTGCTAATACCCATATGTGTGCATTTCACAGAGACCACGAAGAACGGGTTGCTTACCTGTAACCGCGTTTCTTCAAGTGGTCATTTGTGAAATTTGCACTTCCACATTCCCCGCAGTTATAATTTCCGATATCTATGGCATTTATTGTGGCTAAGGAACTGAGGCATTTGCCCCTCCCGCTGGCTTTATACAATAAGGGGAGAGTAGATGGAGCTGCTGTCAAAATGTTTCAATTTCCAACATCTGGAGAGTTCTGAAACTGTGCAAATGTGAGAAGACCCATATGTGCAAATTTCACAGATGACCACTCGAAGTAACATACTTACAGGTAAGCAGCCCATTCTCCTCCTCCATCCTCGTAGCCTAGAATTCCTCAAAATCTTATTTCTCCACAGTTCAGCCAGTGTATTCAGTGTATTGCATGGGATAGATTCTAATAATCCTAGCTTTCATTGAAAAATGGAAACCAAACAATATACACAAAACAGTGTCATAAACTTTCTTCCATCTTTTTTTTTAAATGCCGTTTTCTAAGAGAACTGCCTACCCTGCCAACTACCCAAGAGGACTTGCAGGGTCTGCTTTTAACTCCAATCTCGATTAAGGTAAACATATATTCAGTGCCACTTGTAAAGACTGCAATTTCACACATTTGTCATTTCCTCAAACATCTGTGCTAGAAGGTTGACTTGTTTCCAATTTTAGGATGCATGTCCATGAGGGAAAGAATAAGCGCTCAGTTCTGCAGTCATCTTTACAATTATGCTTTTTAATGCATAGGAGAAAACTTTGTTTTAAACTAAATAGCATTAACAGTGTCTGAAGAAAATCTATTGAGTTGTCAAGGGCTAGGTTCAAATTTGTAACTTGTCCCTGGGATGAATCCCCAATGGATGAATCCTAAACAAAAGGAATTGTGGTGTATTCAAATATGTAAACTATGTTTGTTAACAAAACACAATTAAGAGTCTGGCCTGGGATCACTAACACAACTCCCCCCTCCCCCTTGTTTTTGCAAAGGATAAATAAGTGGTTCCAGGAGTTCAGCGAGCCAGATGAGGTTCAGCCCAGATACAAGTGAAGGCCCTTCCCTGCCATTTCACTTTCTCTGTTGGGGCCCAAGTAAGCTAGTAAATTGGGTAAGGACCATCAACATTAGCTAAAACCTGAACAAGGCAGAATCCGGATTCTAAAAACTGAAAAAAGTCTGAAGTTGGCCTGATCCAGGGTAAATGCAAACCCAAAGCTTGCACTAAGTGAACAGAAATTCTGCCAGGTTGCCTATTGGTGTTGCTTGAGAGGGTTTTACAGGGTCTGGGATACTGTGCCTATCTGAATAAGAAGTTCTACAGACACACACTTGTCCCTCCAGATTCATGCTATATAATTTACTGAATGAAAACTAGAAAGCTCTGCTGGCAGCTCAAGGAAGCCAAGTGAAAGGTCTGTTTGGGAAACACCCTGGACAAGACACACCCCAGTACCAACACGCTCGCAGGTTCTCGAAAATGCTGCATCTAATGGAGGTTTCTGTTCTAAGAGGAGTTTCTCAGACTCTCAAGGCATGTCCCCAGCAGTCCTGGCCCTCCCACACCTAGAGAGTCTGAAAAGGCACCAAGGGAGGATTGGTGGCGCAGACACGGTGTACACACACAGCCCTGGGTGGGAAGGGGGAAGAGTCTTTTGATGATTCAAAGAGCTTCACATGTTGGTGCTCATCCGGGACTGGCTGTTCGCTGGAGTGAGTTCCCCTTGGCTTCCTTCTCTTGGAGGAGACTGCAACAAGACAATAAAGACCATGGGCTCTGTAAGCAATGAGCTATAATCGGGCCGTGAGTTACCACAATTGCAGTAAAGAAGAGGGAACCCCAAATCCAGCTCCCCTTGCTGACCTTCACATGGATCTGATTACGCAAGACAGCCGCTCGTAGGATCATAGCTTTGGCGCGACGCTGGAACTCCTTCCCCATCAGCAAGGACTTTTCAAAGGTGGTGCTACGCTGGTCAACATCCCGTGCATATAAAATCTAGAAAACAAGGGAGAAAGTTGCTGGAGAGACCCAGAGAGTTTTAAAGAGGAGAGAAGGGGAGTTAGAGAATCTTTTAGGACAATTTCCACAGAAATACTGGCAAGTATTTGTGGAATGTAACTTGTCCTTGTGGCTCCAAACATTTTAAAAACTGGAGAGCATTAAAAACATTTGTTGCACCATTACCCTGCCTCATAAACAAAAATTTACAAGAGGTGACACAACTGTTGCCTTCCATGTTTCCCTACCAATTCTTTCATACTGTGTGTGTGTGTGTGTATTTACATATTCATAAAACAGCCTTTACTTTTTGTGTTAACAGAAACCTCACATAGCCAGAAATATATCTCTTGAGCCCTGGTGCTAGGAGCTCTTCATAAAAAAACCGCATGTTTTCCATGTTTGAGAAGAAGAATTAATAGTGGGGTCAGTGTCTGCTGATTGGTCAGAAGCTCAATAGGGAATTGTGTGGTGGCAAATGAAGAGAAGCATATGCCTCCAGCACAACTGCCCCATATTCCGCTCACATTCCACTCACCAGACTCTCTTCTGCCATTCTAATTCTTACCAAAATAGTCAAACCTTTTGTGTGACAATTAGGTTTTCAAATCAGGATATTAAATTACAGCTTTTGAGCAAGCAATGCAGGCTTCTCCTGGTGGTATTTATATTTGCATACAGCTACTAAAGGAATGTGCGAGGCATTCAGTTCTTGGCAAGTCAACAGATCTTTCATGAGTGCAGATATGAGCTTGAGTGTGACTGGCCCTTACCTTACTATGAGAGTCTATCCTGGCATTAATCAGTCCCTCTAGGATCAGCTGAGTGAGCTCGTCCTCCAGAGCTGCTACAGTAGTGTTGAATGCAGTGGCCATCTTGCGCATGTCAGCTGAAACATAGGGGCTGAAATACTAGAAATGGAAGATAAATTTGGAAAGAGGAAGGTGCCAATTAATGACTCTCTGGCTACATTCAGCAAGGGATGAAATCAGACAATCCCACTACTCTTCAGGCGGGCAATCGTTTGGAACCCTGCAGTCCAGTTACCTGTATAAGGGCCCGATTTCGGATCTGAGTATAAAGCGTTCTCACATGAGGTGCCAAGTACATATCCAGCAGCAGATTATCCTGAGCAAAACAAAGATAACAAAGAAAGAATTAACAGGCTGCCTCAAACCTGCTACAAAAAGCAACTATATATGGAAATAGAAATATACAAAAGAGAAATACTAGGAGAAAATATATTCTGGGTTAACAGTATATTAAGTGTATGTACTATACACTTAATATACTGTTAACCCAGAATTTAATTAAGACAACTTTGTGGAAACAAATTTTTGCTCTCTCGTTTGGTAATTTCTAAAAAGGAAACACTCTCCTTTTCCCAACAAAGAGAACTCCATGCTAATTCTAGGCAAATTTCTCTAGTCTGGGCTGGCAGTGACACAAGGGACTGGGGAAGAGACACTTTTTACTTCTGTGCCCTCCTGGTGGGCTACAGCAATACATTCAGAGAAACCAAAACTTATTTTTCATTTTGCTTTTTAACCTACATATGGTTAGGTTATTGTGGAAAGAGCTAATATACCAAACTTTTCAGACACTTGGGGGATTATTTCTCACCACCTACAATGCTTTCGTTTTACAATGTGATCTACAGTCTGGGGAGGGAAGGGGTAATTAAGATCACATAAAAGTCCACACAAGACTCCATGCAACCTGTGATTTCCCACCATCGATAATGGTGCATCACCTCTGAAGTATTATTCTAAAGATCTGGATGTCACAACACAGGAAAGACCTCAAGTGTTCATAACAAATTATTTAGATACATAACAGACCAGAAAAACCATACATCGTAACCAACACAGAAGAAAAGAAAATCAGAATATTTAAAACTGAGAGGTCTAGATGACTTGAATCATTGAAAAGATCTGAGTGAGCAGAAAGAATCAGGTTACAGAAGAAAGCAGTCTTTGATATAGCTAGGTCCCAAATAATTAAAACTTCAAAGAGTAAATCCAGCACTTTAAATTGTGCATAGAATGAGTGTAACTAGCAAATAACAGGTGTGACATAGCTAAGTTGCCAAATTCAGGTCAGTCACTCAGTGCCTTTTTTGCTCTGATCTGTGTTTGATGCTTTTGTTTTGAAGACTCATTTTCCCTAATAGGAAAAGGCACCAATCCCTAGAGGGAAAGTGGAAATTCCCAGAACCTACCTTCATTTCATCCAGCATCTTGAGACATGAGGCGTATTTAGATTCGTAGAACTTGAATATGATGTCACGCACCTGTGGTTCCAGCTCCAGGAAGAGTTTGAAGGAGCTGAAAACACAACAGATGTCAGGGTCCAAAGGGATCCATTCCCTACATCCCTTGCAAGCAGGACATCACAGCAGAACTGTTGGAATCTACAGCTCTCTATGAGAACCCCAGAAGGCTGGAGGCCTGATCCTAAGGGAATGGCACACTAAAGGAGTACTCAACCTTGCATATGGGCCCCTCGGTGGTGGGACGTCTGTCAGGATGAGTGGAGAGATCTACCATTCTACTGTTGTTTAGTTTTGTCAACCACAGAAAATGACACTAAAAAGGGAGGCTGCTTAATTATTTCCCTTCTGGCTATTTATCTGCACAGTTCCACACAACCCATCCCTGCTCTGGGGAAAAAGATACAAGAAACTTAAGAATGCAATCCCAGGTTGCTGCATCTGGCAGTGGGGCTCAATGACTTCAATGGAACATGCAAGAGATTCTTGTACTACCTGAGTACATTAATTAATTCATGAGGGTTATTTAGTGCTCACAGCCCCACAAATCCCTCACCTGCTGGAGATGACATTGCGCTGCAGTTCCTGGCGGTCAAAGGTGGCGAGTGCACACAGGCCACCATATACAGCAACATTACTAGGAGAGAGCAGCTGGAAAAGATAGAAGGGATTATCTCTGAAGAAGAGCACAGTGAGCACAAACTCTTAACTTAAGTTGAAGACAAAGAAAGGCAGTCTGACTCATCTTATCCAGAGTCTTATACACAAAGAACAGATGGTTTCCAAGACACTCAGAACAAACAAGGTTAGCCATTCCCTGAATCAATCCAATCTTGATTTCATCCACAACTGGGATCACACTTGACATTTTGTGTCATACCCACCCCACCGCTCTTCTTGCCCATATTCTTCCTCACCCTTACCTCAGGAAAATCACAGTGATCAAATGAGGCCAGCAAGAAGCATTTTGCTGCCTGCTTGTACTTTCGGGCAGCCAGTTCAGCCAAGCCTAAGAAACAGATTAAGTTAGTCTTTTGTCCAGTAATTTAAGGATATGTATGGGCAAAGACATAATACTGTACTGAGATTACACAGCATCCTATAGGGGAACTCCAGAAGGATTAGAGATATAAATACAGGGGGCATGGTCCAATGACAAAACAACTGGGGAAAACAAAAAACCCCACCCGACCTCCACTGTACATCTAACTAGAACCAAAGACCAACACTCTGCCCACAGATCAAGCAAACTACAGACTCACCTGCAGCACACTTCAACTTAGTGAGGATTGCCTGTGTCTGGCTGTCCCGTTCACCTCTTTGCTATAAGGGGAGGAGGCAGAGAATCAACATGCGAGTAGCAGCAAGTAAGATTTCAGTGAGAACAACTCAAAAGCTCATCCACTTCTTAGGCATTTGGGTCGAGCCTAATCAAAGTATTGCTATGGATTTGATATGGTTTCACCTTAGTAATCCAGGGCATTGAAGGACATTCTAAGAGCTAAAGTACTGTAGCAATTTCAATAGCCTGGAAGTGAAGAGATCCAGAGGAAATTCCCACTCAGCCATGAGTCTTACTGGGTGACCTTGGGTCAGTTGCTGTATCTCAGCCTAACCCACCTCATAAGACTGGTGTGCATGTATAATGAGAGGGAGCTTGGTACTGTCTAAGGAAGCCTTCCAGAAGGAGCCTTCTCCGCTATGCTGGACTCCCAGGAGAAAAGGCATGATAACTAATGTATTAAATAAAATATAAAACAATAGCATGTTGTAAAAAACTTAGTACCTCTGCAATTTCTGGTGTTGATTCTGCCTTGCTGACGTAGCTCAGGACATGGGACCAATTCTGAAGATAAACGCTGACCTGCAAGGAAACAAGGAGGTGCCTCAGCACTCCAACAGGAGTTGGTAACAGTACTGGCAGGACATTCTAGGCCTCCATGAACAAGAACATTTCTCTCATGTTAGAGTCAAAAATTGCCAGCTGCTTGGAACCATTAGGAATTTTCTTGATGGGTCAGCAGGTGCATATGTCAAATGGCAAGAAGAGAAAAGAAGGGAGACTTTCTTGTTGGTAGTTGGGAGCTGCAACAAAACAAAAATTCTGCCCTAAACCCAAATTCCCCTGCTGCCTCCACCCACCCTCCACAAGGGCCACTGCTTGACACTGCTTTTTACCTTGATAACATTGAGGCACATGTTAATGACATGCTTTGCACTGGTGCAGTAATCACGGGCTCGTGAATAACATTTGAGGGCATTGCTAAGATCCCCACAGTCAAGATAGTGGTCTCCTAGGTCATCATGGCCTCTCCTAGAAAGAAAGGGCATTACCATTGAAATAAATAAACTATCATGCAAAAACTCCACAAACCACACCAAGCTATTAATAAATTCCGATCCAGTAAGTCAACCTGGGGGAGTCTTGGAACCAAACTTAGTACATATTGAACCCTCACTGCGTACAATTCCCTCAAACAGCACAACATGCATGTGATACCATATCTGGGATGGAGGCAGGGTGAAAGAGAAGCAGCTCAAGCACTTAGTTAACAATCACAAAATGACTTCTGAATGGTTCTATGGCCCCCAAAAGGTGGAATTTGTTTGTCTAAGTAGACCATTTAGGTGACATTCTTACACAGATGAGTTGATGCCTGAAGCTGGATTTCTCAATGAGTCTACTGCATGTATGATCTACCCACAAACTGTGTGAACAGTCCAATGCAACTAGGTACAAACCCATACAATATTTCTGAGACACCCCATGGATGAAACATCTAATTCTGCACTTGAGATGTATATTAATTATTGCAAAATCTGGATTTTTTTGTAGTAGTTGATCTCCTTGCACATCACCTGATGCTTTCTTTTATTGAATTCCCTTTATAGTTCTTTAGATCTGTGTCTAGCTTTTCTAGCTTGAGAAGCGCTTTTTTCCGGGTAGCTTCAACCCACGCCGTGTCTAAAGGAGGGGGCTCTATCCCTCCATCTGGGACAGCATCCGGTGTGTTTTGTAACTCTCTGGAAAGGAAGCAGTAAGAAGACGGTGAGTGAAGAGGAAAGGGCAACCATGCATCACCTGTATTGCAATAATAATCTATAAACAGCAGAAGGAAAAAGGCTCTACTAGAAAATTGTATTATCCAATTAGCTTCATTTCATGTTCATCTTGCAGTCAATAAGAACTCTTGATTCAAATGCTTTAAAATGTGATTAATGCAGTACTATAAGCACACAGTTTTTGGAGTAAATAAAAGTGGAGATCCACATCTATCTGAAATCCAGGAGCCTTTCAGATGTTGTTGAACTTCTACCCTCATGATACTTAACTCCCAACTATATTGGCTAAAGCTGATGGGGCTTGTAGTCCAAAAATACATGTTTCTCACTTCTGCTTATAACTCTAAAGTTTTATTATGAACATATGGGACTGCAGTCAGTGATCAATAAATATTCTGCAGAACCAGTGGGGAATGTTAGCTAAGAATTGGGGTCAACATGTTTTGTTACTAGTTTCAGCTAAGGAGCAGCAGGCTGTATCTGACCTAGGGATAATAATAAGAGAACTGGGAAAATCAGAAGTGACTAGAATGTCACAATTTATGCTAAATCTCTATCCTGCTTGGGGTTTCCACTGCCACTAACACACATTTACCACCTCAACTTAGTGAGCATCAAAACTGTATGTAGAAAACCATCACAAAATCTTCTGTCTTTGGGCAAGGTGCCTGCACTGGCTTGCTTGATGTTAAAGTAGACCAAAAGGATTGCCAGGTCCCTAAGAAAAGATACCAAGTCTGAACCTTCTTTATCTCAGTACCTGGTGGCTTCGGTCAACTTCCGGTGAATTTCTTCATACACATCAACGTTGAATGTTCTTTGGACAAACGAGAGAGCCATTTTGAGGGCTTCTACGCGCAGCTGCGGGCAGTGGTCAGCAATGAACTGTAGCCGCTCAATTCTCATCAGGCCGCTGTAACTTGCTGCATACTGCTCCAGATCCTGAATGGTCCAGCAGAAAGAAAAGATACTGTTTAAGTTGTAATAAAATGTCCAATTGTCACCAACACTCACTTCATTTAGGTCCCAAGTTAAAACGAGCCTGCTCATCAAGACCTCTAAGCTTCATTAATTCAACCCAAATGCTGCTGCTGTTGTTATGTACCTTCAAGGGTGATTTTAATGCAAACCTATCAGGCAATTTTCTTGGCAAGACTGGTTCAGAGTGGGGTTGCCTTTGCCCTCTTCTGAGGCTGACAGAATGTGACTTGCCCAAAACTACTCAATGGTTTTCCAATATCAAACGGCATTCGAACCTTGATTGCCAGAGTCATAGTCCAATGTTCAAACCATTGCACTTTGCTGCCTGTCTAAATATTGTTATACGAAGTTTTTTAAAATGTTTAGACCTTCTTATTTTAACTTATGTTGTACAATATATTTTAGGTAGTTTAAAATTCTTTCAATACTTTTAAACCGTCTGCCCTGTTTGAATGCTATTTGTAAGCTGCTTTGAGATTTTTTGATATAAGACACTATATAAACATTTCACTAACTAAATGTACAAGCTACCTGAATTACCTTAGTAGGAAGGAGGGACTTTTATTAGGAATTTGTAGAAAAAGATTTAATTAATACAACGGGTAGCGATCTGGAAGTGACAATGGAAATATATATATGTATGTCTGTCAGATTATTTTTTTTCTCTTCTATTTTTTTCTAGTCTTTACACTTTTTCTTTATGATGTTCTCCCACTTTCACTGTAATAGAGAAAACGCCTCAGGAATGTATACATTATTTTAAATATTTGTATGTCTAATGTTTTTTTTTGTTTGTTTAACGTTCTCTCTTCTTTTTTATGTTATTTACCAATAAAAATTATTTTTTAAAAAAGGAAGGAGCCAAGCTCAACCAGTGAACTATAGTACAGCTAAGAATATAGCAATCCCCTATTCAAATTGTACACATTCAAGAAATCAATTGCATAACCTTAAGCAAATCACCATTTAATCTCACAATTCCCATTTACAATATGAAAGTAATACAGACTTACCTTGAAGTACTATTGCAAAAATATTTAAATACTGAAAATACTAATACTAAATGAATTAATTACTGCTTTGTTTTGCTTTTTTCCCATTGCACATACAAGAATATAATCCAAATATCACTGTTATTAAAAGAAAAAGAAAAACTGTAGCCTGCTTTTGCTGATCAGTTGTAAATTCTACTCATAGAAGTTTTTCTGTTCCCCTTATATAGCCACCTTCCTTGGACAGTAAAAATTTTATTCCCTGCTTGAACTTTTGACAGACATCTGTACAGCATAAAAAGATAATTTGGAAATGTAGCAAAATTTAAAAGCTTCATGGTTGTTGACATATAATCTTTGTTTAAATTCATGACAGATGCAGAATCCACGTTTTTACAGGTTAAGTCTGAACTGTCTTGCTATGATATGTCACAGCTGCAACCCCAACACGTACCAGCGTCGGGTTCTCCACCACATAGTTGATATCCGGTGCATTTTGCTGATCTTCTTGAGGGTCTATATCAATCTGCATGGGCTCTACCGCACCCTGTAACAGCAAAGTTTGTGTGTGAAACAGAATCCAGGAAGCTCCTTCCCTGCCCCATGGGAAAGAGGCTTGAAATCACAGTAGTTACAACCAGAAAATGAAGATCTCTCTTTCACATCTATCCGGAAGACTCATAAGATCTCCACACTACCCATTCACTCAAGCAACTTTTGCTCTCAATGGTTTTTCAGGGTGGGAGAGGGCTGATGATTTTTCTGATCAGTAGCCATCCCAGAGAATGGGATCTCCTTGCTCAGGTATTTATCAATTTTATATCTAGGACAAAAATAAACTGAATTCATCAAAACAAAAAATAAATGCCTCTTTTTCTCAGTTTATTCAACCAAGATTGTGCTTATTTATTATGTATACATCCTATTCCATGCTGAAAATTCTGAAAAGGCATCAATATAGAAGAGTCCAAAATGATATTAAAATATAGTAAAATTTCTTTAAACAGATAAAAGCAATATTAAATTTCCTAATGCATTTTTAGCAATACTGAAAGCCATATCCAAATGTGGATTCCAAAATGCCAGCAAGCAAGAAAGTAGGATGTCTTGTATGTGTGGATAATGTTCCACAATTCTGCAAAACTTATATACAAATTATCATACATATTCTTGATTTCCAATCACAGGACATGAATGCTCCTCATCAAATTTTCTTAGGGATATTTGGCACTATGCTAAAATGAAACTTGAGGATAAAAGCCAAATGTAAGTACAGCTCCTCAATACCATCATGGACATAGCTAAGGAGTCTGATGAAGTCTGATGATCATATGAGTTATCACACAGAGGCCCAGGAAAATACATCACTTTTGGAGCAATAATTTGTTATCTTGATTAGGGCTGTGTTTAGGGACTAGTGATCCAAGTCTGTGGTTCCCAACCTTAGCTCCCCAGATACACTTCTATTAAACTTTTTGGAATGTCTTATCGCGGGCCAGTGTAAGTTAGGAAAGATAAATGTTTTTATCTCTGTCTTAGAAATCACTGAGTAATTGCCTTGCAGACCCAGTTTGGGAGGGCGGGGGGGCTTGACAAGAGTTCTCTGCTTCCAGGTGTATCAAGAAGAGATATGAATGCATGGACTATGGATGTCCTAGGTCCTGGTTCAGCAGATCTATAGCGTTGCAGGTTAAGAAAGGCCTAACTAGCTACTCAACTATGAAGTCAAGAAATAAGGCAAGTCAGACTTAATTCATATGGCATGAATAAATCAATTTACAGTTTCTACCTTGCACATTTGTTATCTTGTATAACAGATATTGCACATGAAAATCATGCATTAAAGTCACAAAATGAACAACACAGACAATAAGCGAGGGATCAAGACACTATATAAGCAGGAAGAGAGTGTTCCTTGCTTTGGCATCATTTGGTCTACTAGCAGCCATTATCCTAATTACAACATCTGCCATCTGTCTAAATATCATGACCTCAAGAATATGAGTCTTGCTACACTTGATTAAAGGTCCTTACGTTCTTATTTCCTGAAATGACCAATTAGATGCCACTATAAAGCCACTATGCCACTATGTAAGCAATAACTTTCCTATATTGTTATTCCCATGGCCTATGCTCCTGAGAAGCCTGGAGTTTGGATAAAGATCAAGCGTTCTCCAGTTAAAAGAGAGGTAACGGCAAAACAAAATTGTTCATACAAGGCTGCTTATAACCAGTCTTTCACTGCATTGAAAGGAGATGAGCTAGGGTACTCTCTTGGTCCCAGGAAGGCAGCAATGAAGCACCGCAAGCTTCACCCATGATCTCCATCAACTAAGCCATAAGGCACTGACAAGATTTTGTTTTAAACTGAGAAGCAGTGGAGAGGGTATGCTTAACCACATCCTTTTTTTCTACAATAGAGTTCAAGATGCATAATCTCCCTTAAGCTGAAACAAAGGTTAAAACCCTACTTTAGAGAAAGAATGACCTTTTAAATATTCTATCACTGGTTTACTTCTTGTACTATAAAAACGTGAGAGAAAAAAGAATGCGTGAAATAACATTTCTCAATCTCACCTCTACATCAAAAAGTTTCAACAGAAACTATTAATACAGTTTAGCTTCGAGTTTCCAAAAAATGAAGTTATCTAAAAATGATGAGTAAATTGCCTGGCATCATCATCATCATCATCATCATCATCATCATCATTATGTTTATTTATACTCTGCTCTTTCTCTTCACAAGGAGACCCTACTCAGTTCTCTCTGAAGACCTAATTATTGTTGACCTGCTGACTGCATTTCCACGAATTTACCCAATCCTTCATTCTGAAATTTCATAATTGATAGGAACATATTAAGACATATCAGTAATGTCACGATATTGTCCCAGCTATCCTCATCCTGTGAGATGATCTTTCTAGATGTTGTTGGACTTCCCCCACCTTCCCTGCCCCGACTGTGCTGGCTGGAGCTAATGGGAGTGGGAAGCCAACAATAATTATTTATTTGCTCCTTATCAATTTGGACTGCTAACAGCTCTCTTTTAGGCAGATCAATCCTGCTGTCCTTTCCAGTCATTTAGCTGCAAAGGCCTGAATACACGAACCTCACAAAATAGATGTGTTAAGCCTTTCATAGACAATACGTTTTGATAAAGCTTTTTGTAAGATTTAAACAGTTTTAGACCCCTTAGCAATAACGAACAGGGCTGATGCTGGAATCCAAACACAGAACAGATTTACTTGTATAGAAGATTGTCTTCTTTTATATGCACTACACCTATTGTTAAGGTCAGGGCTGGGAACACAGCCGACATGAACCCCTGTCCATTTTTGTCGCTGCCCACCTAATCTCTGCTATCAACAGATCTGCTAATAATTGTCTGCCACTAAACTGAAACTGGAAGAAAATCCTTTGCAATTTCCCCTTAAAAACAGTGAACATACACCCGTGTGCCTTGTTTGGAAGGAAAAAAAAACAGCCAAGAAAGGGAGTGTTCACCATTGCAGCAGCAAATTTTGCAGTGTCAGCAAAAGTAACAGTAGGAGCAATGGAGTTCCTGAAGGAAGGGTAGGGAATTCAGTGTGTTCACCCACATAATAAACTTTGGTTTAGGTTTTTAATTAAGGCCTAATTTGGGTACTCTTAAGTTTATAGATGGGGGATAGGAAGGTTGCCTTCTTTCAAGAAGGCACATTTCCGTGATGCCCTTTCCGTTGTGTACTTCCTTCATGAGTTGTTGGATTTCAGATATCAAATAAAAGTCTCGTTTTAAATCTGCCTATTACTTACTTTATTTAATACTACTATTAAATAAAGTTATTGTTTCAAGAATTTAGTAATCTGGCTTGTAAATCACAGTGGAAAGACAGGATAAAATTACATTTTTAAGCAGATTTAGCTCTATGTCCTTCCTAATTCCATATCCTTGGTATGCAACCCACTACGCCGTCTTAGATGGTAGATTAAAGATATCTTAACTAAGTGAAAATGACACAGCAGGAAGTAAATTTGTTTCAGAGACAGGAATGTATTTTAACAAATACAGTGGGCCCTTGGTATCTGCTGGGGTCTGGTTCCAAGATCCTTTGTAGATATGAAAATCTGAGGATGCTGAAGTCCCATTATATACAATGGTGTAGTAAGTGGTGACCCTTATATAAAATGGCAAAACTGAGACTTACTTCTGGGGATTTAAAAAATATATTTTCAAGCCATGGATGGTTAAATCCATGGATGCAAAATCAGTGGATACAGAGGGCCGACTGTTGCCTTATTGCTACTAAAACTCAAGTCAGTTCTCACTCAGATCCCCCCAAGTGCTTTCTACTTTGAGATACCTCATAGAGTAGGGTGCAGGCTGATAAGCAGGCACTCAGGCTGAAGTCTCCAGATGTACCTGGGAGGAAGAGGTCTGACCTACTGCTGCGGGGAGTGTTGAACAGATCTGTCACTGACGAAGAAGCTGAACTTGGAACTGAACTATCCCTCATCCTGTCCTGACTCTCTGTACCCCCTCGCCCTGACACAGAACTTGCTGGCTGCTAAAGGAAAGAAAGGAAGTTAATGCCTCTGCAGTCATCAAAAAACTCACGCATGGTAGGGCTAGAATCATATGTTCTGGCTTTTTCTCTTTGTCACTGCAGGCCTTCATTAATTTCACATTTGTGTTATTGAGCCACATTCCCCCGTTCCACATAATCATATACTGTCAGCTCACAGGAGGTACAGTGTAGTTACTGTAGAAAGATGAAATTGGACATGAAGATGCTGTGTTTTATTGTCAACCAATAATAAATCCCAGGACTTTATGGCTTGTACTAATTACCTATTAACTGATAGATAAAATACACAAAACAATCTGATTTTTCTCCTAAGCAACATCTCTCTATTATGCTCTACAGTCTCATAAAACCTACAATTTCAGATATTGCCAACAAAGCATTCTCTAATCAACATTTCTACTACAGGAAATTTCCCATGACTGTTTATGAAATGTTTAAAGTAAATTCAAGAAACACCTAGAAGGGAAATGGAACATGGTCCAGAATTTTTCAGTCAGGCATTATAAAGGTGAGAAGTGGAAGCCTAAATGTCCAAGTTAAGCATGGCCAACCCTCACCTTCTAAATATGAACCACGTGTGGCCACATGTTTTGTAGGTTCAAAGGGTGTCGCATTTCAACCCATTCCAATGTTCTCAAGAAACTAAAGATGTACTAGTCAATAACACGCCTTGTTTTAAAAGAAGTGTCACATTTATGCTCTAACATTCCAACTTTAACAATAAACTACCAGTTTTTGATTGTGTACAAAAGTTCATGCTAGAAGAAATATGAATATTTCTTCTGAAGCTTTATAATAAAATATATTTTAAGAGCTGCCTTATGAGATCAGAGATACTGAAAAGCAAAAACACTGTCCCATATTAAGATACCCTCCTGTCTGAAGGCCATAATAAAATTGTTTATGGTGCAAAAAGGTATAATGTTAGGTGCACTTTGGAAAACCTATTTCTAAGCTTTACTTCTCCTTTACTGATGTTTTTATTCCAAACTTTCAGCTGCAATGTGTGTTTTCTCCTCAAGCGAACCTGGCCATGAATATGAGATTTGCACCCAAGATTGGAGCAGCATGTCATAATCAAGAGATCAAACATTTCCATGCCACTCATGGTGTACCTACGCTGTAGAGATACTGCAGCTTGACACCAATATGACTGCCATGGCTCAATGCTATGGAATATTGGGAGTGGTAGTTTTTCAAGGTCTTTAGCCTTCTCTGCAAAAGAGGGCAGATGTTTCACCAAATAAATAAATAAATAATAAACTTTATTTATATCCCGCAACCATCTCCCTGAGGGACTTGGGACGGATCACAAAAGCATTCAATAGTGCAAACACACAAAATACAAGTGCATAAACACTGGCACAGCAGCAATAACATATGGCATTGCATCTTTTGAGTGTGTCAGGAGTGACTTGACAAACTGCAAATCACTTCTGGTGTGAGAGAATTGGCTGCCTGCAAAGGCGTTGTCCAGGGGATGCCTGAATGTTTGATGTTTTTCCATTCTGTAGGAGGCTTCTGTCATGTCCCCACATGAGGAGCTAGAGCTGAAACGGGAGCTCACCCTGCTCCCTGGATTCAGTAGTCCTGCCGGCACAAAGGTTTAACCCATTATGTCACTGGGGGCTCCTTAAAACCTGGTGTAAAACCTTAAAATGGCAGTTAAAAACCCCCACTAGTTAAAAATTAAATAAAATGCAATAATAGCTACAGATATAATACAATTGCAATCAACAAACAACAGTTCCCATGATTATCAAGCATCGAGACATGGCAGTTAAGGTGGTATCAAACGGCATTAAATCTAAAGCCGATATGTGCCCTCAGTTATAAAGATAGAGTCCTTTATCATGACTGTAGACCTCAGTGCAGAGGAGTGGAATAAAATCCTTTCAAAAACACATTGACTTTTCCAACGTATGTTGTAGCACTTGTGTACTATTTCTGAAAAGAGAATAAAATGAGACTCAAGGGCTGATCACACACCTCTCCTAGGACTTTCCAGGGGCCTGACATTTCTTACTATTTTGCGCCCTTAAAAACGTGGCTTGAACACTTCTCCCCCCACCCTGAGGAGAACTGAAGGATGTTTCGTTTCCCTCAGAATCCAGGGGCATGGCATGCTTGCAGCTCGGCCACCCAAGGCCCGGTTTCTACCAAAGTATAAGCCGGGGGCCGGGGCGGGCAGAGTCAGGCCGATGGGACGGAGGGAGGGGGCGAGGCCCGCTCCTCGAGGCCGCCCCCGCCCCCCGGGATCCTAGGCCTCTCCTCTCCTCTCCTCTCCCGCCAAGGGCCCGGCTGGGAGACAGGCCGCCTAGGATGACAGGCAGGCAGGCACGCGCGCCCTCCCTCCCTCCCTCCCTCCCTCTTCAGCCGGAGGAGCCCCACCCTCCGCGGGCCCTGCTCGCGCGAGCGCCCCCTCCCCGGCCCGAGACCCCCACCCTTCCCCCCGAAACCTCCGCGATACCTGTAAATTAAAGACTTGGACGGGTAGCGGCATATTGACCCTCGCGCCAAGCACTTCCGGGCCCAGCCCGCCTGCCCCTTTCCACTTCCGGGTCACCGTCCGTAGCTGGGTCACATCCGCTCCGCAGGTGAAAACCTTAAAGGGGCCGCGGCACCTTTTTCTGGCACAACTCTCTCTAGTGTTCAGTGGCTACAGGTGGCTCCGTATCCTGAGGGGAGCCCTGGCGGTGAGAGCGGACGGTGGGTGGCTCCGGGCTTCCTCCGCCTGGCAGAAGCGGCTTTGGCGATGCTGCCTGCAGGTGGGGGCCGGGAGGGGGAGGCCGGGATTCCTGCGCGTTCCGCCTTCGGGCGGGGGAAAGAGCGGGTGGGGGGCCGAGGTCGGTGCCTTCCTTTGTTGCCATGGAGACCAGCTGGGGGGCAGCCGTTCCCGTGGCAACCAGCTTGGGCGCCCCAAAGGCATGGACGCAGGCCTTCGGGCATCAGATTCTGGTCAGACTTCGGCATCCTTGAAGTGACTGGCTTGACTCTGAAGGAGCTGGGGGAGGTGACGGCCGATAGGGAGCTCTGGCGTGGGCTGGTCCATGAGGTCACGAAGAGTCGGAAACGTCTGAAGGAATGAACAACAAAGGCCCGAAGAGGCCTTTGCTGGCAGGAAAGGAACGGGGTCGGCTGTGACCTTCCATGAGCTGTGAACTCACGCCCGGGTTACATCTCGCCCACTGACCTTATTGCCTAGTAACTGAGAAGTTGAACTTCCTCCTGAGTAAATGTCCACAGGATCACTTTGTGACTTGCTCCTCCCTCTAATGTTTCCCTTCTTTGCGTTGGTTTGAGGTGCATTGAGCACTTCGTGTTGAATTATAGTGTTTTGGTTAATGTTACATGCCTATGTTCCTTTTGAAATTTGTCAGGGCAAGCTCAAAGGTAAGCTTTTTTTTTCCGTGTCAGGAGTGACCTGAGAAACTGCAAGTCGCTTCTGGTGTGAGACAATTGGCCGTCTGCAAGGACGTTGGCCAGGATGTTTTGATGTTTTGCCATCCTTGTGGGAGGCTTCTCTCATGTCCCTGCATGGGAAGCCGGAGCTGACAGAGGGAGCTCATCTGTGCTCTCTCCGGATTCGAACCTGCCAACACAAGGGTTTAACTCAATGTGCAACTGGCGGCTCCTTGGTAAAGCTTCAACTCAGTGAAATCATTGGGATTAAATGTGCTTGCACAAAGGGCCTAAGGACCCTGAAGACACCAGATCCTATCTGATCTTGGAAGCTAAGCAGAGTCAGTCTCAGTTAGTACTTGGATAGGAGAACATCAATTAATTCCACTTGTTATAGGCAGATTATCAGAGGGAGGAAATTAGGCTTGTCTGAGTAAACCTTATGGAATTCATGGGGTTTCCATAAGCCAGCAAGTGGCTTAAAGGCACTTTCACATGCACATAATTATGTGTAGGACTGCTCTGTAACAAATACATTCAAAATATAATCAACTGAAAAAAGGAAAGACCTTCATTGAAAATATGACCATGTTTTGAATGTAGGTCTCTCCTTTTTTAGTTAAATGAAACAATCTTTACATATGTTCACTTTGAGGAAAATTAAAATTATATGAAAAAGCATAGCTAAGACAGATTCATTTTCTTTTTGTGACATGGCATTAAATATACTACGGATAATATGCTATTAATTATACAGAATATTTTTTAATCACGTCAGAGGAGTTGTTTCTAGTGTGAGAGATTTGGCCGTCTGCAAGGACATTATCCAGGGGCCATCCGGATGTGTTACCATCCTGTGGAAGGCTTCTCTCATGTCCCCTCATGGAAAGCTGGAGCTGACAGATGAGAGTTCATCTCGTCTCACAGATTCATGTCTTCAGATCAGAGTTCAGCCGGCACAAGGTTTTAACTCATTGCGCCACCATGGCTCCTATTCCATAGAATAATCATCTTATGGAATGTGGACAATTGCAATATTTAAATAGGTCTCTTATAATAGAAAATGCAATGCAGCTTGGGTTTGTATAAGATAATTTTGTTTGGTTACATTTCCTTTTCTGTCATACAAGCCTAGAGTCTTAAGATATACAGAGGAAAACCTTTGGTCCCTCCACCATCCCATGAGAGATGATGCCCCCCCCCCCCCCCCCCGAAGACCCTTCCATGGAAAGCTAGGCTGGCCATCTCCCTGCTTTTCTTTCACCAGCAAGCAAAGTCCATTTGGTTTGATCAGATTTTATTGTGAACAATATTGGGTCCCACTCTGGGAGAAAGGCAGGATATATATACACACACACCATCGTTTGTTTCTATATATACACAACTGCAGAGTGTTACATTCCATTATGGTATAACAATTTCTAAACTTCTGGGTTTTGTTTTGTTTTCAGCAAAATTTTCAGAATTTTGTGACCATTTGTTCTATACCCACTGGAGATGAATGCAGATGCATTGCTGACAAGACATGTTGGCAAGAAATGGCAGCATCTTATTAGCAGAGCCAGGCTTTCATAAAATCATAGTGTTGAAAGAAACCAGAAGGGCCATCCAGTCCAACTGTATTTTACCATGCAAGAATACACAACAGATGGGCATCCAGCCGCTGCTTAAAAACTTCCAAAGAAGGAGACTCCAGCATACAGAACTTTTTATTTGCAGAACTTTCTAGTTATAATACCTAACCAGGGTATCAGTGGGTGCTTATGCTTGAGATGCTGGAGAGTAACTGCCAGTTAAATAATACTGGATCAGATATATCCTTGGTCTGACTTCGCATGGAGCATCTTATGTTCTTAGGAAGAAAAGGCTGTGTGTGCACATAGATCGGCCTCTTTACTGATCTCACAAGAGCTTGATTTTTGGCTTATGACCCCTAAACATTCAGCTTATTAGCTGATGTGCCATTTAGACTCTTATTTAAACGACTTAAGGTATACAGTGGCATGAGGATTAAGACCAAACATAAGCCAATTCCTGTGTTTTGCTATCAGGATGACAGTTCCAGAGGTCAGAAATTGAAAAAGTCAATTTCTCTGTTGTCTCAGTGCTACAAAAATGATGCTATGTAGCTGGTACATTCCTAGAATGTGACTGACATATTCATGGATTCGCATTAAAAGCAGCAGCATCACTCGGAAACAATGTTCCAGCTTTCCAGTATGGCAAAGGCCCTTGGGGCTGAAGAATGAGCTTTTCCTGCATTCGGCTTAGTAAGATCTGTTTCCTGCTCTCTGTTATTGTCTGTGCAGTTCTCCTCTTGCTAATTCCCAGATTTCAGGCCAGTTGGAGATCCAGAAGTTATCCACAGCCACGCCCACCACTTCTTTTGAATGTTTCCAGCAAGAATGAGGTCCCACTTCAAGTGGAATCCAGCTCAACTGATCATTTGGATGATGAGACTAATAATATGGTGCCCCTGATGAAAGAGGACCCCATAAAACAGTGGCGTAATTATATCATAGATACTAGGAGATCCAAACTGAAAGCTAATGATAAGATGAATGGAAGTCCAATTAATCAATTCAATAGCCTGATGGCAGACCACATAGAGCCAACCAGAGTTACTGCTAAGGAAAAGCTTGAACAGAAGGATGTCTTCATTGCTGTGAAAACAACAAGAAAATATCACAAAACAAGGCTAAACTTGCTCTTCCAAACCTGGATTTCTCAGGCCAAGGAAATGGTAAGAATACACTTTCCCAGAAAACTAAAGTATGAACTTGTTTACCAGTAAAATCCTTTTGTCAGCTTGCTACCAGAGTGCCTTTTCATGCATCACTATCACATCCAAATGTTAATATCTCTTCTTTTCCTGGAGATATTCTTGTGCTTCCTTTCTTCTGGCCCCATGATTATGTTAGGCAGAGTTTTAATAGGCTATACTCTCCAGAACATATTGTTTGAAGCAAAAAAATGTGAAGATAGGTTGTTGGGTCATGTAAGCTGGGCCACCCCTCAATAGTTAAGTGTTAAGAGACTCCCCCCCCCCTTATTGTATGTGAGCAGGGAGTACTGGTTTATCTACATATACCACTAGCTCATCTATATGAAGAGACATTCTGACAGAGCCTGGGGTTTCTCTCATATGAAAGGTCTATAGGTGTATACTGGTGGTAGAAGAAAGGGATATGGAGTCTGTAGTCTTTATTTTAGGAAGAGTTTTGGCTTGGTTGGGGTATGTAGAACTTACAAAATTGGATGATGCACTTGGTATTATCTCTACTGCTGATTAAACCTGCACATAGTGAAAGGACATCTTACTTTTGACGTTGCTAGAAAATAATAAAATGACCTCTTTCGGATTGTTCTAACCAAAACCACTATTAGTACCATTTTTTAAATTTTAAGATGTATTTCTTTGTTTTGTGTGCTTCCCACAGACATTTATATTCACAGACTGGGAAGATGATGAACTACGTCTCAGAGCAGGTGAGTTGCCTGCCAGATTTCTTGAAGTCACGACATATTTCTGTTATTGCTGAAACATGTTAAGTTTTAACCATAACTCAAAGTTTTCACACTTATGCAGTCACTCTGTCATCCACTCACACTTGTCCCATTCTTGCAAGTGTGCCTGCTTTGTGGTATCTGAAATTTACTTAACTCTTAAGGAGATATAAGTTCATGGATTCATATAAAGTCTTTCAAGCTTGATGTTAGGTGTTTCCATTTCATGTTACTTATAACTTGGCTCCATTGATGCACGGGTGGACCCTGCTGTGCTATATATGATGCACGGGTGGATCCTGCTGTGCTATGAATATACTTCTTATGAAGTATGAATATACTTCTTTCTCATATTTCAGTCTCACTTCACTTTTTTCTTACAAATCATATTGATTCTCCAGTTGTCATCTTTATTTTACAGGGGACCATGTCATCAATACCAACTGTTCAGCTGTTCATACCCGACAAGCTCTGTGTTGCAAGATGTCAGTAGAATATGATAAATTTCTTGAATCTGGACGAAAGTAAGTAGCAGGCACTATTTTCATGGTTAATTACCTTGAAATTCTCCTTTCTTGGTTTTCAGTGAGTTATCATTCTCCCCATAAGCATAAAAGAAATGAAATCACATTGAGTTGGAAAAAATGTGTAGCAAAGTAAGATATGATCTAATTCTGGGCAGTTGAGAAAAGCTTCTCAGTCTTTCTCTTCTTGGCCCAGTGAGTAGATCTGTTGTTTTGCTGTTGTAATTCCAATAAGTGAGGATCTCCTCCAAAGAGAACAAAACACAAAGAACTAACTGTTAATTCTGTGTAACCTTTTCTATATCTGTCTCTTGTCTGCTTTTCCTGCAGGTGGTTTTGTCATCTGGATGACGATAATTATGTGAATGTGAAGAATCTCTTGAATCTGCTTTCTGCTTTCTCACACAGCCAAGATGTGTATATAGGGAGACCAAGTCTAGACCATCCTATTGAAGCAGCAGACCATGTCCGGAATGATGGCTCAGTAAGCATACTCTCTTATTGGGTTATTTTCTCAGATTATTGCACTGTCTCTCTATTCTTACCTACTTTTATCAGAAATTCCTGTTTTCCTTTGTTTGTAGCCAAGATGTCCAGCCACACATGAGCCAAGCAATTGCAACTTGGGCAAACCAGGTCTTCCTGCATTTTTGTAGTGTGGTGCTGTGCATTTTACTAACCAATTTAGGTTGATATAGTTATATATTTAGCACTCTTAAATTTAGAAAGCAGTTATTTCTTGAGTAGGCATTGTTTTAGATACAAAACTAAAATGCTGTTCATTATTAGCCTGCTGCTTTCTGTGGCTCTAGAGACAAATTTTAATTGACTGACTTTTCTGTTTTATGATGCACCTTTTATATTATTAGAATTGTGAACTATGCATACTTACCTATATGTCTCACAGAACTCAGTTCAAGGCAGCAGTAGAAAGAGTTGGGAATGCATATAAGAAACCCTGTCACTAGAATAAAATTGGATTTGTTATCTCTTCGCTGGTATCCTTAGGTTTTGGTGAAGACTGGTATTTATTTGTGCTATCTCCATAAATGCTTACCATGAACTGAATACTATATCAGATTATGATACAAATTAAATGCATTTGGATATGAGCTCTATGCATTCTAATCTGTTACTGGGATCAAATGTGACATGGTCAGCATTCAGGACAGGAATGCTTGTTTTTCTGACCACTTTCTGTTTATCTTGCTAGACTACTGCAAAGTTCTGGTTCGCCACAGGAGGTGCAGGATTCTGCATTAGCAGAGGCCTTGCCCTCAAGATGAGTCCCTGGGCTAGGTAAGTGCAGTTTGGGGAACTGCTTCCCACCCAAACCCAGAGCTTAAGAAAATTTAGGAGGATTTCATTCTCTGACCCTGTCTTTGAACAGTCTGGGAAGTTTCATTAGCACTGCTGAAAGGATTCGTCTTCCTGATGATTGCACCATTGGCTATATTATTGAAGGCCTGTTGGAAGTGAAATTGTTGCACAGCGCTTTGTTCCACTCTCACCTGGAAAACCTGCAGCGGTTGCGGGGTGACACTGTGCTCAAGCAGGTATGGGCAAATGGACAAATCCAACTTAAGCCAAGGAAATACCTCTTCCTTCTGCCATTCCAGAAAATAGATCTGCTTGTGTAGATTGTTGTTGAATCTATCCCTAAGGTTTTAGGGCATATAATAAAAACATGCAGATGCATCTCATGAAGGTTCACCATGACCATGGAGAGTCCAAGAGAAAGAAACACTAGTGAAATCAGTACAAGTATTTGAACAAAAGGCACAGCTGTCCACTCAAGTTGCTCTTATTGAATGAAATAGTCCTAGAATATGATTTGTCAAATAAAAGCTGAGAGACAGCTTGGCTTCAGAATGGATGATAAAAGTGGAATTATTATTACGTGGATTAAGAACAGAAATGGGGTGAAAGAGTAAACGGGTAGTAGGGATACTTGAAGTGAGGAAAATTAACAGAAGTGTATGTGAGATGCAGTTGTGGAATGATAAAAGAGTATCATAGAATTTTAAAAATGGCAGCTATGATACTCTTATCATGCACCCAGTCCTAAACAGAACCTTTGGTGTTAAATAATCTTCCTTTCATTGGAGCCCCTGGTGGCGCAGTGGATTAAACCACCGAGCTACTGAACTTGATGATTGAAAGGTTGCTGGTTCAAATCTGGGGAGCGGGGTGAGCTCCCACTGTTAGCCCCAGTTTCTGCCAACCTAGCAATTCAAAAACATGCAAATGTGAGTAGATCAATAGGTACCGCTCCAGCGGGAAGGTAACGGCATTCCATATAGTCATGCCAGCCACATGACCTTGGAGGTGTCTATGGACAATGCCAGCTCTTCGGCTTAAAAATGGAGATGAGCACCAACCCCTAGAGTCGGTCATGACTGGACTTAATGTCAGGGGAAAACCTTTACCTTACCTAATCTTCCTTTTACCGCATATTTCCAGGATAACATAATAAATATTGATAAAACAATGTATAAATACTCTAAATGTGTAACAATGAAACTGTGATCAAAATCTTAAAAGTATATTGTGAAGATGTCAAAAACACTTTGGAGAGAAAAGAACTTGGCTAGCACAGAGACATGCTAATGTGATTGATATGCTTTATTCTGTTTGCCTGTGTTCCTTTTCTACACTTCTTATTTAGGCCCAAGTATAATTTTGGATTTTGTACATATTTTTTCCAGATTACTTTGAGTTATGGTGGTCCTGAGAACAAACGTAATGTCGTCACTGTGGATGAAGTTTTCAGTGTTCAGCAAGATCCAACTCGGTATGTAGGTACACCGATCTTCCAAATGAAGGGTTTTTTTTCTTTTGAGATTTTAGGTCAAAATATCAAAACATAAGAGCAGAAAACAGTATTTCTTTCTTGGGTTTATTACAAAATTATGACTTCATTGCAGGATGTGTATTCTTGTAGATCAAAATGTTTTGAATCATGTGACAATTTCTTCTCTTTCTTTTTGCAGATTCAAATCTGTCCATTGCCTCCTCTACCCTGACACACTGTGGTGCCCTCCTCTAATGGTGAAGTGACACCTGCTGTTTCAGATGTATCTTCTCTTTGGGCTTTCTTCAAATGAGCAGCTAAAGCTGTCCTTGTCAGAAAATAACAAGGATTAAAGTGAACACAAGTCCATGGGCACATCAGCCACTATTGAAAATAGTATTTTGCAAAGTCTTTAGTCTTGAAGGACACTATAACCCATTTAGAAAGCTTCTTTCACTCCTTTTTCAAATGTCATAGATGTCATTTGTATTAGGTAAAACCTAATGCATACTGTATGGCATTCGTAAAAACTCAGGAATTTTCAGTCTGGCATTGTGGTAATATGGTGGAGGGCTAAATCTTCTTTCTCTCAGTATGCCAGGAACAAAATAAGCTTTTGACACTCCCAATGCGAAGACAAAAGTCCTTTTTTTCAGAAAGTAATCATGGTAGGAGACTATTGATTCTGCTTCAGCATCTGTTTTTTTTTTTTTTATGAGACTGTAATTGAAAGAAATGGACTGTTTCTCTGCTAGTAAATATGAGATGAACCATTATCTTCAGAAGACATACTCACAAAACATGTGCTCTAGGTTATGACGGAACTTTTCTTTGTATGTTGTTGTTGTATTACTCTTTAAAAGCTGATTATGCCTGAATTTAATATCATCCCTTTCCTAAAAGGTGTATGTCCACAAACCCTTCAGTTTTAAGTCCCGAACAGATTTGTCTTGGATGCTGCATGTCTTGACCACTATTTCAAAATAGCTGAGATTCATTCATGTATATGTTGGCTGGACCATTGTATATATCTTAGTTTTTATACTCTATCTGGTCTCCATGTCCTGCTGCATCTCATAATCAATATGCTGAAATATATTGTTGTCTCCCAAAAGGACAGTAAATTCAAGTCCCTGGTGTATCTCACAATCAATATGCTGGAATAGATGAAGAAATAATATTACTGAACTCTGCATTCAAGGAGTTAGGGAAACATGTTAAGATTTAAGGGCCTTTTACCTCTTCTAACTAAATCAGCTTTATAAAAAGTGTTTCTGAGGCCCAAAGTTGAGAGCATTTCATGCTAACCTTCCGCCAGAATAAAGAATACAGTACACATAGCCATCACACAGGACTGCTGTAACCCTCCTTGTAAATATAGCAGATTTCACCAAAAAAGCAGAGGGTTGCATTTGGGAATGTGATAAGGTAGTACTGTGTGTCACAGCCTTGAAGTGACATGTACTTGATAAATTGACAGACTGTTAGCAAGTGTTTCACACAATCTGTACCACCTTAGGGAAATATTTTCAAAAACATTAAATATTTGTTAGTGATGAAGTGTACTCTCTTTTTTAGCCTTCTTGCTGAAAAAGTATCACACCAATCCCTTCACTACGAAGAAGTTATAACTAGAGCACGGCCTTAAATGTTTGGAGCTTTTGGACATAGTACATTGCTAGGGAACATGATGACCAGATGTGCTGGAATATTGTAAGCCCCAAGTAACAGCTATGATTATGGTTCCTAAAGTGATACAATTCATTTTGCACCCCATGATAGCAGCTGCATATACTACAGCATCTGTCTATCAAGAGACTTGTAGTTGCTGTATGCTTTAATTTCAAAAATGATCAGGAAAACAGGGATATACAACTCTGGCATGGCCTACTTTTCATTCTTGTTTTATATCAAATTTTCAATCTCAGAATATTCCCATTTTAGAACTCTGATAACAGAAGATGCTGGAAAACATGCATGTATTTATTTCAAGGGGTAGGGGATGTCTTGCTGTCAGTAGTTAAGTAGCTTTTCTTATGCAATTGTTTCTTCTTTTGAATATCTGCCACCACCATCCCATCCCATTCAGTTATGTACCTCTTCCCTATATGTACCCCCAGTTTCTTCTTGCTCTTTCTCACCTCTTCTTATACCAAAAAAACAAATTATCAGTAAAAATATAAGTTTGGCAAAATCATGCCAATAAATTTCACGCACAATTTAATACTTAATTCTAAATACAATAATCAGGTTCCTTGGCACATACTATTGCAGAGTTTTGTCAGTGCAGAGCACTGATGAAAAATAAAGTTTTGGACTATTGGTTTGTGTTATTTAGAGTGTTTCAGCCTCTGCTGCCATAGATGAATGCTGGAGCATTCTCAGTTATGTTACTATTGCTTTTTCAGAAATAAATATTTGTAGAAGTATGTCATTCTTTTATCTGTATGCACACATACACAACAGTGTGAACCCAGTTTCTTCAGGATTGTTTCTAAACTTTTGTTTCTAAATCTACTTTTAATGACAAAAGTAGATTTGAGGTTCAGGAGGATATAGTCTGCTTTAGTGACAGCAAAGGTCTAAGAATTGAGGCACAAAAAGTGCTAAGTAATAGCATTACAGAATAACAGAACAAATTATATTTGCAACTACAGTTGTACAACTCTTAATCTTCTTGATTCTATAAACGAATTCAATACTAGTTATTTTTCCTACTTAGCAGATGTCATTCAATGCACTGTTGGTATACGTGCATCCTTGTTTAAGACAGGGAATTATGAAAAACATTCTATTAGTAATGTCTCTGTCTAAAATGTAAGACTGTATTTGAAAATACCGAAATGCTGACTGTACAGTGATTTACACCTATTTAATATTTAATGGGGAGTAATGAACATTTAGAAACATTTGATGGCTTGAGCAGTGACGTATCCACTTTACAGTGTAGTAAGAGAATTGATCTATTACAGTAATTCTTTTAGAAATCGTCATTAAACTTTGGTGCAGATATTCTTTTTACAGATGTTGAGTCACTACAGCATCAGCTACTTAAGTTACAGCTGAATGTAGTTTGCCTTTATAATGCTTTCCACAGAAGTTACATAGTGAAAAATGCGTACAACAAAGACGCTGGTGACCACATAATCTGACCATCTGCCAATTCTAACTATTGCCTAACTTTTATCTGATATATGCCTTTCTCGGTGTCTCTAGCACTGCATGACATCCTGTAAGATTGCAGTGTTTACAGCAACACAATGAAAATAATTCAGGAATGGGCTTTTATTTCTGCTGTGAAGTTAGAGTTACCTGTGCCCACATTAGTCACATAAGGAATTGATTTGGTCCCAGAATGGCAGTAAAGCAAGTGCTAATGAGATCTGTGTAACTGCTAACTTTTGGAGCATATAGCTCCTTTGAGGATGATTCTGTGCACTCCCGCTATTCGTTTTCAACCTCTCCCCTGTTGCTCTCCACTTCCTCATGTTGGTCACCGGTCCACTGCACAATGTAGTCCCTCAGGCGCTGCATGATGACTGTGGATTCCTTGTAGAACTCAAGGCTGAGGGTCTCCAGCCCAGCAATGGCCTTATCAAAAGCAGCCTTGGCTAGTTTTGTGGCTTTTTCAGCATTGTTGAGAACCTCATAATGGAGGACTGAGTGATTCAGAGCCACAGCCAGGGCCAGTGGATGAGTTGGTTCCAGGTGCCATTCACTGATTTCCTGAGCCTCTTCATAGGCTTGCACTGCAGACTTCACCAGCATCTCCTTGGTGTCAGACTGAGCCACCTCTGCCAAGTAGCGGTAGTTATCTCCTTTCATCTTCAGATAAAAGGCCCGGCTTTCCTTATCTGTTTCATGGCAGTGCTTTAGGAGTCCATGGTCTAGGAGGCCAAGAATCTCCAAGCATTGTGCTTCCAATTCCCTTCTTATGGTCTCGCGGTAGGCTTCAGCATGTTCTTTCTCCTTTCCAACTCCCTGCTCCACTGAGTTCTTTAGACGTCGCCAAGAAGAGCAGAGCTCCTGGATTACGAAGGTGTAGGCCTTAGAAAGCAGAGTCTTCTCTTCCTGGGTTAAAGGCTCTCCTCCTTCGGCCACGAGCTGCCTCATGGCAGCGGCCATGTCCTGGTATCGGCCACATTGCTCTGCTAGCTGTGCTTCCTGCACCAGCTGCTTGCGTCTCAACATGGGCAGGGAGAGGCTGGTGGTGGTGCCCTGGAAGGAGATTCTCGTTGTGGCACAGCAAAGAAGTGATGTCACAGGGACAGGACTGTTCTGGAACACTACCTAGCCTCACTCATCCTAAGTCCATATTAAGGGCAACTTACTACTCTACACAAGTACCAGGTCTACTGCAGTGTAAATATTATGAAACAAAAATGGTAGGCCAAGAGGATGTAATGCTCAGGAGTGGCTGGAAAATATAGACGACAAGCACTTCCTGAGGAGGCAGGTTGCTTACAATAACAATGAACACTCCAAAGATTTGGGATCCACATCTATGATATCCAGGAACGGTGAATCACCCTGCCCATCTATCTATATAAAAATGCTCTGTTCGTTTTGAGTGACATCATAACTCAAAATCCGTTGGATGAATTGTCACCAAATTTGACCACAAGACACCTACTATCCCAAGGAGTGATAACTCAAAAAAAGGATTTTGTCATTTGGGAGTTATAGTTGCTGGGATTCATAGTTCACCTACAATCAAAGAGCATTCTGAACTCCACCAACAATGGAATTGAACCAAACCTGGCACATAGGACTCCCATGACCAACAGAAAATACGGTGGGCATTGACCTTGAGTTTTGGAGTTGTAGTTCACCTTCACCCAGAGAGCCCTATAGACTCAAACAATGAAGGATCTAGACCAAACTTGGCATGAATACTCCATATGCCCAAATATGAACACAGATGGCGTTTGGGAGAAATAGACCTTGACATTTGAGAGCTGTAGTTGCTGGGATTTATAGTTCACCTACAACCAAAGAGCATTCTGAACCCCACCAACAATAGAATTGGGCCAAACTTGACCAACAGGAAACATTGTGTTTTCTGGTGATATCTGGTGACCCTTCTGATATCCCCCTGTGACCTTCCCCCCCCCCCCCCCCCGGGGTCCTGACCCCCAGACTGAGAAATGCTGCCTTAATCCAATCAAACTCCCTTCACCAGGCTGAGGGGGGAAAGGAAAGGGCCTGAGGCTGTTAGGAATGATGGGAGTTGAAGTCCAAAACCCCTGGAGGGAGAGCCCAACTTTGCCCATGCCTGATGCAAATGTATGAACCGGGCCTAGCCAACACAACTAGGCGCCTACTCGCAAGGGAAGGGAGAGGCCTGAGGCGACAAGGCACCGCCCCTTCTCTCCTCTTTGCTGGAGGGCCACCATTTTAAGGGAGGCAGGAAGGAGGGGCGAGGCAGGCATTGAAAGGGAGGCGGCCTCTCTCTTTCCTTCAGGACTCCGCCGCCGAAGGAGATGGAGGGCTTCTCGGGGCGCCGGGTGCTGGTGACCGGGGCGGGCAAAGGTAGAGAGGGAGGGGGCTTGGCGTCCCGCCCCCGCCCCCCTCCAGCTGAATCCGCCTTTGACTTTGCCCCTTTTCCTGCCCTTTTGCAGGGATCGGCCGGGCGCTGGCGCTGGCGCTGAGCCGAAAGGGAGCCCGAGTGGTCGCCCTCAGCCGGACCCAGGCCCACCTCGAAGGCCTCAAGGAGGAGGTACCGCCTCAGGGAGGGAGGGAGGGAGGGAGGGACAAGCACACACTCCAACTCCATCACCCCCCACAAGGCCACAGCATTAGTGTACAACAGGCATGAGCACACTTGGGCCCTCCCTACAGGTGTTTTGGACATCAACTCCCACAATTCAGTAGGCAGTTAGGAATTGTGGATGTCCAGAACACCTGGAGGGAAGGCCCAAGTGTGATCATATCTGCCCAGGGATCCCTCCATGGACCGGGCTGTGGCACTGCTAGTTAGTAGCCAGCTGCATTAAATCACTACTGACTGAGAGGTCATGAGTAAGAAGCCAGCCTGGGTCGGAGTGAGCTCCCGACTATTAATAGTCTAGCTTGCTGTTGACCTATGCAGCCTGAAAGACAGTTGCATCTGTCAAGTGAGAAATTTAGGTACCGCTTTATGCCGGGAAGCTAATTTAACTAATTTACGACGCCATAAAACCTTCTGGCAGCGTGCGTAAGAATGAGGACGCACTCCATCAAAGGACTCAGTGTCACAAGTGGACGGTAAAGTGACAGCTCCCCCTGTGGCTGGAATCGAGCATGCCCTCATGAAGCCAGAAAAGCTGGAATGTTTATTTATTTCACCTGTAAACGCTAAGAGTGTAACAAAGAGTACTCGGGAGACTTATTATTAATTGGCAATCAGTTTCTGTTTTAGATTATAAAGACAGTCATTCAACCGATAGCAAATGGTGATACTTGTTTGTTTTCATTAATCATAAGCCAAATGTGATGTTATTAATTACTTAAATGTTGTATTACATCATTCTACTTTCACTTGACTTAGCCAATGGTTTGTTGACTGAAATAAAGGCTACTGACTGACTGACTATTTATTTCTGATATTTCTATCCTATTCCTTCTCAACCCCGAAGGGGGACTCAGGATGTCTTACATTTGGCAGCAATTCGATACCATTACATATAGCACAGCAATATAATAACAATTAAAACAAAAAGTAAAACATTCATTAAAACAGTAAAAAACAGTATTAATAGCCGTAACATCATTCCAGTCAATTCCATATCCAATTCCATGTCCAAAGTGCTATCTATGTCTGTTGTCCAAAAGCCTGGTCCCAGAACCACAACTTCAATTTAAATTGCCTCCGTGACTGTCTATATGTTGTATGCCTAGGGCATTGAATGTTTGCCATGTATATGTGTATTGTAATCAGCCCTGAGTCCCCTCTGGGGTGAGAAGGGTGGAATATAAATACTGTAAATAAATAAATAATAATAAATATTATACCTGGGCATTGATTACTTGCCAACACACCAGTGGTGCCTCCAATGTTAGACCAGTTCCTGGGTCTGTTTCACCTGCTGATTCTAAACATTGGCACCAGTTTCCTCCTGTCAGCTCTAGTTGCTGAGATATAGGAGCCCCCTGTAGCGCAATGGGTTAAACCAGTGGTTCTCAACCTGTGGGTCCCCAAATGTTTTCGTCTTCAACACCCCTAGAAATCCTAACAGCTGGCAAGCTGGCTAGGATTTCTGGGAGTTGTTGGCCAAAACATCTGGGGACCGACAGGTTGAGAACCACTGGGTTAAACCATTGTGCTGGCAGGATTGGTGGTTTGAAACCAAGGAAAGTGGGTTGAGCTCCCCTTGTCAGCACCAGCTCTCCATGCAGGTTCATGAGAAAAGCCTCTCACAAGGATGGCAAAACATCAAAACATCTGATCGTCCCCTGAGCAACGTCCTTGCAGACAGCCAATTCTCTCACACCAGAAGTGACTTGCAGTTTCTCTAGTCACTTTTGATACAGAAAAAACTTGCTGAGATGCAGAACATATGCAGTCTATGAATCCCCATCTGCTCACCCATAGAAAACCATAACCATGCCTAAGAAACTAGAGCTGATGACATCTACCTGATACAATTTTCTGAAGCATCACTGCAGATAACCCCCAGGAACAAGACATTTTGTTGTTGTTGGACTGTGGCTCCTCCCACACAGCTGAATAAAACCCCACATTATCTGCTTTATACTGCAATATATGGCAGTGTGGACTCAGATAACCCACTTCAAAGTTGGATTATCTGCCTTGATATGGTGCTCATCTACATTTATAAGCCGAAGAGCCAGCGTTGTCCGTAGACAACTCCAAGGTCATGTAGCCAGAATGACTGCAGGAATTGCTGTTACCTTCCCACAGAAACTGTACTTATTGATCTACTCACATTTGCATGTTTTCAAATTGCTAGGTTGGCAGAAGCTGTGGCAAACAGCGGGAACACACTCCACCCCCCACCCCCCGAATTAGAACCACCAAGTTCAGCAGCTGAGTGGTTTAACCCACTGCGCCACCAGGGGGGCTTATTCCTTGATACTCTGGGTTATATGGCTGTGTGGAAGGGCCCTGTGTTATCACTCTGCACTGCAACAAAATGGGATTCAAGTCCATGAATGTGAATGCAAAAAATTATTTTAAAAAATTGCCCGAAAGTGGTGCTGTATTTCTTCCCTTCCCCTTCATTCTTTTCATGCTGCAATAGACACAAATACTTTTTGGGAACCCTTTCAGGTTGCTAAGATACTCTGGCAAAGCTGACAACGAGGTGCCAGTTCCCTGTAGGAGCCATTAACTTGCCACCTGGAACTTTGTCCTTAGGCTTTATCCATATGCTTTGAATGAACTGGAACCTGAAAAGCAGCCATTTTTCTAGCCTTTCCTTGGTTTTTCATGTGATTTCTCTGTTTGGCTTTCAGTGTCCTGGCATACAGACGCTTTGTGTAGACCTTGGGGACTGGGATGCCACCGAGGCAGCACTGAGTCAAGTGGAGGATATTGACTTGCTGGTGAATAATGCTGCTGTGGCCGTGCTGCAGCCATTCCTCCAGGTAACCAAGGAGGCCTATGACAGGTAAATTATGACTTTGGCATATACTGGAAAGTGTGTGTGTCATGGGTGTGCGTGTAACTGGTCAGTACTAGATAGCCAGAAGAAGTAACTTTGAATTACAAGCTGCCAGATAATGACCAAGAGCTTGTATGGGGTACCTTAACGTCTTTGTCCACCGTGGTCATTCTGTTGTAGCTGATGGAGAGCAGGGAGCGTTGGACGAGTGTCTGACTGTAATATCCAGACATCCCTCTGGTGTATAAAACAGCTGGGGGTGGGCCACAATGGCTAAATGGTAAATTTAGTTGTTCTGGCAAGCGGCAGAGAATATGAACCTGAATAATTACAGTATTTTAAAAACACTGCTGTAATTAAGACTGTGTATGTCCCTAACAGAGCCCCTGGTGGCGCAGTGGGTTAAACTGCTGCTGAACTTGCTGACTGAAAGGTCGGCAGTTCAAATCCAGGGAGCAGGGTGAGCTCCCGTTGTTAGACCAAGCTTCTGCCAACCTAGCAGATGGGAGTAAATCAATAGGTACCACTTGCTTCTGTGGGAAGGTAATGGTGCTCCATGCAGTCATGCTGACCACATGACCTTGGAGACATCTACCAGCAATGCCGGCTCTTTGGCTTAGATGGAGCATCACCCCCCAGAGTCGGACACAACTAGATTTAATGTCAAGGGGACACCTTTATCTTTACTATGCCACTAACTGGATGCCGGACACTGATCCCCTGTCCTTGAGGCCTTTTGCATGCCTTCACGACAGAGAAAGGCGATGAAACCTTTGCCCTGGATCTGTGTTTAAATTTTAATCTCACTCTGCCAAAGTTGGCTCACGTGCCAGTGGGGGAGGAGTGGGTTTTTTAAATTGCTTAATAATTACCATGATAGGCAAGCTGTTGAGTATGGTTAGCGTGCCCAGGTATTAATTGCAAAGTAATGCCATTGTTGCTGCATTTGGAGGGTGGCACAGGCCCGCCCAAATGGTTGTTGCTAACATTATTCAATATACTTAGTTTTGACACTGATTTTATATAGGTCTTTCGATGTCAACCTTCGGGCTGTGCTACAAGTTTCCCAGGTGAGAAGGAATCCGCATGGTGTTGTTGGGTGTTCGCTCATGAGCAACACCAAGGAATGGAGCAAGAAGTTGCTGTGAGTTTTCCGGGCTGTATGGCCATGTTCCAGAAGCATTCTCTTCTGCTATTTTGCCCACATCTATGGCAAGCATCTTCAGAGGTTGTGAGGTCTGTTAGAAACTAGGCAAGTGATATATCTGTGGAATGTCCAGGGTGGGAGAAAGAACTCTTGTCTGCTTGAGGCAAGTGTGAATTTTGCAATTGGCCACCTTGATTAGCATTTAATGGCCTGGCAGCTTCAAAGTCAAAACATCAGGACAGAATGCTGTGGACCATGGCCATACAACACGGAAAACTCACAGCAACCCAGTGATTATGGCCATGAAAGCCTTCGACAACACAACATATCAAGAAGTACCCATCAAGGCAGGAGTCGTCCTCCAGAGGTCATTGGCTGTAGCTCCTGTCAGTCCTGACCATTATAGCCAGTGGGGAGAGGTGATGGAAATAGTAGTTCAACCACATCTGGAAGGCCATATATTTGATGTCTCTCCTAGGTCCATATTTTGACCTCAAAGAGCACTTACGGAAGTAGCACTTACATTTCAAATCTTCATAATCGCTGTGCAGAAGTTAACACTGTGTTCAGCTTAACTAATATGTAATGCCTTGAAAATATGATGCTGGCATCCCAGCTTGAACCTCAAGCTTCAATTCCTTCTGTCTCTTTATCCCGTATTTCAGATCATTGCTCAGAAGATGATTGCCAGGGGAGCGCGTGGTGCCATTGTGAATGTATCAAGCCAGGCCTCTCACCGGGCTCTGAAGGATCATACCGTTTACTGTGAGTCTTATAAACTGCAAGATTCTGGCTGTCTTTCTACTGAAAGCCTTTCCTCAAGCCAGACTTCTTTGTGATGGTGGCAGATGTGAATGGGAGACTGAAGGATAGGGAAAGGAGTACAAGGCAGTAACCTAATACGCAAAATGCCTTGCTTTATTGAAGGTGCAACCAAGAGTGCCTTGGACATGCTGACAAAATCTATGGCTCTGGAACTGGGTCCCTATGGGGTAAGAACCCAAAGTTTGTGAATTAGAAGGTAGCTGCTTGGAGCACAAAGGGCCTGCTTTTTAGGGGGCAGAGGGAGTGGTGCCTCCAAATATCATTTTTTTAAAAACTTTGAACTCATGTTTTAAAACAGGCTTCAGCCACATGCAAACATTGTCTTTGCTTGTACACACCATCCTCAACACCAATATGGTGGGGGAAAATAAGCCCAAGGCCCCATTTACACTGCCATATAATCCAGTTTGCAACTTTGTTATGTGGTCAGTGTACACACATATAATGCACTTTAACTGCATTACATGCATACACTGACCATATAATGTGGTTCCAAACTGGATTACATGGCAGTGTAGATAAGGCCCATAGCAATTGGAAATTGTGTGAAATGGTAGCTAGAAGTGATTATGTGCCTGTGGGAGATAAGTACAGTAATTTGTGGTGGGCATGGCCAAAAAGGGACCCCTGGTGGCACAGGGAGTTAAACTGCTGAGCTGCTGAACTTGCTGACCCAAAGGTCAGCAGTTAGAATCCTGGGAGCAGGGTGTGCTCCCGCTGTTAGCCCAGCTCCTCCCAACCTAGCAGGTTGAAAATATGCAAATATGAGTAGATCAATAGGTACCACTTCAGGAAGGTAACGGCACTCCATGCAGTCATGCCAGCCGCATGACCTTGGAGGGGTCTATGGACAACGCTGGTTATTCAGCTTAGAAATTGAGATGAGCACACACCCCTCCCCAAGTCGGACATGACTAGACTTAATATCAAGGGGAAGCCTTTACCTTTACTATGGCCAAAAATAGCATATCCTGCTGCTCCCTGGTCAATTACAAGGGCAAACAAAATGTAATTATGAATGAAACATAACACCCAGCTCCCTTTTGGTCAGAGTGGAGAATGTATGGTTCTTCATGTCATATCATGTTGGACTGTAATTTCCAACAACCCAACAGTAAGATATCCAATGATGGTATTTATAAACTATTTGGCGGGCCAGATTCACTACTTAATGAATGCCACAGAAGCAGCCTGGCGTGGCATTCTCCTCCCGAGTTGAGTGAATCAGAACTGCAAATATTCCTATGATTCTACTGGAGTGTAAAATTCTTACCTGGTTCACAAACCACAATTCATATGGAGGGAATGATGAAGCCAGAGCAATGATCTTCTGCCATGCATTGCCTAGAGCTGTGTCCATGTTCTACTGCTCTGTATTTTTCCAAGATTCGGGTAAACAGTGTGAACCCCACTGTTGTCATGACTGACATGGGACGCCTCAACTGGACTGACCCTGAGAAAGCTAGACCAATGATTAGCCGCATCCCATTGGGAAGATTTGCAGGTAATTTGGAGCTCTGCTTCCTGGCAAAAGCTGCTCTACCTTTGATGTTGGGGTTAAAGGGACTACAAAGAAGTCTTCTCCCTCTTTTTCCATTAATGGCAGCTGCTCCCTCTTCTCCTCTGTCATGATAAAAGGTTTAATATGCAGTATTCATGTGTGCAGTGTACACAGTTCTCCTGCAAGTGCTGTGTAACCTCAGCACTCATATAGGGAATTGTAAGAAAGCACTGACAATAATGAAAAATCACATTGATTGTGAAAATCTTGACGTGGAAAATAATCTCACATGAGTGGGTTGCTGTAAGTTTTCTGAGCTGCATGGCCATTTTCTCCTGACGTTTTGCCCACATCGATAGCAGGCATCCTCAGAGGTTGGGGGGTCTGTTGGAAACTAGGCAAGTGAGGTTTATATATATGTGGAAGGTCCAGGGTGGGAGAAAGAACTCTTGCCTGCTTGAAGCAGGTGTAAATGTTGCAATTAGTCACCTTGATTAGCATTTCAAAAACAAGGGAATTTCAGACAGAAATCAATCAGGGCCAGCTAACACCACCCAACAAAGGATCCCCCAGGCAGCAACCAGTCAGGCTTTGAAGCTGCAAGGCCATTAAAGGCGAATAAAGGCGGCCAATTGCAACATTCACACTTGCCTCAAGCAGACAAGAGGTCTCACTCCCACCTTGGACAGTCCAGATATATAAACCCCACTTGCCTAGTTTTTAACAGAACCCTCAACCTCTGAGGATGCCTGCCATAGATGTGGGCGAAATGTCAGGAGAGAAATGCTTCTGGAACATGGCCATACAGCCCAGAAAACTCACAGCAACCCAGTGATTCCAACTATGAAAGCCTTCAATAACACAATCTCACATGCTTTCCCTTTGAGGCCCTATCACTGTGGGCTGACAGCAGACAGCTGCCAAAGAGAGGATTCCTGCAAGAAGGGGGCAGAACTAGTTGGGGAGGGCAAAAAATGGGAAGGACACTCAAGATTTTGGGGAGCTTCTTTCCAATTGTAGAAGGCCTAGAAGAAACAGCTGCTACATTTGCCTCCAAACACCCTTTCAGCTGCCCTTGGTGTGTGTGCCTGTTGTTGCAGAGGTGGATGATGTGGTGAATAGCATCCTTTTCCTGCTGAGCGACCAGAGTGCCATGACAACTGGAGTCATGCTGCCCGTGGACGGGGGATTCCTTGCTTGTTGAAATATGGTATTGGCATCTCTCCCTCGGAAGGCCATTCCCCTCCGCGTGATTCATCATGTCTGCTCATCCTGGAAGTAGTAGAAATGCTGCTTTCAAGAAAGAGGTCCAATTGGAAGGCTCCGTTCCTTGTGTCCACATTAAGAGAGTAAAGACGAGAAAGCATGCCTGCCTTCTGCTGCCGATTGTAAACAAACCACGCTGCCTTACTTATGGAGAAATGTTTATTGTATAAAATAAGAGGTGTTCGGCTCATCACGCTACACAATGATTTAAAAATCCGACCCATCTCCATCCCGACCCCTGCAAAGCTCTCCGTGCTCCATCCCCCGTCCATCATACCTGACAAAAGGAAGGGGCTGGCCATCAGCTTTGTACCTGGGCCTTCCCCAGTTTTTCTTTTCAAACATCTTACAGAAAGGCCCCTCCAGGCAGTTTTGTTGTGCCAGGCTGGACGTGGTAAAGAGACCTCCCTGCTCTTTCCCTCTTTTGGGGAGAGCTGGCAGTCAAATAAAACCAGCTCGGAAGCAGCAAGTGGGGCAGGTGGTGCCCTGAAAAGCAAAGGCAGCTTTGGATGGCACAGAAGCTGCTCTGACCCAGTTCTCGAGTGTAAGCTAGCGTCTTGCACAATAAAGTACCCATGGCTAGTTCTTCAGCCTGTGTCCCATTTGTCTTTTGTGATTTTGTACTCTGCTCCCACCACAAAGCTCTAGCACCAATAGAAGTTAAGTTAGGAAAGGGCTGGTCATGCACTCCTTCCCCAGCACAGAGTCAGGGAGCATGCTCCCTCCAACTCACACACAGACATCGCTCTGCCCTGGAGGGTGGGATGGCACCTAGCTCCTCCTTCCTCCCATGCGGCTCTTTTTACATCGACACAGACGTTAAATCAAAGAGACATTTAAAAAAACACTGACTTCGTACATGATGAAGGGCCCTGCCCCACTCCCTCTGCAGGACCGCCCAGCGAACGCTCCTTCCTTGTGTGCCAAGAAGAGCGAGGCAACCACAATGTGCTAAACTCAGGTGCCCTCAGAAAACAGTGCACTTTTTGCCAGGCTTCTTTACAGGTGGGGGGCAGAGCACGGCACGGATGGCTTCGTCGAAGACGGTCTTGAGGCCTCGCTGTGTAAGGGCAGAGCATTCTAGGTATTTTACGGAGCCTGTGGGGATTAAGAGGAGATGGCAGGAATTACTCAATGTGTTACTCTCTACTCCCTGCCATTATCAGTGCTTGGAAATGTATTGGTTGCTTTCCAAAAAAGCACACATGATACTAGTTATGATAAGGAAAAGATAGAAATCACAGCATTCTGTTCTTGTAGCTGCAGAGCACAGGCCGAGTCTGTTTGCCCTGTGAAAATCAATCACACACACACACTTTCCAAATGATGGTTCCTGTTGAACTGAAACTCCCATCAGCCCTTGCTCACACATCCAGTGTTAAGGACTGATGGAGGTTACATCCCAGCAACATCCAAAGGACCATAAGTTGCCCTCTCCTCTTATTTCCAGGACTCACCAATCTCTCTAGCCATGGCTAGGCCTTGGGGGTATGTAATGGGAGCCAACTTTTTGTCCCGCAGCCTTTCGATGGTGTCCTTGTCATCTCTCAGGTCCAGCTTGGTGCCCACAAGGATGATTGGTGTATTGGGGCAGTGATGTCTGACTTCTGGATACCACTGAAAATAAGAGAAGCATGGGAATTAATCCATTTGACTGTTGACTTTGGGAGTTAGCATAATAGAAAGAAAACAGTAGTGGAGCCAAATGGCTATTTTTGGCTCTCTGCTTGACCAAGGCCAAGAAACTTCAGAGAAAGGGGGGCTAATATGACTTTCTGAATGCTGCTCACTGACTTTTGTTACTCTTAATCCTCTTTTCAAGATATCACTCATCAACTCTGGTCCAGGAGTAGGAGGACACCCTCTGCTTATGTGTAGCAAAGCTGTTACTAACAAGAAGCATCCCAGCATAATCAATTTCCCCCACTGTTAAGGAATATTATTAATACTAGCATATACACACAATGTTGCCCAGGATTGTAATTGTGAATGCTAATTATTAGAAATACTTATTGTTAGCCTTATGATTTTTGAATGGTCCAAATGGAGAGGTAAAGAAAAATACCCACAACTTTGTTTTGTTGGCTATTCAATTTTAATGTTTTTCAACATATGATTTCCTGATGTGTAGGCAGACCACCAAGCAGATCTCATTTTTGTGATTGGGTTGTGACAACAAAAGTTTTTTAGTTTTCATAATGAAGCGTATGTGTACCAGGTTTGGTCGAGATCCATCAAGCCATGTAAAAGCCTTTAAAATACAAGCATACCTACCTACATGTTTTCATTGTTTTTTATATACATTGCAGTTTTCATGAAAATGTTTGTTTTGACTATTAACATACATAAGAAATATACAGTATTTTCCCATGGCTTCAATATTTCAGATCATTTTAAAATTCCAGTGGTCAAGAAGCATGGGGGTTGGCCTTGGATTGCTCAAAGTACTACATGCCGGGCTTTGAACCCAGGGCCAAGCATGGGCTCAATCGGACACCTCCTGCTCAATCCCATTTAGAAGCAGGGCTTCAACCAGGCAAGGGCTGCCTACTTTGCCCTCCTCCATGTCCCACACTTCCAGAATGATGGATGGCGCCTCCTGGCAGCTAGCCTCACCACACCCTTAGAGGCTGCCACTGACACACCTTTGTTATTCCCTCGCCCCAAAAGACAGTAGCTGGGGCAAAGGGACTGCCTCTTTTCTCCAGTTCACTTCCACTTTTGCCTGGCCTTCTAAGCAGCCCTCCAATAGAACATGGCAATGCTCTGGCCCTCTGAGAGGCTCCGGAAGGGTCTCTCTACTGATGCTCTAGCCTTCGAATACCAGGGGCAGGCCCTTAAGGGACTCCTTAACTATCTCTGCAGGCAACTCTTAACCCTCCCTCTGAGGTCGCATTTCTGTCTAGATACTGCCCTCTTGTGGTTGCACCTGAGCACTGCAGTGTGAAGCTCATAGGCTGCTAAAAATAAGGAAACAAACACAAGGAGTGGATTTGTTGCTCAGAACTCACCCGAATATTCATTTGGATAATGAAAGATAAGCCATGTAGGAGTCTTTGAAGTACATATTTAATGAATATAAATTGTTGTATTAACCTGAATTTAATGCTCACCTTTTTTGGCAAAATTACCTTGCCAAAATTAGGGTACGCATTACATTAGTGTAATATGGTAATCTTAGTGCTGCGCCAAAGCAAAAAGAGAAGCTACTACAGGAGCACCTGGAACTCCTATTTGAAGGAAGTAATCTCTAATTTAATTGCCAGGGTTCAATGCCGGGATTTGCAGTTTGGTGAGGTATCAGCATTCTTTGACAGCCCCCATAATCCTAAAACGATAGCCCCTGTGACCTCAAAGCATTGAGCCAGGGCAGTTAAAGTAGATCCATTCTACAGCATCGACGCATGTCAAGGTCTTTTCCATTGCTGAAAGATTTGGTGTTCCAACACTTTTGTTTGTAAAGAAGGAATTATAAGCAGGCAGCAACTGTAATTGCCAAATTACAAAACATTACATTCTCCAGCAAATGCTTTTTTGGTTTCAGGGTTTTGAAATTTGTGTGCATTAGATTTGATGGCGGATTAGACTTGAGTAAATACAGGTATGAGATATGAGAGGCATATTACCTTGGCTCGGACATTTTCAAAGGAAGCTGGGCTCACCAGTGAGAAGCAGATCAGGAACACATCCTGAGCAGAGGAGAGTATTTGCATGAATTAATCAGGTAGCAAACCCTCTTCAGCAGATGCAGACTTTTAGTCCTCCTCCCCCAAAGCGGGCAATTGCACTTTGTGTCCCTGTTCTATTCACTCTCTAACCCAGTAGTTTGGCTCTTCATTGAGTTGTTACAGAACCTTTGGCTCTTCATTGAGTTGTTATAGACTTCAGCTCCCAGAAATCCCAGCTAGCTTACTAAATGTGAGGAACTGTGGGAATTGAAGTCCAAAATATTTGGAGACCAAAGGCTGCGAGCCACTGCTCTAACCCAACCTCTAGGCCAAAATATATGATTTCCTGAAACATATAGACTTTATTTTAATTTGGATGAACATTTTTGTCATGATTACTCATAGTTCACTATAAAATGCACTGAAAAACCAGTCTACAAAACCCCAAAGATGCATAGATAGGAATAGCTTCCAGTTACACTTGCACATCACAGAAAATATTTCTTCCCATTTTTTTCTGATAAGAGAGATGGTCTTAGCATTAAAATACATTGGCATTCCATTAATGAGAAGCTGCATTGCACAATTAATGGCACTGAAGGCTCTTAGAAGTATGTTTTCCAAGATGTTATGTTCAGCAAGTAGAATGCAGAATTTTGACTCCAATTTTATCTCCACTTGCACAGCAACGTGTATACAGATTGAAAGTCACATTGCTACTTTGAGAACATGAAATGCATTATGTGTAACTTCTGCAAAGAGATACTGTAACATTTTAGAAACAAAAAGAAAATAAAGCTGGTAGCATAAGCTTTTGTAGACCAAGCCTACTTTTGCAGTCTACTTAGTTTAACATAAAAATATGGCTGAAATCCTTGTTGGGGATTTTTGTATCCATAACCACCATAATTAGGGTGCTATGAATCCTATCCAGATCCTCCCAATCCTTGTTACTGGAAAGTAGCTGTTGTGCTTGATGGGGATTTCTTTCCATTGATTGGGAACCAGGTGACCCTCCCATGAGCTCTCTCCAGTGCGACAGTGAGAACCAGGAGAAGGGATATACCTGTCACAATTCCCCCTCATGACAAAGATTGTTCACCTGAGGAGGTTGGAACTGTCACCCAGCTGCTTCCAAATGAGAGGAGAATAGACCCCCATTGATTGCAGTAGCCCCTTCCCAGAAAGTGAAGAACAGGGGATGTTCATGGTCCCTATATAACCCTTAAACTAGGGACTACGTAAGGATCACGGATCCAAAAGCTCAACAGGAGCCCAGATTTCATTTAGATATAATGATGATGATGGTGATAACAACAACAACATCCAACCTATTTCGAGAGGACTCAGGGTGGATTCTAGCATATACAGACACAAGGCAAACATTCAATGCCTCAAAACAAAGGAACACGGATACACAGATAAAGGTAAGGGCTTCCCCTTCATCTCCGGCTTGGGGGGGGGGCATGATGCTTATCTCCATTTCTAAGCCGAAGAGCCTGTGTTGTCTGTAGACACCTCCGAGGTCATGCAGCCAGCATGACTGGATGAAGCGCCGTTTACCTTCTCACCAAGGTGGTAGCTATTGGTCTGCCCACATTTGCATGTTTTTGAACTGCTAGTTTGGCAGGAGCTAGGGCTAACAGCAGGAGGTCACCCCATCCCGCAGATTCAAACTCCCAACCTTCTGGTCAGCAAGTTCAGCAGCGTAATGGTTTAACCCGTTGTGCCACCATGACCCCTTCCAAATATATTAAAGATATATTTTGAAATACTTTTCATTCATAAAATCACACATTGAATTTACTTTGCTAAATTTTATTTATCACTTAGAAAGAGACCTACAAACTACTAAATTGTAAAACACTTCTTTGGGGTTTTTTTCAGTTAACAAAAAATGTGCAAAATGCTCCAATTTTTTAAAAATAAACTATTAATAAAGTGAAGAAATCCATATGGTCTCCTCTAGTCCTCCATTGTGCCAAGAAGATAAAAAGCACTCCTTCCCATAAAAGAAGTGAAAACAAGACCAGGAATCACAGTATCATGAAATTCTGTAGACTTATACATAAACCTACCTGTTACTACAGTGTTTAAGAATAACAAGGGGAGTAAATAGAAGAAAACTTTATCTTAAGAAAATGCTCCAAAATGTATTTTTCCTCCCAATCCTTCCCTTCTGTACTCGGCACTTACCGTCTGTGGATAGGAAAGAGGTCGCAGCCTGTCATAGTCTTCTTGTCCTGCTGTGTCCCACAGACCCAGGTTAACTGGCTTTCCATCCACCATGACATTGGCAGAATAATTGTCAAAGCTGGAAGGGAAGGAAAGATGCCTGTCAGCAGCAGATTAGCTCTCCTTCCAGCACATGCTATATTCTCAAAGTTATTTCGTTTCAATCCTGACTGAGTGACCTTGCGCATGTTACACTTTCTCACCCTTCAAGGAAAACAATGGCAAATCCCCTCTAAAAAAATCTTGCAAAGAAAATCCATAGTCAGAACCAGTTTGAAGAAACATATGCTTCAGTTACTTAGGCCCCTAACACATTTAAATAATGTTTGTTATATCAAGTAAGACGACTAGTAAAGGTAAAGGTTTTCCCCTGACATTAAGTCTAGTGTCCAACTCGGGGGTGGTGCTCATCTCCATTTCTAAGCCGAAGAGCTGGCGTTGTCTGTAGACACCTCCAAGGTCATGTGGTCAGCACACATAACCTATTGATCTACTCACATTTGCATGTTTTCGAACTACTAGGTTAGCAGAAGCTGGGGCTAACAGCAGGAGCTCACCCTGTTCCCCAGATTCAAACTACTGACCTTTCGGTTAGCAAGTTCAGCAGCTCAGTGGCTTAACCCGCTGCACCACCATACATAGTCCTGCCACCAGGACTATGTGTGGTTTAAAACAAACTGTCAATCAAATTATTCAAAATATCATTGCAGTGCTTATGCTGCTTCTACACAAATTCTTTCCAATTTCCTCTTCTAACACAGCCCAATTAAAAAAATTATTCAGCCTTTTATTCAGTTTTTAGAAAGAGAAATTGATTGAATAGGAGTTAATGGGAATAAATATTAAGGAAGGACTTTGGTCGCAGGGTCAGGTGTTGCTGGGTGATGCAGTGGTGCATCAAATGCTGTGTGGAGTTTTGCCCTTTCTTCTCTTTCCATTTGAGTGCAGGGAAACAGTGCTAAAAAATAAGCAGGAAGAAGCCGCCCTAGTTGAGTACTTCATGTCCCTGGAAATTGCACAATTGCATACACTTTCATACACTAAAATATAAATTCAAAATCAACCCTTTTCTACACCTGGAGCCCTCTAAACAAAAGGTGGGCTAAAACATGTAAGATAGCCTGAGTCTTATGAACATTTTCAAAAATGAAAAACGTTTTGGTGAAACATTCCATGATGCCGATATCAGACGTTCTGGGTCAATTTACAGTGACAACAGCAATAAACAAGGACAGAAGAGAAAGAAACCTCCATAAAAAGCACTCTGCTTGCTCCCAAGTATCTCAGGAAACAGCAGGGCAGCCTTTCCTCTTGACAGAGACCACTTCCGAAGTTGCCCCATCCCCTCAACACCATGACCAACAGCAATATAAATGCAAGCATATCTCAATCAATGAAGTGTCTGACAATGTCCTTTTATGCAAGTTCATCCCAACCTACCCTTTTCATGCCTTAGATGGAAGGGTTTGGGTTTGGGGGTTTTTTGGCATTGGCTTTGGCATTGGGAGGATGATGAAGTAGGGCTAGATGAAGATAGACCTTCAGTGTTGAGTTGCAACAGCATGTTAGCAACAAAGACTGCAATAAAACTTGACCTGAGGCAGAATGGAATTCTTTTCTGAGTGATCCTACTATAGATATGTATGCATATATGTGACAGGCAAGGTAAAGAGCTGCATCCAGAATCGCTTTTTGCTTCGTTCTTCCCACATGCACAGTAACTGACTGAGAAAAGTAGATTAGCCCAAGGCTTCTTAAGCTTTTTCCACTCACAATCTCTTTCTGCCAGATAAATTTCTACATCATCCCAGGTATATAGGTATATAAAATAGGTAACCAAAATTAAACATTTACTGATAAAAATCAGCATTTCCAAGGCATGCTAAACAGGCTGATTTTCCTTTTTATGAAGTATAGGTGAAGCATTTTATCCAATGTCCATTATACATTGGATAAAATGTAACTACACATTGTAACTAGCAGATGTGTGTAAGTGGGTGGCCTTCAGGTACCTTTTCCTGTTGTCAATTTTTTTTTATCTCAACATTGAGCTAAGACAATGGTTCTCAACTTGGAGTTCCCAAATGTTTTTGGCCTTCAACTCCCAGAAATCCTAACAGCTGGTAAACTGGCTGGGATTTCTGGGAGTTATAGACCAAAAACATCTGAGGACCCCAGGTTGAGAACCACTGAGCTAAGGGGATGCCATTTGGGGTCAGGACTCACAGTTTAAGAAGCAATGAGGTAGTTTAAGAAAGTCTGCCTCACTAGCTCTCCTGGCATCTGGAAAAGCATAGATCTGTATATATCTCCACCAAAATGGAAATGAGATACATTTTAGGAGAAGATTTCAAGCTGTCTATAGAAGATGTAAAATGTTTTTGTTTACTTATGCAAGGCTTATCTGACTTGTTTCGTTTCATTCACATATGCATGTTGGTTTTGAATAATAGTTTTCTGAAACATGTTTGTTGAGATGTAGGCACCTAACCCAATTATTTCCATGTTCTTTCTACTTCTGATACCAAGGCTTCTGTTAAAGAAGTAACGTCCAACAAACATTTGTTTGTTAGCTGAAGTATATTAGTATGATGATGAAGTGCATCCCAGCTATAATATCCCACATAGAACTAATTTCAGCCACAAAAGTCCTCTTTCAAAATTTCATGTATGAAACAGCAAGCAGTCTCCATATAAACCATCTCTTCCAGTAATTACATGAGTAGTGTCTCTTTTGTTCTGTATAGAACACCCCACTGAGAGAAATGGTTTACCTTGATTTCCCAGTAGACATACAAGTTTAATATGTTGCTCAAAATGAATTTACATATAGTTGAGTAGAGTAGTCCACAATGCAGGAATTCTACATTTGATATACCCCCCCCCCCCCAGACTCCTATGTTTTAATATCCAGAACCTTAAAACTTCAGTGTGGAAATCCCATAAATCACGGAGACCTCACAGGTATCTTGCCCTACAATTATGTAGCCCTGCACCCCTGCCTCGATCCTGCAATACTCACACAGTGGGGATGTACTCTCCGGGGAAGGCATTTGTCGTGTAGCTGATCAACAGACAGGTCTTCCCCACAGCCCTGAGAAAAGGGAAGCAGAGCCATAAAGCATGGTCAGAAGAAAATAACAGGTTGCTGCTTGAAAAAGAAAACCAATGTGCTCCTGACTAAAGGTTAGGTCTTTGCATGTCTACTTCCTGATTGTGTCTAAGTCTGAACTTTAAGTGTGACCTAGTAGTCTAACTGGTAAATTTCATTTGTGTTTATGGCGAGCCTGAATAAAGAGGGCATTGGATGAAGCTCTGTGTTTTGCCAAATCTTAGCTCACTGATCCAGGCCTACATTTCTGGGCACAGTGGGGTGAACATCTATAAACTGCACCTTCCTCTTTAGGTTGAAAATAGAACCTGAAATTAATTCTGGTTTGTACTTTAGAGTGTTAAGGTGTTCTATTTTAGTGTAAACTTCTATTCCGTACAGCTTCTATGGGCATGTTTAGCCTGCAGAAGAGAAGTCTGACAAGAGACCTTATATAAATATGTGATTGGAAGAGGGAGCAGGCTTTTTTTCTGCTGTCCAGGAGACTAGGATGCAGAACAATGGCTTCAAACTACAGGAAAGAAAGGAGATTCCAAGCTGAACATTAGGAGGAACTTCCTAACTGTGAGAGCTGTTCAGCAGTGGAACTCTCTGCCCCAGACTGATGGAGGCTCCTTCTTTGGAGGCTTTTAAGCAGAAGCTAGATGGCCATCTGTTGGGGCTGCTTTGAATGTGATTTTTCTGTTTCCTGGATGGCCCACAAGGTCTCTTCCAACTCTTATGATTCTATAGGAGTATTCGTGCATTTATGTGTTGTATCAAGAGCCTGAAGGCTATGTTTCTAACTCTGCAGGCCACACTCTGTTCACCCCCAATATACATATTGTATTGCCAGCACAATTAAACCTCTTCCATTAATGCCTTTATTTATTGTTCTTAGGCAGTGGTGAAATGGATCCAGGGCTCCCAGGGGCAAAGATCTAGCATTTTATGATTACAATAGACTATGATATCATGATATCATCTCCCTTCGACTGGTACTCCCCATTTTCCCATGCCTTTAGCTCCAATCCACATTGTAGCTGAAGGAGAAATGTATCTTTCCAGTTACAGTGTATTCTTATCATGACCCACAGAGGGAATTTTGTAGTGGCTTAGCCTTGAGAGGGCAAGGCCCGTTTGCTTCACAAAAAACCCTGCTCCTGGTAGAGGTGAAAACTGCAAGATATGATCTGTTTTAAATAGATCAAGACAGCTGCCTGCGTTTTTAACACTCCTTGGGGGGTGTTGCTATAGAGATTGTTCAGATGAGGACAGGGAATTCAATATTTACCACTACCCTGCTGTTTCTGAGTAGGAAACACACTCCGTAGAGTTTTGTGACATCTCCAAAGACTTGACTCATTCCCTCTCAGAGGATGGAGGCTATTTTATCAAATGCAAGTGAGTGCAGCCCTCAGAAGCTGACGCCAAACCAAACAGGTTGGTCTTTATGCTCCCACCACAGTTTTTGTTGTTTTTGCTGCAGCAAACTACAGGCTTCTCTTGGAAATAATTTTTGCAGCTTCTTCTAATGCACCTGTTATCCAAACTTGTAAACACACATGAACATTTACTAGACTATTAGGGCACTATCAAATGTATAGCTTTTCCTCCCGAAGAATAGTTCAAACCTTATGTCTTTTTTGAATATTTCTAAAGTTCAAGTTTAGGAATATCCAAAAATATACACAAGGTTTGAACTATTCTTCAGGAGGAAAAGCTGTATGTTTGGCTACATGAATCCTGCAAGTCTGCACATATACTTTCTGCACATCCTGTTCTCTTCTGCTTTTGTCTAGAAAAAAAGGCAAAATAACAAATCCAAAAAAAGGATTTTCAGCTTATTTTACTGGCAAAGGAGACCAGTAAAACAAAGCATAAAGGTGTGGTGGGATCTCAAAACTTCATAATCCTTTTCAGCAATTTTTGGATCATATTCAGAGGGGCAAATGCTGAACAATGTATTCATATTGCTGTCTACTTTGATGGTGAAGCATTTTGCCACTGCGGTGGACATGGTTCTGAACTTAGCTTATTTCTTCCTTGATTAAGAGCCAGGACATGCTGGTTTAAGAGGATTCTCACTCTTCTGAGAATCCTATAACAGCAGAACAGGCAAGTGCAGGAATGGCAGGAAGAGGAGCTGCTGTTCAGATTCCCTGTAAGACCTGTTCAGCAGTGGAACTCTCTGCCCTGGGGTGTGGTGGAGGTGCCTTCTTTGGAGGCTTTTAAACAGAGGCTGGATGGCCATCTGTCGAGGGTGCTTTGAATGCAATTTTCCTGCTTCTTGGAAGGGGCTTGGACAGGATGGCCCATGAGGCCTCTTCCAACTCCAGGATTCTATATGATTCTATATTTATCTCCAACAATGGAATTCCTGGATACCTAATTGTATAGACCCTAAGAAATTAGTCATGGAAATGAAGGAGAACCCAGGACTGCCTTCTCAGATGGCATTCATTGACGGCTCTTTGACGACCCAAGTGCCGTCAATGAATGCCTCAGTCATCCTAACCATGGCCCCTCAACTACCACTTTGACAAGATAGATCAATGTGATTGTGGGGTGAGGAAGGGGGAAAGGCATGTGCAAGACAAGCAGAAACCACAACGAGAGAGGGAGATGGGAGAGGGCTTGGTTTGTGCTCAGAGTAGGGGCCTCTCTTGCTCCAGCCCCAGCCTGTTCAGATCCCCCCCATAAGCCGCCTTCAGTGACTTGTACACCAACTCAGTTTGGCTAGGGGCCCTTCCACACAGCCCAAATATCCCAGAAGATCAAGGCAGAAAATCCCACATTATCAGAGTGTGGACACAGATAACCCAGTTCTAAGTAGATATTGTGGGATTTTGTACCTTGATCTTCTGGGATATAGGGCTGTGTGGAAGGGCCCTTCATTCATTCCAAAGCAGAATCCCGCTCTAAATAAAGGTAAAGCCTTCCTCCTTCCCTGGCCAGGCGAACACCCGCCTCTCTCTCTCTCTCTCTCTCTCTCTCTCTCTCTCTCTCTCTCTCCCCCCCCCCTTTTTCAGGCACTGTTTCCCCCCTCCTCCTAAGAGACCGAGGGAGGGAAGCACAGCAATGGAGAGGGCCCGCGCTCGAAGAGGAAGGCTGCCTGCCTGCTTCTAGGCATCCTCCACAACATCGCTCTCTCTCCCTCTCCGTCTCAGTATCGCATTGCTTTCCTTCTCTCCCTTCTCCAGATGCCTCTGGGCATAACGAGCCTCCAAACCAGGGGCGGGGGGGGGGGCGCCTTTCCTCCCCCTTTTCCCCACCCAATGCTCACAATAGCCCAAGCGGGTTCACACAAGGCGGATGCTCCCCCTCCCCGACTGGGGTCATCTGTCGCGACGGAGGGAGTGGGGGGGGGGGATGAAGGGCCAACGGGAGGGAGGAATGGTTTCCTCGAAAGCCTTCCGACCACATGGCCAGGGCTCCGAGAGAAGGGGGCATAGGAAGGCAAGGCGAAGCGGGGAGAGAACGGGTACGAACGCCTTCCTTGGAGACTGCAACAGGAGGGGGGCAGGCAGGGGAGAGAGGGAGGGAGGGAGGGAGGGAGGGGGCTGCAAGGAGGGCCGGAGGGGCGGGCCCGAGCGGAGGCAACAATAGAGGCAGGCGCGGGGGGGGGGAGAGGGGCGTGTGTCCAGACCCCCCCCCCACCCGCGAAGGGAATAGCACCGCTGCTCTTCCCCCCTTCGGAAGCTCCTTCCTTCCTTCCTTCCTTCCTCCTTTCCTCCTTCCCTTCCTTCCCGCTCCGGCCCCGCCCTTGCCTTGCCTTGCCTTGCCTTGCCCGCCCTTGGCTGCCTCCCGGTCCCCGCTCCTTACCCGTCTCCCACGACCACACACTTGATGGCCTGCATCTGCCCCGGTGCCCGGCGGGAGGGCTGCGATGGCGGCGGCGGCGGAGGGGGGCGCGGAGGCTCTCTCTCCCTGACTCTCTCCCTCTTTCCTTCCTGGGCGAGGGATGCCGCCCGCAGCCGCAGTCAGCCAGACAGAGGGAGTGAGAGAGAGAGAGCGCGCGCGCGCGAGGGAGAGAGCGCGCGAGGAAGAGAGACCCGAGCCGGGCGGGCGCGCGGGCGGGGCCGAGGAGGGAGGGAGGGAGGGAGGGGAGGAGGAGGAGGCCGAGCAGAGCCCACCGGCGGCCCCTCCCTCCCTCCCTCCTCCTTCTCCTCCCCGACTCCAGGAGCCCCCCCCCCTCCCCGGGAGGCACAGCCCGCAGGGGTCGCCTAGCAACTCGCGCGCGCCTCGCCGCTTCGTGCTCTGGAACGAGAGCGGGTTGCCAATTGCCACCGCAGCCCCGCCCCCCTTCCCCGGCCCCGAGTCAGGATGCCCTTCCCGCGCGCACCGAACCCCGGCCGCACCCAAGTCCCTTTTTTCCCTCTCCACCGGGCGCAGGGCTTTTGTAAGGGCGGCGGCTCTTAATGGTCATCTCCAGAGAAGGGCGGCCAAAATGGCCCAAGCCAAGCCCGATGAGGAGCGGCTGAGAGATCCGGGTCTGTTCGGCTTGGAGAAGAGAAGGCTGAGAGAAAGGGGGACAGGAGAGCCATGTTTACCTCACAACCTCTGAGGATGCTTACCACAGATGCAGGCGAAACGTCAGGAGAGAATGCTTCTCGAACATGGCCATACAGCCCGGAAAACCTACAACAACCCAGTGATTCCGGCAAAGAAAGCCTTCGACAATACATGTTTATTGTTTATCTATCTGAAAGGGGTTCACATTGGGGAAGGGGCAAGCTTATTCTCTTCTGGCCTGGAGACTAAGGCACGATGGAGCAATGGATCCAAACGGCAGGAAGAGAGACTCAGGCCCCTTCCACATAGCTGAGTCAAATCCCACAATATCTACTTTGAACTGGGATAGATGGCAGCATGGACTCAGATAACCTAGTTCAAAGCAGATATTGTGGGTTATTCTGCCTTGATGTTCTGGGTTACGTGACTGTGTGGAAGGGCCCTCCACCTAAACACCAGGCAGAAGGCCCTGCCTTTAAGTGCTGTTCGCAGAGGGATGTGCTACTACTACCTTGGACTGCAATGGAGGCTCCTTCTTTGGAGGTTTTTAAGCAGAAGCTGAATGGCCATCTGTCAAGGTTGCTTTGATTGTGTGTTCCCCTATGGAAGAATGGGGTTGGTCCAGATGACCTCTGGGGTCTCTTATACGACTCTATGATTCCATGTCAGTCCTCCTTCCTCCACAACATTCGGCGTCACGCATGCACAGGAACAGGTCACAGGATTCAGGTGCTCCTATTGAAATCTAGGCACCCCTCGCTGTTTTGAGGATTTCCCTTCAATTCAGATTTTTTTTTCTATGTCAGGAGCAACTTGAGAAACTCTCCCTCTTCCTTATGACCACCTTTCAAATATTTATACATGGCTATAATGTCTCCTCTTAACCTTCTCTCTTGCAAGCTAAACATCCCCAGCTCTTCATAGGGATTCATGGTCTCCGGACCTTTGATCATTTCAGTTGCCCTTCTCTGGACATCTTCTAGCTTGTCAATATCTCTTTTAAATTGTGGTGCCCCACATTGGACACAATATTTCAGGTGAGGCCAAACCAAAACAGGATAGAGAGGCACCATGACTTCCCTCGATCTAGACACTATACTCCTGTTGATGCACTCCAAAATCCCATTGGCTTTTTAAGCTGCTGCATCACACTGTTGGCTCATGTTCAACTTTTTGTCCATGAAGACTCCAAGATCTTTCTCACATGGACTGTTGTCGAGCCAGGCATCACTCATCCTGTATCTTTGCATTTCATTTTTTCTGCCTAAGTAGAGTATCTTACATTTCTCCTCGTTGAACTTCATGTATTAGTTTTGGACCATCTCTCTAATCTGTCATGGTCATTTTGAATTCTGATCCTGTCTTCTGGAGTATTGTCTCTCCCTCCCAATTTGGTGTCATCTGCAAACTTGATCAGCATGCCCTCTAAACCTTCATCCAAGCTATTCCTAAAGATGTTGAACAGCACCATGCCCAGGACAGAACCCTGCAGTACAATCATTTTGTCTCAATACAATTATTTTGTTTATGTGTGCAATTTTGTCTTGAATTCATTCAAGAGTATTCCACTCTAAAACTGCTTTGTACTTTTTCAACCCTTTGAAATGATGCCCCTCTCACTCACTCACTTGGCTTTCATTGTCTTTCTCTAGTGTAGAAAGAACTAATACGCTCGAGTGTTGTAAGAAACAAGATAGCCTGCCTAGTTAAAGCATCTCCTCTCTGAAAATTTGGTTTCTTCCATGCTGACAAGGGAGGCTTTACTTTGTACATTTCCCACACACTTCCCACACATCATTCAAAAATATTGTTTTAAAGGCATTTTTCATTAAAAATATATATATTTTGTCTGCTTTCAATCAAAATGGCGACATTCATGTTGTTCCCAGGGTGAAAGAGGCCTAAAATCATTTTTGCTGTCACATAGGGAAACTTCTGAGTCTCTTTTTCTCAGATGCACCCAAAGCAGAAACCAAATTGTGATATTTTATAAAACATTTAGTGCAGGCTAGACCTGGTTGCCAAGGTAGAAATGTGGTAAGAAAGACAGATGCTTATTTGCTTCCTTTCTGTATTAGATGTCCTAAGTGTTGGGCAAGCCGAAAAGGGAACAAATTTCTGCTTTCCCATCAAATCAGTCAAACCCCATTAAGCTCAAGCACAGGGATGCTCGTTGTTGTTTTAAAAGCCGATTTAAAATAAAAGTTGGAAGCCTGGAGCGCTCTCAGCAGCGCGTGCGTGGAGAGAGAGGTGTCCTTGCCATTGGGCACTCAGTTGCAAGCCCTCTGATCATTCCAGACAGGCATCAGCAAAGAGCACCCGGGCTCTCTCCAAAACGACATAAACAAAACCCTGAAAGGCCAAGGAGAATCCTGACACAGTTTTTGTCCTGCCTTTACAGGCCTGTTTCTCATTCCTGTGTTTAGACTGCAGAGTTTCTATCACTGGCAGTCTTGTGGATTTTTGCATAAGTTCTAAAGTCAGCTTTAAGGTTTGAATGTTAGACCAGGGTCCAAATCGCTGCTCAGCCATGGAAACTTGCTGGGTGGGCTTGGGAAGCCACATTCTCTCAGCCTTGGAGGAGGGCAACTGTAAATCCCCTCCGAAGCAATCTTGGCTATGATAGGTTACTACAAGTCAGAGCCAATTTTAAGACACAATAACAAGAACTGGGACTGCATTACTGAAGTCAGAAGTAGTAAGCATTTCAAGTTCCACCTTATGGAAGAAATACCACATTTTTTAATCTTTAATAGATATAGTGAGAAGTACAACATTTCACAGTTATGTCCCAGAAGGAAATCAGACACTGATAATGCAAGATCAAGTGTCCTGCCTTGATCTTTGGGAAACCTCTCTGCTCAACAAGCATTAGGAAAAGGGTTCTTGATATAGGAGACCCATTCCCTGCTCCCATTTGCATTAGAAGCTTCTTTGGATTTGAAAAGAAAGAGGCTCCTTTATCAATATTCATTTCAGGCAAAACAGATGATAAACTGAACTGAATTTTCTGGCAAGTAGATGATTTTTTTTTCCATGTCAGGAACGACTTGAGAAACTACAAGTTGCTTCTAGTGTGAGAGAACAGGACTTCTGCAAGGACATTGTCCAAAGGACGCCATGATGTTTTACCATCCTGTGGGAGGCTTCTATCATGTCCCCACATGGGAAGCTTGAACTGACAGATGGGAGCACACCCTGCTTCCTGGATTCGAACCACCTTTCGGTCAGCAGTTCTGCTGGCACTATTAAGATATTGGCTCAGGACTTTGGATTTCAGACCAACTCTTGTTATCAAGTAGTTGATAACAGGAATCAAACTAGGAAATAAATCTATACAGCCCATCTACAGCCAAGGTGTAACTGGGTCGTTATATTTCATGCATTTGTTTTGCATATCTATTTGCTTACTTTCTACCAGTCTGGCTTCACTCAGTAGTGTTTTAATATATTTCTGTTTTCCCTTGGAAGGGAAGTTGGGGTTTCTGAGACTGAAATTAGTCCCCTTGTGCTTTCCCATGCCAATTTTGGTACAGATCTCAAATGGATAAAGCTTTTCCTCATGCAATGAAAAAAAATCAGAATTCATTATTCCTCAGATCTGTATTTAATCATACTAGAGTACATCCACCCTTTTGTTTGAGGAAACCAGTGATCCATAGCTTAGGAGCAGGGCTTTGCCTCCTCCAAATTAAGAAATGGAGGTCAGGGCAACACAATAGATAGCCACACAATGTTTCATTTTCTTAATTTAAATGGAAGAGATTAGACATTTTATATACTGCTGGATCAAATATAGGTAAACATTTCATATTTACACTTATGCACATAAATACACTTTTAAAGCATAAATGTTAGTTAATCATTGAACTTAGGCAAAGTAAAAAAACATTTTCACACTGATTTCAAAGCTGGAGTTAAGAAATACATTCTTAATGCATGTAATTTTTATGCTTCTAGGGAGAGAGGGCAGCAAAATCAGGGTGATTTGTAGTTCAATCTAGCTCTTAGGACAAGGTGCTGTTCTGTTGTCAATGGGAGGAAGTACAGTGACTGTTTTCATTACCAAGACTAAGAAGGCTCCATGGGTGAATTAGGCCGAAGCCCCTACTGGGACTCTCAATCTGAAACTGCTTTTAGGCCAAAGAGGTAATGCACTCATGGCAGAGGCATGCTCGCTATAAAGACACTTTTCGGAAAGCTTTAGCAATAGTGCTGTTCCTGAGGATGGAAGACAAATGGCTTATTCTGCTAAAAGGCCTAGTAGTTTAGGATCATGATATATCAAGCAGATCCTCCTTGCAGCCTCATCCTTTTATAACAAAGGCAGCCAACTGCTAGCCCTCCAAAATCTGCTTTTGGATTGTGATTCCCATAGCCATTCTGGGTAGGGCTGGTGGAAGACGTTAGCCAAAAACACCTGGAGGCTTACGGTTGCCTTTGCAATTACATGTTGGAAGCAGGGTACTTATTTCATATGTCATCTTACACAGTCCCTCTGGAACAGGATGGCTGGGCATGAGAAATAGTGACATCATTTAAGAAGCCAACTCACACACTGCTATTGAGACAATGAAAGTGCTGAGCAGACTGAATCCTCCCCCCCCCCCCCCCCAAACACAATCAAACCTGAGCAAGTCAGGTGAACATTATCTTCATGGCTTAGGCAAACAGGCTTTTTGTGAATTCAAAAATTAAGGGATGGCTTTACTCCTGTGGGCTTGCAACATGGTTTGCAGGTTTAAACAAGATTAGGCTTTGGTGCACGATAGTGAATTGGCTTTTAAAGCAAATTTAGTGAGGTCTCAGGCACAGCACCAGGTAGCTCTTGCGTGATCCCCAGAGTCAAAAGGGAGTCAGAATCCATGATGCTCACATGGCCCCGCAGCCTGGATACAATTAGCATTCTGTGATTCCGTTCCTTAAGATTTCTCATGATTCCTGCTCAGTTTTTGGGGACTCCTGTGCTCAGGGGGGAACCCTGGACATAGGTCATAATAGCATTCTGAAGAAAGCTGGCTCGCTGGGCTTCCTCCTCCCTCATTCTTGAGATCTCTGCCTCCCGAACCCGCAGCTTCTCCTGCAAGCTTGAGATTTCACCCACTTTGTCCAGCAGCGCCTCCCGGTGGTTACTGGACAGCACTGTGCAAAGAAGAATGAAATATTATAGTGTTTTTAGACTTTTGTGGTACCAGCATAGTGAAACATGGGGAAGAGTGTTTTTTACAGCAGTAAGAGAAAACCAGCCCCCCCCCCCCCCCCGGTGCTGCAGCGGGTTAAACCACTGAGCTGCTGAACTTGCTGACTGAAAGGTTGGCGGTTGGAATATGAGGAGCGGGGTGAGCTCCCACTGTTAGGCCCAGCTTCTACCAACATAGCACTTCAAAAGCATGCAAATGTTAGTAGATGAATAGGTACCGCTTCTGTGGGAAAGTAATGGCGCTCTAGGCAATAATGGTGTCCACATGACCTTGGAGGTGTCTACGGACAATGCCGGCTCTTCGGCTTAGAAATTAAAATGAGCACCACCACCCAGAGTCGAACACGACTAGACTTAATGTCAGGGGAAACCTTTACCTTTACTAAGAGAAAACCACAACACCCCTTTTGCCCTTCTGCTCCCCAGTTTAGAATACATCTAGGTTTATTCTTAGCCTAAAAGAGAGTTGGGGAATAGGCAACCTTTCAGATGCTATTGAAATGAAAACTACCACCAGCCATAGCAAGCACGACCAGTGGCAAAGGATCATGGTTGTCACAATTCAGCATACTGGGGGCAGGCTCATGTCCCCCGTGTTTCACTTAAAAGGAGAATAGCAAAGCAGGTAAATTTGAGAATTGGTTTCTTTTCTTGCTTACAAGCCCAGGTGAGTCTTTTAAAATACTACTGACCACACTATAAGAAAAGATTCAAAGCACAATCAGTGGGTCTTACTCTCAGTAAATGTGCCATTAGATTGGGGCCAATTTATTTGAAAGTTTGTCCATTCCTTGATGAATCTTTCCAAAAGTTTATATATATTCCATCACCAGAGAGACCACAGTGGTGAATATGCAAAACAGGACTTTTACTGAAGCAACATCTCAGATGGGAAAATCCCTCCTAAGGGAGTTCCATCCTTATTGAGCTCCAGCAGAAACTCAGAACTGAGTCATCTGGCTTTTGGCGCTTTAAGGAAAAAAAATCTGTGTTTTATTCTTAAAATAATCTCTTTTTAAGTAATGTTTCACATGTTTAGGGTTTTATATTGGGAAAAAGCTGATATATTAATTAATTAATTAATTTTAGAAATAGTATGCTTTTAGAATGCTTTAGAGAACAGACTCTATCAGACTCTCAGAACAGAGAGATGCTTTAGACTTGGGACTGTTAAGAAAGATGCCCTGGGTTATCTACACAGAAACTACTTCAAATCCTATTTGTAACTGGATTGATATGCAAAGTGCATATATGCTGGATACATGAAATTTGTGAGTAAACCAACTATGTTATTTTAATGAAGACTACTTTATTTTTCGTTTCTTGGGAGCATGATTTAAACCAAGATGTTTTAAAGGAGAGTAGATGTTTTTGGGGCAACTGAAATAACACTTCTGAAACTCTGCTGTGTGTGTGTGCTTTTTTGTGCATTGACATATCTTTGTTCCCCAACAGTTCAAAGAGATATCTAGGTATATCAGTTTAACAGCTGAGAAACCTAATTGCCTTGCATGAATGCTAGTGGATATTTACCACTATGGAGAAGGTTGACTCAAGCAAGCTTTTAATTCTTCTCGGAGAGATTCCTGGTTTTCCGAAAAGATTATGAATGCCATTTTCCAAAAGGTTACAAAAATTTCAATTTCTCAAAATAACTTGTGTGGATTAGATTAATAAGTTCTCTCCTACCCAAGAGAACACCTCTCTAGGAATCTCTAGGTCTTCCAGGATGACTCTTTGATCAAATTCTGGTCTGGTGAACCACAGAGTTGCTCTGGAGAACTCTGAGATCCCTGGAGAGCTGTTCCTATGGTTATATGCATAACCACTGCAGCCTACCAGGTAGAGAGAAAGGTCACATTCAATTACCAATAGTAAGGCTACAGGGCATAAGAAGTGATGCGGGGGGGGGGGGGGGGTAAAGGCATTGCCCCTCCCTCCAATAAAATGCTGGGTCAAAATGAAAATTTCCTTCAATCCCCAACTTTCTAGCATTGATCGAACATTCTTTACACCTTGCATACTCCCTTTTCTTGGGAGGCTCTGGTGAAATCCATACCCCATTTCCCCTTATTCTAATATATTTAATATAAATAATGGAGAAATGCACTACTAGAAGCTGTTTTGTTGGAGGGTTAACTCTACTCACAGCACGTCCAGAGAGAGGAGGCAAAACTGGCCCATGAGTCCACCAAAGCCTCACACGAAATAGAAATCTATTTCCCTGCTCAACATGACTTTTACCTTTCATCTGTCGCTCTAGGGCCGCAATCTTCTCTCGCATTCCCTCCTGTGCTGTCCTCTCGGCCTCCAGGTGCCCAATCTGCTCCTGCAGCTCCACTCGCACTTTGTTGACCTCCGTTACTTTCTCCTGTTCTTTGTTGCTCAGCTCCTGCCATCCACAACACACAGGGAGGGAACAAAGCCATCAGTGGCCACCAACTGAGTAGGGTGGTGAAGCTGCTCTGTCTTGACCCATTTTCTAAATTACTCTACCATTTTCTGCTATTTCAGAATTAAAAAAAATCTGTGCCCATATGCATACCTGAGCTTATGTGTGCATGGAAACAGAATTATTTAATATTTAATCCTAGACATGTTGATTCAGAATTATGCTCCACTGAATTCAATGGAACTTTCTTGCAGCTAATTGAGGATGGGATTGGTGCTGAGTCCCGGTGCTGGGTCCCCTTGTTTTGGAGTACGTTCTTCCCTTTCAAGCCAGCCTCCCTTTACCTGCTGAAGCTCTTCCACCCGCCTTCTGAGTCCTTCCACCTGCAGGCTGAGCTGGCTCTCCTTCGCGTGGGCCTCAGACACGGCTTGTTTCTGCTGCAAACAGTAATTCTGAGCCTCATCACGGGACTGCATCATCAGCCTAAGCTTCTCCTCCAGATGCTCCAAGCGCTGTTGCTGCAAATTGCAGAGCTTTAGTTCTTGAAATCTTATTTATTGTTAATTAGTTATATACTTTATCTGACAATCTCAGAGCAGCAAAAAGGAAAGGAAAGGAAGGAAGAGGGAAAAGACAATCACGACAACATAAAATAAAACCAGAAATCTTAGTTGATTCAATATAGAACTGCCAAAGGGGGGGGGGGGAAGCTTGCGGAAGGGCTACTCTAACCACCAATCTGTCAAAACTAACATCGTAGTGTTTGAATATCATGGGACAGTGATATTCACACTGTTCCCATCCCACATTTCATGGTCAGCAGTCTGCCTGGTCTGGTTCAGCTACTGCCTGCGAGAGGTCTTCAGCAGAAACAGAAATTCCCAGGATTTTCAGCAAACTCAGGCCCCTTCTACACTGCCATATAAAATCCAGATGATCTGCTTTGAATTGGTTTATGTGGCAGTGTAGACTCATATAATCCAGATCAGATAATGTGGAATGTCTGCTTTGATAATCTGGATTACATGACAGTGTAGAAGGGACCTCAGAAAGGGTTAATCATATCTCATCCTTTGTAAGAAGAGAAGTATCATAGGCTTCAGTAATTAGAGCTGGAGGCTCATTGAGACAAGTTCCAGCTGAGACCTCTAAATAAAGAAGGCTCTGTGGAATGGCTCTGGGGAGCAGACATTGTATTCTGAATCTGGATTCTGGTTTTACTGCCCTTTGGTCTGTACTCCCAGCTTTTGACTTCTGGAATCTGAATTTGGCTTTGTTTGCAAGAACTCCTGGTATTTGACTTTTGGACTGTGATCCAAAACAACAAGCTACTGTTGTCGTTTCCTGGCTGAACCCTGACTCTGCTACTTTTCAGATGCTCAGCTTTTCGGACCTTGGATTGTGACCCTGGCTATCGTTTTTTTCTTCACCTCACTCTGTTATTCCCCAGTGTGACTTTGGCTAATTGAACTCTGAACTCAGCTTGGCCCACTCTTATTGGTTTGTGTTTGTATTTCTATTTTTTTCGGCTGAACTTTCAAGGACTTAAGAATGTGGGTTTCTTTATTAACTAACTCTGGTCTTTGGCACATCCTCAGCCCTGATATTGGGACTCATTGCACAACACACATGACTTGATTCCTGCTAGCATGGGTGGGGAAACATAATGATATGGCATGAAGTATGCTGTATTACATCAGTGGTTTTCAACCTGTGGGTCCGCATATATTCTGGCCTTCAACTCCCAGAAATCCTACCAGCTGGTAAACTGGCTGGGATTTCTGGGAGTTGTAGGCCAAAACACCTGGGGACCCACCGGTTGAGAACCACTGTATTACATGTTTTGGATAAAGAGGCAAAAACGACATCCCCAACAACAGCTCTGAATTTCTGACAACACATAGATCAATCTCTTTGAACTGTCCAGCTGCATTTACCTCTTCCAATCTGGCTTGGTTCTTGGCTTTGATGAGCTCTTCCTCAACTTGGCCCCGCTCTACAAGGGCAGTTGCTTTCACTCGGCTCAATTCCTAGTTACAAAACAGAAGAACAGCACATGACAATCCAGGCCGTAAGAAATGAATGGAATAGGCTTTCCACTCAATCTAGTACAATAAGATTCACACAATCCTAGAAACATCAGGAAACAGGAATTGCATACATTCTTTTCAGAAAACTAAAATTAGGCAAAAAGCAGCTCATGAGGTAGCATGATCTCCTAAGGCAAAACTATTTCTGTCCCACTCACCTCCTCTAGCCCTATACGAGTGGCCTCCAGCCGCTGGATTCGTTCTTGCAGGGCATGCTCACTTGCCTCCATATGGTGTGTCATATGGTCTACCTGCATGACAAGGAGAAACTTAGCAATGTCCTCCAAAAATTGATGGCTTCATTCCTTCATCTCAAAGTAATTTTGACCTCCGTAGAATAAACAGAGCACTGGGACACCAGGGATGGGGAGGTTCACCCACGGGGTAAATCTGGACCTTTGGGATCCCAGTCTGACCTCTGGGCTTCTTCAGATGATCACCTCCCTTCCCCATGAGACTACTGTTTGTGGGTTTTCCACTTTTGCAAACTCCTAAATCCCTACTGTAAACACTTGAAGTGCTTTTTCTAAGTCCTAGTTATTGAGTCAGAGCTTTGAATTCAGTATTTTCCACTGCACCACTCTGAACTTGACCCCATCCAGGAGTAGAATGTAGCCTCCCCAAATATCTCTAAAATTGAATTTGGCTCTAAGGCTCTGTACTTGCTTTTCACCAATGGTTTAGAGGAGTGTTCCTCCCATTTTGGTGCTAGTTTGCTCCCTCATATGCAGAAGAGTCTGTTAAGGTCACCATGGCCTTTTCTTTACCTCCTTCAACCGAAGAGCCTCTGCATCCTCCAGGACCTGCTTGAACCTCCTCTTCTCCATCTCCAGGCGCTCTGGGGGAAAAAAGGAAAAGCGATGATCAGAGAGATGCCGTTCCTTTCCCAGAGTGTCTAGGCTCCAGTTTTTCAAGAAAAACTTTCAGCCATGCTCACCTTCAGCCTGTACAGCCCGAAGTTTCATTTCTGCTGTTGTGTGGGTTAGGTCTTCCTTTACCTGGAACAGCTGCTCCTGCTGTGTTTTGCATCTTCTTTCTAGCTCAGTTACCTAGAAAGAAGCTGCTCTTGTGATACAGAGACAAAGTGAAAGCTCTGTATCTATAAACCCCAGAGAAAGGGCACTCTCCTACATCTTTTGGTCTACAACCTTCATCAACCCAAGCCAGGATAGCCAGTGGGGATTATAGTTTCACATGTGTGGAATAGGCTGGTGTAGAATCATTCAGTCAATACTTGTAAGAGGTTAAACTGGGCTGAGGAGAAGAATAATCTCAAATCAATTAAAATAGGAGAAACCTGAACCCTTCTCCTACCTCGTTCCTGAGCAGGAGGTTTTTCTCACTGGCTGTTGAAAGTTCATGCTGAAGTTTTGCCTCTCGATCAGCGGAATCCTGCAAAGTCAGAAAGTGGCAGCCATTAGTGTCTCTGGTTCATCCGCACTCTTCATCTTTCTTACATTAAGGATGGGGAAGCTATTTCACCCTGAGGGATGAATTTAACTTTAGAAAGTTTCTTGAGAGCTTCATCACGTGTGATTGAAAGCCTCACAATACTTTACTCTACAGCTCTCACTGCTTTAGTACATGAAGTACATGAAGAAGGGGGAACAACTCTCTGAGGAAAGTTAGTGAGCCCAATTAACCTCCAGAGCCAGAAGGAGCATTGTTTCTACTCTTCAATCTCCCTTCTTCTTTAAAAATTAAAACCGGAATATATACAGCAGTCAGCTGGTGGCAATGGAGAGAGGGAAAAAACAATAACAACAACAACAACAACAACAACAACACTTTATATTCTGCCCTTCTTACCCCAAAGGGGATTCAGGGTGGATCACAGTACACATACATGACAAACATTCAATGCCATTTTGTATAGACAAGGTAGAGACAGATAGAACAGGAGGAGGTGTGTTGTTTCAACTCAGTGTCCAGATTTTTGATGCCATGGAAGGTTGGGCTCGAATCCAGCCACAGGTGGTGCTGTCGCTCCATCCTCTATGACGAAGAGCCATCAGGACTTCCTTTTGGTAGCCCAGCATTTTCTGATCTTCTTTCTTTATGGAATTGTAAAACACCTACCCCGCTTTTAGCAGTACCTAATTTCTCTAATTACAGCTAAAGCTGTTTTTGACCTGTTTAGGTCAACAGTAAACTGGGCTGTCAGTCAGCAGCTCACGCTGACCTGGGGCTTCCAACTTGCAACCTTTTGGTTGTAGATCTATAATTGCTGGTGAAAAACCCACTAATAAAGAGGAGTGGTGATAATATAGAATTAACTAGAGAGTGCATAAGCATGGAAAAGTGAGGCAACTTTCATCCCAAACACCCCACACCTCTTAGTGATCTTTTAATGTTAGAAGCTACACAAAATATATGAAAGTGTCTTTTTGTTCTGCATAGGAATGTAGCAAGAAATCTGTGAAAAAATCCCAAGGGCAATTATTATTTGTATAGGTAAGTCAATATTTTTGTTTGAAAAAGAGAGAAAAAATCATCTGCAAGAATATTAACGTCAAGTGACAGGATATTCTCACATATTCTCACCAAATATATGCAATGAAGTTGGCCCCGAATTCGATGCAGATTACTCAGATCAACTGTACCTTGAATATTACTACTTCCCACGTGATAGTTGTTCTATTTCATTACTTTGCTTTATCAAGCACATTTTTTTTTCATTAGTAAAAAACTGTATTTGTCACGTTTGAACATGGAAATCTCACATGTTGAATTCCTGCAAGTTTTTCCTGATATTTTGCTGGCTAGTTAAAATACTTGCTTTATTTTTTGGTGGAAAAGAACCCTTTGAATAGATAATGAGCCTAGAGAGGACGTGTACTGACACATCATTAACCATCATCAAAGTTTGGATCTAGCTTCACTGCCTGTGTCTCTTTATGACAAAACAATACCAAACATGCAATTGAAATTCTAACAAAAAAGGCTTCCTCTACATGAATAGAAGTTCACTTTTTTAATGATAAGAATTATGTCATGGGGGGGGGGGAGGGGGGAGGTAGTTCAGGATTTCAGAGATGTTTAGGTAGAGCATGGTCAAAAACAGGTTGGGAAGCACTGTTCTAAGGCCTTAGATACAGTTTGAGCATTGCCTACCAAACCATCTCTGCCCTCATTAGTTTTGGGCTTCTTCTCTCAGAAAAAAGCTCTTACTCCTAGACTTCATGCAGGGTCAAAGATCTCCCTCACAATCACACACGGTCCAAGGATTGCATCACTCCCACCTACCTTCTTGTGTTGCTGCAACTCCTTGGCCTGCTTTTCCACCAGCTCCGCCTGCTCCTGCTTGGCTGTGCTCAGCAACTCTCCCAGGTTGCACACCTTCTGCTCTGACAGAGCCAAAGCCGCCTCAGTCATCTGGAGCCTGCAAGGCAGAAAGGGTCTCATCAGCCATTGTAAAGACAGCACCAAAGCCTCAGTGGGCTTGCTGTGTATGAACACAAGGGGATGGGGTGCAGCAAGACAAAACCAACTTCTGAAGAAATGTGGTTGGAATCGGATGCTGAAGGAGCTAAAAGGTAAAGACTGCCCTTCATCTGTCCTTCTGGGACATGAGAGAAGCCTCCCACAAGGATGGTAAACCATCAAAACATCTGGGCATCCCTGGGTCAATTCCTTGCAGACTGCCAATTCTCTTGCACCAGAAGCGACTTGCAGTTTCTCAAAAATGTGTCCTTCTGTCTTTAAAAGGCTCATGTTGGGATTGGGAATGGGTATAGTTGTGTATATGTGCACAGTGGGAAGAAACTACCTTCTTAACAGGTGACAGATTCTCTTTGGCTGGAGTTTTTAAAATAAAGGTTGGATTACTGTCTTCAGGGATTATCATCATCATCATCATCATTTGTTTTTTGTATTCTTACAGTGTCAGGAGGAGTTGAACTAGATGACATTTAGGATCCCTTCCAACATTATGAGTCACCATTCTCCTGCCACAACTCCTTGTTAATTTGAAATACAAGGCTGAGCAATGCCCACAATCCCTTCAGACTAGAAATCTATTATCAGATTATCTTGAAAATGATATCACGGTTTCTTTAACCATTTGCCCAACTTGCTTTAGAAGTCCTGCTCCTCCTTACTTTGCATTTAAAGAGTTCATCACAGACTGTCGCTCATTCAGGGCCTCCTGTAGCTGCCCAACTCGTGCTGTTGATACCCTGAAGGGAAAGCAGAGGACAAATTTCAGAGAGAAGACCAACCAACTACAAACACATATCATGTCAAGGCCAGTTGTTCAGATAGCAAAGTTGTGACAAAAGTGACATTAAACTGGGTAAAATGAGACAAATACAACAAATGGGGAAAAGGACTTTAAAATAATTGAGCATTTATTACTTATCTTAAGCAGCCCAACAGGTATCACAGTTACCACTATGACATATCCTCTTGGTCTATTATACGTTGCCTTTAGCTTCTGTGATTCATTATGTCAAAAATCTAATCAACAAAGATGCTGAGTTAGATTTGATGGTATCATTTCCCCGATGGGGCTGTTTTAGCTAGTGGACCTAGGAGGGGAGTGATTCATTCCTTTCCTCTGTGGATATCACATGCCCTCAAAATCTGCTCCAGATGACTGAGAAACCCTTCAACACAAGATTTGAGATAGCAAGGAGGGTGCAGGAAAAGGAGAGACGATGAAAGCTTATGCATGCTAACCAGTTTCTGCATCCATTTCCAAACCCATTTCACAACAACAACAACAACAACAACAACAACAATAGTAGTAGTAGTAGTAAGCTTTAAACTTCCATGTACTAGTGTTATCTCTGGAGCAGTCACTATAAACTATGGACAAATATTGTATATATTCATGTATAAGTTGACTTCACATGTAAGTTGAGGTCTGTTTTGGGGGGCAAAATTATGGATTTTGATATGGCCCCTGGACAAGTCAAGGATCATTCCACAGAGAAAAATTACAATTTTCATGTCTTCTCCATTAATCTTCTGGAAGTTGTACTGAAATATGATTAATACTGTTTGGCTCCATGCCTGGTATTGTTCATAATCTTATATTTTGACATCAGACATGTTTTACTGCCATGTTTTATTGGTTTGAACCACAGAATGAAGAATGCTGAGCCAAGCTAGATCATATCTTTGCAACTATGACAGTACTGCTTTGACTTAGGACCTCTTCACATGGGACTAAAACAGCCCTCTTTTGCCAGTGTTGGCCAGGCTTGGACAGGGACTGCTGAGTGTCATCAGACGACAGCCCTGCCCTTATTCTTCCGAAAGTGGAGGGGAAGCGCTGGAAGGGAAGGAAAGTATGTTTTGGGTAATTCTGACAGAGCTACCTGCACTTTCCTCCTTTTTCCTCCATATGATGGGGAAAAGGGCAACAGGGCAATGTGTGTTGCCATGCGTTACTGCACTTTCTCCCATCTGATGAGGACACGGTGCCAACACACCCTGTTCCGTCCCCACTGTATGATGGAAGGAGGAGGGAGGGCACGCAGGGCGCCAAAAGCTCCTCTGTGCACCTTTACTTTTGCCAGCAACTGACGACATAACAGCACAGCCCCAAAGGGTCATGTGAAGAGTCCTTAGACAAGGAGGACATCGTATGTTGCCTTTAACTCACCTGCTGCTGCGAGTTATCTCCTCTCGTTGTTTGTCAATAGTGTCCATCAGACCCAGGAACTGAAAGACAGAAATGCAAAATTAACACTACACTAGGAGTCCTCAAACTTTTAAACAGAGGGCCAGGTCACAGTCCTCAAACAGTTGGAAGGCCGGATTATAATTTGAAAAAAATTGAATAAATTCCTATGCACACTGTACATATCTTATTTGTAGTGTAAAAAAAACCACTTTAAAACAATACAATAATTAAAATGAAGAACACTTTTAACAAATATAAACTTATTAGTATTTCAATGGGAAGTGTGGGCCAGGTTTTGGCTGATGAGATAGGATTGTTGTTGTTGTTGTTGTGTGCTTTCAGACTTAGGTTGATCCTAAGCGAGGACCGGGTAAATGACCTTGGAGGGCCATATCTGGCCCTCGGGCCTTAGCACTACACACTTAAAATACATGCACTCTTATCTTTGCGCTGGGGCAGCATCACCATTAGCTAAAACATAGCAAAACTCAGCAGAGAAGAGATATATGAGATCTTCACAGCTGTGTCCTAATAAACACAAGAGAGATATATAGAGATGCCCCCTCGTGTTAACCTGGCATTAAATCTGTAAGGAAAGTTGGATTAACTAGTCAGCTATGTGGTTGAGCAGAGGCTTGGGTCCCTGTCTGCCCAGTTCATGCCAAAACCTTCTGCACTACACTGTCCATTAGAGAAATATTTGTGGTCACAAAGATCAAGATGAAACAGCATCGTGCAAACTCTGTCAAGGAAAGAGAGATGATTCCTTAGTAAAAATAGCTATTGGCAGGAAGCATTTCACTTTCTTAGGATTCTTACAGAGGAGGCGTATGTGTCGAGAGGATATGGTACTAGTTGATGTTGCTTTCCTCCCCAACCCCCACTTTCTTAATGGCATTTTGCTGTGACCTCGCTGCTAGCTAGCCATAGCCTGAAGTTACTTTAAGTCACTGATACCTTATAGGATGACAGTACTGGGGAATTTTATCAACCAGCCCTCCTTTGAACATCAACTTAGTACTGAAACCAAGCTTGGCTTGGCTTGGGGCTGCTGGCTTCTCTGCTGACGCTCTACTTTAGACTCTGTTTCACCTGGGCTCTAGTGGGGAATTTTGTTTTTCAGAGGTTTTTGTGTGTGAAGACTTCTCTTCATTTTCTTGCTGACTCGTGTTTATTACTGGTGACATCACTGATGGCCTTGATTAGAATGACAGCAAGGTTGATTTGCACTGAGCTTAGCAAACTATACTATTTAATTGATGAGGCTCCACAATAATTCTAATTAGTTTTAAACGTTTTAAATGGTTAATATTTATTTATATTTTATTTCTTATTATGCTTTGTGTGATTTTTGTTTTGTATGTTATGTTAAATGAGATTTGATTTGTACTGCATTATATTGTGAGCCGCTTTGGGTTCCGTTAGGGAGAAAAGTGGGATATATATAAAGATGTATTATTACTATTACTGTTATTATTATTATTCCCTAGCACTAATTGTAACATGTTATCAGCAACTTCCAGTGGGTTTCTTAGTATTTCAAAGACATATCAAAATAAAATTTCCCAATGTCTTCCTTCCTTCTTTTTTGCTTTGTAATAGTGATTTAGCATATCAGCAAAATGGCACTTTTGCACTATAATTCTATTTAAAAAATTAAACAATTTAAAGAAGAGAAAAAATGCCCTTCAAACCATATAACCATCTCAACAAGCAATGCCTTGCTTAAATGGGAGGAAACCCTTGACAAAACGTAGCATGGAACCAAGAAATTGCAACAAACAATTTCCACAAAGGAACAGAATGAGTGAATGTAGAGGCCACAACAAAAAAGAAAACCTGGCAAAACTCAATGTGTTACTTTGAGACCAAGCTGCCAGGGTCTTTAGCTAGACTAATGCAGGTCTTTTGGGGAGGCCAAACTGGCCAGATTTTGGGGAACCAGAAGGCTTTTACTGCTTTAGATTTCAGCTCTGCTCCCTGGATGTAGGAGTCGAGACAGAAGGTTTCACAAGAACAATCCTTGGTACAGAAGACAAGAGTAATAAGGTTTCCTTCCTCTGCTAGTAATAGCTTGCCATCAGCTCTTAAGGGGAAAATAAAGGTACAAACTATTAGAAAGACTGAATGTGAGTAATGACCATATAGTTGCATTCTCCAACTGGTTTATTTCTACAGAACAGCAGGTGCTAATGGTCAGTAGGGAGGAAAGGATCCCATAACAAAAGAGGTAAGGAAGGAAGGAGTAAGACAAGCCAACAAGGGAAGATTACCTGAGACCCCTGCTCTAGTTGCTTTACTCCTCTTATATCTCATAGTGTCTCCTACCTTAACTGACTATTAGGAAAGATAATTAGGGTAGATTTTTAAAAATTATTTTGGCAACTGTTTTTTTATCTTACTTGAGGGCTGCATCTTGAAAGACTTTAAAAATAGTTCCAATTAATTAAATAATAAATGATTCCATCCACCCATGATAAAGTATCAGAGGCATTGTCTGGCCACACAGCAGCAGTGAGGCGGGGCACTTCAGGAGGCAGCAATGGCCTGCCAGGTACTTCAGGATAATCACATGGGCACCAAGGACATGCTGCTGGAGAAGCTCTGCCTACACCCATAAAAGTGTTAAGTAACCAACCTGTTTCGCTTTCTCTTCCTTCAAGCTCAACACCTCTTTGCTCAGCACTTGCGTCATGTTACGACTCTTGTAGAGGATACTTTGACGTTCTTGGTTATGATCCATGGCTTGATCTGAGCCAGACAGTGAGAGAGAGACAAGCAACACTGAAATTCCACCAAATTCTATATATTCCATGGGACTGTAATACCAGCAGTGAACAGTCAGATATTCCTCTGGTTAACTCTGATAACTCATATGTCTCCTCATCACTGACAACTTTTTAATTTGTCCTCTACTTTTCAACATGTGGTTTGTAATAAATAAATAAATAAATAATTTGTAGACCGCCCTATCTCCCTGAAGGGTCTCAGAGCGGTTTCCAAAATATATGGCAAACATTCAATGCCAAATGAGAAGAAATATAAACAAATTACATCAAAACAGAACATATCAAACAAGATAAACAGCCTAATTTTAAACGGAATGACAAACAAAATTAACCAAAGATAAAACTTATCATAACCCCAACAGAGATAATTTATCACAGGCTAAAACATGTAAAACTATAGCTAAAACCTTATAAAGTAAACCACAGATTAGGCTGCTTTATACAGTGACATTCCACTACAAGTAGACCATAAAGACCATATTCCTTTCCCATTGACTATGACTGGATTGACGATTTGGCTTAGGAAACTGTAATGATGATGTTTTTACTGTACTGTGTTGTACTATTTTAATATGTAATGATTTGCACTTGTTGTTCTTTTATATGATTGTACTTTATATATGCTGTAAACCGACCTGAGTCCCTCGTCAAGGTTGAGATGGCCAGTATAGAAAACCTCTAAATAAATAAATAAATAAATAAATACATTGTTGCTCCTCAATATATAGTTTTCACTCTAAAAATGCTTCAGAATACCACCACGTGCACACTTCAAACCCTACAATATATATTCCCAACTTCAGAATCTCTTTTGAAAATCTTGCTTCCATTTTATTTAGTTTCATACTGGAGAACTACATGTCCACTCAATTGCACAGATAAGCAGGCCTGGCATAATGACTAAATTGAGAACGCAAAGTACGCAGGGGCTGGCACAGTTGCTCACCCACAGCCTTCAGAATGTCGCTGGGGACATTGTTCCCGGCCAGTTCCAGTTGTCGTAGTGCCCGGTTGCTATGCAGGCAATTCAGGAGTGCCCGGCCTCCCAGTAGCCCAATGTTATTCCAACGTAGATCTAAGTGAGAAGCAAAAGCATTGCACGTGATACAGGCTGCCAATATAACACTAGGACTGCTTTTCTCAAGTTTTGGAATGTCAGGAGTTGAATCTGGGCTGCCTTTGGAGACTGGCATTACAGAGTCAATTTAGAGAAATCTTTAACTTTGAAGAATTGGGTTTAAGGAAGGAAATGGAAAACTAATTTCCTGCAAGATTTTCTCTCATCTGGATTTCATCTGGACTTGATGGAGAAAGGAACTGTAACAGTTCTTCATTTAGGTGCCTTCTTTTAGCGAAAAATTAAGAATGTTAATTTTAGGAGTACTGATTTTAGGGGCACTTAGGCACACCTTACACTTAAGTGCTCTCAATATTGGGCTAAAAAGTGGTTTAAATAAATTGCAGATAACAAAACCCACCTGGCAAGAAGATTAGAGGAATAAAAGACAGAAGGATCATGGGGAATCACCAGAGTATGCATGTGAATAGACATTTTGCACACCAACACCAAGATTTCTGTCCTTACAAATCCTTGCAATAGAACAGAAGCAGGGATCGATTTCTTCCCTGTTTATGTATATATTAAGAACAATAGCAACAGCAACAACACAGGAAATGCTTGAATTACATTTAGATAATACAGAATCATATGATCTATGATCCACCTTGGAGGCTAGTGCGACTGATGGGGACGAGAGACGGGCCCTTCTCAGTGGTGGCCCCTCGTCTATGGAACTCCCTTCTCAGTGAAATTAGATTGCCCTCCTCTCTCCTGGCCTTGAGAAAAAAACCCTAAAAACATGGCTCTGAGATCAGGCTTTTGGTCAATCATGGGAGCAAGGCAATAAGAGATTATAAATTAATTTAATCACAACCTGAACTGGCCTTGGAATATGACTTGGATTATGTGGTTTTAATTGTTGTTTTGTGCTATGTTTTAATTGGTTGGTTTTAATGTTTTGTTTATCCATCACTGTATGTATACATTGATTGTGGCCTTTGTAAGGCTGCCTTGAGTCTCCTTTGGGGTTGAGAAAGGGGGGATACAAGTATGGTAAATAAATAAATAAATATGTGCAAGACTGACATTATTACTTCATAGGACCAAATGTTTTCACAAGTCAGAGAACACACTGCCTAATAAGCATGAGCAATCCATGGTTCTAATCTAAATGGTTCTAAAGTACTTACAAAACTGAAGTTCTAGTAGTGAAAACTAGGGGGCGCTGGTGCTTTGCTTCTACAGTGTTGCTAAAGTTCTGGTGGTAAAAATTTCAGAACTCTTAACAAAAAATTCAAAATTTCATTATAAATGGAAGTTCCTAATTGGTTCTATGATTTTAAAAAATCGCCAATAATGAAATAATGAATTTTTGAAAATTTTGTTAAGAGTTCTGAAATTTTCACCACCAGAAGTTTAGCAACACTGTAGAAACAAAGCACCAGCGCCCCCTAGTTTTCACCACTAGAACTTTAGTTTTGTAAGTACTTTAGAACCCTTTTGAACCATGGATTGCCCATGCCTACTGCCTACAGGTAGCCCCCCAATTGTTTATGTAGCCCTCCAAGTGCTGTACTTCTGGCACCACTGCAACTGCACTGCCATACCACAGTCACTTCCACAAAAACCTGTTCCTCTCCCCTGCTTTGCAGCTCCCCCATGCCGTTTCCCTAGAAAGGCTTCATTCTGAAGCAGTAGCCACTATGTCTTGCTTCCTTCTTGTTTCAGATGGGACATGCTACAAAAAAGTCTGCAATCTTGCAGTGTTCTGTGATGCAGGAAGGTATTCTAACATGCTCCTGTACCATAGGCTCTGAAATTACCAAGAAATAATAGAAGGGGAAACATAGTGGTAGCAAAACTGGCAACACAGTGATCTCCAGTCAGGAGTTATGCTGATATACTATCCTAGAAATTTGGCTTCATCTCTCCTGGCATTCAGAGTTCAGTTTGAAAAGCAGATTGGCGTTATGATACCTCAGAGCCGAGGTATCATAACGGTCTGAACGTTGGACTAAGATTTTGGGGACCAGGGTTTGATTCACCTCTCAGCCATGGAAACCCATTGGGTGCCCTTGAGCAAGTCACATACTCTCTGCCCCAGGAAAAAAAAAAACCTATTATTGATTCCTCTTAGGGTTCCCAGATTTTCAAAACTATTCAAAGGCACACAACAGCAACAACAACATTCAGAGTTAGATTATCATGTGAGAAGAGCACCTCCCCAAGCACTGCTTAGAGAAACAGAAAAAAGGAAAGCCAGAAAATTCAGCAGTTGAGAACACCCTGGCAAAAACATGAGTTTTGTGCTTTCAGCTGCTCTTGTTTAGTGGGCTAATGTAGTAAAATATTATTTTTGTGGGCTACAGCTTCAGCCCAACAAAATAATTTTTCTAAATTCTGGAAAATATATACAGTAATATTTTGCTACCGTGATACAATGAAGGACAGTTGATAAGTTTTCCTAATAAATCAGGATTTGCTAGGCTTGCTAAACAGGCCAATTTTCCTTTTAATTAAGTACTTTCTGGAGAGTCCACTGTAAACACTGCATGTTGTTGCAAACAGATTTGTGTAAATGTCTAACAGAGTCAGCAGATGGCGTTCAAAAACCTTTCACTGTTGACAATTTTTTTTCATGACCTCACCAATTACCTAAAGGGACCTCATTTGGGGTCTGGGCCCACAGTTTTAGAAGCCCTGGCTCAGAGTGTCTAGTCTTACCCAGCTCCTGCAGGGTGGAATTGCTTTTCAGAGCCATGGCCAGCTCTCCTGCCCCCTGGTGGTTGATCTGGTTATTGCGCACATCCAAGCGCTGGAGGTGACCATTGGCTGCCAGGCCTTCGCAGAACACAGCAAAGCTTTCTTCCCATATACCCAGGTTGTTCCACTCCAAAGTGAGACTATCAAGTACAAAAGGCAAACAGCCCACATTAAAGGCAGAATCAAGCTAGGAAGAAGTATGGAAAACTCACATATCCTCACAAAAAGGATAAAACATGAATCCTCTTTCATGTTCTGTACCACTTTTGCATATGCACGTACATACACTATTACCACAACTAAAATCCAAAAGCAGCCTACACCTTATTGCAAATCTCCCTGTTATAGCTCACCTTTTGATAGACTTGTTTTGCCGGAGCAATTTCCCCAGAGTCTCTGCTCCTACAGCTCGAAGGTTGTTTCCCTGCAAAGAACCAGTCCCGATCAGTATCTGCTGGAAAAGTCTGGCAGTTCTACCCATCTGCAGAGCTTGGAAAGACTATTTTTATAGCCTCCACAATACTCTAACAGTGGTTCTCAACCTGGGGTCCCCAGATGTTTTTGGCCTACAACTCCCAGAAAACCCAGCCAGTTTACCAGCTGTTAGGATTTCTGGAAGGCCAAAAACATCTGGGGACTCCAGGTTGAGAACCACTGCGCCAGGTAAAATGATTCCAGGGATGATAATCGAAATAATGAATCTTCCAAGCTCTCACAGCCTCTAAAGATACTTGTCATAGATGCCGGTGAAACGTCAGGAGAAAATGCTTCTGGAACATGGCCATACAGTCCAGAAAACATACAACAACCCAGTAATTCCGGCCATGAAAGCTTTCAACAATACTTTCAAGGTCTGACCTGCTGCAAATCTGTTTACTGAGGAAGACCTCAGTATATCTACACTATAAATGTGAGGCTGACTTAATTAATTTTTTATATCATGACCTTGTTCTATGAACCTTGAGAATCAGAAACTTATAGAAATGACATTTTTATCCTCCTCACATAAGGTAATTATACTTCAGGTAAAATTTTGGTTATGTATTTTAATTTTTGAAGTATTGTTTTGTGGTTTATTTTCTTTACATCACCTTCATCATTTTGTGAACAGAGAGGCAGAACAGATTTTTAATAATAAATATACAAATTCTCAGGATTCCTTTAGGGAGGAAACCACGTCAGGTAAACTGTGCTGCAAATCTATAACACCAAATAATTGATACACACCTACTTGTGCAAATATAAAAAAAGCTAGTTTCATAATAGTGCCTATTTCTGCAAGTGTGAAGACTAGAAACATCCCCTGAGCTGGGATTCTCAAAACTGCAACAGGTTTTGAAGACTTCATTGAAATGTCTTTTCATGGCCTAAAGCAGAGGTGGAGTACTTGTGGTTCATGAACTGCATGTGGCTCTATAGCTGTTTTGTTCCCTGCCAAATCATCCCTTTTAATTTTATGCCCCCAAATGCCACTAGCCCAGTCATGGGCAAATTTTGGCCCACCAGGTGTTTTGGACTTCAAGTCCCACAATTCCTAACAGGCTGTTAAGAATTGTGGGAGTTTAAAGTCCAAAACACCTGGAGGACTGAAGTTTGCCCATGCTTGCATTAGCCTGTATTAGCCTTTAAACAGGAAGTGACTTACGAGTGCATCTACAATGTAGAATGAATGCAGTTTGACCATTCTTGCCCTGGCTAAGAGCTATGGAATCATGGGATTTGTAGTTTGGCGAGGCACCAGCAATCTTTGGCAGAGAAGACTTAAAACTACAATCCCCATGGTTCCATAGCATTCAGCTATAGCAGTAAAGTTGGACTCCACTTTAACTCAATGCTATGGAATTGTGGGGACTGTAGTTTTACAAGAACTCTATCCTTCTCTGCTAAAGAGTGCTGGTGCCTCATCAAACCACTACTCTCATGATTCCACAGCACTGAGTAATAGCAGTTAAAGTGGTGTCAAGCTGCATTAAATTAACAGTGTAGATGCACCCTAAGAAGGAAATCACAATGAGCTTTCTACTGACAATTCCTCAGCCCAGCCTGGTTATCTGTTTCCAAAAGCTAAAGTTTCATTGTAGACTATGCTTTTATGTTTCAAGTGGGTCAGCAGACTTACCTTCAGATCCAAAGATTTCACAACAGAGTTAGCACAAAGACCATGGAGTAACAGCTTAGCTCCTGCAAGAGAAAAGGAAGGCTAGTGCATTCTTGTACCTGGAAGATCAATACTTTACTCCTAATACACAAAGTGATATTTAGGGTAAAACACAAAGAATAATTTCTTGATAGGAGATCAGTTGATGTTTAAGGTGCTACAATTCTTCTTTTGTCACTTATTATACATGAACTAAGAATGTTACTCACCGTGAATTATTCCTAGTGGTGGTGTGTAGTCTTGAAGTGAGTGGGGCAATGAATCAGTTCTATATATTAATTCAAATTTTAAAGGAACTGTGGGATCGTCTTCTCCTTGGATACTTCCTCTAAAATTCAGATGAAACCTAAAACTAATTCACCACTCCACTGACACGGGAGTCAAATGCTGCTACTGTTGATCCGTGATGAATTCTTATTAAGTTTTGCCTTATTTTAGGAATCCAGTTGCATCTACACTATCCGATATTCCAGGATTAGATCCTGCAGCAACACCAGAGGTACTCCAAGTGGCCAGCTACTGGTCAAAGGACATTTAATCAACTACCAAGCTTGCAAACTTTGTGTTTTGTTTGTTTGTTTGTTAAAAATGCAATGCAACTGTCTGGTCTGCCCCTGACATGATAAATAAATAAATCCCAGATTATCTGCTTATTCCAGATTATCTGGCAGTGTAGACTCATATAATCCAGTACACAGCAGACCATCTGAGAGATCATTTCCTGGGATATAGGGCAGTGTAGATCCAGCTTTTGAGAAGCCCATTTGCACAACCCTCTAAAACATACCCTGTAGGATGCCAAACTGAAGGTAAAAGTCAGCAATTAAATGAGGAGTAAGAAGCCCAGAGGATAAAAGAACATGAACGGATGCTTTCACTACCACAGGGTGCATCCACACTATAGAATTAATGCCGTTAGATGCCATTTTAACTGCCATGGCTCAGTGCTATGGAATCCTGGGAGTTGTAGTTTGGTGAGGCACTAGCACTCTTTGGTAGAAAAGGCTAAAGACTTTGTTAAATTGCAACTCCTATGATTCCATAGCATCAATTAATGACAGTTGAGGTGGCGTCAACTACATTAATTCTAAAGTGCAGAATGCATCCTCTGTCCTTCAGTGTCATGTAGATGCCGTTCCACATCGTAATCCTGCTAGTCCGCAGGCAGAAAATTTGCCAAATGTAGATCTTCAAGCCAAGCAATTGTAACTCTGGGCAAGCGGAGTCTTCTTGCATTTTTGTAGTGTGGTCCTGTGCATTTTACTAACCTAAATGAGATTTTCTACAGTTAAAAGTAAAGGTAAAGGTTTCCCTTTGACATTGAGTCTAGTCTTGTCCGACTCTGGGAGGTGGTAATCATCTCAATTTCTAAACCAAAAGAGCCGGCACTGTCTATAGATGCCTCCGAGGTCATGTGGCCGGTAACGGCGCATGGGGCACCGTTACCTACCCACAGAAGTGGTACCTATTGATATATTCATATTTGCATGTTTTTTTAACTGCTAGGTTGGCAGAAGCTGGGGCTAACAGCAGGAGCTCACCCAACTCCCTGAATTCAAACCACCAACCTTTTAGTCAGCAAGTTTAGCAGCTCTGCAGTATACCGCTCTGAATTTAAAAAGCATAGTTAATTGTAGGGCGGATGCCGTTTTAGATGCCAAACACCAGAAAGCTACATAGCATCAAAAACAATCTTATTGAAAAAAAGGGAGAAGAACATGAAACAAACTCACAAATGACCTTGGGTGCAGCGACACTGTAGAATTAGTGTAGAATTAGTCTGACATCACTTTAAAGTGCCACAGCTCAATGTTACAGAATTATAGGAGTTGAAATTTGGTGAGACTCCAGCACTCTTTGGCACAGAAGGCTCAAGACCTTGTAAAACTACAACTCTACAGCATTCTGCCATTACAATTAAAGCAATGTCAAACTACATTCACTTTACAGCAGGCACAGGCAAACTTTGGCCCTCTGAGTGTTTTGGACTTCAACTCCCACAATTCCTAACAGCCTACAGGTCCCATTACTGAGCTATGGCAGGGTGTTAAACTGCGTGAATTCTACTGTGCATGTGCCCCCTCAGTGCCCAGGAAACCACATTGAGGGCTTCCTGAAGAGGTGAAGCCTCACCTTCTTCGCTCAGCATGCAGTCGCTCAAGGCTATCTCTGTGAACTGGAGCTCATCCTGCAAAAGCTTGCCCAGGGCACCACAGGTGTCCACCGAAAGGCTGTGTGTGGCAAAATCCAAGCGGTTCCTACTCGTTGCTTGCTCCAGGTGCTGCAGGATGCTCTCCTGGGGCTCCCCGCCACTCTCTTTGCACAGCCGAGTGTAGGACCGACGGAGGTCTTGCATCTCTGTGGCAGGCATCAGCAGGACTCAGGCCCCCCAGGCAGAGGAGGGGTTCAGGGGGTGCCAAGGCAGCAGCGGGGAGCCTGGGGAACAGCAACAGCTGGAGGTTAATGCTCTCATGACACACACTGCTGCATAGTTTCCTTTGGGCAACCAGACTTCAAGATTGCAAGGAAACTACACAGGAGGGCAGCAGTAAGGGGAATGCAAACTATCATAGAAGCCCATAGAAGCCCCACAGCCCAGACCAAGGCAAGCAGTCAGTTTTGTTTCTGGTGCTCACCAAGGTGGCTAGAAATACAGCCTCACCCGTTAACTGCCTGTTCCACCCTGGGTTACTAGGGAAAATGGAGCATGACGGGTATTGTATTTCAAGTCCTGCTCTCTTCAAAACTGGTGCATGGGAAACAAAGGCATGCTGGGAACTGTAGTTCAGAGACATGCCTGAGCATTCCTTGGACAGCCCTTCTTTCTGACGCCTTCTCATTTTACACATTAAAAAAAGGGGGGAGGGGAGTAAATGACCAGAACAGGACAAAGGAAAATGGGAAAAGAAGCAGGGCAACATGCAGACTTGCATGGATTTAAGATTTGGCATAGAATACACAGGAGTCTAATTTCATCATTTAACAAAATAGGAATTGCTAGTAATATCAATTGGAGACAGGGAAGACCAGGACCCACTTTTGAACATATGAAGTGGAAATGTCTATTAATTGCTGTTGAATGTTGTAATTAATAAAAGCCAGGGTAGTGCAGTGGTTTGTGCCAGACTCAGATTCAGGAAAATAAGGTTTGAATCCCTTCTTGGCCATGGAAACCCACTGGCTGACCTTATGCAGGTCACACTCTTTCAGGCTTGATCTATACTGCCATATAATTAAGTTTCTGAATCCAGAGTATTTGCTAGGAGCTAGATTATATGAGTCTACACTGCCATATAATCCAATTCAAAGCAAACAATCAGGATTCAGAAACTGGATTATATCCAGTGTAGATGGGGCCTCATCCTCAGAGGATGATGGCAAACCTGCTCTTAATAAATGACTTGAAAGAACATCACAATATCTGGCTCTAGAAAGCAAAAGATGCTGTGGGTGGAATTTGGGGGGTGGTGGGAATAGTTTTTAATGGTAATTTTAACTGTATTTTATTGCATTTTAATTTGTATGTTTCATGACACAGAGATGTAATTGTTTTTAATTTTTTATATTCATATTTAAACATTGTATTGCATTGTATCATGTTTGTTGTTAGTGACCTTGAGTCCCTATGTCGGGAGAAAGGTGGGATAAAAATAAAGCCCATAAGCAAGTGAATATAAACAAAGTGATTTTTTTCAAAGCAGGTAGATATCCGAAATTTAGAGAAAGAAAATACTATGAAATGTCCTTACTCCACGCTTCTATTAACCTTCTTCCTCTCAAGAGGATTTACATCAAGGCCATCCTGTGAAATGATTGCACTTTTTGAGTGCCAGGAGGCCTACAAGTTGGCACAAACTAGACATGATCCGGTAGTATGGAATTGCTTTTGAGTTCCACACTGAAACACTGGCCTTAAGCACAACATCATAGGGAATATCCTGGGATCTGAAGAGCCCGGGCCCTTCCACACAGCCCTATATCTCGGAATATCAAGGCAGAAAATCCCACAATATCTGCTTTGAATTGGGTTATCTGAGTCAACACTCAGTCCCCTTCCACACAGCTTAATAAAATCTCAAACATTATCTGCTTTGAACTGGAATATATGGCTGTGTGGACCCAGATAACCCAGTTAAAAGCAGATATTGTGACATTATCTGCCTTGATGTTCTGGGTTACATGGTTGTGTGGAAGGGCCCTAGGAGCCACAGTCCCTCCTAAGACCTTTTCCATGGATGTCAACTTAAGGTGCCTCAGGACCCTTCCACACAGCCCTATATCCCAGAATATCAAGGCAGAAAATCCCACATTATCTGCTTTGAACTGGGTTATCTGAGGGCCCTTCCACACAGCCCTATATCCCAGAGTATCAAGGCAGAAAATCTCACATTATCTGCTTTGAACTGGGTTATCTGAGGGCCCTTCCACACAGCCCTATATCCCAAAATATTATGGCTGAAAATCACACATTCTCTGAGTGTGGACTCAGATAACCCAGTTCAAAGCAGATATTATGGGATTTTCAGCCTTTTTATTCTGGCATATAGAGCTGTGTAGAACACTCAGATAATGTGTAATTTTCTGTCTTGATGTTCTGGGATATAGGGCTGTGTGGAAGGGCCCTCAGTCTACACCAGGGGTCCTCAAATTTTTTAAACAGAAGGACAGCTCACAGTCCCTCAAATTATTGGAGGGCTAGATTATAATTTGGAAAAAAAACATGAATGGGTTCCTAAGCACACTGCACGTATCTTATTTGTTGTGCAAAAACACTTTAAAACAATACAATAATTAAAATGAAGAACAATTTTAACAAATATAAAATTATTAGTATTTCAATGGGACGTGTGGGCCTGCTTTCAGCTGATGACATAGGATTGTTGTTGTTGTTGTGCTTTCAAGTCGTTTCAGACTTAGATTGACCCTGAGTGAGGGCCGGGTGAATGACGTTGGAGGGCCGTATCCAGCCCTCGGGCCTTAGTTTGAGGACCCCTGGTCTATACTGTAGAATGGACACAGTTTGACATCACTTTATCTGCCAGGGCGAGTTGTACTCTCACAATGTCAAAGAGGCCTGGTGCTTCATCAAACTACAACTCCCAGGATTCCATAGTACTGAACCATAGCACTTAAAGCGGCATCAGACTGCGTTCCTTCTGCAGTGTAGCCATACCAAAAGAGAATGAGACATCCTTCCTGAACCAGTGGTTCTCAACCTGTGCGTCTCCAGGTGTTTTGGCCTACAACTCCCAGAAATCCCAGCCAGTTTACCAGCTGTTAGGGTTTCTGGGAGTTGAAGGCCAAAACATCTGGGAACGCACAGGTTGAGAACCACCGTTCCTGAACTATGGACTCGACTTGTGGCTCTCTTGGACGCTTCTGCTTGCTCCCCTGCTGCAAAATGCTAAGTTCACTTTGTCTTTTGAATTGAATTGTTTTCTTCGTCCCCCAAATGCATGGCTTTTAGTTGAAGTCTCTGGCTTCATTTACCTCCTGAGCCAGAACACTCGGGGAGGGAGGATGAGTCGAAGGGGAGGCAGGGAAGCGAAGGCAACCTCTTCCGCCCTCAAGTGTCCAGCGGGGAGGCTTGTACCGGAAGTGACCTAAGAGCAGAGGAAGACTACACTTCCCGGCATGCCGTGCGCCCAGATGCCCCTCAGCAGCCGTTTCCGCGCCTCATTTGAACCGGGGCGAGATGGAGAGCGAGGAGGAGAGCGCCCGAGGAGGCTTCAAGAAGGTCGGCGGGGGAGCAGGGGAGCAGGGGAGGGGGGCTAGGGCTGGGAGGAAGAGGGGGAGGAAACCACAACCACCCAGCAGGGGCCTTATTTCCGGGGTCTGTGTATAGGACACACTCAATAGTTTGGATTTCTTGGTGCATTTTCCCTCACCAAAAACGCCTGCATCCTTCATAGGGTTGAAGATTCGCATTGTGGCACCGCCCAATGACCAGACACGCTTTAGGGATGCATCTAGACCAGTCCTGGGCAAACTTGGGCCCTCCCTCCAAGTGTTTTGGACTTCAACTCCCACCATTCCTAACAGCCGATAGGCTGTTAGGAATGGTGGGAGTTGAAGTCCAAAACACCTGGAGGGCCCAAGTTTGCCCAGGACTGATCTACACTGTGAAATAAAGGCAGTGCAATACCACTATAACTACTCAATGCTGTGGAACCCTGAGAATTTGCCCTTTTTTGGGGGGGCCTCACCAAACTACAGCTCCCAGGGTGATTAAAGTCTCACTTATACAACCTTCACAAAGTGGGTATGCCAAATTAGGAATGGAAACAAGGGGCGATATTGCAAAAAATGTGTAAAAGGCAAAAAAGTAGAAATTCTGGCAAAACTAGTGTAAGTTGGGTTGTAGGTATTTTCGGGCTATATGGCCATGTTCTAGAGGCATTTTCTCCTGATGTTTCACCTGCATCTATGGCAAGCATCCTCAGAGGTAGTGAGGTCTGTTGGAACTAAAAAAATGGGTTCCTAGTTCCAACAGACCTCACTACCTCTGAGGATGCTTGCCATAGATGCAGGCGAAACATCAGGAGAAAATGCCCCTAGAACATGGCCATGTAGCCCGAAAATACCTACAACAACCCAGTGATTCCGGCCATGAAAGCCTTCCACAATACTAGTGTAAGTTGTTCAGAAGACAAGTAACTGTAGTAAATAAACAAAAAGAGCTGGTGAACATACTGCTAAAAATTCTTAAACAAGTGAAACAGAAGGAAGATCAGGCCTGGGCAATGTTCTATATTATCCAATGCAGTCTGCCTCCCGCCCAGATCCACAGCTGTTTCAATACATTGCGATGTTTTGGTGCTAAATTTGTAAATACAGCAATTACAACATAATGTTACTGTGTATTGAACTGCTTTTCCTGTCGGATTTGTTGTAAAACATGATGTTTTGGTGCTTAATTTGTAAAATCATAATGTAATTTGACGTTTAATAGACTTTTTCATAATCTCTCCATATTATCCAACATGTTTGCTTATCCAGCCATCTGCCAGCCCATTTATGTTGGATCAGCGAGATTCTACTGTAATATTATTTATTTATCTGTAAAACAGTGGTTCCCAACCTTTTTTTCACCAGGGACCACTTTGACCACTGGTACCAAAAGGATTACGAATCAGTTTTTGGTCGGTCTGGTTATTTGGGGTGGTGATTAAGAAAATTGCACTGGATAGATCACATCAGCTCTACATTCTGATACAGAACATATACCATATAGTAGTCGCCATCTGCTTGCCCACAGAAAACCATATTTGATAATCTAGAACTGATGTGGTAGTAGTAATCTGCAGTGGGCAGCCTCTCCCCTCCCAACATCCCCTTTGTCTCAACACTATAAGAGGGATTTGTGAGACCAGTCGCTCTCGTTGCTGCGTGGTTTCAAGGTAACGGTGTAGTAATGGTGAGGCTATGGACCTTTTTTTGTTCTTGCAGACCATTGATGGTCCACAGACCACAGGTTGGGAACCATTGTTTTAAAGAGAGACTCAAAGCAGCTTACAGTAACACCAATACTAAACATTTTAAAAGTTAAAATATGCAAACATTAAAATAGAATTAAATATTAATGGTTGAAACCATTAACTGATTCCATAGTATTGAGCATTTTAAGTGGCATCAGATAGCATTATTTCTACAGTGCGAGAACATACCCTCAGTGGGCTTTGCAGCTCAAGGCCTTGATGGTGGGAGCAGTGCCCAGTTTCTTTCCATTTGAGCCTTTTACATCAAATTCTCATTTTTAGAATTAATGAATCTGATTAAATCATTATAACATTTATTCTTTAACATAAATTTATTTATTTCACCTTCAAATAATCAAAAAGCTGTATATGGAATTTTTAGAGGGGGGGGGGCAGAATGAGGAAGAGTTTGCAACACTAAGGCAGAGCTTTCCAAACATTTCGTGTTGGCAACACATTTTTTTTAGACATTTATCATTTCAAGATACAGTAATTCAGTTTTACTAGCAAACCAGAGGTTAAACCACTCCTTGCAAGGGATACAAACACATACATAAATTGTAATAACAACATCTCTCATGGGCACCTTCCATTTATATATATATATTTAAATGTATGATTTGTAAGATAAAAACATATGATAATAACATATACCAATAACAAATGATTTTTGTCATTTTTATTACATTTGTGCAACACACCTACACACTGCAGTTAATGCGTCAGAACAAAATAATTTGGGAAGTTATGCCTGCAGGATAGAAAGGCATCTGCTAAAGCAGTGGTTCTCATCCTGGGGTCCCCAGGTGTTTTTGGCCTACAACTCCCAGAAATCCTAGCCAGTTTACCATCTGTTAGGATTTCTGGGGGTTGAAGGCTAAAAACATCTAGGGACCCCAGGTTGAGAACCACTGTGCTAAAGGGAATGAGGGCTGTTTCATTAACAGGCATGAACTCCCCAAAACAGTACAAGCCACATGATTTTGAGGGGGAGAGAGTAACAAGGGTTTACATGTCTATAACCTGGAGAGAGTGGAGAGATGAGGTGGTCCCAGTCTTAAATCTACCCTGTTGAACTTCACAATCCCATTGGGGGACCCCTTGTGCTATTTGACTGGATTTGTGAACCAGCCAAGGCTGCCAACTTACCATGATGTTCTGCCCTCTTGTTTGCAGCCAGAAGTCAAAAGTGTTCATTTGCTCTAGAAATCTGAGGGCTGCGAATATAGAAACCATGGCAATGATGGGTGTTGTAACAATGGGTAACTTCAACTGCATTCATGTTACTTGGCTAAATGCTTGGTCATGGGTCAAAAAGGAGGAGCATATCTAGATATGTTAAATCACTGTTTCACAGATCAGTTCATGGCAAAACAGATTATAGGGCTGTACAGGCTAGATTTGCTGTTGAATTGATGGAAGACAGGGCCCATAACAGCACATGTGAACTTTGAAAAGGTTCTGAATCAACTGGGAAAGGAGGAGTCAAATGAGTCTCACATCCTCAGAAAACCAGATATTATTTATTAGCTTATTAAAGGAGACAAAGTGGGTATGCCAAATTAGGAATGGAAATGCATCCAAGGGGCGATATTTTAAAAAATGTGTAAAAGACAAAAAAGTAGAATTCTGGCAATACTAGTGTAAGTTGTTCAGAAGACAAGTAACTGTAGTAAATAAACAAAAGAGCTGGTGAACATACTGCTAAAATTCTTAAACAAGTGAAACAGAAGAAAGAAACCAGTCAATGTTAAACTGACGAAGGTGTGAAATATTTGCCAAAGAAGGAGAGGATAAATGCACAATAACTAGATTCCATGTCAGCTTAAACATGAGTATATGCAGGTAAATGTGAAATGGTAGTACTCCAGTAATTGCATAAAGATATGCACCTTCAGTTTATTTTTTACAGTCTTGCTATTAGCAAGCCTTGTGGCAAATACTGGTCAAATTTGGTAAAAGCCCCAGTTTACTAGGAACTTACAGCCTAAAATAGCAGAGAAATAACCAAAGAGCAGCATGGATCAAGTGTAGCAAGGGAATACGTAATGTGAGCAAAGTCCAGCTGTCACATATGCTTGATTTTTTAAGGAACCAGATTGAGAATACGAACAGATGGCCTCATGTATAAACTCGTGAAATATAGATGTTATTATTAACCATGTGGTAAGACAAGCTTAGCCGACAATATTAGCATTATTTCTGGAGAGTGAAATCATGCCTTACCAGTTATGAAATTCTTTAAACTTTCAGTCTTGTTTATAATATTGTACTATTTTGTCTTATTAATTGATATGTGTGTATTGTCTGTTATATCATTTATTGTATTTGCTGTTTTGTTGTAGGCAGCCCTGAGTCTCTTCAGAGAGGGGGGGTGGGATACAAATAAAGATTATTATTATTATTATTATTAGTAGTATTATTATTTAGTAATAACAAACATAAATTGGGTGATCTGTTAGACATATACTTGGATTTCCAGAAGAGCATTTGATGAAGAATCCTGGATAAACTGGACAGCCATTGGCTAAGAGAACAGGTTATTTTATTGCAGGGGTTCTTTTTGTGTGCCTTCAAGCCGATTCAGTTTTATGGTAACCTAAGGCAAGCCTATCACAGAACTTTCTTAGCAAGATTTATTCTAGAAGGGGTATGCCTTTGTTTTCCTCAGAGGCTGAGCGAGTGTGACTTGCACAAAGTCATCCAGTGGCTTGCCATTGTTGAACCCTTGCCTCAAGGCTCATAGTCCAGTGTTCAAACCACCTCACTATTTCTGGCTTTGTGGCAGGGATAGGAACTCTACTTCATTCCTGGGGGTTATTGCAGTTTTGGCTGGGGCAACTCCCACTGTTGGCATATGATACCTTAATGAGCTTGTCCCCCCTTCACTGAACAGTACATATAAAAACAGTTCTTGCAATAGAAACAAATATGCACAGAAGTTCTGAGCCAGGAACGGTGCTATTTAACTTGTTCATGTGTCATCTTGGGTACCAGAGTGAGCAATGCATGAGCTAACCTGCAGGTGGCATCAGAGCATCATGAAAAGCTAAGCAGACGGCCAAGGGCTGTAAGGATTTCTTCATGGTTGGTGAATAGACAGCAAAATTGCAAATGTAGGTACTGCAAAGTGACTGTACACTGGGACAAAACGTTTGAGTTTTTGCATCTGTATTGGTAGGGTTTGAATTGATGATGGTGGAAAGACAGAAAAAATCTTCATGGTGGATAGTTCAATAAAAAAACAACGTAAGGTCTGCAATGTGGAAGCAGTGAAAAGGCAAGTTCTACATTAGTGATGTGGATTGTGAAAGGGACTGAAAACAAGATAGCCCCATTTTAATGCCCTTATTCACATCAGTGGCACTTCAGCTGCATTTAGAAAAAAGAGTAGTTTGGTCACTTTATCAAAAAGGCTAGAAGGCTACAATAAGGATAGAAAGCAGCCAGTGCAAACACTTAAGTTTTCCTTATGAGGGAGCTGAAAGTTGTGGCAATAGTATGAATGGTTGGACAAGGTAGATAAAATTCAGTAGGGCTTGGAAAAAATGGACAGAAAAAAGACTTCTCTTAGGACACTTGATTTTGAATTACTCCAGTAAAAATGATTACAAGGAGATTGTCTTTTTGTGTGGTGTAGAATCAATCTCTGGTAAAGAACTGATGTCTAGGAATACATCTACTCGAGTGACTGAAATACACCCACAACTTTCTTATTTATGTATTTACTTCACTTGTATACCACTTTTCTCCCCATAGGGAGGACTCAACGCAGTTTCCAATGTATTTATGGTAAAATGTAATGCCTCACATACATATAAAACCTAATATAGAGCAACCATAAGATATAACTATAATTAAATCATAAAAACATAACATTATTTAGACAATTAAAACGTGGAGTTAAAAACATTAATATAAATGTTAAAAATCACAGAATCTTCATGTAGAAGTTATCTGACAAATTACTGAAATTCAGCTATCAAACCAGAGAAGTTCTTAGGATGTTTCTGGATAGATACAGGAGGTAGAGGTAATCCCTAGTAAACATTTCTTTTTTATTCTGGTACATCTAGAGAAAGGATGTGTACCCCGGAGCTTTCTTGTAGCCCTTAAGGGTAAAATTTTTTTTTTTTGCATTTTTAGAAAATGTTGCTCCAAAATGCCTCTCCAAATATCTCTAAGGGGTGTGGAACGTATTTCTACCACGTCAGGTGTCCTCCTGAACCAAAATGAATTTTTGCAAAAGGCTTCTCCACATGTAAACAACATGATAGCTTCTCTTAATGAAACTATGACTGTAAACCTGTACTGAAGTGCTGATCATATGCAAATTTATCTGCATGCAGTAGATAAGTCAACTAAAATGTTTAAATACACTATACTGTCTGGTCAGCCACACATCAATTCCAGGCAAGATTCAGGAAAAGATCTTTAAGGTAGTGGTATGCAAACACTTAGAAATGAATGCAGTCATCACTTATAGTCAACACAGATTTATAAAAAACAAATCATGCCAGACTAATCCGATCTCTTTTTTCGATAGAGTTACAAGCTGAGTAGATGTAGGGAACACGGTGGATGTAGCATATCTGGATTTCAGTAAGGCCGTTGACAAGATCCCGCATTACCACCTGGCAAACAAACTAGTTACACGTGGGCTACACAAAACTATGGTTAGCTAGAACTGTAATTGGTTAAGCAAATGAACCCAAAGGGTGCTTGCCAATGCTTCCTCCTCACCCTGGAAAGAAGTGACGAGTGGAGTGCCATAAGCAGGGTTCGTTCCTGGGCCCGATCCTGTTCAACATCTTTATTAATGACTTAGAAGATGGGTTAGAAGTATGACCATCACGTTTGCAGATGACACTAAATTGGGAGGGATAGGCAATAACCCAGAAGACAGGAGCAGAATTCAAAACGATCTTAACAGATTACAGAGATGGGCCAAAACTAACAAAATGAAGTTCAACAGGGAGAAATGCAAGATACTCCACTTAGGCAGAAAAAATGAAATGCAAAGATACAGAATCCTGGTTCGATAGTAGTACGTGTGAAAAAGATCTTGGAGTCCTCGTGGACAACAAGTTAAACATAAGCCAACAATGTTATGCGGCAGCTTTAAAAGCCAATAGGATTTTGGCCTGCATCAATAGGAGTATAGTGTCTAGATCCAGGGAAGCCATGCTACCCGTCTATTCTGCCTTGGTCAGACCACACCTGGAATACTGTATCCAATTCTGGGCACCGCAATTGAGGGAAGATATTGACAAGCTGGAATGTGTCCAGAGGGTGACTAAAATGATCAAGAGTCTGGAGAACAAGCCCTATGAGGAACGGCTTAAAGAGCTGGGCATGCTTAGCCTGCAGTAGAGAAGGCTGAGAGGAGACATGATAGCCATGTATAAATATGTGAGAGGAAGTTATAGTGAGGAGGGAGCTTGTGTTCTGCTACCCTGGAGACTAGGACACAGAAGAATGGCTCCAAACTACAGGAAAAGAGATTCTATCTGAACATTAGGAAGAACTTCATGACTGTTAGAACTGTTCAGCAGTGGAACTCTCTGTCCCAGAGTGTGGTGGAGGCTCCTTCTTTGGAGGCTTTTAAACAGAGACTGGATGGCCATCTGTCAGGGGTGCTTTGAATGGAATTTTCCTGCTTCTTGGCTGGTCTCTTCCAACTCTAGGATGCTATGATTCTATTCCCATTTAGTTGGGTAATATTTTAGGAATATTTATTTATTTATTTATTTATTTGCAGTTCTTATATTCCGCCCTTCTCACCCCGCAGAGGACTCAGGGCGGATTACAGTAAACACATATATGGCAAACATTCAATGCCAGTTTGACAAACAACATTTAACAGACAAAGGCTATTTAACTTTTTTCTGGCCGCCAGGGGAGCTGCTGCTTTTCATCGTCCATCAACGACACCGATGAAGTTCTTCCGCATTCCACATTCCCCGGAGTCTTCTTTCTTTATGGCCTCATAAATTAGTTAAATTTAGCCTCCCACACAAGGTGGTCCCTTATTTTCCTACTTGACAGATGCAACTGTCTTTCGGGTTGCAAAGGTCGACAACGGGCTACACAATGGCTGGACACCCACTCCAGCCCGGGCTGGCTTCGAACTCATGACCTTTTGGTCAGAGTGATCTTAATGCAGCTGACACTCAGCCAGCTGCGCCACAATCCCGGTGGTAAGTTGTGTGTTCTGACGCAGTACCCAAGATACAGAACTCCTTGTTCTGAGTCACATAAGCCCTTTTTGTTTGTCTTTTATTAATTCCAAAGGCTAACAACAGCCTTCCTAACAATCCTCTAAGAAACTCTGTGATGAAGTAAGTAGCGGCAAGGAGCTGGTCTTTGAAGAGTGCTGTTTTTAGCAGATGAAAAACCTTGTGGATAAGGGTAGCAGTAGAAAAAATTAGGGTGGAGCTTGAAGCCAGTTATGTGGTCTCTGTGTAGGGATGGAAGAGTCAGGATGTGTTGCCCTTCAGGTCCCAGAGAATGAAAGGCAGAAGTGGTAAGGTAATATATTTTATTTGGCCAGTTTCTTTTGATGTATTCGTACACCAACAGAAGTTGATCTCATAAAAGATATTGCTTTACCTCTTTATATCTCTTTGAAATGGAAGACAAAAGAGATTCACTTTTTCTCCATTAACACCTCTTGATGGATTCCCTTTTCCGTGCAGGAGACTGTGAACAAACTGCTCCATCTCTACTTCAAAGATGACAAAACACGAGGTAATTGCTTTCCCTTCTGTCTCAGTAAAGAGGCCAGTTCTTTCTGGAGATCTTCCCAAATTTTACTGCAGAGAGATCAGGCTCTGAAATATCAGAGGTAACCCAAGATCCTCCTAGACTGCAACTGACTGTTATTCCAGGCCTCCCCAAGACTTCATTTTCCCCAAAAACTGATGCACATTACTGTTCTAAAATAAATGTCATGGTCCTTCAACTGATGCGATCCAGTATCTTCTTGCAGCAAATGTTAGAACTGGGCAGCTAATCCTCATAGTTGGTTACAGATTCTCAGCTAAGGTACACACTCTCTACTAGCATGGCCAGTGAAAAATAGATTCCCAAGGCTTATAGAAGCGAATAAAGGAAATTACAAACATGGGCAATCTCTCATCCCCACAGCTGTTAGAAGTGTGGAAAAAAGTTGCTGATAGGATAATTTCTTCTTCAGTCCTGCTGCATATCTTTTCCCAACCTTTCATTGCTAAGCTAAAATCAAACTAACTACTTATAACTTACTAAATGCAAATTAACCCTTTCTGTAACACTGGCAGTTGTTAATGTTTGATCATAACACTAACAATCACTCCATGCTCACTATAGTTGCCTTGGGTTGTGGGCTGGGATAATTGTGCTATGATGTTTTAGTCATGATATTTATTCCTTTCTCTTCTCAGTTAGTGGTGATGCTCTCTTGCTGATGGTAGAAATGCTTAAAGTATTTGTTCGAGGTAAGTTGTGGGATCCATATTTGTTTCAAGGAATGGCAGTCACAAATGGCTGACATGGTTTATGGAAAGGTGAAATTTAGTGCAGAATTCAATATTCTATTGTGTTCAATTTTATTTTTATAAGTAACAACAAACTTTCTGCAAGGTTAGAAGCCAGTTAAATCCAGAGGTATAGCCAGAGCTTCCATACCTTTCATGACTATGTACTTTCTTTTCCTTCTGTGATGCTTTTTGTCATGCCTTCCTTTCCGATCTTAGTAGTTCTAATAAAAAATCAAATTCTGAATTTTTTTAGCACAAGGATAGGATCATACTGCTGTATTGCCCCTGCTAGCATTTTTCACCTTTGACTGTTTTGTCCAGGGCTACTGGTTGTGATGGTCCTGTAACATCTGGAGGACTACAGAGTTCCCACTCTTGCCCTAGAAGTAGCTACATTGTTCACAGAATCTTTTCTAGTTGAAGAATTTTATTTCTGGTCCCAATTAAATTTAATATGTGTGTCTAATTATGTTTCCATCTGATGTTAAGGAGCTTATAACTAATTTACTAGTTTAAACTCAGGATCTGTTTTGTGGAGCCTCTGTGGGTCTTCATTGCTGGTTGGTTATGTGTATGGTGGTATACATACAGAGTTAGGCACATGCTTTGTTTTGTTTTATTCAATCTTGAGTGAATCACACCAAGCAAAAACTCTAGCACTTCTTCCTACAGCAAAACATTTGTGATAATGCTCTAAACAGGCAAATGTGTATGTATGCATAAGGCAGATGAGAAAAAGCTTCAACCAAAAACGTTCCCCCGTTTCCCTAAAGTCTTTGCTCTTCCCTTCTCTGTTGCATCCTTGACAGCCCTCTCTTTTGCTTTGAATTCTTTGGATCCATGTGTTACAGAGGCAGCAGCACGAGGCGCACGGCAGGCTGAAACGGAGGATCTGACCAAGGTGGATGTGGAGCATGTGGAAAAAGTGCTGCCACAGCTGGTATGTAAATCCCATCTCAGATTCCTTAGTTAAAAGCAAAAGGATGTGGGCAAAGGCATCTTAATTCCCTTCCTTCATGAGGCTGTTGGCTCAACTGAGCAACTGGAACTTAAGGAAATTAGCTAGCTAACTTGGAGTGAGTGTCTTGTTGCTCATGCTAATGTAAAAATTCTTATTTTTTTCAGCTTCTGGACTTCTAGAAAACTGATGATGTAAATCTTGCATTCCTGCTACCTTGGATTGACTCCTGGCACGAAGTGGGCTACACACTTCCACATGGAATCTGTTCCAGAGTGACTATGCTTACTGGAATGATAGTCCTTCGTGCTCCTGTCTACTTAATGACCATTCTTTTCACCTAGGTGCCTGCTTGCTATCTGATGTCAAATGGGCTGGATTTTTTTTATGATCAAAGTGCCGAAGCAAATGGCTCTGAGCCACTTGAGAATGAGCCCTATCCTGCTGCTTCTCATTCACTGCAAGGCAGAGCCTCCACTTTTCCGATGGGAGAAACAGGTGCCTTCATGTAGAGATGTGTGGAAAGAGTGAGTTTGCCTGGAAGCATTCCCTGCCCTGTAGGCTCTCATCACCTCGCAGGCTTTTAAAAGGATAATTTCAGGCCCTGTCTGCCGTCTGAGCTCTTAAACAGGAGCCGAGGCCCGAGTCTGTGCCAGCAGCAGGTACCTGATCTTTATTTTATAAATAAACAGTGCCTGTCCCTCAACCTTTCCAGCATTCCACTGGGGCCATGACATCAAAGAGGGCTTGGAACCTTTTAACCATTTGATATTCCCTTCAGAAGCTGCTTCCCTCTGCTATAAATTTGTTCTCACAAAGAAACTTCAATAAATCAAAAATAGTTTCCCTCCCTTTTGCAGGCTCCTTGTTGCAATTAATCATAGAAAGTCAAGTAGCTTCAAAGGGTTGTTTGGCCTTCCCCCCACCCCCTCTTTGTAGGACGAAAGAAAAACTTTCAAAAAGGAGCAGAATAACAAACAGCATGTGTGAGGATCCCACATCACGCAGGACCCAGCCCCTCTGTCAGCAGGCGAGGGGGAGGCTGTGAAATAGTAAACCTCACACATGGGAGAGGCAGGGCAGAGCCCAGCAACTCTGACTTCACAGCAAAATAAAGCCTAGGCCTGCTGAGGACAAAGTAACTGCATCTTAAAGCATGAACGCAGCAGTGCAGTACTGGTGCCTCAACCATAAGCCCTGTTCAATGGGACTTACTCCTAACGAAGAAGGTGGTCCTACGGTTGCTTATAGATTAATATCCAAGCTGGTTGACAAGAGTAGTTTGCCAAAGTTGTTTCTCATATATCCATTGCTATATGTTAATAATGAACTGGAACAAAAGGAGAGAAATCTGAAAGCTTGCAATTTCCATCAGCACTAGCCAGCACCACCAATGATAAAGAATCATGGAACTTACTGTAGAACATGGGGGGGGGGGGGAGTCATTTGTGCCTTACTCCTCATTTGATAGCAGAGAAATTTGACTTCAGGCACTAGTTAGCGAATATTACATTATTTAATCTAGCCTGATTGGGATCTGTTTCCTATAATATTTTTCCCCATTGCCTGCTGCTTCACCTTTTAACCAGATTGCAGGGCTGAAATAGTTTACATGTCAGTACAGATGTCAGTACCTGCCATTAAGCAAGGGCGTTTTCCCTCTGTTGTACAAAGACAGTGCTAAAGCTACACTAAACAAGAATGACAGTGTTCTGTTAAACCTCTATGTAAGCAGCCAAGCAAAGTGGAAAGACAGTTATATACTCTAATACATTATTTAAAAAACCTGTTCTATAGCAATGACAATACATGCAATCAAATCCTGCATATTTACAGGGAAGCAGAAATAAATATGGCCAACTTGAGTACTTTTTATGGACAAATGTATCTTAAGATTAATTTATACACCAGATTTATATTCTGCCTTTCCCACCTACCATTCAGGTAATTTATTTATTTATTGTATTTATATACTGCTTTTCTCAGCCCTAGGGGGACTCAAAGCAGTTCTTCCCTTGTCCAGTTTTTGTTTTCTTAACTACCATGTAAAGTATTTTAGGTGAAGGGATGGGTGACTGGTTCAAGGTCATCCATTGACTTCCTATCTGAGTGGAGAGTTGGACCTTGATCTGCCCATTCTGAGTCCTAGTGCGAATCACTCATTTCTACACCACAGTGACTTGTGACTTATACAGGCTTAGAATATCAATAAAAATATCTCATTACTCAGAACCTTAGCAAGCACCTCTTCTACCTTTTCCTGAGTAGTTGATTACACACTAGAAGCTTGTATCTTTTTGAGATAGCTGTCTTTTAACCTTGGTCAAAGCAAGACTACTCAGAAGTAAACCTTCTGTTTAAGGAAAGTATATTTCCTATTCCACTGCAGCAGTAGTGTGAAAGTCTACTTCTAATTTCATTTGGTTTGACATTGTCTATCTCATGATACTCCAAATAACTCTTTTGTATGTAGTTTTCACTTGTTTTTTTTTAATCAAAACACCCCCATAAATGAGGGAGCTTTGGCTTCCCATCTAATTTAATACCCATGAAGGAAGGGGTGCAAATGTACTACAGAGCATTTAATATGAATTTGAATACGTACACCTGTGACAAAGCTAAACTAAAACAGATGTCACTTTTTGATCTGCTGACACACTGATTTTTAACAGGTGTCTCTTTACATTTTTCTAGGGTAAATTCTAATTATAGTCCAGGCTTGGTGCTGAATGGGTAGGGTTTATGACAATACATGGTAACTATGTCCTGTTCCATGAAATAGCCAGAAGGAATTGATATTTCTAGGCATGAGGTCAAATACGTCTCCCACTCCTATGGATTCAGCAGCTGAATGGTAGAAGTCTATATATTTTGATGTACAAATCATATTGAAGTAGTGGTCAGCTTGGTTTAATCCGCAGTTTTATATAAATGTACCTGAGAGTAAAGTGTCACTGAACACAGCAGGACAGTATAGGACAGTATATATAAGTCTTGTTCTATGAGGTTTTGTAAGTTTACTGACTGCAAAAAAGAAATAGAACTTAGAATTATAGAGCTGAAAGAGACCTCATGGATCATCTAGTCCAACCCCCTGCCATGCAGGAAAGGCCTAATCAAAGTATCCCTGACAGATGGCCATCCAGCCCGTTAAAAAGTTTCCAAGGAAGGAGCTTCCACCACACTCCGAGGCAGAGAGTTCCACTGTTGAAAAGCTTGTACGGTCAAGAACTCTCAGCCTGAGTTCCCAACTTGATTAGTGAACAGATTAATTATTGAAATAAGGCTGGTGTTTTAGAATTTATAAAATACCAGTATTTACTAGTCTTTTATGTGTCACACCCTAAAGCTAAAAGATCCTATATGATCTTAGAATTTAAGCAGGATCAGCCCTGGTTGGTACTTGGATGGGAAGCTATTAGCAATCCGGCAAAACCACCTGAGGATTCCTTGCTTAAAAATCCCCTATAAATCATCAGGCAACTTGAAGGCCCGTGTGTGCGTACCCCCATCCCCTTTTACTGTTTGCCTCCTAATACAATGTATTAATCATCCTATATAATTAGATGTGTAATTAGTTGTGCTAGTCAGATTGTTCTTTCTGGCTGATCAAACAGGCCAGAGGGGGATTGCAGAGTGGGTGAAAGGGGCCTCCTTGGAATAAGACAAAATTCCAACTTGCCTAAAGGAGGCAGTTGTGAGGCCTATATTAAAAAAGCCATCCGTGAATACCCCTATAATGGATAATTATCAGCCAGTGTCCAGCCTCCCCTTTCTAAGTAAGGTCTTGGTGGCCTCCAAACTCCAGGGATGTCCGGATGAGATGGATTATCTAGATCCATTTCAATCTGGTTTCAGACCTGGCTATGGTAGAGAAACAGCTTTGGTTGCATTGACAGATGACCTAGACAGGAGGAGTGTGTCCCTGTTGGTTCTCCTGGATCTCTCAGTGGCTTTCGATACCACTGACCATGGTTTTTTCTGGGTTGTCTCTCTGGGATGGACTGAGAAGCACTGCCTTACAGTGGCTCCGGTCCTTCCTGAAGGGTTGTATACAGAAAGTAGTCCTGGGGGACTCCTGTTCAAACCTCCGGCCATTGTTCTATTGGTTCCCTCAGGGTTCCATTCTGTCCCCCATGCTATTGAACATATACAGGGTTAGTCAAAATGAATAGGCCAATAAGAAAATTAATTGTACCCGAATGTATGTTTACTGTAACCAAACCACAGCTACGTAGCGACAGATAAACTATCAAAGTTTTTTTTGAGCAACACACATGTACGTTAATGCCGCTAGGAGTCGCTGTTTTCAAAATGGCGGAATCAGGCAAAGAGAAGGCGTTTTGTGTGATGACATTTGCTAAAACAATGTCAGTAATTACGGTCCAGCGAGAATTTCGAGCCAAGTATGGCAAGGAACCACCTCATCGACATTCCATTGCGAGATGGGTAAAGCAATTTGAGGAGACGGGCTGCTTATGCAAGGGTAAAACCACAGGACGACCGCGTGTCTCCGAAGACACAGTGGAATCCATTCGTGCATCCTTTCAACGAAGTCCCCAGAAGTCGACAAATCGTGTTTCCATGGAATTGAACGTTCCGCAAAAAACTGTGTGGCGCGTGTTATGCAAACGTTTGCAGTTCAAGCCGTATAAATTGCAAATGGTGCAGGCTTTGAAAAAAGGTGACTATTCGAAACGACACGATTTTTGCGAATCAATGCAGCGAAGACTAGAGGAGGAAGGCTTTGCCAACAGACTGGTCTTCAGTGACGAGGCAACGTTTCACCTGTGCGGGAAGGTCAATAGGCATAATCTCTGCTTTTGGGGATCTGAAAATCCTCATGCCGTATTGGAACATGTAAGGGATTCGCCGAAGGTAAACGTTTTCTGTGCAATAACCAACCGTCACGTGTTTGGCCCATTCTTTTTCGCGGAGAAAACCGTAACAGGCATAGTGTACGCTGACATGTTGTCTGAATGGTTGATGGCACAGTTAGAAGAGAAAGTGCCCGATTTCGTATTCCAACAGGACGGTGCCCCTCCGCATTGGCACAACAGTGTACGCGAGTACCTCAACGAACACCTTCCCAGACGTTGGATTGGCCGTGCTGGAGTGACTGATCTTCCATTCCTCCTGTGGCCCCCCAGGTCCCCCGACCTCACACCATGCGACTTTTCTCTCTGGGGGTATGTGAAAGACACTGTGTTCCGACCTCCATTACCGCTGACCTTGGACGACTTAAAACAGCGCATATGTGCTGCATTCGATGCCATTACGTCGGATGTGCTGCAACGGATGTGGAATGAACTGGACTATCGCTTGGACGTCTGCCGTGTCACACGGGGCGCCCATATCGAACATCTCTGAAGGTGAGACAAAACTTTGATAATGTATCTGTCGATACGTAGCTGTAGTTTGGTTACAATAAACATACATTCGTGTAAAATTAATTTTCTTATTGGCCTATTCATTTTGACTAACCCTGTATATGAAACTGCTGGGAGAGGTCATCTGGAAATCTGGAGTATGGTGCCACCTAAATGCAGATAACGCCTAACTCTACTACTCCTTTCCACCAAAAGCCAAGGAAGCTGTCCTGATCCTAAACTTGTGTCTGTCATCAGTCATGGACTGGATGAGGGCAAACAAATTGAACTTAAATCTAGACAAGATTGAGGTATTCCTGGTCAGTCGTAAGGCAGATCAGGCAATAGGGATCCAGCCTCTGCTAGAGAGGGTCACACTCCCCCAAAGCTCAGGTCAGCAGTTTGGGGGTCCTCCTGGACTCTGTGCTGAACCTGGAGGCCCAGGGATGGCTGGGATGGCCTTTGCACAATTAAAACTTGTGCACTGACTGTGCCTGTTCTTTGAGAAGCCAGATCTGGCCACTGTGGTACACACCTTAGTTACATCCCATCAGGATTACTGTAACACACTCTACGTGGGGCTGCCTCTGAATACTGCTCAGAAAGATGGTCCAAAGAGCTGCAGCCAGGTTACTAAGGTTGGCTGCAGGGAGCGGACAACCCCCCTGTTGCAGCAGCTTCACTGGCTGCCAGTCTGTTACTAGACATAATTCAAAGTGCTGGTTATGACCCTTAGAGCCCTAGATGAGTGGTTCTCAACCTGTGGGTCCCCAAGTGTTTTGGCCTACAACTCCCAGAAAGGCCAAAACATCTGGGGCCCCACAGGTTGAGAACCACTGCCCTAGACAGTTCAGGTCCAGTCTACTTGGCATCCCCGTATATAAACCTGCCCAGGCCCTGAGATCTTCAGGGGAGGACCTTCTCTCGGCCCCACCTCCATTTCATGCTCTGATTGGTGGGAATGAGAGAGTGGGCCTTCTCTTTAAGTGGCTGCCCCTCGACTCTGGAACTTCCTTCTTCCCAGGGAAGTCAGAATGGCCCCCTCTCTGCTGTCCTTCCAGCTGGAGGCTAAAATCTTCTTATTCAGGCAGGCTTTTAAAGGTGGGGGTGTTTAAGATTATGTCAGGGTCTGCTGTGATTTTGTGATGTGATTTTATGTTTTTATGGTTTTAACCTGGATTGTTTTAATATTTATTTTATTTAATACTGTTTTAATAACAGTATTGTTGTATTGAAATGCTTTTTAGTTGTGAGCCTCTTTGCGTCTCTGTATGGAGAAAAAAGTGGGATATAAACAAACATAATTATACTTTTCTTGTAAATGAATACAATTTTTTATTGTGAGTAACTAGCGATGGAGCTGTGGCTTCTTTTGTTGTCAGCTGAAGTTAAAAACTGTGGGAAGATCTATTAATAGTTTTAGTATGGGAGCATATCAAAGCTTAAATTCCTTTTTGAAGCATGAGTCTAACGCCTTGTACAGCTAAGCTTGAACGCTGCAGCCATGCTGACTACAGGATTTGGGGAAATTTAATCCATATAACTAACTTTTCCAAGTTCAGTCCAAAAGTTCAATATTTTCTCTCTAGTCTTGAGGCATCAAGCTTCCACCTATATAATTGCTGGATAACTTATCCTGGGGAAAATATATTATGTGTTACATATAGCTTTGTAAACACTAGCAACAAGGGTAGGTTGAAGGGAACTGATGTCACCTTCAGTTTTAAAAAGTTAAAGCAAAGTTTCTAATCTGAGCAACTAAAGCAAAAAAGGTGCAAAAAAGTATTTAAATTGGGTATCTTTAGTTGTCTGTTAATTTGGCTTAAGAAAACAGCACTCCACCTTAACTAAGCAACTTAGTGTAAATATAGCATCTGTTCAAAAACCAATGTATGAAGCTGAGTAAATGCCCTTTCTCCTGATCCTGCATTGTAATTCCCATCAACCTATCTAGCATTGCTAGTGGTGCGGAATGCAGGGAAGTGCAGTGCAAAACCTAAAGGGCCACATTACTACTGAAAAACAACAAAAAGAATGACCACCCAGAATTGTGAGTGGGACATGTCTGAACACAAGTGATAGTAGACGTCTTCATTCTCCTGCTACAAATTTTTAAGGTAATCGCATCTAACAAACGTGAGATTTTGAAAAAACACTTAGATTTTGAAATGTAAGGAACTTTATGGATGAATCCTAGAAATAAGACTTGAGTTTGGCATTTGCATTATGGAACTCTTGTCCCACAGGCACAGTCTCTATACAACTTCTCTCTACCACTTATAAAAAAATATACGGCAATAAAACAAAAGTATGTTATGAAGAAACACGCATATACCTCTCTGTCAGGAGACCCATTACTAATGTTCATAATCCATCCTAATAGTAAGTGTGTGTGTATTCTGTTTGATTTAGATCTTACAATATTAAAATACAAAGTGCTGAGCATGAGGATTATACCCAGAAAGCACCTTTGGTGTCAACATTATATAGACCAAAAGAAACAATTGTAAAACCGCAGCCTAAAACTCTGAAATAAAATACCTGCTAACCTTCTACTCAGAGCTGCTTACTGATGACCTATGCACACCACATCCTTCCAGTTTGCAGAAAGAGTAGAATTGGTGCTGTTGTAGTGCAGCCTAAATCCAATTTCTACCTTATCTTCTGTGGCAGTCATACAGATGGCAACAATATGTGTATGACAACAACGACAAGTGGGGTACCAGTTTTCAACTCCTGTTGTCTTCTACACTCCTTAGTGTCTCATTTTGAGGGTGACATTAAATATCTGTTCTTTTCCTGTTTTAACTACTTTCAGCTCTGTGCTCACAACCCCATTTCCCCCTACCTTTTCCCTCCCACCACCCCTCCCAATTTTCTTCAAAGCGGCTGGAAACATTTGGAAGTAATTAGACCTGAAGGGAAATGTTGGCCAGTCTGGGAGACAATGACAAGTGCCAGGAACCCTTGGTGCCCCATCCAGTCACTTTGAAGTTCATTCAGATGGTACAATGCTCTGTTTTCTTTGTTAGAAAAAGTGGGGGTAGGAGGGAAATGGGCCATGTCAGGGCCATTGAATAGAAAGCAGGTTACTCTGAACTGATAGAGAACCCGATTAGTGGGAGGAGGGAGTACACAATTCAGAGGGAGACGGGCTGAAAGGCCTCCTCTAGTCACTCAGATTTAATACATCTCCATGTACATTTACGGAAAAGTCATACAGTTAAAATCCATTGATGTGGTTTCTATTTAGATGAATCTGAATATATCACCTGAGTGTTTGATCATTTTGGCTCAGTCACAAAATCGAATAAAGGGGCAGTGAGATCCAGAATTGCAAATGTTTAGCATTTGCTTCTAAAGCATACAGATATCCCTTTTGCTTACACAGCAACGGTATGTGGAAAAATCAAAGAATGCCATAAATTAGGCATACACAGATATACCTATGGATGTTATCAAAACACAGAAAGCAATTCAGGCACAAAAAACAAGAGCTACACTTTGAATTCAACAAAGGCTTGAGTAAAGTGCAGTGACTTGGCTCAGTACAACTCTGTATTCAGTAGAGAGCAATGCTGAGCTGTCTCACTAAATGCATCTCTCAGTTTAGAGCAGACAGCATGCACCCACAAGGCAGTTAACAGTTGGGTGCTCAGCCAACAGATGTACCTTACTTCTCATGGAATGTGTGCAGCGGACCCCGGGACAAAGGAAAACAAGGCTTCAGTGACACAAGGCCAGAGATGGAATTCCTGGACCAGCACAAAATGAACCAAAGCAGAAGCATTTGCCAAATTGGGGGCCAGCATTTTCTTTTCTATAAATATTTACAGATTCGACATTTCTTGGCACAGAAATGCAAAGGGAACAATAAATTAAGATTCTAACTGTCAGGCAAAATAAATTTCAGGACTGCTATCAAACACTTTCAATATTCTAAAATAAGGGGAAATGGATATTTATTTGAGGTACACATTTTATAAAAATTATTCTAAAATGTGTATAAGATTATTTCCTTTTGAAACAAGCTCAATATAAATTGACAAGTAACTAGTATCACAAAGGTTTTTATAAAACTCTCCAAGTTAAATGTTAGAAATAGCATGCAAAGGGGTGCTACTTTGGTACATTATGTTAATAAGTTTCCTTGATTTGTAATTCTTGAGAAACTTATTTTAATAAAAGCAAAAATCTGGTTAACTGGGTTGTTGTAGGTCTTTCGGGCTGTATGGCCATGTTCTAGAAGCATTCTCTCCTGACGTTTCGCCTGTGGCAAGCATGCAGGTGAAAACGTCAGGAGAGAATGCTTCTAGAACATGGCTATACAGCTCAAAAGACCTACAACAACCCAGTAATTCCGGCCCTGAAAGCCTTTTACAATAAATCTGGGTTAAGTAGCTACCAGGCCTATTCATAGTATTGTTGGGGAAAACGCTCATGCACATAACGATAATTTAAAATTTGAGTTGGTACAAAAAGCAAGCATAGCACATCCAGTGCATAGTTAGGAAAAGTATTTTTGGGAGCTGAAGTTAACATTTTAATTATATTGATAAAACTCCAAATGGAAACATAAAATGTGATTTCTACACAGATTGGTCCTTTTTGTTACATACTGGAATAATTGTAGAAACCCTGTTAGAAAACCGTATTTTTTCCTGTTTAGTAATGCTGTTTATATAATAATAAATGTTTTCATTGGGCACAAGTCAGAGGTCTGAAAACTATCAGATGTCGTCATAGTTCCATCCTAAATTATGCCAATAAGCCGTCGTGTTTTTCCTTTCCACACGGAAAACGTTATCCACAAATTGGTTCTGGAATTAAAGAGGTGAATTTGTTGATACAAGAAAGGTTTGACTATTCTCACAAGCCAGTTGTCGACAAGTGGCACAGCTGGAATCTCCTAGGGAAAGGGAACCAGAGCCTTTTGAAATTGCTGCTAAGTAGAGATACAGCTATCTTACACAGGAACAGGCCTGGGAACGCAGGTGATTGCTGTCACTCCTTTTTCTTGACATCACCGACACAGACTGGGGCTAAATGCGGCAAGGAAGAATTGCAGCTCCCATCATCCACATGGCTGTACTGGTGGTGACTGCGAAATGTTGGAGAAACTGTATTGAATTAGGTTCAAAGGTTGCAAAAGAGTGTAGGAAGCCCAGGAGAAAGGCCGGTAGAATAAAAATGGGTTCATGTATCAGCAGGCATGTGAGCACACACAAACTGACCAAACAGTTGAAATCTTGTTGGAAGCTACAGTTTAACAACACAGGGAGGAGCATACGATTCCTACCCCTGCTCCAAAGAATGCAGAAAATTTCTATCATGGATGAAGACAAACAGGTCAGCTCATTAAAGCCCTGCTTTAAAATTCAAGAAAGGAACACAGTAAGGAAGTAGAGGCACTTGTGTCAAAGACACAAGTGAAAGCTGACTGAAGTCAGATAGAGAAAACTGTAATTGGCTTCTTCTCACTTGAGGTGGAGACATCCAACAAGGAATTATGTCTCTGACAATCTGAAAACCTATATCTCAAATGTGTGAATAATAAGGACATTTTAAAAATCAGTTCAAGATTTCAACAAACCTAGCCATGTGCAAATCAAAAAGTAGCAATATAAAATGGCTTGTACGACTGCAAATGGCAACTAACGTCAAATGGAATAAAAAGGCCTCTGGAGATAACTGTGTATAAAAGATAGTGGGCCACTATTCCAGTTGAATCTGACTTTGGATTGGAAGCTCAAAATATGGTCTTTTCCACAATATGCATCTTCAACCATCAGCAAATGTTAGTGTATATAAGTGTACATAACTGACTTCAATTAAGTATTTAAAAATATTAAACATAAGAGACTTTAAGATGACCTGGTTTTGAATGCACTTGTCTAGAGTAGTAACTCCCAAACTTTAGTCCTCCAAGTGTTTTGGACTCCTAGAAGCCTCAAACTCCCTTTACCAATGACCAGGGATTCTGAGAGCTGAAGTCAAACACACATGGAAGTTCCAAGTTTGGTCTAGAGTAATTTAGTACATATTTGTAACTTCACTACCCCCCCCCCCCCCCCCGCAAAAGCAAATGATCTGCTAGTAGATTTTAATAGAGGTGATCTCATTGTTCAAAACTAGCAGATCAATAAAACAATTTAAATGACTAAAAATGCAATTTCAAGGGCCTGATGGATCTCCAGCATGAGAAATGGTAACTCATACTAGATGCAGGTGCTCTGGGGTTACATGCAACATCCACAAGACTGTTTCTCCTGTCTTCAGTCCCTTCAGAGTCTCTGGGCTCCTTTTCATCGGCACACAAAAAAGTAAACTTCTAGGAGTGACAATTAAACTTTTATTGACATTTCAAAACCAAAAGTGGACTTTTGCTTATTTATGAGGTGGACTGATCATTTTTGGCAGACCTCAGAAGATCTTATGGGAGAAAAATCAGTCTTCAGACATGCTGCAGTTGTTTGCTACTGGGCAAGTTACTGAACCTAGAAATGACCTAACAAATTTCTAAGCACCATTTATGTATGAGAACCACAGCAGCTTAGAGGCTCCTCTCCAGGGTGGCAAAGGATTTTCACAAATGTGCCTGATTACTTCATTTATTCTAAAATAGAAATGTAGGAGGTTTTCTCAGCTTTACTGTACTGCCATATTTGTAGCCAGAACATAATTCTGCAGACAAAACTTCTTTCAATTATTCCCATTACAGTAGAGTTGGCAAGAGAAAATGATGCATTGCAATTTTATTCTGAAAAATCTGTAGGTGAGGCCAGGCCTTTTGGTATGTCATTCAACATAGTACACAAAGTGAAAATGAGGCAGTTGAACACGTTGCCCCTCAAGCCAGGCAAGGCATTGCACTTGTTGGGCTATTACATAGATCCTTCACCTTTTTCCACCTGAAATACAAACAGAAAATAGCCATCACAGCTTTTGCAATAATCTTTTGCTACAGCAAAAACTTCCACATTGCTGCATTTCCAACAAACATCTCAAGCAGGAGGCAACCCAAATGGTAAAAGGTTGGAAGCCATGTCCTATGAGGAGTGGCTTAGGGAGGTGGGGGGTAAGTTTAATCTGGATAAAAGGTGGTTAAGAGGGGACATTTTTTAAAAACGTGAAAAGATGTCACATTGAAGATAGAGCAGGCTTGTTTCTGCTGCTTCAGAGATTAAGATACAGAGTAATGGTTTCATAAGGAAAAATCTTCAGATGGAAAGAGCTATTTGAAAGTGTAAAATGCTGCCACAGAGTGTGACTGAGTCTCCCTTCTGTAGAAGTTTTTAAACAACCTTGATGGCCATAACTATTACACCGGAGTGCCATAACTGTGCCATAAACCTACATGCAGGATGTTGGGCTACTACATAGATCCTTCCTTCCTGAGAAAGACACTGGTTAACAGCAAGTATTGTAAGAGGGTACCTGGCAGCTTCAACCACTTTGGCACTTTTCCAGATGGAGTTCTCCTGGCTTGTGGCTGGGAAACTTCCACAGCTGTGGCCATCTCTGGGTTTCCTGGTACTACAGTCTCTGCCGCTTCCTTTGGTTCAGGTGGGGAATGAATTAGAGGTTGTGAACTTGGTGGAGAATAAGTCACTGGTTTAGACGAACGTCTAGGAGAAAAAGTAAACATGCAGATGTTAAGGCACTTTAGATTTTGAACTTCATAGCAAAAGTTAAAAGATTTATGAGTTTCATGTCAACAGAATGCTTTTCAGTCTTTAGGAGATGGGACAGTGTGGGTGGCAATCTTCATTAAGCTGGGATTTACAAATCTCCAAGTGTGAACACATATGCAAGCAAGTTTTATCAATTGCCAATACTTTTCACTAGGCAAGGCAATCATCCATATCTTCAAAAAGGAGTACAGCATCTGCTTACCTGGCTACTAAAATGTCAGCTTTAGAAAGGGACACTGCAGATTCCAGCAGGTCCAGCCTCAGATAGTAATCTATAAACACACAGAGTTCATGTCTGTTAAATAAAGTAATAATTCTCAGGATACCTGTAGCAAAGTGCTTCAAAGCAATGAAGCCTTCAAACTCACTTCTGTTTTTAAAACCTGCATCAGTTTGTCCAGACATCACTCTGAATACTGACTGAGTGATGGTTAAAACACTAACAAAAACAAAACTGCAGACAAACAGACAGTGTCTCACCCTATATGTATATGTTTTGCTTACTCTTTGATTCTTTTGATCTTTATACCACTGGCCATTTACCAGTAAAATGCTCCACTCAGATAAACTGCTAGATGATATCTTCAACATGCAGCACAATTCTACTCTGATCTCCCCTGCAAACAAATGTTAAAGCCTCCTAAACTATGATCAGTTCAGCTGTTATGGTTATCTGAACAGATATCCATAGCAGTATGTATCACACTTGTCCTAAGCTTGAAGCTGACCTATTGGAGATGTGGAGTATTTATATATCTTTTATTCGTGGCTGTTATAGACTGTAAGTTCTATTTGATTTCACGAAACTATTTATGAATAATTAAGGTACATCCTAGATATTTTAAAAAGTGGTACAACAGCTTGTAGGATATACTTAAACCAGGTGTACTTGATCTCACTTTACTTATTGTAACACAGTGAGATTATTATTTATATTAACTTAACTAGACACAACTCCATTGACTGCCAGTCTGTTTCTGGGCACAATTCAAAATGCTGGCTTTGACCTATAAAGCTCTATATGGTACAGGCCCCGGCTATTTAAATTATTTTCTCTTCCCATAAGAGCCAGCCCAAGGTGTAAGATCTTCTCTTTATTCCAATTTCTTTGCAGGTACGGTGGTAACATGGGAGAAGGCCTCCTATGTGATTGCTCCCACACTTTATAACTCCCTTTTGAGGGAAGTTAGGAAGACTCCTTTGTTGTTTTCCTTCTTGTGACAAGTTAAAATCTTTCTTCTCTAGCAACCATTGGAAAATTGCTTTTAACAAACAGGAGTGGTTTTATGGTGCTATACTGTTTTCAATCAGTTTAGGACTAAGATTTTAACTGGTTTTAATTTTGTTATCATTTGATACTGTTTTTTTAAATTTCATATATTTTTACCTATATATTTTTATTGTACTCTCTGCCTTTTATAAACGGCCTTGAGTCCCAGCCTGGAAGAAAGGCAGATATAAACAAATAATGGGTGGATGGACACAAACAACAACTCCAATAGTTTAAGTCAATAAACTGAAGAACTGAACCAGGGGAAACATTCACCAAATCTTTTCAGCCATTATTAACACCAAGTTGGGGCGACTCCGTCTTTTAACTGGAGATGATGATAATGGTGATTTGTCATCACCATATACATACTCTGCTTTTTCTCTGCCAAAGGAGACTCAAAACAGCTAACAATAAAAATCATAAGTATATCTGTGGAAAGAATTGATATTTCCATTTATTTCATCTTAAACTACAGCAACTATATATCATCATTTCTATGCCAGGTTGACTTCTAAACTGGTATCATGGCCTGATATCAAATCCTTGGGCTACCAACGGTCCACTGATTTTTTTTCTCAATATGCTCAAATAGGTCCAAATACCTTAAAATTGGGATTGGCCCCTGGGACTTTGCTCCTTTGGACACTTATACAGAGCTTTGCTGAACCTTCTGGAAAGACACCAGAAAAGTCAGCTACTTACCATTATGCTTTTCAGATCCAAAGTATACAACAGCAGCAGGGAAAAGGTTAGCCTGCAATAAGAAAAATCACAGGGTTAGAAGGAAATAGAGGAAAACTGGGAAACGTCTCTTCTGTAGTCAGCTGGAGAGCATCTAAGCACTGCAGACAGCAGCTGTCTTTTATTCTACATTCCACATGCCAAAGGAGACCTTTTTTGCTTGTCAGCATATTGCTGCTGAAGAAGAACAAGACAAACCTTCATGCTGGTAACAAAGCTCCTTTCAATTATAGATGACCATGCAGTGGCCAACAGTTCTTACCCCTTATAAGTTTTCTATCCCACATTCTCAAGCTTGAGTTAAGAAAGGCAAAATGTGTTAGATCACTGACATGGAAAAGAGTCCATTCCACCCTTGTTGGTTGCAATAAGAATTACAACTTAATGAATGGATGCTGGAGCTCTCTCCGCTTCTCACACCACCCCATTCTTCCAAATGTATTGGAGGTTGTTTTTTTTTCATTGTACCATAAAAATACCAGATCTTGTTTGATCTTGAGGTTCAGCCCTGGATAGTAGTTCAGGGGAGAGACCACCAACAAATCCCAGGTACTATAGGCTATACTTCAGAGGAAAGAACTAGGAATTCTACCTATGCAAGAAATAGGAATTCCTATTTCTTGCATAGGAAACCCTATGAAATTGATGAGGTCACCATAAGCCGATAGGTGACTCTGTGTCACATGCACTCATAATTTTGAGAGACAGCTTTGCACTTAATATTTGTTAACTGCTCTGGGAGTCTTTTCTTGGCTAAAGAGTACAAATACTTTTAATAAATCAAGAAATGATGGATTAGCACAGAGAAGGGCACACAGAACTGCTGAGCGTCTGCATTTGCTGTACTACCACAGCCAAGGACTGTATTATTGGGTTGTTGTAGGTTTTTTCAGGCTATATGGCCATGTTCTAGAGCAGGGGTCCTCAAACTTTTTAAACAGAGGGCCAGGTCACAGACCCTCAAACTGTTGGAGGGCTGGATTATAATTTGAAAAGAACATGAATGAATTCCTAAGCACACTGCACATATCTTATTTCTAATGCAAAAAACAAAAAACAATACAATACAATACTTAAAATGAAGAACAATTTTAACAAATATAAACTTATTAGTATTTCAATGGGAAGTGTGGGCCTGCTTTTGGCTGATGAGATAGGATTGTTGTTGTTGTTGTTGTTGTTGTTGTTGTGTGCTTTCAAGTCGTTTCAGACTTAGATTGACCCTTAGTGAGGGCCGGGTAAATAACCTTGGAGGGCCGTATCCGGCCCCCGGGCCTTAGTTTGAGGACCCCTGTTCTAGAGGCATTATCTCCTAATTATTATTGTCATTAATAATAATAATTAGGAGAGACTGTATTATTGCCAGTCCTCCAAGGGGCTGTTAGAAATATTAGTCCAAAATGTGATTATATAAACACATTTTGTTTTTCCACCATCATAAAGCACTGCAGAACACAGATATTAAACATTTTGTTTTTATATCTGTCTTCTGTAGCACTTTAGATCAGCAAACTCTTCCACTAGTCACTTTCCAATCACAGTTCTAGATGCAAAGATGGTTGTTCATTACATCTAGAAATGTGATCACTGTATTTATTTTTAAAAAGAGGTTGGAAGTGGAGAGAATAAGATACTCTAAAGCAGGCATGGGCAAACTTCGGCTCTCCAGATGTTTTGGACTCCAACTCCCTGTTAGGCTGTTAGGAATTGTGGGAGTTGAAGTACAAAACTCCTGCAAGGCTGAAGTTTGCCCATGCCTGCTCTAAAGGCCTTCTTGTGTAAAACTTGCAGAATAAAGGAAAAGGAATAGCATGGATCTTATATAGGGAAGACTTGCTACATTTGGAGTTTTGTAAGTGTCAGCATTCATACAGATATGGATGGTGCAATAGACACTTTACATCTTCTTTAAAGAAGCTTAATGACAAAACTCTCATTAAAGGTCAAACAAAAACTTAGCAGTTTTCATTTAATAAAAGGGTCCATCCTTTCAAGGTTCTTAATTTGACTCTAGACTGACTTGGAAAAGATAGCCGTTTTGAAAGATTGGCATAAATAAATTTTAATTTGTTCATAAATACTCTAGAGACTTTTAAATTTGCCAGGCTAGAGGACAATGAAAATTATTCAGAATGGTGAAACTCTATGCTCCTAATGAATCTTACCAACCAAATGGTTGGGCAACAAAATGGCAAATGTGTGGTTACTCAGGCATTTTTATTTCTTCAACTCATTTGCAATGTATAAATGTGTGTCCTGAAAATGCCTGAGCACAACAGCTAAACACACACCCTTATTTCGTTGTTGTGTGTCTTCATTTCCTATTGATGGCAACCAGGGCCATAGCCAGAAAAAAATTTCGGGGAGGGTTGACAATTTCAGCGGGGGAGAGGGGGTAAAAATTTCAGGGGGGGTTGAACATTTGGGGGGGGGGGTTGAAACCTGCCTCCTAGCTCACGCTGAAGCAAAGAGGCAGAGCAACCTTCAATAGCCCGCAGCTCCGCCCCTGTCAACCACCTCCACCAAGTCTGGCCTCCTTAATGAGAGCATTCAACACACATACACACAACTTGGTTGCTTCACTAAATTGGCTATTGCTGCAAGTAATGACAGTGTGAATAAATTGTCAATATTTGCTTGAGATAGTGCTTACAGTTCTGGAGGGACTCTTAATTTTTTTGCATCTCATAGACTTAGCATAGGGATTTGGTTAACCAGTTAAAATTCGTGAGTAAACCAGGTTTTTTTGTAAAAAATCTGAAACATTTGGGGGGGGGGTTGAACCCCTAAAACCACCCCCTCGCTACAGGCCTGATGGCAACCCTTAGGCAATCCCAATCACAGGCCTTTCCTGGCAAGATTTGTTCAGAAGAGAACTGCCCTTGTCTTCCACTGAGGCTGAGAAGGTATGACTTGCCCAAGGTCCTTAGTGGGTTTCATGGTAAAGTTGGAATTCAAATCCTGGCCTACAAAGTCATAGTCCAGCTCTCAAACCAGTACATTATGCTAAAGTGGAAATACAACAGTTTTCCCCAAAAATTCTAACAGCAGAGTGACACCAGGATAAATGAAATTCAATAAAGACAAGCAAAAAGCAATCTACACAGCAACAAAACCAAATTAAAATTCACTCCTTTCAACTATATAATTCCACCACCAATGGATTCAAAGGAGAATCTCTGACTTAGGGTTTAAAGTCAGACTGTTGGAATAGAAAAAGAAAGGATATACTATTGCTCTTTGCAAGGCAAATGCTGCTGCTTCCCTTTTTTGAAGTGATGGATCAAGAGTCTGGAAGTGATCCAAGTGTAACAGTAAATATTTGTACATTAAATGAAAAGAACCCACCTTACTGATCTATTCTCCAGAGATTTGAAATGGGCAGGCAGCAAATTTAGTAACTGAAAGAATGGACATATGCATTCAGGTCCCAGGAAAAGAAGACCCTCTCTCCTCACACACAAGTACAACACCCAAGTTTCACCTTTTACATTCTAGCAATCAGGTTTTTCATAGTGCCAGCTTGATATTCTAACAACAGGGAAAAAACTTTATTCATCCCTTTAAAATACTTCCTCTCTCAAGCAATAGGACCCAAAGTTGCTAGCTTCACCAGGAACCAGTCACAAAGGCGTCTCTCCGTAAACGTTTTAATTAAAAAAGTACCAGACACAGTTAAGAACCTTGAGAAAACCCTTATGAAAGCTTTGATGTCTCCACTGCCTTCATCTGATGGGCTCCTACTATTTAGGGAATGGATTTTAAAAAAAGGAACATCCCCCCCTCAAAAAAAAAACCCCTCTTCACATACACACTATCCTTTTCACGCTAGCCACAAAGTTGGAAAATGAGGTTTTTGTAGCGTGTTAGTGTTGGAATTTTTTAATAACATCCCCTCTCTTTTTTTCCTCTCCTGCCCAATTATCGTGATGAATAATTAACATTCTGAAGGAGATAACTAAGCACAGCATCTCAGAGCTCAAAGCCCTTTAGTTCAAAGCCCTGCCCTTTTCTCTTCGTTCCTCCAGTTGCCGCCACTAAAACTTCCTTGTCAATCAAGCTCTGGGCACACACATCAAAGCTTCATGTGGGAATGGCCCCAAGGGGTCAGAGAAAATTCATGGCAGGGCCTGTGAGTGAGGCACAAAGAAAGAGGAGAGACAGAGCAGGGGAACACAGTCCAAGTATGAGACAGAAACACACAACACCAATGCTGTTGCACACACACACACACACACACACACACACAATGTCCTGATAAGAGCCACTATCCTATTTTTACTTACAAGTTGACAAGTAAGTCCATCAAGCTCCTCCTCCCCAACTAATTCTCACCACTGGCAAGACATCAGTCCAAAGCAATTTTAATTGGAAGAGACTTAAAGGAATGAAACAGCAGCTCAGGAACACACAAAATTTAGCCACCTCCTTATGGCTTGCCCCACCCCCCACCCCCGGATCTTCATCCTGCCTTTTTGATTCCAATAGTCCGGCCAATAAACATTCTCCTTTCAAGAGTATATCCACAACTCACCCCTTTTCATCAGGCTAGGTACAAGGCATGCTTTTTGTGTGCATGCTACTTGCCTGTTTTTCAGTCTCTTGTATATCTACTTCCCTGGTGTTACAAAAAATACCAAAAAAGCAAAATATTCAGTAGGTTTCATAAATTTGGTAGCCTACAACCAGGTACAAGACCTATAAAGGCGAAGTTAAGAGACTTGTACAGTAGCTTTGATCTTCTGGTCAGGATGTCTTCCCTGACACCAGCATTGGAACATATTTCGAGTTTAGTAATGTATGGATAAAACATCCTTCTTCCACTCTTGCTCTCCCCACCTCCACTGCTCTATAACTACCTTGCCGATGAGCTCCACATATAGCTAACATTGCTGGAACATAGTATACCATTTTTTTTTCTTATTCCATCGGACAAAGTATTCAATGAAAAATGGAATACTTGAAACCATTTCCGATTTCTCCCCTGGCAGCAGCTCTTTCCAAGTTATGAGTCACTTCTTGCTGTGGATTCCTTGGGCTTGGAGCTGTTCTTTTCTGGGACAATGCATTAAAGACCAAGAATCCTCCAGAACTTTTGAAGATCTCATTCTCATGTCACTTATATTTTCAATTAATAGCCTGAAAGTCTCTGGAGCTAATAGAAAGATTTCAAAAATTCTAAAACCCAAGCCCAAGTTAGAGCACAAGCAATATCACAAACCACTCAAAATCTAAATTTTAGAAAAAACAGATGGTGCACAATACTTTTGTTATTTGACACTTTAGGTGAGCCTAGTCCAGCATAATGTAACTCAACCTCACTGTGGAAAAATAGGAGCCATCCTTCTACAAACAGAAGTTGAAATTCCAAATTGTATTTACACAAAAATGGGTATCTGTGAAGTGGAACAATAGGGCATGTTTTAAACAAGCATTTATCCATCTCGCACTCAGAGAACATTGGATATAGGATGGGATACAAATATTTCAGTAAAGAATAGTTTATCTGGCTAAGCATGAGAAGAACAAAGAAGCCAGACGTAAAAAGTTCCAAAAGTGGAAACTAAAAGAGATAATGTGTATTGACTTGGTCAAAGGGGATAATGTGATAGATTTCTACTATAAACAGCATGACAGTTTTCCTTTATTTATATTTTTCTCCTGAAGTCACCAGTATCTTAACAACAAAAGAACAACTGCTTTTCTGGATCAGACTGGGTGAGGGTGGGGGGCCTGGTCCGGTCCAGTCCACCCAAAGCTCTTTTGCCAATAGCAGGCAGCCAGGTGCCTCTGGGAGTTTACACACCAAGGTATCAATCTACATGTTGCAATGTTATTGTGAGTGTTTCTACAAGAGCGACTGAGGCTTAAGTGACCAGGCACTTCAAGGTGGACTAAGGTTGAGGATTTGAACACAGTTGCCCCTCCTGTGACTGTGTCCTTAAAGAAGTGATCAGTTGAGAAGCTCAAAACTCACCACTGGAAAGTGATTATGCACCGTGCCCTGAAGTGATGAGACATCAGAAGTCCCATTAAGTTCAATATGTCTCCTGGTAAGTACAGACAGGACTACCACATTATAGGCTGAGAAACAAAGAAGGCAAATGGTGTCTACAATGCTTAACATTTAAGATGAACAATAGGCTCATAAACTTGTTACATTATAGCAAGTCTTAAGGTTTACAGTACATTTTTAAAGTCTGAAAATAAACATTAAAAAACCAAAGCAAATGAAAATCTAGTTATGGCAGAAATTAGCACATTATTTCCAGAGTTATGAAGCAAATAGATATATGGATTGCACATTTTGAATGGGAGATGGCAGCACTATGAGTACCTTATTTCTGAAGGCTTGGTAACCAAATACAAAAGAAGAAGAAAAGACACTTCCTGAAACTTCACTGTTGGGCAGAAGAGAAAATTTAATTGGGAGGGAGGCTTGCCAAGTCATACAACATACCTCTACTCAAATTTCCTCTTCCAAGCAACCATAAAAGGTGCAGGAGTCCTACCTTTACATCTCTGTGTTCTATCTGCTTGTTTCTCTGTTTGTTTCAGTGACATAAGAAGCAAGTCACTTCTCACACCAAAAGCGACTTGCAGTTTCTCATATCGCTTGTGACAGAATAAAAAAAAAAGCGACATAAGAGGCTAAAAGAGGTAAAGCACACATGGTAGTGCTTTACCACTTTGTGTATGTGTATCATCTAGATTTTAAGAACAGGAAGGAAACAATGTTCTGAAATTAACCCGTGAAACCTCCATGCTTTGAACACCAGTTCTAGATTACATAACCAGAACACAAACATAGTGCCATTTTCCAAGCACTTTGAACGATTCATGCATACCACGTAGTATTTCATATATAAGCTATCAGGAGATTTTTTTTGGTCGTGTCAGGAGCGATCTGAGAAACCGCAAGTCGCTTCTGGTGAACTGTAGCTTGTTTCAGACACATCAAGGTATGCTCCGTGCCAGCTGCTGGTGATCTCTGACTTATGTCATGCAAGAACCAGCTAGTGGAGACATATATGGTGGTATCTGAAGTCAAATTTGTAGGTTCAAAAAGAAGTTCTGAAAATAAGCAACTGTGATTACAGGAGTTAAAGAGGTTAAAATTTCATGCTAGTGAGACAGGTCAGGTTCTGTTGATGGAGGACTGGTGACAGCGATCTTCCCTACCTATCCCCCATGAAATCAACAGTGGGAGCTAGTTGAAGCAATGTTTCACCTAACTTTCAAGCACACTCAGAATATCCGTGCACGTTCCTGCCACAAAAGGATGCTCCAAAAGCTTGCAATTCACTGCAGTATTAACTTGCCACATTTGTTCAGAGGCCTTGAGATCAGGCAGAAGCTGCTGCTTTTGAAACGGTGAGCAGAAAGGGGGGACTTGCAGCTGCCAAAAGAGGATGCATTCTTTCCGTTACATGAGCTGAAATGATTAGAGTGCCACAGCTCCCCTGTTAGTTTGATGTTTAAAGATTAATAAGAAAATGAGTGCTTCAAAGGGACATGCACATGAATGCAGAAATCCAAGCCACTACCATGAAATACCACACAGCCACCCCCATCCTGGCCCCACTGCCGCCCCTTCACCAAACACGGAAACCAGCACTTGGAAAATTTAATCGGGAAGCTAGTGGATCAAAGCTTCTCTGACAAGAGGCAAAGACCATCTCCGGAACGGATATAAACACGAGAGCCACGGTCAAAGGGACATTGCCTAAATGGCCTTGTCTCATTTAATACTCAAGAACAAAGCTTCCCAAACTGAGAAGACTCTGATCAAACACAGAGGAAGCCTGAGGCAGCTGGAAGAGAAAGACTTAAACGTCTGTTACCTTTATCAGATAAATTCTTAAAGTGGAACTTGCTAGCAAACCAAAATCAGACAAGTTATGATCACTGAATTGTAACAGTATTAGTACAAAAGTGACTGCTATGGTTTGGATTTCTTGGATCACTTTGGGCCATAGGTCCATCTCCTTAACCCAACTGCCAGCATTACATTGTACAGACACCAGAGATTAGTGCATTAGAATTAGTGACCCTAATTCTCTGTGCTAAGGACATTTGAAGGAGGCACAAAACAGGTAAAAACTTTACCAACTGCAGAGGTGCAGCAATTACTTAGACTAAAAGACATGCATTATCTCTCAGACATAATGGAAAACCATGGCCAGGCTTCCGTTATGTTTCAATTGAGTCATGATTTCTTTCATTCTTCCTGCTAATGGAATCATATTAAGGAAAATTCAAATCATAAATGTTGCATTTTGTTCCGATGCATTACCAATAGAGCAGCAACTTGGTCAGCCTGGAGTAACAATCAGTTCTGCTTACAGCAAAAATCTCAAGAGTTCCAAAGAACATGAAGGAGCCCCAAATGTTGGGAAAATATGACTAGCACTGTTGAATTTTTCAACCTTAGTGACAAGGATGGGGGTAGCTTTTGCTAACACTCAAGGAGTTTGAAGATACAATGGAAGTGGGAGGGGGGAGTTAGATGGAAGCATGTGGTGCCTCTTCAGGTCCTTTGAAGTTGGAACCCTAGCTGAGTGCCGCCTTCTCCAGATTCTGGGGCTTTTACCTCTGCTCATTGCTTCTCCACACAAATTTAAGAGTTCTGTCAGCTGGCCATCTCAAAATCCCTGCAATGGGTCCTGCCAATGTGTGTTCTTAAGACTGAGGTGGATGAAGAGAAGGAAAAGAATCTCCAGAAGGGCCAATGAGCTCAGAAAAAAAAACCAAAAACAGCTGGAGCTGCTAGGACCCCTTGGCTGGAGTGCTGCAGCGGGGAAACCTGCAGTTGATCAGTTCTGCCCTCGAGAACACTTTAAAATAATTCATGGGACATGGGGAGAGTGCAGCCAGTACAAACAGCAATAACAAAATATCAAAGCAATGCCTTGAAGTCTTTATGGGCTCCAAAAACTCCATGTTGTTGCCAGTCTGCACATTTGCCCTACACACACAAAAAGCAGACACTCACTTCAGATGTAGCCCCTTTCCTTCTGAAGCGAACAAGTTGACAACATTTGTTTTCCTGGCTTTGATCCTACAATTTGAGTCTCCCTCCTAAATTCCCTGTGGCTATCAGGTTTAACAGTGTTGGCCTTTTCAACTTTATAATGGGGAAGAAACATCAGTAATTTGTTAGTTTGTTTAATAAGTCCGCATCCCACCTTTCTGCCAAAAAACCCAAAACAAAACCCAACAACATCCTGTCATTCTGGCACTTGTTCACAGAACTCTCTGGAGACCTAGGACCCTGTTATGGCAGTCGCTATGACAAAGGTATTTCTTCATTTAAAGACAGCAAGCCATCTCTATTTGAGGGATGAAGGGGAATAATCCAAAACCATGGAAAGAAAGGGGATCAAATTTATATTGCTGCTACCCCTCAACGTTTGTCCTTAGAGTACATCCCCTCCTCTCCTGTAAGAAGACCCTTCTCGACCCCACTCCTGAAGAGTTTCTCCCTCACAAATAATCTGCTCCATCCCTATCTCACCCCATGTTCCTAGCTTTAATATTTTATTCTGTATATGCGGCCCGCTCACTGTTACTGTGTTATGAATGATTTTATTTTAATTTTATATTATTTGTTGTATTTTTATGTTTTATGTAATTTATTATGCTATTGTTTATGTTTTTGACTTCTTTTACTGTGTTGTGTTGTGTTGTAGGGCTTGGTCTCATGTAAGCTGCCTCGAGTCCCCACTGGGGAGATGGGGGGGGGGGGGTATGAATACAGTTTATTATTATTATATTTATTTTCAAAAGAGCCTGATCCATTCAACCTCAGTTATTCTTTTTGCCTTCACTGTAAAGAATGGGATGAGTTTGTTATATCCTCAGATTAATGAAGTTTGGTGTAAAGGAGTTGCTTTGTTGTTCTCAAAGGGATGAACAGATATAATGATTAGATCTATGGGATCACTTTACTTTATCCCAGGATTGCACATGCTTTGGGGTTTCAAAGAACTCTTCATCTGGATGAATGGCAAGGCAGCAGAATCTCAGGTAGAAAACAAGCAAGTAGCATGGCTACAATAGCTTCTGCTCATTCATAACATGCATTGCTCATTAGCTTGTTTCAAGGATATATATTGAAAATTACTGAATACCATGTTTACATATTTCCTAACTCTGTAGGAAACATATTTCCTAACTCTGTACATTGCCTTATAGAGAGCCTAATGGAAATAGAGACAAGAGGCAGGACATTATGTTCCTTACAAGCATTGAAGTGTAATGGAATCTGCATTAACAAAAAATTTAATATGTAGAGAAAACAAGAGACAAATGTTTAAGGACATGAACAACATAAAATGTGCTGGAATATGAAAAATATATTCTATGAAAGCTTAGAGAACTGTATCAGAAAGAGACATATGCGGGCCCATTAAGAGAAGAAAATTACCACTTGGATAGGGTGGTAAGTGAAGATGTCCCAACACTTTATCACTGATCTATCCAAATGAAATATGTAGGCAGAGAAAATAGCTTATGGAGCAGCAGTTCATCTATGTAGCATTCCACCACATTGTAGTACATGATATTTAAAGCAGTCTTCTCCAGCTCTGCCAGAAGAGGGTATCTTGTGTTCATCCCTGCCATCAGCCACTGTAATCCCTCACAGTTCATGTTTTATGCACTTTAATTCTCTACATTCACCCTGCTGTTATTAAATAAAAGCCTGTTTTCTCAAGTTGGTCTTCAACTGCTATATTCCACATAGAAACAGATCTTGAGAAAGTTATTTTTTGGATTACCCACTCCCGAAATCCACCAGTCAGCATGCCTGCTGAGGAATTCTGAGATTTATAGTATTTTTTTCTAAGCCACGGTCTCTAAAATTATAGTGATAATGTTAATAGAAAACTGTCATTACAGTGTTCATATTGGCTTTTCTAGAGCCCTTTTTCATATTATTGTGCTTAGTCTTTGTATTCCCATTGCAGAAGCAATTGAGACCACTATAATTTTCACAGATGTAAGTCAAGGTTTGATGCACCAGCTTCCTCAATTTTGTGGCCCATCAATGTGCTGGAGTATGGAAATAACTAGAATAAACCTGAAAGGCACCAGGTTGTAGAAAGACTGTGTTTGCTATTTCTGTATCGCAGGGCCAGGCCTGAAGATAACATCCCTTTAAGTTAAAATCAGTTTATTCCAACAGAAATCACTTTGTCAGTGGGATAATACAGAGTACTTGGTGATTCTATATATTCCAGTAGACTCCCTGTTAGATGAACTGCCACATCTCTTAGAAGATATTAACCTGTTAGAAATATTAAGAATCACAGGTCCTCCCATTCAATAAAGTTGGGTTTTCTTGTCGATTTTGCTCTTCTCCTTATATACCAAATCCTCAAAGCAAGCCTCCACTGATTACATATGTATGCACCCCCCCCCCCCAATTTGCTGTTCAGCTTGAGAAGGAAAGCACAGAGATTACCACCACATCAACACTGCCCCTCATAAAGCTGGTGTAGAGACGGCCCCGGTAACTACACCTCCCAGGAATACAGGGGCTTTAGCAAAACAGCCCAATTAGAATCAGTAGCCAGTAAAAAGGGCATCCAAGAATAACAGAGTTGCCAAGGACGTGAAAGCTGGAACAACTTCTGCACCTATTTCTCGCCAAAACAGACACCCCCGCCCCCTTTCAGCCTCTGCCAAATGCTCAGATATCTGTGGCAGGGAAAGGTTATCCAAGCAAAGGCCAATATACACTGACTCAAGGAAAAAAACAAAAAAGGGGGAGGAGAGACTACAGATGAACAATTCTGATGATGGAGGGCAGAGTACCATCTATAATCTGCCAATCTAAACAGGGAAAATGCAGATGCAGTGACAGTCCATGAAGTTACAATAATGAAGTATGAAACAATGAAAAGGAGGAAATCTTTCAGGTGTGAAGGGGAAATAAGGAAGACATTGCTCCATCCTGTTTGATGATTCTGAATAGCGTGCAGGTTCATTAATGACCCCTTCTAGAAGGTAGACTGTTGCCTGTGCACCAGCTGTTTTTCCTGGGTAATATTCCAGGAACAGTTGGTGCAGTCTGTCTCTCATCCTGGGTGGTGCTGACTCACTTCGGAAGGAAAGCTGTGAATTTGGGTGCATTCCCAGTACTCCAGCCAAATGTCAGACAACACTAGTATTTGCAGTAATAGCAGTGTAATTTTCAGGTTCTGTCCACACAATTCTGCCAGAGAACAAAAGCTGGATATATTCACAAGTCAGCAGGGTTCCTCTGAGGAGTTCTACTGGGGGGTGGGAACGCCAGACAACTACTGCACTTCAGATGGAAGGTGTTTTAAGAGCATGAGCCCCTATGTTTACTGACAAACACATCTAAAAGCAAATCTCAGCACTCAAGACTGAAAGATTGGTACACATATTTATAAGTAATTCATGGTCTGCTATTGCTGAATGTGGACCACACACTTGAAGGTCAAGAAACCACTGGAAGCAGTAGAAATAGATTACCTGTCTTTGTACTGAAGTGAAATGTGACTGGGGGCGCAGATACTGGTACTGTTAGAAAGGGTTATGTGACCATGAGCCTCTAATACTACTTTGGCTCTTACAAAGTGATGTACACGAGGTTTTCTTCCCACCTGCTGACAGTTTCCTTAATCCTGACAAGACATCTCCACTATTATATCTGGATATAAGAAGGTTCTCTGAGCCAAACTCATTTATGCAGAGCACACCCGACTCTCAAATACCCACCCATTTACCATCACTTTCCTATATGACTCCACTCATTCTGTTTTTCAGAAAAACTGCCAAACTGTGGAGAAGTAAATCCTCAGAGCTGAAAAGTATAGAGGTTTTAGTATAAACATCAACATCAATGATATTTCACATTTTAATAAAGCAATGGAAACATACCAAAACATACAGCTCTCCTTAAAAAGCAGCAGTGTTAGAACTCTGGAACTCCAGGCCTCAAAACCCCTAGACAACTAAGACACTTGAACTGTGGCCACCAACCTCTCAGTTCACACTGCCCACTCTGTGAACTGCTTTCACCTTGTCCCAGGTTTTGAAATGGTTCCATACAGCATGGACATTTCAAAAGGGACGCTGTTTTGGCAAGCGGGATTTCAAAAACTTTTTATAAAGTTACCTTCATCAAAACATCCTATTTACCCATGCCTTGGAACTTAATACACGATCACAGGGAAACAGATCATTCATGCCTTCTTGGCTACTAAGCGAGTGATGCTCCCATACTGGAAAGATAACAAATCCCTAACAGTGATCCAATGGATAGAAGATTTAACAACACATACAACATCTAAGAGAGTAATTTGATAAACTTTACAAATAGAGTTATTATAATCAGAATTTTTGTCTTTTTAAAATTAAAATGTATGAGTAACAGTTTCTCCTTTTCTCTCTTCTTATTGATGTCATGTTCAAATTATGATATGTAACTGAGGGTAAGCAATGTAATTTGACTTCACATAATAAAAAAGTAAAAATTTCAAAGCAGGTATATGCTTAGTCAATTAAAATGCCTGAACACCTGGGAGACAAAGCCAAGCAATTTAGAATGAAGTTTGATGATTTTAAACAACCATCATTACGAAGTGCATGGGAGGGAAAGGTTAGAGACAGTGAAAGGGAGAAAGATTCACAAATTCTGCTGCCAAACCTCAAGTTGTCTCTCTCTGGGGGGCAGTCAACACTCCAGTACTCTAGCACATAAAAATAAAGGTGGTTGCTCAATCAACTGAGATTGTAGGGACTGTGAAAGGAGACCAAGTTTGTCATTTTAAGGTGCTTTGTGAAGTAGAGAAGGGAAAAGGTGCCAACGACCACCATGGGAGATCACTGATCCAAACCACAGTGGAATGGATGAATGAAAACATTTAACCGAGGCATTTCTGTCATACAAAAAAGCTGGAAACAAGCAGAATACAACCTGACAAAGATGCACTAGGGAATGCTGAAATAAAGGATCTACAGATATATACAGGCCTCTTCTATAGATCATCCAAACTGCTTGGTGAGGGAAGAATGGTCCAGTGATGCCGATTTTATTGTAGAGTTTTCCTGTACAGGTTCCAAACAAAACAAAAACACTCGCAGCAACGGGAAAGTGCAAAAGACTCCAAAATGCATTGAATTTTGCTGGTCTTCTCCGACCAGCTCAACACATCAACATGCTCTCATTTCATGGCAGTATTCAGCTTTACAATCCTAAGTACAATAAAAATAAAAACTCTCACCTAGATGACAAGGTGCTAAACTAAGATACAAGATGACAACAGAGGGAATATTTTTACAACAACAAAGGAAAAAGGAAAGTTCAAAGACCAAAAATTGTGCATTTGAAAGCATGCCTCAAGCAAAGACAGCCACACGTAAGAGTAGCACTTAAAACTATGTAAAAACCACTCTCTCCTTCTGCAACTGCTAACTAGCAATGCCAAAAACAGATTTTCTTCTGCATTGGCTCTTAATGAAATCGTTTATTATTAACTGTGTTGTTATTCATGCTTTATTGCGTATTAGTTATGAAACTATTTTGATTTTACTTCAAAAGGAGTGCATTACTAATTTTCCGCCTTGCTTTGTTGTGAACTCCTTTGAACATATTGTTTATGGAAAGGCAGTATACAAATAAAGGGAATGAGAGAGTGATGCTCCGGAAAGTGATCCAGGATCAAGAAAAATATTTTGCCTCACAACTTGTCTGATTCCATGGGTGGTCAGATTTTATAAAAGAAGCCCGCACTAAGAGTTTGGCACACATAAAGCACATGCATTCAGGCATGGCAAGAACATTGTGTGTAAGATCTGAAGAGAGTTGTAACATTACAGTCTGTCCATCAAATAGTCTCTCCCACAAAGAATACTGAAGACCAAGTAAAGTTTTTCCCACAACAAAACAAATATTTTATTGCACCTTGATTAAAATATGGGAAGACTGGTTAAAACTTCTTAATGGACTTGGCTTGTCCTAAAGAGAGCCAAGGACTACAAAGAAGCTTTTGGTTTCCAGATATGGATTTTAATCAATAGTTTAATCACAACCCCAGATGGGCTGCACCTCTTCTCTCTGTAAACTTCTCAGGGTTTCATGGAAAAGTTTTCTTTCTCCACCTTGCCACCATGACAAGTGCGTGGGAGCCAGAGATTGTGTTGGGTGGCAGCTGCAGCCAAGATGGCACAAAACAAGGAAAGGCAGGAGAAATTGCCTTCCCAATGAACGGGAAAGTCACTCGGTTCAAAGGCACAGGGGACCTTTCTTCTAGCATTCTGCTATTAATTAAAATATCTTCAGTTCCTTTGAAGGAGAATTTGAAAAGAAAGAAAGAAAAATAAATAAAGGGAAGACACTGAACTGCCTGCTCCTAACAAGATGATTCTGTGACTCACAAACAAAGGCACAGATTCTTCTGTTCCAGCACCAAGCGGCTACATGCTTCTTTGAACAGAGGCCAGACTCAGGTGTTAAATGGCCTCCAGGGTCTTCCTTCATCATTCATGAGTTTCATTTGTTGTGTTCAGTCCTTACATCCCTGTCTCATTGCAATGCAAAGCCATACTTCTGTGGCCAAGATGCAAAGAGAAGCCTAGGATCACACACAAGCTTCCTGCTAGCCAGTGCAATCAAAAACTACACTTTAAGCTCTAATTTTCAGAAGCAGTTCACTATGCAGCTGCATCACAATAGGAATGGGGAGGGACAGGAAGAGAGAGAAACTTCTGCTGCTTGAGAAAAATAAGTAGAGGAGATGTTTGAATCCTGTATTAATTACATTAACTGACATTAATTACATTTAAATGAAATGTATTAACATGTATTAAAAGTGCCCCCTTCCCAAAAATGCAATCATTGCAGCGTGGAATAAATTTTCATGGGCATGACATACATCTGCTTTGTATTTTGATGCGATAACTAGCCCTAAGTACCAGCAGAATATAGTGCTTTGAGTGTGGGACTTCAACTCTGGAGGCCAGGGTTCGAGTTCTGCTCAGACAAAGAAACTCACTGGCCGACCTTGGGCAAGTCACTTTTCTTCAGATTCAGAAAAAGGCAAAGGCAAACCCACTTCAAACAAATATTGCCAAGAAAACCCTATGATAGGCCTGCAATAAGTAAAAAACGATTTGAAGCCACAAAACACAACTACTTATGAGGAACACAGGTGCATGCTTCCACCTCATTCCATGAATAATTTCTTATTATTATATGTGTTCTGTTGTGTAATTACATTTTAAATAAAGTGGGAAGCTAGATAATGAAGCTCCCTCCCTGCCTTATAAACACAGCAATGCCAACTATTTTATGAACATTGAACTCAAACTTTTAAAAGTGAAATGCTCTCCCCTTCTTTTTGGAAGACTTATCTAACCAGTTTTTAAAGGCATAGTAAAGAGAGCCATACAAATCCCACTTACCCTGCTTCTGCCTACTCCACCCCTTGGTCCCTGATCTAATATATATTGGTACTGGAAAGAGATTTGCAAAGGTATGCAAAAATTTAAATGTGGTTGTTTGACTTTGATCACTGAAAAGGGCCCTCAGGACAACAGAAATTTGAACTGACCACTACATTATGTTTGGGCTATAGAATCAACTGCCATGTACAATAAAAACACACCCATAACAAAAGTGCATGGGCCCAATGAGTCAGGCAGAAAGAGGCCAAAGTAAGCATATTAGTCAATTATACAGAGACAGGCATGCTGGGTTTTGTGAAAACCTTCATTTCTTGGCTAGGTGTCTTTGTAAAAGGACAGGCCTCCAGTATGAAGGCAGGTAGTGATATTACTCTTTATATATTTCGGGGCTCTGACAACAGCTATGCTGGTGTCTCCTCCACATGGCCTAGCCAGGAAGCCAAGGAATCTCAAAAGCTCCATTATAAACAATTTCAGAGGAGTCTAATCCTTTCCTAAGTCAATATGCTGTCTGAAAAGCTCTGACATACACTAAGCAAACAGACTCCTCTTACACTCTGTATGACCTGTCCACCTCTAAATAACCCTAGGTACATTATCCTCTACAAATGACAGTTGTGGTTCTGCCTAATAATCTTTTGGGCAAAAAAGCTACAGTGTCTGTTGGTTAAGCCCTTTCACACTGTATTTCATTAAATAAGAACAAGACAACAGCTAGTTCAGGCCAAACCTTTTTGTGCAAGGCTCCTTGTCATTATGAACCTGCCCAAAAATGGGAAGGGGGAAGTGGAAGAAAGTCACTTCAGTGACCCTTTGTGCTGATAACCAACACAAGTTTTTGGATTACATGAACCATAAAGAAGGAACTGATAACAGAAGCAAAAGTTCCTACTCTTGAGACAAAAATGCCCATGGTGAAGTTGTTATGGAGAAGCTCACATCTCCTTCTGAAACTATCTCTGTCTTTCTAAAGAAGGGATCTATCTCACACTGTTGAGTATCATTTTAAAGTGAGACAATACTGCTGGAGCCAGATTTGGAAAAGCTTCCCATCATTCAGTTCATATAACATACATTTCAAGTCATTCAGAGATTCAGAAGATGGCTGTAACAATGCCAAAGTCAATCTCGCTCCAAAGCAAGGTGCTATCCACTGCAGTGAAAGTGGTTTGTGTGAGCAGCATGAAATCAATGAGAAAACTCTGGATATTTTTATTAAATGTTCTTTGTGCTTTTCCAATAGATATACTAGCACATGATATAAATCCACTTAGTCACTACTTCTTCTAACTTTTAATTGGCTTCCTTTAAGACAAAATATATCAAAAGTTTCAAAATTACCATACACATGTCACTTACCTGGAAGTAAACCCTACTGAAAACAATGGGCCTTATTTCTGAGTGAACACACACAAACAGATAACATGCATCTTATGTTCTAAGTTGCAAATAGATGAACAGAGGGGAAAACGTACTATATGAATACTGAACTGGCTGAAGCCAAATTATTATTCTGTTTTCATTACCAAATACATGACTTCTATATTCTAGATCTCATCATTAATTTTACAAAATTACTTGCAACAACTCACATGCATCTTATGTATGCCATGGACTAACTTCCAGGTTAGTGTGCACAAGATTTCAATCTTCATCTCATATAATCACAACAGGGAATACAGTTGCTCATTTATATCCAACCTCCTTTTTCCTCTTACACAAGTGATGAATTCTGCAACTGCCATCCATCCATATTGCATCCCCATTCAGACTTAAGTAGCTTTGGAAGCAGAGGATTTTCTGTAAAAGACTATGTCTTGCCATAACCGTGTGCACTCAACTATGGGATGTCCACAGAGCATCTAACAACACAAGGCATGTTAACAAAAGCTCTTAAACTCTGCAACTACAGAATTCATCTGTCTTTGATTTTACAGAGACCTACTGAAATAATTATTCACACTTTTAAAATCTAAACTGTAGATAATACTTTATGAGAAAGAACACAGACAAAACAGAATGCTGGACATAGCCATTACCTGGAAAAGGGTCAAACTGTCTTCTGTCAAAATGAACCTGGGAGGTGTAATGACTAAAATAAAACACAAAACTCTCATTAATGAAAGAGAACAAGCACACTCTAGAGCTGATGGGAGAGGGACATAGAAACTGTCCAGACTATTCCAAGATCAATTACATAACTATCAAAATATGAGGTTGTTGGAAACTGTCACGTGGTTAAGATAGTGGTAGTTGATATTATACAAAATAAAATTGAACTTACACAGATAAAATGGTATTTCTGGATCCGCAAGGTGGCTCTTCACAAAAGCCCTCAGAGCACCAACTGTCAACAAGAGCAAAGAAAAGGAGGAAAACTAGTTTAGTGAACATTCTTCTCTTTAGGACAGTGACCACATCCGCCTTGGGTGCTGTGATTTCAACACCAATTAAGTGACTGCTTTGAAGAATCAAACTGTGGGAGGAGCAACAGGCAATGGCCCAGCTGATCAGCACCTTTTAAAGGTTTTCACAAAGGCAGTCAATTGGCATGACTCTTTTTCTAGCATTAGTACTGGGTCCTCTGCCTTTTGTGATGTAATATTTCCTTCTGTAACTTGTTGGACCAAACAACCTCAGGTTGTCCAGTGTACCAAGCACATTATCTGCAAGGATTAAACAAAGTGAATGAGATTATGTAAACCTCCATTGTCTTCTTCTGACATCAAGGCAAGACAAAAAAGACCACGAAGGCATATTTCAGTTAACAAATCCTCTGACAGAGAAAACCCTTTTTAGCCCTGCCCCGCTCCCCTTTTCTTCTTAGTCCTGGTCCAGCTAGAAGTTCTTCTTGTTGTTGTTTATTCATTCAGTCATTTCCAACTTTATGACCTTGTGGCCAGCTCCCTGTCAGCTGCCACCCCCAGTTCCTTCAAGGTCAAGCCAATCACTTCAAGACTAGCATCCATCCATCTTGCCCTTGGTCTGCCCCCTTCCTTTTTCATTCCACTTTCCCCAGCATCATTGTCTTCTCCAAACTTTCCTGTCTTCTCATTATGTGGCCAAAGCATTTCATCTTTGTTTCTAATATCCATTCCTCCAGTGAGCAGTCGTTTTTGTCCCCCCTGGAGTATGGACTGGTTTGATCTTCTTGTGGTCCAAGGCACTCTTAGAATTTTCCTCCAGCACCACAGTTCAAAAGGGTCTATCTTTTATCTTAGCTGCATTAATATTGGGAGGACAGTGGATGGGAGAAACAAAATTTGCCAATTACCTCAACTCAATAACCTGGGAACAAGGTGGCAAATATACATGTTACACCAAGGAACAAAACTGCAGAAATGTACTTTGAGAAGGCCTGACAGAGGCAGCTGATGGGGATGGTCGCATAAATGGCTACTCTTGGGTCTCTGAAGGAACAGGCATTCATTGGAAGAACTGAACATTTGGTCTCATAGACATGAACTGGTGCAAAATAAGGGCAGAAAATTGAGTTTATGCCCCAAAGTGGACTGGGAAGGGTTGTCCATTTGCTATTTAGAGGTGCAGGAAGAATGGTTTTCATTTTGGTTCTTGGCACATTTAAAAAGGGTGGTTGATTTAAATTTTCTCCAACTTCAGTGTTTCCAGCTCTGGAGCTTTGGTTGAAACCATACTGGAACAACACCCTGTTGTTCAGCAGCCTCATCTCGATATGACTAATGTTGTGGTAAATGGCCTGAAAAAGAAGCCACTGGGCAGCTGTCAGGAGGAACATACCCAGCCTGGAGAACAAGCTTAGCTTTCCTCCAAACAACACAGTGCATATGTTCTCAGCTTTGAAAATAATACCCAAATAAAGCAACTAGTTCCATTAAAATGTAAAATACTTCCAGAGGCAAACGCTAGGCTCAGCAGCAAGGAAATGTTCTTCTCTTTCAATGTTTCTTATACTGGCAACAGATGAACTTTTACCTGTTTCACAAGGGTGGAAGAAGCCCTGGAGAATATGACGATCTGGGAAGTAAACCCTCAACACCACCTAATTGAAGACAAAAAAAGCAGACATCTATTCAGATAAACCGAAAACTAAAATATGACTTTAGTATTTTGAAGTAAGATCTCAAGAATCTGCATTCTTTTATGAAGGCTCGATTATGGTTGAAGGTCAGTCTCTGTCTGGGACCGGTAAAGAACAAGAGTGGATTCCTGAGGTGATAGAGTGGATAAATCTGTATATGAATCAAGTCCCAGTTCAAATCTTGCTTTGGTCATGAAATTAACAGGTGACTTTAGGCAAGTCTCGCCCCCTGACTGCAGTACAGAATCATAATCTGTTAGCCTGCTCCATACAGGAAGGATGTGTTTTTTTAAGGAGGGAGTCAGTCCCCAGACTCATGGGGCAGCCGTTGGAGTCATACAGGGCAGGAGGAGATATATGCAGAGGGCGCCCAACTATACTACTCCTTTCCACCTAATGCCAAGGAAGCTGTCCTGACCCTAAACCAGTAATGGACTGGATGAGGGCAAACAAACTGAAACTTTATCTAGACAAGACAGACGTATACCTGGTCAATCGGAAGACAGATAAGAGAATAGGGATCCAGTCTGTGCTAGCTGGGGTCACACTCCCCCAAGACACAGGTCAACAGTTTAGAGGTCTTCCTGGACTCAGAACTGAACCTGGAGGCCCAGGTTTCGGCAGAAGCCAGGGGGGCCTTTGCACAATTAAAACTTGTGCACCAACTGCGTCCATTCTTTGAGAAGCCAGATCTGGCCATAGTGGCTGTGCAGGTACAGCTGTACCAGGAGCTCCAATTTTGTTTGCTTTGCATTTAATGTTTGTTATAGTCCTAAGTTTCAGGGACTCTGCAGATAGGTGGCTTCTTTTGGCTGCAATCATAGAGCAAGCCACCTGTCAATTATAGTTAGGTTCCCTGGTCCCGCCCCCTTTTTGGGTTTTTGGAGGGAATAGGAGCCTTTTTGGGTTCAGTCCACACAGAGAAGCTTTCATGCAGGACATAATACCAAGAGCTCCTGTAGAAAGCTTCGTCTTCTACGGCTTGGCCGGGGAGATATACAACCTACAGCTTGGCCGGGGTTATACAGCCCACAGCTTGGCCGAGGATCATACAGCCTTTCAGCTCCTTTGATGAGGGACTTCAGCCAGCCATCACCGAAACCTGAACTCCTTTTCCCTTAGAAGTCTACAAAGCTCTGCTTGGTAAGGGTCTCTCGCGGAAGCCAGAAGCAGTTGGTACTGGGTGTAGGGGCTCCACGCCAACAGAGGCAAAGACAGACTGCCCAGATTAGAAGTTAAGGATTTCCCCATTAGTTACATTTAAGAAGAGAGTGCCTGTTCCCTGTGGACAAGATTGAAAGAGCCAATAGACTGTTAAGAAAACCTTAAAGTACCTGTTTGTTTTCATCAATAAAGAACTTTGCAGCCCCGGTGTCCCGTTGGGCACACAGAATGTATGTCCTGTCTACAGTCTGATGCACAGGCCCAGCGTGCGACAGCACAGTGGTACACACCTTAGTTACATCTCATCTGGATTACTGTAACGCGCTCTATGTGGGGCTGCCTCTGAATAGTGTTCAGACATTTCAGCTGGTCCAAAGAGCTGCAGCCAGGTTGCTAACTTGACTGGCTGCAGGGAGTGGACAGCCCCCCTGTTGCAGCAGCTTCACTGGCTGCCAGTCTGTTACCAGACACAATTTAAAGTGCTGGTTATGACCCTTAAAGCCCTAGATGGTTCAGGTCCAGGCTATCTGACCGACTGCATTCCCTTGTATGAACCTGCCTGGGTCTTGAGATCTTCAGGAGAGGCCCTCCTCTCAGTCCCACTTCCATCTGAAGCTCAGTTGATGGGAACGAGGGAGCGGGCCATCTCTCTCAGTGGCTGCCCTTCAACTCTGGAACTTACTTCTTCCCAGGGAAGCCATAATGGGTTCTATTTACCTTTGGATAACGCTCTAACTTTTCCTTCATTTGAGCTTCTCGCTGTGCTTGTGTCATCAAGGGAGCTTCTTCCAAACGCTTCCTAGAAAAACCAGATACTTAGCAAGCCAATACAGTCAAGACATCAAAACAGCCAGCTGTATTGCTACTTTACCCAACTGGCTAACTATCAGCTAACATCAACATACATACTCTGGTTTCTCTTCAGATCGTATAAGCTTACATACATTTTGACAGTCTGCTTATCATCATCCACCTCTGTGTAAGAAATTTTCCTAACAGACAGAACCAAGCACTTATATCTGTTCTAAATAGAGAGTGGTAAAAGAGACACCAATTTAAAAAGAACTCTTAGGACTAAATTGCTTTAACCATAACTGCACTACTAGATTTCATCTGGCTTAAGTACCATTCACATATCTGATTAAGTCTGAACATGTCTCAAAATAAGTAGTGTGCATCAACACTGCATGTATTCACAGCTAATTCAGATGAACTTTCAAAATAATACGTTGTACAATTTGTTTTAGGTCAAAATGAAAATACTCATTGCTATTTGGGGGGGGGGGTATTCTTGTTGCATTTTCAAAGAAATTGTAACAAATATATATATTTAAAGTACATAATGAGTATGCAGTTGTATGTGTGCATGTTCCCTCAGGTCATCTGTCAATGTATGGCAATCCACTAATTTCATAAGGTTTTCTTAGGCAAGAAATGCTTAAAAGATGGTTTGCCAATTCCTTATATGAGTACTAATATTTTGGAAATGCTTTTCACACACTCCTCTTAACCTGTATGACTCATTCGGTTTCCAAAGAACATAATAACATGAAAATTAGTGTTGGAAAAGGAGATTTGCTGAGTATATGAATATACCTACTGATCCCCAAAGAAGGTGAAAACCTTCAACAGAAGATGCAAAAAAAAACAAAAAACCATTTATACAAAGAAGCACTGATAGATCCCCAAAGAAGACCAAACCTTTCAATTGAAGATACCAAAAGAAAGTCAAATACTTCAGCTGGAGATCCTACACTGAGCAAGGAGTTGGACTTATGGCTCATGAGGACCTTTCCAACCCTATGATTCTATAAAACTTAAACATAAAGTTCAATTCAACTTAACGATGGTACAATGGAATGCCATACCACAATACCAAAGGAATGATTGGAAATTTAAAAGGGAAGTTTGATTCATCTGACATTTAACTGAAATTGTTGATTCAAAAAAACTTCTGAGAAGGAAAGGATATATTGTAATCAGAGAGCATACAAAAACAACTTAGAAGTGTTCTTACAACCTTCTCAATTAAATCCCAGCTCTGCAATATATCTCCATCTACTCTAAAAATGATATAGCAATCTTTGTTGAAGGTTTAAAAAAAAACAAAAATGATCCCTTTAAAAACTTCTATGTGTTTTAAAAGTAATCTTCAAAGGAAGAACAATGCATGAAAATATAGATATAGTAATGTACTTCTGCAAAAGTCAGTAGTACACAATCTTACAGCTTGCTTATCTGTAACTCTGGCTCCTCAAGTCACTCATAAGTTGTTCAGTACTCAAAATCTCCTAGAACTGATGTTGTTTTTTGGTAGGAACTTTCTTCAGTTCCCAGTGCACATATCTAGATGAGATTTCTGCTGATCCCTGCAGTTTCTGGTCCACAGCAGTAGCAGAATCAAGAGAAAGGTTGGCAGGCTGTGTGAGTTCATAATTTTCATTCAAAAGAACTACAGGTAAGCAACATAATCTTCTTTGTACTCACATATGGGTATAATAGAAAAAAGAGAATGGAGACATAATTCACTTTGCTTGTTCACATAGAAGGCCACTGCAGAACTATTGGCAACTATTTGCATCAGTGGATGAATCATTTGAATGCATACAGCGCCTTCAGAGACAGACACAAGCTCTAGCATGTTGATGTGTAACTGTTGCTCAGCAGTAGTCCAACAGCCATATGCTGTAAGATGTTTGAGGTGCACCTCCATTTCCACAGTGTTGACTAAGGCTTGATGGACTATGAAAGCTAATGGACTGTGGAACACATACTGGTGAGGAGGTAGATATGATCCTTCCTCATGAAAAAAAACAGAAAAACTTGAATGAAAGATCACATTTAGGAGAATTGAATGAATATTTTCTGAAGGATTTACTGGCATAGGTGAACAAATACATTTGGTTGCTGCTATCAGTCCCCAAGAGGACACCTATCTCTGTTGAGCTATGAACATAATTCATTGTACTTTCCTAAGGAAGGTGACCAGTCAGCTCTCCCCAAGGAAGGATTGTTCCAGCTTTGAATACAAATGGGTGATGATGAACTAGAGGCTGTATGGGTTTGATGTTCAACTTTAGACTGATGACAAGTTTAAGACTTAGTAAGAGATCAAAGATAAGATGGCTGTCCAGGACAACTTGTATCTAGATGGAGCAACAAGATACTAGTTGTTGAGGCATGGAGAGGCCAAGCTACCAAGAGTTTTAAATGACTATAAAGATCGCCATGCATTTTGTAAAAATAATTGATACTGTGGCTAATCTAAATGGCAGTACTTGAAATTGTATGTTTCACTGAACATAAAACAGAAGACATGATAGAAATGGGTCAATATGCATTCTTGAGATTGGCCATGGCAAAAGATGCTCCCTCAGGACAACCCCTCTCTTAATCCACTTCAAAGTGGATTATAGTCCCTTTGTAGATGGGGTCAAGACTTTCATGATTCCTTAGTACTGAGTCATGGCAGTAAAAGTGGTGTCAGGCTGCATTCATTCTACAGTATAGATGCACCCAAAGCCTATTCTAAGGCACAAATGAGCAGAAATTCCTAAAAGAGCTGCGATTCCATTGGCAGACAAAAAGCAGCAGGGAGATTGTGAGAATCCCATCTAGATATGCACACTTAATCAGCAGAGTTCCTGTTGAAAATGTTCCACTTAGCTGCAGAGAGATTTGATCAGGTGCAAAAGGCTCCAAACATTAGTCACAGAAACCATGGTCACTCTAATCCTTTTGTGTCTGCATTACTCTTTCCATGTTCTTTGAAAAAGCCAAATACAACAATCAAGTAATTCCCGGTGTGATAATTATCACAACAGTTAGTAAAGTTAGTTTCCAAAAGTTAGTTTTGGAATCATTATTTCTCTTTTAAAATGGCAATGAGACCTAACAACAATATATTACACAAATAGAGAATATTATTTCTATAATGTTCATATCAAATGCACCTAATATTCTCCTGCAATTGCATGACAGCAATTCCTTTCCAAGGATAGGACACTCCTGCTGGGTTTTTTTAAACCCTCTGATTTTAATGTTTTAAACTCCTGATCTGTGACCTTAACAATAAAATTCATTCTTTCAAACTGCAACACAAGAACCTCCTCTAGGGCAGCCTGAAGTTTGTGGGAGAACACGGCTCATTTGTTCCCACATTTTCATATTCTCTCCGATCTCCAGTTGCATTCCTCCCTGTGACAGGTCCCATTCTCTGGGCATAGCCTTTCACCTGTAACTGAGGATTCTAGTTTTCAACCAGACAGTATCACCATTCCAAAAAGGAGAAAGAAAAATCCTGACTTGAAAGTGACAAGGATTTACTTTTTGGTTTAGCACACGAGACTTACACTAAGATCAAAGAGATCTATAGGGGACTGCCAATAAGCAAACAAGGAAACCATGAACTTTGTTGTCCAGTCGTCTATACTCTTTCCAGTGTTTATGCAAGAGTTGTTTAAGCAACTACAAGTAGAGAAAGAATTTCTAGCAATTTTGTGACCTAGATGAATTCACTAGATTTACTGAAAAACTACAGGATGCAGGAAACAAAAAAAAATCAGTTAGGAAAATTCTATTTTAACGAATAAATTCCTAGCCTTGCAGGATGCAAGGAATTGTGATCCACTTATATATACAATTTTTAAGGGACAAAAATATGTGTGCATGGAAAAATTACTGGACCCTGTTCTGAATAGGCTATAAAAGAGGGAAAGGTAGGGATTTTTTTCTTTTAAAGATAAAAAGCTTCATACACATAATGTGAGCATTAAAATGCCATTGTCTAGACTGCATATTCAGTGCAAAATGTCTCTCTTTTACTCCTGAGTCCATCTTAGGGCTTCAACGCTATGCACAAATAATTGGGAGTGCATCCATTTGAAACAAGATCTTTATTTCTGAGAAAACATTCTACCTTTATCTGATTTGAAACTAGACTGAGGGGTTTTGAAGAGTTCTATATTGAGAATACACTTGCTTGGTTGGAAAGCAATAAAAGCCCCCAAATCTCCAAAAACATGGGGATACAAAGCATAACTAGGAGATGAGATGTATTTTTCTTACTGTAGTCAACTGCTGTAATTCTTTCAGAAATCAGGCTGGCACATAACCACACAATGATACATGTTGTACCAGCAAGACCTTGAAACAGACTAAGAGGAGTCATTTAATGCTAATGAGAAAGAAATGTACCTTTCATTCTGGAGCTGGGCCAAACGTTTCCTCACATCATCTACTGTCACCTCAAAGAACTCATCAGGAAGGTCTTGCGAGATAGAGCCTAGTGGATGTTGCAAATCTGGATGGCACACAATTGGCTCTCGCTCCAAACACTGCAAGACAATGCAAAACAGAAGCTATGTTGCTTTAATCCACAAAATCCCGCAGATATCCGCATTTACAAAATAGCACCTAGAATCATAGAATCATAGAGTTGGAAGAGACCTCAGGGCCCATCCAGTCCAACCCCCTGCCAAGAAGCAGGAAAACTGCATTCAAATATGTTTTTGAGCTATTTCAGTTGCCTAGCTGCTATTGTAAAATAAATTTATACCACTAAACAAGAGGCTAATTAGAAAATTTGTGTATTCATAATGAACTACAATACCGTATGTAACATTTGTTACCATCCCAATTTTGTGTATTTACGTGGCTTATTAAGTCACAATGTCTCTGTACTCATCAGTATAAAAGGTCCTACAACAAAAAATATGTTGGCTATGGAGGACTACCTACCAAACAAACCGTCAGAGAAGTAACAGATAGCCACAGACACTGGAAAAACTAAACAACTTGGAAATCCTTCTCCAGAAATAATAAGCAAGAAAAACAGACTGCTTCTATCACACTCACAAGCCAACAGACTATACATAGGTAGAACACATTTTATAGCACAACAAGATCTGTTTCTTGTGGTGATGTGCCATTGTGTCAAGGACAGATTAATGCAACCCAGGGAGTGCTTTGATTGTGTTTTTCCTGCATGGAAGGGGGTTAGACTGGATGGCCTGTGTGTGGTCTTTTGCAGTTATATGATTATATTATTCTATCTATACTGCCATATAATGCAGTTTGAAATTGCACTGTATGGCCAGTGTAGATTCAAATAATGCAGTTTAATTGCATTGAACTTCATTATATTAATCTATACTGATTGTGTAATACAGTTTCACGCTGCATTATTTAACAGTGTAGATGGAGCCCTAGAGCTTTCCGAGTAAGATTTAGTCAAAGGAGATTTGCCATTACCCTCTTCTAAAACAGAGAAAATGCCCAAGATCACGCAGAAGGCTTCAGTGGCTGTGCAAAGATGTGAACCTTGGTCTTCCAGAGCCCTAGCACAACATTCAAACCACTACACCCTACTGGTTCTCTGTGTTGTACTATACCCTATATTACATTCCAAACAAGAATCTTCAGGTTTCTATTCCACCAATGTACAAATCCTTCCTCAGTCTGAAACTAGATCTTGCTGATTCCGATGAGCTAGAGAGGGTGGTATGCAACCAAGTTGTTGTCTGACTAACTCTATGAATCTAGAGGGAAAGAGTCATGGCACCACTTGGTCTGTATAGTTAATAAGATGCTTTGAAGGTGATCGTCAATGATCTGCCTAGCCTGACCCCAGACTCCATGAACTTGGATGTTCCTATTTATAATCGCACCCACATCCCCACGCCATAATGTCTCTAGTACATCCCTGTCTCTACTCTCTTTGCCACCCACACATCCCCAGACATCTACTGTCCTATCTGATCCTCACTTTGCACCACCCCACTCCCATACCCCGAACAAGACCTCTGGGAATAGAAGGAGTCTTTCTCAATTGTCAGTAGAGACAACACAAATTACAAGGCAAGGTTTCCTCTATTTGTGGGCACCAGAGGGTAATTTGGGAAGTTAAAAGAGTGAGGTTGCGTGGGTGGGACCCTCTGCTACTTTTAGAAAGTTGACGAGAGTTGGGCCTAACTAGAGGGTGAAGGAGCCTGATTGTAGCTTTCCCTGGGCAGAAAGCACAAGGAGTACCCACGACCTGCCAATCTGTCCTGTTGCAAAGACGACTGTCGCCTAACTCCGGCTGTGTAGACACTGGCAGCAACAGCACAGGACAGATAAATATCTTATAGTAAGAGCGGGAGGCTTCTCCTCCTGAGTTACTGAGAAGGGGAACATTCAGCGCACAAAACTTTGGGCACTTTGTTGCTCCTCTCTAGATACCAAGATAATTTATTGGAATGTTTTTTTTATTATTAAAACACAATTACTGATTAAAGAAACCAGCCATTAGGTGCAACTTCATCATAAAGTGAAAATGAATGAGTCCCAGGCACCATTCTACGTTCTTTTTTCTTATTTCTACATCTGTGAGCTCCAAGCCAAACTCACAAGGGAGGAAGCAATTTCTGCAAGACCTCACAACCTCTGAGGATGCCTGCTATAGGTGCAGGCAAAACGTCAGGAAAGAATGCCTGCTATAGGTGCAGGCAAAACGTCAGGAAAGAATGCTTCTATAACATGGCCATACAGTCCGAAAACCCTATAAAAACCCAATTTCTGCAAGTCATATATGGCCAAAATACAGGTTCTTTGTAAGGAAGTTTAGAGGGATGGATACATTCTACACCATGTCCAGGCTCTTCCCTGAGACTAAGAAGAGATTAGAATCGTGGTCCGCCAGCTAACATCAAGTCTGAAAATCATTATTTATTCTAAAAGTGTCAAACTAAAGGAAAACAGTCATAGCAGGACCTCACAAAGAGAACCAGAGAGCTCAAAACATAAAGAAATGATTAAAAGCCTAAGTCAACATTCATTTGAGAAAACAGAATGAGGCAATTAAAATGACAACTTTGTGTCACAATTGTGACATTCCTTTATGTACGGCTCACTTTATAATTTCTTACTGCCCATCTAGCTGAGTTGGGCTTTTGTGTTCTACTTGTTCACTTCAAATGTGATAATACTGAGTTCATCATCGGACAAATGCCATTCTTCAATAGCTGGAGAAAACCAAGTCTAGATTCCCCTGAGAAGTATGTTCCCCTGAGAAGTATGTTCTGGCTTAGTATGACATAGTTCCAAATTAAGAGCTGTCAGCATTCAGTTCTCCTCTTAACTGTTCAATAAATAAAGGAAGTATCAGAAGGGCTATGTCTAGAAACAAATAACTGACTTGAAAACAGAATTAATGAAGCACATTCATTTCTACAGACTGTCAAATATGATCAATACACTGGCAACTTCCAATTTCGCTAAGGATGGCTGTAAAAAGTGGAGATAAAATGAATAAGACCTCCTGCCAACCAAGCCTTTCCAGCAGATCCCACGTGATGTTATTTAGGAGGTCAGCTCTTGGCTTCGGCTGGGGAGCTGCAAGTGGGCTTTTGGGCAGCATTTCAATGCCTACCATTTTCATTCAGTTGCTAGATGCGCTTCATGATCTGATTATATCAGAGAAAATGTACAAGAACCGGTCATGATGCATATGTAGCATGTGCAACTATGTTTTCAATGTCTTGTTATTTTGAACGAGATGGTTTTTCCATTATGGGAACCCATTACAAAAGGCTCTGAAGGGGAAATAACCATGCAAGAACTGGCTCCTTTAACCAAACTTTGCCCAAGAAATGCTTCAAATCAACAAAATTATTATAGGTTATTATAAGCCTAGTACTATGATCATGCCACCGAAAGCTACATATTAAAGACTTACTGAATTTTTGCAGCCCATGGGAAAAAGAAAAATAATACTAGTGCAGGCTGTGCCTTTAAAACAAGGTGCTGGGCAAACCCAACTCCTCTACCCAGTGAGGAACTCTCTGATCTCTGGGGGAATTTGGAGTAAAGCTACCTACTAATAATTAATGTTCTGACATCAAAGTCAAAGCATAGCTTGTCTGTAAACCATCCCAAGCACAGAAATGGAGGGACGCCGGCACAGATTTTATCCCGTCTCTTCCATCAAATCCAAAAAACCACACACAGGCACAACATTAATGGGAAGATTCTTTTGCTAAAATGGACCTTTGATGTTTAAAAATAATTTGTTTTGTTTTCAGGGTTTCTTTTCTTTCCCCTCTGGACTGAAAAGGGACAAAAAGCAGATGCCATGTGGCCAGCCCCATTCTGAGGCTGCTGATGAGAGCAAGACAAGGGAATGGAAGGAATGGAGAGCGGAGCGAAACATAATCAATCAGCGGCAAAGGCACCCGAGATCAAAGGGTCTGAAAGCAGCAGTCAAAGTCACACGCTGTTTAATATGAGAGAGGGAAACCTCCAACAGAACCTGCAGCTGCTCCCAAGTCAGCAATTCGCTGTGCGCCCCGAAAAGCCAAACTCCAGGGGCATCCCTTAAGCATTCCGCCATCTAGGGAGCATAAGGACCCCTCTCAAGCTTGAAGAACAGGTTTCCATAGTGACAAGCTTAAGAAACTATAGGAAGTGTCTAGGAGTGGACAAATGTTACATTCCAACAAAGACAATCTAATTCCACATGCTCATTGACACTCATGACTTTGCTAGCAAAATGTTTGTGATTCATTTCAAGCACTAGTCAACAAGGCCTAATTGCATTCTTGAGAAAGCCAGAAAGATTTATCTAGACTTCATCTGGGGCTGTAATTCTAGTATACTGGTAGTCTCTGAGTTGCAAATATCTAACTTACAGACAACTCATAGCTAAGAGGAGAGAAATCTACCTCTAGGAAGGGAAATTCACTCCTGGAAGAGTTATCATGGGGAAAAGGTATCTCCACTGAAGCTGCATTGCCAATTCTTGTTTCCACAAGAAACCAATTTTTTTCCAAAATCCAATTATAACAGGGACAGAAAATGAGGCGAAATCATCTGAACAGGGACACAGACAAGAAAACAAACACAACAGGGGTGTTAAACCTTCCATATGCTATCCAAATCATTCATATATATATGGTTGGAATAACACTGTTAAAATGTGCCTGTTCTGACTTACAAATTCAACTTAAGAATCAATTTTGTTTGGTACTTGGGAACTGCTTGTATTAGCACAATTCCAGTAGATTTCACACATTTCTCTTGCTGCTACTATTATTAGTTATTTTCTTTATTTCTCTTTTTTGAGATACCTCAGTCACCAGTAAGAACAAAGGGTCAACCAGTAAGAACAAAGGCAGGAAAAACTCCACAATAAAATGATTTCTCAAAGAAAACTATTAAAGATAAGACTTATTGCAAGGGACAGTAATCACTCCATCAAGTTAGCCCTACTTTCTGGGGGATAGAGTCAATTAAGGCCTCAATGTCATCATCTTCTCCACTGACTTTTGATATGGTTCCATCCTGATAAAGTTTTGCAGCAACCATGTTCTCACAAATTTAAAAAGTTAAATAATATCTCGCAATGGAAGCCATTCTGGAAATACAAGCAACACTGAAGGAAACTTTGATAAATAAAGTTCCATTTTGATTTCAGCATAGCTATACAATTAACACTCTGCTTCTGGTCATGAAAGAACAGTTCAGTAGTAGAGCTTAAACTTCCATTCTGTATAGCAAAACCCAAAAATCTGTGTTGTCAGCCCTGTTCTTACCACCTAACCCTTACTAACTCAGAAAAGTGTTAAAATGCATGTTGATGAACGATATTAGTTCCAACTTTCCTTACCACCTAATTTCCCTTTAATCAAACTATCAAGTTAAACAGCTCAGAGACAAATGTCCCTCCAAATTACCTCCCATCCATCAATGTCAGAGGCCATAGGCCAGTGGTTTATTCTAGGATGATGGAGTAGAATCTGTAAATAATAACAAGTCTCCTGCACATCTACAGAAACATTTCTAAAGGAAAAGAAGCAGAGAAAATTCCTCTATACCAGAAAACCATAACAAAGCCAAACTACTACCTCTTTTTCTTCCTTTAGTTTTCCTTGACTGTTCTTTGACTTCTTTGGTTTGGAAGGCCCTCCAGGACTGGACAAAGATTGTGCTAGATTTGACATTGGCACATTTGACACTGAAGGTATCATTTCTACAGGAGAGCTGCCACCCAGACGCTGTCCATCACCTACAAATGGGACAAATGGGGAAGGCACAGGCTCTGAAGCAGGTTGGCACTCCTCAGAGTTGTTCCGGGACTCTTTATTCCAGTCCTGCTTATCAGTAAATTTTTTGTCAAGTGCAGGATCATGACTGCAAACTGAGCTTGTTGAGGAGACAGGTGAGTGAGGCACTGGAGAACCTGCTTGCTCTTCCCCAGAAGATGTACTTCCTGTACTACCTTTAGAAAGATAGTCACAGTTCCCTGGCTCTGTTTGACCAGGGGAGATGGTTGTCTTCTTTGTGACTACCCTAGAAAAAAGACATAAAGGAAAGAAGTGAAGTAGTTCTTGGCACTGAAAATATTGACTTTTTCCCTACTCCCAAGCAGGCCCAGGTTAAATAACCCCCCAAGTCATTTCCTCAAGAGATAAACAAACAACAGCTTCTGAAAATCTGAATACGTCATGCTCCACAGAAGCAAGGACTAAAAATAAATGCCACCTTTTATATAAACTAATGAAGGCATTTTGAATGGATGGCTTCAACTCTACAAATGAGAACTGAGCAGGCAAGCAGCAGATTGCAACTTAAGGTCACATCAGATGATAAAGGAATAAAGTCAGACATACAGTGTAGTATTTAAAGAAGAAAAAAACCCACTTCTCCATCAATATTAGACACAGGCCGTAACAGAAATGTAAAATAAAGCATATAAAATTATTAACAACAAAATTGGTATTGGGAACATGAAAAAGGATATCCACTAATATATATCAACAGCCAGAAATAACAAACTCTCCTAAAGAAGTGTTGCAGACGGGTGCTCTATTAGAAGCAACAGTAGTGTAATTAAAGGTTCTTTTCTCTGTACTCCCCTGTAAATAAAGCAAATGAGTAATAACACCCAAATTCCTCCCAACAGCTCTGAAGATTTAGTGCCACAAGTGGCAGCAAGCAGATGTAGCAGCAATTGTTGATAAACAAGCTATCAGTATCTCTGGACATTTTCTAAAATGCACCTTTCAACCCATGACATATGCTAAATGTATTCCTTGAGTGACAAATAAAGAAAGAAGAAAATGTAACTAAAAAGCAAAGCAGTTTTCCCAACCTGATAATAGCATTGCCTCCTGTCAAGCCAAGTGACTTCAGACTTGTCTTCTCCAAAGCAGTTTTTCCAGTTACCTGCCATAGAGATAGACACATATACTTGGTTCATTTACTCAGCTTTTAGAAGGGATACCAAGGAGAACTAAAGAGCTGCCTCTCAGGCATTGTTCTTACTGTGATTGTAAACACTGCTATATATTTTAAAGATCTTGTCACGATCTCAAGAAAAATCTCTAGTTCAGGATTAGATGTTGGACTGTTATTTAGGTTCAGTTCTTGGCACCTCCTGTAACAGGATTCTCAAGCAGAAGGGCTAAGAAAGACCTTGACCCAAATTACTGAGTCAGACAAGTGGTCGCTTCACATGGTCAGGTTATTTATGTATTCAAGTAGTAATTTAAGTATGACTAATTTAGAAGGAGAAACTTAAATATGCTTAACATTTGGTTCTAATTTTTACCTCTGTGAGAAACACAGAACAGAAGAACCATCACTTCAAGGTAAGTCTGCAAAATATCCAAGATGTACAAGATAGCAGACTTGGGGCGGACTATGTTCTAATCATCAATGAAGACAAAGCTTAAACTAGCTTCGCAGATCCACTTGGGGATGATGGAGCAGAGAATGCACCACGAGAAATGCAGCACGGAATAGGCAAAGAGGCAGTACAGGAAAACCTGTCTAATATAAATGAATTCAAGTCTCTAGGCCCAGACAAATTACTTCTAAGCTTCATTTAAATGTATTTTATTGTGCTTATTATGTTTTAATTTTGAACAAAAGAGGTGCGATTGTAAGCTGCCTTGACTCCCCCTCGGGGCAGAGAAAGGCGGGATATAAATAAGGTAAATAAATAAATATTTAAAAAACTGGCAGAAGTAATTTTAGAGCCAATTCTTTGAGAATTCCTGGAGAACAGGAGACATTCCAGCAAACTGGAAGAAGGCAAATTTTATTTATGTATTGTATTTTTACCCCACTCTATCTCAACCCTGATGGGGACTCACAGCAGCTGTTGTCCCCATCTTTAAAAAGAGGAAAATAGTGGACCCAAATAGTTACTATCCAGTCAGCCTGACATTGATACCAGGAAAAGTTCTGGAGCAAATCATTAAGGGGGCAGTCTGTATACATTCAAAAAGGAATGTCATACCCACAAAAAGCAAGCACAGGTTCCTGAAAAATAAATCATGCCAGACTAAACTTCTATCTCTCTCTCTCTTTGATAGAGCTAAAAGCTTAGTAGATAAAGGGAACACTGTGGATGTACCATATCTCAATTGTAGTAAGGACTTTAACAACCCCCGCCCCCATGATATTCTCACAAAGAAGCTAATAAATGTGGCAAGACAATGCTACTGTTAGGTGCATTGAGAACTGGTTGACTGGCTGAACCCAAAGGGTGCTCATCAATGGCTCTTCTTCATCCTGGAGAGAAGTGATCAGTGGGGTGCCACAGGGGTCAATCCTGGCCCCAGTACTTTCCAACATCTTTATCAATGACTTGGATGAAGGTTTAGATGGCATGCTTATCAAATCTGCAGATAACACCAAATTGGGAGGGATAGCTAATACCCCAGAGGACAGAATCTAAAATCACTTTAACAGATTAGAGAGCTGCGTCCAAACTAACAAAATGATTTCAACAGAGAAAAATGTATGGGACTGCACTTAGGCAATAAAAATGAAATGTGCAGATATAGGATGGGTGACACCTGGCCCAACAACAGTACAATTAAAAGGGATCTTGGAGTCTTAGTAGACCAAAAGCTGAACATGAGTCAACACTGTAATGTGGCAATTAAAAAGCCAATGAGATTCCAGGCAGCTTAAATAGGAATATAGTGTTTAGATCGAGGGAAGTCATAGTCCTAATCAATTCTGCTAATAAAATCTGATAGTCCTAATCAGACCTCACTTGGAATAGAACTATGTCCAATTCTGGGCACCAAGATTCAAGAAGGATATCAATGGGTTGGAATTTGTACAGAGAAGGGCAACCAAAACAACCAAGGTTTGTAAGCCAAGCCTTATGAGGAATGGCTGGGGAAGCTGGGTATGGGATTCAAATTGCAGGAAAACAGATTCGACTTAAACATTAGGAAAAAAATTACTGATGGTTAAGAGCTGTTCAACAGTGCAATGTGCTGATTCCTTGAAGCATGGTAGTTTCCTTCTCTGGAGATTTTTAAACAGAGGCTGCATGGTCATCTATCAGGAGTGCTTTGATCATATGTTCCTGCATGGCAGAGAATAGGAGTGGGCTGGATGATCTTTGGTCTCTTACAACTCTATGATTCTATGAACTGCCCTGAGTCTCCTTGGGGAGATGGGATGGGATATAAATTATTATTATTATTATTATTATTATTATTATTATTATATGATTCATTGAGATGTTCGTCTGTAAGTTTCATCATCCCTTGTCACTGCTCTGATGATTACAGCTGATGAGAGTTGCAGCTCAAACACATCCAGAGGTCCACAAATCTCCAACTCTGACAAAACAAGTAAACTGTGCAAATCCAGCAGGAAAAACATGGGAAGGTTGACATTTATTTGTGTGCAGGAGGAGGGGGTGACTCTAAAATGCTGACATATAAAAGTATTAAACAAAAACAAAAGTGCTGCAGAGATCAAAACATAGAAAAAGCAAATATTTATTAAAATGAAACCACTGTTGTGACTCTTGCGCTTTAAAAGGACTTGAAGAAACAGACAAACAGGCCATTGAGAATGTTTTATGGGCTTAGAGGCTTGCGCTGAACGACCCATGATTATGTTCCACAGAGACGTTTTTTCTTCCCCACACAAACACATCTAGCTTTGAAGAGACCAAAGCTCTTCCATTTCCCTTTTTCAGTGAGCCCAGAGAAGGAACACATTTTCCAGGATGGAAAGCTGTGCAGGGTATATCTTGTTATTTTCAGTGGCAGATGAAGGGGGATGGCAGAGAACAAGGTTTGTTGACTTACCTCATCTCGCATGTAAATACAGATGGGGGAGACTTCACAGTGTTCTTCCACATACTCCCTGTAAGGGAAGGGAAAAGTAAGCATGCCCTATTAAAAGAGAATCCTGTGCTGGCCTTGGGCTCATTGAAAACAAGCTGACCCAAATCCTATATTCTTACGCATACATATATAGCTATGTATGATTTCTCAAGCCTACCCAACCAAATAATTCAGTAGAGTAGGTATTCCAAGCTCATCCTATGATACTGTGGACTATTAAAAAGACAAATAAATAGTTATTAACGAAAAACAAACCTGAATTTTCCTTAAATGACTAAACCGAGACTATCATACTTTGGATATATCATAAGAAGACATGACTCACTAGAAAGTATAATAATGTTTGGTAAGATAGGAGGCAGTTGGAAAAGAGAAGAACCACATTCCAAATGGGCAGACTCAATCAAGGAAGTTTCTGAATTCACAAGATGATTGATGACCGTACGACTTGGAGGTCTCTTACTCATAGGTCCTCATAAACCGAAGTTAACCTTACTGCAGTCAACAACAACAATGCAAGTCACCACTTCCTCAGTGTGGTGCTTCAGAAAAACAATTCAGAACAAAGTAGCATTATTATACAAAACTATGAAAGTTATTTGAGAGTACAACAAATAGTTAGAATAGACAAGACTGCTGTGATCCAAGTCAGCTTGCTAAAAGAAAAGACCTATGTTTTAATGGTAACAAATTTTCATTTAAACAAACCCAGAAACATATTCACTAGGCCAAACAAACTCATACTCCACTTGCTACACAAAGGTTAGACCTGCTGATTCCTAAAAAAGAGGCATGCCCATTAGCTCTAGTTTTTGAGATATAGAACATCTACCATCTACCAATTACCATCTGCTCACCCACAGAAAACCATGATAACCTTTAGAAAAAAAGGTTAAAACGTGGCTGTGGGACCAGGCCTTCGGGCAATCAGGTTAAAGGACAATTGATAATGTTTGACTATGGCATGGAAGAGGATATGGATAAGTTAAGCGGAGTATTCATTAGTAGATGGCTAACTAAACAGCCACCAGACGGGCAATAGCTAATCAGAGTGTAAGTATACTGTTTTAATCTTTATTTATTAATGTTCATGTTAATTGTTATATTTGTTATTCTGTATTATGTATTTTATGATGCGGCATTGAATTATTGCCAATTGTAAGCCTCCCTGAGTGTCCCTACAGGTTGAGAAGGGCGGAGTAGAAATGTTTGAAATAAATACATAAATAAATAGCCATACCTAAGAAACTAGAGCTGATGTTGTCTATCCAATGCATTTTTCAGAATCAGTGCCTCAAATAATCCCAATAGCAGGGCTAAAACCAAGATACCAAGAAAAAATGTCTTGGTGAGCTGTTTTATCAAATTCATCAACCTCATACCTTCAAGTATTACCATAATTGAATGAGATTAACTAGGCCCCTACTGTCTTTCTTTGACACCAAGACAAATAATAAATATTTGCTGTTTTCTTAACATAATATAGTGGCAGATAATAATAATTTTGTCATTAAGTCTGCTGATGGCAACACTATGAATGAGAGACTGCCATGAGACCTGATTATAATTAATAATTATTAACAGCTCAGCAATAGCCTTGTAAAACTGAGTGCTACAACAGTTTAAATTTGAAGGGTGTCATAGTGACATTCTATAATTTTCATTGTGCACTTCTTAATCCCTTTGTATAAGCAGTTACAAAAGTAATGTTGCATATAGAGTCTAGAATGCCTTATCAATCTAAATTACAGCCCAGTTTTCATTTCAGTATAGGAGATGAGAAAAAAAATAGGAGGATGAAGAAGGCAGGAAAAGAAGTACAATGAAGGTAAGATGAAATGAAGCGAAGATCAAGGAAATTGAATGCGGGAAGAGACGTGTTTAGGGGACTGGGGAACAAAAGGAACAAATAGCAATGCATTTTTTGTGCATTTAGATATTTTGTCCTCTCCAGACTTACTGGCCCGATAGCAGTATGTGTGAAAAAGATCTTGGAGTCCTCATGGACAAATTAAACATCAGCCAACAGTGTCATGAGGTGGCAAAAAAGTCAGTGGGATTTTGGCCTGCATAAATAGGAGTATAGTGTCTAGATCCAGGGAAGTCATGCTACCCCTCTATTCTGCCTTAGTCAGACCACACCTGGTATACTGTGTCCAATTCTGGGCACCTCAATTGAAAGGAGATGTTGACAAGCTGGAATGTGTCCAGAGGAGGGTGACTAAAATGATCTAGGGTCTGGAGAACAAGCCCTATGAGGAGTGGCTTAAAAAGTTGGACATGTTTAGCCTGCACAAGAGAAGGCTAAGAAGGAACATGATGAGGGGCATGTATAAATAAGTGAGGGGAAGTCATAGGGAGGAGGGAGCAAGCTTGTTTTCTGCTGCCCTGGCTTCAAACTACAGGAACAGAGATTCCACCTCAACATTTGGAAGAACTCCTGAATATGAGAGCTGTTCAGTAGTGGAACTCTCTGCCCAGGACTGTAGTGGAGGCTCCTTCTTTGGAGGCTTTTAAACAGAGGCTGGATAGCCATCTGTCAGGGGTACTTTGAATGTGATTTTCCTGCTTCTTGGCAGGGAGTTGGACTGGATGGCCACGAGGTCTCTTCCAACTTAATGATTCAATGATTCTGAGGTCAGTTAATGAGATACTGTACATCGCTTCTCCACACAGTCACCACCACACATCACCAGCTTCTACCTCTTTTCCTCTCTGCACAAAAAGGATGTCCCTTCCCCTTTCAAATATGAATCTCCTACCTATAGTTTGGTGGTGTAGGTAGCCAGTGAGATCATCTACAATCTACTTCTTCCAAATGGATAAACTTTGTTCTACTTGATTAGTAAACATTCACTTGAATAGAAGTAGCACACTAACATGATACTTTGAATAACACTCAGCATAAGCTCTGCCCATGGGGGGGAATGATACATCCCACAACTCTAGGCTCCAGAAAAAAGAACCCAGTTCAACCCAGTAGTAAACTGGAAGTTATTACAGGAAACATCAAGTAGAAACTTGAAAAACATCCTGCCAGGATCCCTGTGAATGCTGTTGGGAAACCATAGGCTTGCTCAAGTCACCTCTATAAAAGTATTATTATACCTATAAAAGTATAATAATCAATGTCATTCTAAAATGGGGGTGCAAGTCAGAAAACCAGAGAAAAGTCTGTCTTTTCAGAATGTTTTAAACTATGTGTGCCCCTGTTGAAAACCTTTCATGTTATAGGCCCTGCAAAACATATCCCTGTTTAATTACGGGATATCTAGCAAGAACCATAAGCCCAGCTTTCTATCCAACTGTAACAAAGAAGCTCCTAGTACTCTCTGTGGATTGATGCTCCCTGCTCTTTTTTGTGCACTTCCATTCTGAAAATGAAGGATGCCTAAAGGCCTTATTTTGCAAGTGACTGTACTGCTTTCCAGTAGTTGTACTCCTTCACCCTTTACCGTAAACAGCACAGGGCCCCTCTAATCACACAGGAATGTCTATGACACAGTGGGCACTTCCTTAAACTCCTAATAAAGTTCTTCACAAATAAATCAGGGCATACTATAGGAATGTTACAATCTGACAGGTGAGCTGTAAGAAAAGTGGCAGTAGTCTAAATCTGGATATGGCAAGCAGTATTATCCAAGACTCTGTCACCCTGATCAAGCTGCCACAAAAGATGACACACACAAAGATCCCCAAGAGATCAGATTGTAAGCAGTGGTTGAAGGCCAGCAGTCCCCTCCTCCAGCTGCTGCTAATCCATTACCGGCATTCTCTGAGGCAAGCAGACACATCAAACAGGCTGCCATTTCTTTGATGTGCTGTTCTTCAGAAGGGGAACAGCAGGCAGATTAGATTCCCTCATGTAGGGATCTGACAGGGCCTGTAAACATCTTGTGTAAGGACTAGAGCATGCTGGAGGAGGAGGAGGAGCTCGCAATAGTTTCCAGACTTTCTTCAGAACCAATTAGGAGAAGTGGGCACTATGGACCCAGGGGAAAATTCCAGTGGGTTTACCACACTTGTGCTTCAAGAAGAGTAGTTCTCAAAAGAACTCCAAAGAAAACAGGACAGCCAAAAATGATGCAAAGTAATCAGCAGTCAGACAACTGACTGTGGCTACCAGAATCAACCCTGAAACAGTTACTACGCTAGATACATTATAAAATATACAAACACCTCCCAAATTACACAACAGGCAAGGATAAGCTACTCAACCAGATCACATATGGCTTTTTAGTGTTCCTAGAATTAAAAATGAGAAATCACCCAAATAGTAGCTTTCCCATCCCAGAGGGCAAGACATCCCAACTGTGCCTTATGGACTGGTATTAGTAACACTTAGCACTTTTATTTGGCTTTTCATCTTCAAAAGAGATGCTTCATAATATCTCAAGGCTTCATTCCCATCTGGTGCATTCCAGATGTTTTGGACTTCAACTCCCATCAGGCCAAAGCAGCACGGCCAATGATCAGAAATGTAGCCACGTGTGATCCAAAACATCCCCAGGGCACCAAGTTTGAGAAAGCTGCCCTAAAACAAGTAAAACAAAATCTGTAAAAGAAAACAGGTGTTTTTCAAGCAAGCCAAAAGAGTCACTTGATGAACAAGCACAATTTTTGCAGACAGCAAGACCTTTCCTCAGGTAGACACATGATGCAGCTCTGGACAGTACAATAACAATACTCAAATCTATCCTTTCAATCTAAAGTGAAAGATGTTTTACTTCCAAGCCAATGTCTGATAGAAACTATAGGCTGGATGAGGGAGAACAGACTGAAGGTCAGTTCAGATAAGACAGAAATTCTCTGGTCACTAGCAAGAAACACCAAGGGACGTTTGTTTTGTGGGTATAAATAAAGCAAATAAATAAATACATTGTCTGGCTGCTGTGTTTTGAACTAATGGCAGTTTCTGAACGTGAGACAGAGATAGCCCAGTGTAAAACAAATTGCAGAAGTCCAACCTTGAGGTAACCAGTGAATGCACTATTAACTTTAGGTCTTCCAATTCTAGGAAGAGGTGCAGCTGGCATATCAGCCGAAGCTGGTAGAAAGTACTCCGGATTGTCATATCTATCTGGGCTGACATCTGGATAGACAGATCCAGGAGTACTCCCAAATTCTTTACATGTTCTTTCAGGGGGAGTATAATGCCATCCAGAACTGGATGACACACCTCCATCCCCAGGTTAGGACCCTGAATGGCAAGCACCTCTGTCTGGATACAGTTTCAATTTGTTTTTCTTCATCCAGTCTATTACCTCCACTAGGCATTCATTCATAGGAGACATGCTATCCTGAGCTATAGCTGTTTTTGAAGGCACGGAGAAATATATTTGGGTGTTTTGAGCACACTGATAGCACCCCGCCCCATGCCCCCGGATGAGCTCTCCCAGAGGTTTCATGTAAATGTTAAAAAGCATTGTGGATACAATGGACCCTTGTGGGATGTCACATAACAGCTAATTTTTTTGAGAAGGAGCTATCCCCAAGCACCACCAACCTGCCTAAGAAGCATGACCAGAACCACTGCAATAGAAAAAAGCCATGGAAGATAAACAAATTTCACCGTGTAATAGTCACCATGTAATAGTCACACACACCCTTTTTTGGCCCCCCAAATGTTATTCCAGCTACAATGCTTCACTCAACCAGTAGCCAAGTTAAGCCACATAGATTTTTTTTCACCCAGAAAAAAGGGATAAAAATTGCAAGTATTATGTGGTGAAACATGGCATTTCAGTATGTGACAACAGCTACAAGAAGATTAATAATTAAAATGTAATTAGCTAGTGCTCATGTGTGAGAGCCCAAGGGCCAAATTCAGTCCACATGTCATTTTATCTCTCTCCCCCCCCCCCCCCCATCTCAGATGCTGGACTACAACTCCTGCATTCTTCCTGACTAGAGTTGATGGGAGTTGTGATACAGCAATATCCGGGAAGCTGCAGTTTGTTCTGTTTAGTCAGGATAGTGGGCTTTTAATTTAAATACATGTCTTATGGATAGGATGTCTGACTTTGAAATATCTTTTAACCTTTCCCCAGCCTCAGAGCAACAAGTGTTATTAGGCTACAATTCCCATTATCCCCAGTCTGCATGGAGGATAATCAAAAGTGATGGGAGTAGTTTTCAGTAAAAAGCTGGGTACAAATTAAAGAGCACTGACCATTATATATATATATAGAGAGAGAGAGAGAGAGAGAGAGAGAGAGAGAGTTGGTCCTCTGTATCCACAGAGTCTCCATCCATGAATTCAACAGCCCTTTGAAGGCAACCAGAAGGATGATGTGGCCCTCCATGAAAATGGGTTTGACACTGCCTATTTTGATTAAACTATCACTCATTCTGAACTGCACAAACTATCACTCATTCATGATAGTAAGCTCCCACCATCCTACAACAGCGGGAGATGGCACCGAGGATATAACTCAGACCTCTTATTTGTGAGCGACAGCATTGTACAGCAATGCACTAAATCAGTGGGACCACCAAGCCCAAACACACAACACTGACCTATAGTATGCCAACTGTTCCCAACCATAAGGCCTTAGGAAGCTCGATTTAAACAAAGATTTAACTTCAGAAAGAAAGATTGGACTAAATTCTCAGACATGTTAGTTGACATGATCATATCGGTCGCGCCAATTCCTGAGGAATATGAGCACTTTATTGAAATAGTGAAAACCTGCTCATGGGCCTCTATACCGAGCGGCTGCAGAACCAACTACCTTCAGGGCATTACTCCTGAAACAGCTGCCTTGTTGGAAAACTATTACAGGCTCCACAACAAAAACCCATTTAGTGAGCAAACCCTTCAGGCAGCGGAGAGCATTGTGTCCTCCATCTCTGAAGCCAAGAAAGAACAGTGGATCAAGCTGATCACAGAGGTCGACATGGGCAGGAGCAGCCAGAAGGCATGGAGGCTGCTAAGACAGTTGAGCAATGACCCCTCACAAACTAATACCCATGCCAACATAAAGGCAGATCAGATAGCACACCAACTCTTGACGAATGGGAAACCCAACTTTGCCACCAAAGTAGGAAAGAAACCAATAGCCAGACAACCAGAGATTGAGAACAACAACCTTCATGAACCCTTTACATCTACTGAATTGGACATGGCTCTCAATAAATGTAAAAATGGCAAAGCAGCTGGCCTGGATGATCTACGGATGGAAAAAATCAAGAACTTTGGTCCAAAAGCAAGGCGCTGGCTGCTGGAACTGATGAACAACTGCACTGCATCCTGTCAGATCTTCATCTATGCTGATGGTCGTGACATTACTGCTCAAGCAGGGAGCTTTGAGATGGTAGAACAGAAGCTCTCTGAAGCTCTAGGTGCCCTTACCGCCTACTACAGGAAAAACCAGCTGATCCCTAATCCATCTAAAATGCAGACATGTGCTTTTCACCTTCAGAACAGACAAGCATCCCGAGCTCTGAGAATCACCTGGGAAGGAATCCCACTGGAGCATTGCAGCACACCCAAATAATCTGAGAGTCACTCTGGACCATGCTCTGACCTACAAGAAGCACTGCCTGAATATCAAGCAAAAAGTGGGTGCTAGAAACAATATCATACGAAAGCTGACTGGCACAACCTGAGGATCACAACCAGACACAGTGAAGACATCTGCCCTTGCGCTATGCTACTCTGCTGCTGAATACGCATGCCCAGTGTGGAACACATCTCACCATGCTAAAACAATGGATGTGGCTCTTAATGAGACATGCCGCATTATCACGGAGTGTCTGCACCCTACACCACTGGAGAAATTACACTGTCTAGCCAGTATTGTACCACCTGACATCCGCCAGGAAGTAGCAGCCAATAGTGAAAGGACCAAGGCAGTGACATTTCCAGCTCATCCCTTGTTTGGGTATCAGCCAGCACGTCAATGACTTAAATCAAGAAATAGTTTTCTAAGATCTACAGAGACACTCACTGGAACACCCCAGCAAGCGAGAATCCAAAAGTGGCAGGCTCAAACCCAGAATCTCAATCAATGGCTGATATCAAATCAGAGACTCCACCCTGGGCACACAGAAAACTGGGCGACTTGGAAGGCGCTGAACAGACAGCGCTCTGGCACCACGAGATGCAGAGCCAATCTTAAGAAATGCGGCTACAAAATGGAATCCACGACATGCGAGTGTGGAGAAGAGCAAACCACTGACCACCTACTGCAATGCAACCTGAGCCCTGCTACATGCACAATGGAGGACCTTCTTGCGGCAACACCAGAGGCACTTGCAGTAGGTGGTCAGTGGCCAGATACTGGTCAAAGGACATTTAATCAACTACCAAGCTTGCAAACCTTGTGTTTTGTCTGTTTGTTTTGTTAAAAATGTAATACAACTGTCTGGTTGCTCCTGACACGATAAATTGATTAAAGAAAAATCAGTTATGGTAACTATATTTTTGATAGAATTGAAATTTCTAACTGACTTTTGGAAGGAAATTATGGTGCTTCGATGATTGTTAGAGTTATTAATTAATATAAATCTGGTATGTAACTTAATATAAATCTGGTATGTAACTTAATATAAATCTGGTATGTAACCAGTCATCCTGTAGGACCTAGAGATTTCTCAAAGTAGCACCTCTCTAGGAAAAATATAAACAACAAACAATAAAAAATTACACAAGTTAAAACAAGTAATTTAAATAATAATAATGAAATAACCAACATTTAAACCATTAAAAGCCAGCTAAGATAGCGTATCAAATCCGTTTCCTATTCAGTTCCGTTTAACAATGTTACAAGCTCTATTCCTCCTTCGCGTCGTATGCTTGAGAGGATAAAAATGTTTTAAGTTGCTTTTTAAAGTGAGTAAGGAGGGAGGAGGGGGCATTTTGATCTTCTTGGGGAGGGCATTTCAAAGATGGGGGGCCACCACCAAGAAGGCCCCCTCTCTCATTCCCACCAGCCGTGCTTGATATGAGAGTGGGACCGAGAGTAGGGCTTCCTTGGGTAATCAAAGAGCTCGTGCAGGTCGGTACAAGGAGATGCAGTTTTCTAGATAGACTGGGCCTGAACTGTTTAGGGCTTTATAGGTAATAACAAGCACTTTGACTTATCCCAGAAGCAGGTCAGCAGCCTGGGGAGCTGCCATAACATGGGAGTTGTCTGATCCCTGAACGGCACCACAGTTAGTAGTCTGGCTGCCGATCTCTGGAGCAGTTGAAGCTTCCGAACTATCTTCAAAGGCAACCCCATGTAGAGAGCATTGCAGTAGTTCAAACAGAATGTGACTAAAGTAAGACGAAGTAAATGTTGAAACCTTCCTTGACAGGTATACCTTGCCTTATAAAAGAATGTGTAAGGATCACCAGACAGTTCTGTATCATAAAGCTGAGCAATTTTTAAAGGTTAAAATTCAAACATACACAAGGTCTCATATTAAATCTCTTGCATTCTCCAAACATACTTGGGAAGAGTGGGGAGGGTGGATATCAACAAAGGAAAACTGCACCCATTCAACACACACCATACTAAGCTAGATGACCCAAAAGTCTGACTTTACACAGGGTGGTTCATATTCAGTCTCTAGAGCAATACTTCCCATCACTCTATCTCAGAAACCAACACAGTTTGGCAAAATAAGTGTTGTAGTAGGACTCTGGGACAGCAGGTTCAAATTCTCACTATGCCACACAAACCTATCTTGGGCAAATCACACCATTTCATCTCAACTGCAAACCCACTCTGAAGAAATCTTCGAAAGAAAAACACATAAAAAATTCATCATAATCACTTCAAATTTGAAGTGACTTGAAGGCACGCAACAGTAACAGCAGCAGCAGCAACAACAACCATATGTGCTCAGGAGCAGTTAACTGGCACACTGGCAAAATATGGAAGCATATTACAAGTTTAAAAGCTTTTATAAATCTAGAATATTCCCTCATGCAAGTAAGTCCCTGTTGTATTTGGTAAGCCACTGCTCTAGTTTCACCTTTTTCCAATTAAGTCTCTGTTGGAGGTGATTAATTTTGCTGGATTGAATCCATAGAAGGTTTTTAATCAACTGGATTGAATCCACAGGAGGTAGTGATATCCGATTTTGTCCTCACTTTCTATCTCTAGCTCTCTTTAAAAACTGCTCCCAAGGGCTAAAGGCCTTCCAGAATAGCAGGAAAGGTGGCACTGGGTCTACAAGATGGAGAAGACCATTCAAATTTCTTTTCCCTACCTACCAGCAAAAATATTTTCATCTGCTCAGGGATATTCCAGTCAGCAGAATAAGAATACTGGGACCAATGTATTGTGTCTCATGATGGATATAAAGTTAGGGTCATTAAGAAAGGCATACAAAAAACAGTTATGATAATAATGACCTTTAACACATTTACAGTGCAGGTATTCTTGTAAGCCTGAGACTAAGTAAGGAGACTGGCAATGCTGTGTACAAACCAACAACTCTGCTATCTCCACTCTCAAATAGCAGTTGGGTTGACCCTGCTGTAAACTTAAGAGCACCTGATGTGAAGTTCGGTCTGTAAGGTGCATTACGAAATGCACTAGCAAAAATTAGAGCAACATTGTGCCATCAAATTTTGAGTAAGGCTTGGTGAATTCACTACTGCGACTTATGAAAGATTACAAAGGGCTTATGGAGAACACTCCCTATGGAGGCCACAAGTGTTCAGATAGAACAAGGCTTTTTAGAAGGCCAAGAAAAAGTGGAAGACAAATCCACTTTGTGCAGGGAGACCTTCAAACTCAAAAGTGGATGGCAATGTGGCAGCAATGAGGAGTCTTCTGATGTCAGTTCATCAATTGACTTTGAGAATGATTGGTAGTGAGTTACATTTGAACCAGTGTGCTATTCATCAGGTTTTAACACAGGATTTGTGCACCAAAATGGTTTCAAAAAACTCACAACTGAGCAGAAGGTCAACTGAAGGAATGTGTGTTTTGATCTTCTGAACTCTCTTGAGAGGGAGCCGGAATTCTCCAGTCACATGATCACAGGTGATGAATCATGGTTTTTCAATTATGATCCGGAAACCAAAAGCAAATTCTTCCCATCAATGCTCACTTGGGTATTTGTTGTTGATGATGTTGTTGTTGTTTTACAGTCAGGGGATCGTTCACAAGAAATGTATCCCTCCAAGACAAAGTATTAATCAATTTTGTTGTCAAGAAATCTTTGAAAGGACTACAGGTCTGATTTATATGTTAGTGCTGGGACAAACTTGTACCTATAGAATCATGTAGTGAAGAGGCAGAGAAAAATGTAGCTCAATACCACTCCCTTAAATTGAGCATTAAGGTAGGAGGGCAATCACATCAATTCAGTGCCCATTTCTCTGATAGAGTTGGTTTATTTATTATTTACTTACTTACTTCATTTGCATATCACCCTTCTCACCCCAAAGGGGACTCAGGGAGGCCTCAATGCGGTTGGTTGGTGAGGACACTGCAATCAATTGCATCAAAAGCCACCGAGAGATCAAAAAGCAGCAATAGGGTAATAGTCAATCTGCTTTTTTCTTGATTCAGGTCATCCAAGCACATATCTTTCTAGAATGCTACAGATGTAACATGTTTTTAAGCAAAGGACACAGGTAATACAAAAGTTACATCTTTTATAAATGCCTGAATTTAGAATTCTTTGTGGAAGTCACACAACAATGGAAATTGCTTGCAATGTGCTGAAAGAAAAAAGCTTACAAGAATAACAAATTCACTACTTGGAAAACAAATTTAATACTCATCTGCTTGTTGTTATTCATTCAAGAATTCAAGCTGGCCCACCCACCCCTTTCCTGGTAGTTCTATCATTTCAGCTTTGGGAGTCTTCGTATGACAGTAGGTTACTGACTACTTAAGATGGTTATTGGAATGATTTCTGAGCCTGAAATAAATGTCAATTACACAATCTTACAAGGCTGTACGTGGATCATCATCAAGAAAGGCTTTCAACCAGAACAGGAGCCAAGAAGTCACATGAATGTAGAAAAAACCTGGTGCAACAATTTGAGAATGGACAGGAAGTATACTGTGTTGAAAACCTCTTCCCAAGTATCAAAGAAATCCCTTAGCAAGTATGTGGGGTTGGCTGTGTGTGTATTTTAAAGACTCACCAAGAGACCTGTAGCAATTGTCTATGATTCATGAAGCTTTGCCCTCTAAGCCACAAGAGAAACAAAATTAAGTAACAAAATGGTCTTTGGAGTATTTGTTTGACATTTGTTTTTGAAGAGCAGCTATTGTTCTTGAATCCACTTCAGACAGAAGAAAGCATTAAATGTGGGCTGCAGCAAGAGGGAGGCAAACCATCACAGAAGCTTCCTAATCCGTAGACATTACATATGAAACACAGGCTGCTTCTGAGGTAGAACAAGACACAAGAAAAGCAATAAGAAAGTCCCTTTCTTTTAAAGGCTTGAAATAGTTCATTCAGTCAATACTCTGAACCACAGTCTTGCCTGGAACCCTTCTGTCCCCTCCAAGCTCACCCAACCAGATTGCAGCCACAGTACAGCGCAGTTCTACACATCTCCTACACATCTCCTTTTGATGCCATCCACACCTAGGAGACTGCATGAAAGACAACTTTCTTTAAACAACAACAGAAATCTGTGTACTTGTATGCAGATGAGGGGGAACATACAGCCATTGAACAAGTGAAAAGCAACACTGCCTCAGTACAGGAAGTGAAGGATTGAGTTGTCCTCAATTATCATAATTTACAATATCAAATGACATTTGTGCAGCCATGCTTCACAGAACAAGTGAAACTAGCTAAAGCAAATTTCCTTCCAAAAAGCATCCCTTTGTTTTAAAAAATTAAGTTGTCTTAAATCAAAGAGCTCTGGTGAGCACAGAACTCTATTCAGTGACAGCTGAGCAACACACAAGGGAAACCTACACAGACGGTCAACCTACGTACAATTGTTAGGATGCAAATGCACATTATCTGCATAACAAACCTGGCCAAGAACAAAAGGCTTGTATAGCCTAAAAAAGCATACATTACAGGACAAGTATATATATGCTATGGAGCCCCCAGTGGCGCAGTGGGTTAAAGCACTGAACTGCTGGGCTTGTTGACTGAAAGGTCACAGGTTTGAATACAGGGAGCGGCGTGAGCTTCCGCTGTCAGCCCCAGCTTCTGCCAATCTAGCAGTTCAAAAACATGCAAATGTGAGTAGATCAATAGGTACCGCTCCGTGCAGTCATGCCAGCCACATGACCTTGGAGGTGTCTACGGACAATGCCAGCTCTTCGGCTTAGAAATGGAGATGAGCACCACACCCCAGAGTCGGACACGACTGGACTTAATGTCAGGGGGAAACCTTTACCTTTATACATATGCTAGTGCAAGTGTGTAGGTATGAGAGTAAATGAAAGATTAGCATTTTCAGAAATGTACAATATTTAGTAGAGAAAGAATAGGGAAAATAGAAGCTTAGTTCTTTTCCTGTCTATTATTTTCCCACTCTAAAATTTATCCCCAGCAGTGCTTGCCCCAAAAGACATTTTAAGAAAGTGTTTAACAAAGACACATTTTAAACCACATGAAGCAGGAGAAAAAAGATCTGAAGGAGGGAAAGAGTGAATGAAGAATAGGTTAAATGCTATTTCCATTCACCTCTGATTTTCTGCAACCGTTGAACCAACCTATTATGAAATGCCCACTGACCCTTGCATGTGTGCAACTGAGTGTAACATGCAGTTTGGACCTAATGGTGTTGTGTCCCCTTCGCTCTTTATGCGTCTGGCTAACAGAAGGAGGATAAACACATCATCAGTGGTGCAAGTGCGGAATATTCTGTTCCAGCTCCATTCCCTTAGAAGGCAGACAGCAGATGCGCAATTCAAACAGAGTTTATGTTGCTGCCATCTCCCCCCACTCCAGCTATGACACTAGTTTTTAGCAGTGATGCCACCCAGACAGTTTAAAGGGAACTAAGGGGAACCAACTGGCTAAATCACTATCCCAAAAACATATGGCAAGGTGCCCACATGTGCAATATAATCTAGTCCTGTCTAAAGTGGTAGCCATTACTACAGATCTGCTCAAGAGAGTAACAGAGTAAGACAACAACCCAATTAAATATACCCCAAGCTTAACAGGAATCATGGGTGGGGTTCTCTGAAGTAACATCACAGTTGTTTATCCATTTAGCATCTTTCTCATTGCTTATGTTTCATGTCTTTGGCTTTTTGAAATATTTATCTTGTTGTTTTCTTTTTCCACTTACCTGGTTTGTGAAAAATGATGAAGAATATCCCATAAAGTATGGGTGGGAGAAAAGGTGTCTTGAAGTCTAGAACCATCATCCAACTGCAGTGCAATTCGTACCTAGGAAGCAGAACCCACTGAATTAGAAAAAGGATATATATGCCCCACATAACTACAAGCAAGCCAGATTGTTCAAGGTCACATCTGGCAAGTCAGCCCATTCAGGGACACATCTGGCAAACAGAATCCTGCCCCCCTCTGCTAGGTTTTGACTTAAGCTTTAGACTAACAGACATCTGTGTCACTTAGTGCTTACAAACAGTTGACCCCAAAACAAACAACTGACAATGTGGATCAAGTTTTAGTTACTGCTTCAACAGAGACAAAACTGTAAACATGTAGTTGTTGAAGAACAGCTATATGTTTGGCAAAATCGTACTGAAGAACATGTTATGGATTGAATGCGTAGAGAGATAACATGTTGAATGCTTCTCCCTATAGAAACCTGTACTTCTTTTACAGCAGTCAGGCTTTAAATTGGCTTGAGTTCACTTTTACTGACTAGGCCTCAAATGTATCAGAAACCTAATATTCTAGAGACCTCATTTGGATTTAAACCCAGGAAAACCCTCTAAAATGCCTTTTTCTGAGCCCTTCTACCATCTTTCTCATCAGACCCAGTAACTCATTTCATTCCAGTCGTTTCTAAAGCCTCTTAGTAACACTTTAGCTTCTCGATCCTAATATTTCTTTCTCACACCAAAATTCCAGACTTGTTCTTGTGTATCTTAGATCACTTTGTCTTCCGTTTTTAATCACAGCTTTGCATTCTAGTTATAATAAGATCTAAAAAATAAAACATATTCTGTGGCTATTCAGTTAAAATTTTCAACACTGATTTTAAAATTCATTTTGAATAATCAAATGCCAATAGAATTTTTTTCAGCAATACATTTCTCTTTTCTTTCATTAATGATTAAAGTTGATTTTTGAATGATGTTGACTGTTTTTAGTAATTGTTTTCTGCTGATCCTAAAATTGCATGTAACGAGGTTACTAAATGGAAGGTTTATGAACTTGGACCTATTCTGTCACTATATTCTGGGACCAACTTTGGTCTACATGCTGTGCCTGGACTATAAAACAGTTCAAATTACAATAAGCAGGTATACTTAATTTTCTTCATATTTGGGAGCCTGTGTAATACACACAGTCCCCAAGCTGTGAACAAGAGAGGTTATGTAGGCTTGTTCTTAAGTTGAATTTGTTTGTAAGTTGAAACAGGTACATTTTTAAAGTGTGACTCCTGCTAAAATATACCTATATACTGTATATACTCAAGTATAAGCCTAGTTTTTAAGCCTCTTTTTTAGGCTTATACTCGAGTCAAATTTATTATTTTACTCTGTTATTAGTATTATTTTTATTACATGTATTATTTTACTCTATTATAATTTTTATTACATTTATTTTACTCTCTTTATTATTATTGGAAGGCCACGTAAGCACATTTACATTGAAAAAGGTTAGAATAATGGTTTAATCAGGGCTGGACAGAATTAGCTTATAGTTTTATGTAAATATTCTAAAACATTTAACCTACTGATGCTTCAATGTAATTTAATTGGTATCAATGTTTATTTTGAAATTTACCAGTAGCTGCTGCATTTCCCACCCTCGGCTTATACTTTAGTCAATAAGTTTTCCCAATTTTGTGGTAAAATTAGGTGCCTCTACTTATATTTGGGCCAGCTTATACTTGAGTATATATGGTATTTAGCTTTGGATAGCATAGGGAAGAGTTAATACCCATGTGATGTTTGTTTTGCTGTCTGTGCCCCTGTTCAGAAATTTTCAATCTTGCTTGTTATGAAAACAAGGATTGGTGATAGAGTTTAAGTGGAGACTCCTTTTCCCCATAATACCTTTTCCAGGAGTGAATTTCCCATCCAATGGTAGATTTCTCTCACTTCCTGTTGTCTCACTCCTGTTCTTAACTATGAGCTCTTTGTTAATTGGATGTTTGTAACTCAGACACTGCCTATATAGTGTTTTGAGAATTGGGCTGTAACTCTGGAGATCAGAATTCAAATCCTCACTTGGCTACATAAATGCACTAGAGGTGACCTTAGGCAACTCCCATTCTCAACCTCAGTGGAACGCATTTAGTGAAAGTTATTTTTACTGTCTTAAGATTTAGCAAAATTTTAAAAATAAAATTATGAATAACTTTTATGATAGACTGATATTGACATCATCCTTTGTGTCATGCCTATTCTATTTTAAATAATTGTGGCCCAGGAAACAGATATGAAAGTATGCATATCTGACATATATGACTCAGTGAGCACATAGCATGAAGCTTCCTAGATTATTCAGAAGTGGTGATCAGATATTCACAAGTATACTGTGCTCCTGGCTAGCATGCCAATTTATTATTTAAATCATTAAATGGTCATGACATCATTCGGAGCAACACAATTCTTTCCTACAAGAAAGACTTAAAGACTTACAACTTAAAGACATTACATTTCCAATTTCCGTGGTTCTAGAACAAAGTGTTACTTCTTTCTCTATTTAAGAGCTGCAAATTACATAGTCTACAACTTTCAGCATTCAATTACTCTAGCTTTAATAGTTGCAAAGTGCCGCCCCACACCTGGAGAATTACATTATTTCCACCTCTGTATTTAAACCCATCCTCACCACTACATGGGAAATTGTAGTGGAGGACCATGTACCAAGCTACCTCAAATTACTGTACACTGAAAACATGCCCTGATTGGTCCCAGAAACTGTTTTCTTTTTTGTAGTTTGTAAAACCAGAAAAAGAAATGTTTTTTGTTTTTTTCAATAACGAATTCCACCTGCAAAATGTGAATGATATCAGATTGTCCTGGTGGGTCCCAAATAGAAGGAAGCATTCATTTCATTGTTTTGAAATCAGTCCATTTTGACCAGGGCAATCATGAGCTACTACAGGAATGGGGGGAAAGAAGGAATCAAACCCTCTTCTGGGATACATAACTTGAGAAGAAGTTTTGCCAAAACCTATAACCACTTTCAGTCAGCTCAAAGTTAAGGTTTACTTGAAATCTTTCTACTTTTACTTCCATAAGGCCTTATGACATTTTGGTTTGCCACACAGTCACATCAACCCTTAGATTCTGCCATGTAAAATAATCAGTCACTAAATTGGAATAACCTTGTGATCAGTTGTAGATATATAGTCAATTACTGATATTTTAAAAACAGTGACAACTACAGCAGCAGTAACTGTTATTACTAATACTTGGGAACAATGATGACCTTGTAACTATTTCAGCAAGGAAGATTTCCAATATTGTGAACAATACCACCCTCTCAGATTCAAGCCATGGGTTTTAGGATCCTCAATACCACAAGCTTTAGGCAGAAAACCTGAGCCACTAAGTCCTGGTAAGGCTGATCAAACGACTTCTACAAATATTCAAAACAACAAACAAACAATTCCCACACAAGAGATCTTGGTTTTCTTTTTGTCTGCCTCTTGGCTTTGGATTCTGAATCACTGCCTACGTTTTCCATGCTTTTGAGAAAACACCAATGAACTCTTCCAAGCTGGTAATGTTGCAAGAGTACTGATCCGCCATTCTTATCCCCATCTTGTTCATTCTAAATGCAATCCTCGTCACTGAAGTAATCCGAAGATCTGAGAAAGGGATGGAGGCAGACACAACAAAATCTTTCTAAGATTTTAACAGGAGTTTTAAAGTAAACCCTAGACACCACAAAATCCAACAGGCATGAGGGTTTTTGTTGCCAAGGGTAGGGAGCTCTTTGCTGTTATTTTTGCTGCATAGCCAAGATGTGACCTGCTGGGAATGAAGAGTTTGTCTGTAAGTAAAACCCCCAGTCACAAAGGCTAAAGTAGATTCAACCCTTCACAAACATGGCTTTCCCAATGTCTCCATTGCCCAAGATCAGCCACCAGATTATCCTTGGCTGCACAAGAGTGCCGACAGCTGACATCACCAGGCTACGAGTTTCTGGGCCAGAAATCCACTCTGCCAATTGCATCAGTTTTTTAGGCAACAGTTCAAAGCCAGGCATGTCACGAAAGTCATATTCAGGCAATTAAAACTTCACAGAAATCCCAAGCTACATATAAATATTAATCCGTTATTCAGCAAACAGAAAGGGCATGCCAATTAGTTTCTAAGTTTATAAACATGTGAGTACAAGACTGATTAATAGGTAATCGCAATGTTAGTTCTTTGTAATAATGCACATTTCCTGACCACAGGGACTCTGCTTTCATTGCATTACATATAGGGATTTCAAAAACCAGGAAATGGTAGGGGGATCCATGGGCACAAAACCAAAAAAGAATTACATTTCTTACTATAATTCTCAACATAATGGCTCTAGAAAAATGTCCTAAAAGTCTCCCAAAATAGTATCACTTTTGCTAGGCTATACATATTCCATGATTTCATCCTGTAAGCACTGTCTGTATATTTAAGCTATAATCTTATGCACAGCTACACAACCACTGTTCAATAATTTCAGAGACTAAAACATATAGAACTGTATCCAGGATGCATGTTATCCTAAGGACCAGAAGAAAAGCTATAGTTTTTCTTCTGGTCCTTAGGATAACAAAACAAAACACCATATATTATCAAACAAAACGGCCCCCGGTGGCACAATGGGTTAAACCCTTGTGGTGACAGGACTGCTGACTGACAGGTCAGTGGTTCGACTCCATGGAGAACAGGTTGAGCTCCCTCTGTCAGCTCCAGCTCCCCATGAGGGGGACATGAGAGAAGCCTCTCACAAGGATGATAAAACATCAAACATCCAGGCATCCCCTGGGCAATGTCCTTGCAGACGGCCAATTCTCTCACACAAAAAGTGATTTGCAGTGTCTCAAGTTGCTCCTGACATGAAAAAAATCAAACAAAACAATGTTATAACAATTCAATTCTTCCTATGTATGGGTGTACCATTCAAGTTGCCCATTAATTAATGAAGACCCCCTGAATTTCATAGAATTTTCTTAGTCAAGAAGTACTGAGGTGGTTTTCATAGCACTGAACTGAGGTAATTAAAGAGGCATCCATCTGCATTATTTCTATAGTATAAATACACCCCAAGTACACTTCTTTGATGCATAGAATAAATGTCAACATTGACACTGTATCCAAGGATTTGGACAACTCATTCGTTAGCTTAACTCTTTCTTTTCCTTTATACAGTTACCTTTTCTTCTTTAGTGGGAATACTTATAGACTAGTGTATTATTGATCATGTTTCTGGCTTTAGCAGAGCTTGAACATATCCGAGGAAGATTTTCTAGGAGGGGGATAGAAAGTGGTATCTCATCTCACTGATACTGAAGGCTAGATGATGCTCTATGAGCCATTTCCATAAAGGAGCTCAGTAGTGTAGATAACTGTTCAAAGATGACTGGAATCAATATTGGTCTCAAAAGATTTGGGGCTAGAAATTTTCTTCCATTACTGTTGTGAAAAGAAATACCAACAATTCCATGTAATGAGACCCATTTATGTGAGATACACGGAAGACAAAGCAGAATCCATTGCTGCCATCAACCTTAGTGGGCACATCTGCTTTAAAATCTTGAACTAAAGAGAGTCTACCACCTTAAAAGAAGCTCTGACAAACCGCTTGTATTGTCAGGAATTTCTTGCTAAAATGTAGGGTAAAAATATTTCTTGTAATTTGAACCTATCAGTGTTGATCCTCCAATCTAAAGCCACAAAAAAATTCGCCATCTGTAGGTATAAACCCTTCAAATATTTGAAAATGTTTGAATTGTATTATCTCTTCTCCCAATTTAAGATTCTTATTTCCTTAAATCTTTTCTCACAGAATTTGCTTCTCAACATCCTGTACCATGACCGAGAAATATATTCATATTCGTTTGTCAATATCTTTCAAATGATGATATTCAAAACTGAACACAGTACTCCAGGTAAGATTTGATGAAAGCAAAATAGCACCATAACTTCTGACAATATTGCCTCCACACCTGTTTTGACTTGGTTTTGTTGTTGTGTGCCTTTAAGTTGTTTCCTGCTTATATCAACTCTAAAATAAACCGATCATGGAGTTTTCTTGACAAAATATGCTTTCTGCTGAGGCTGAACAAATATTATCAAGGAAAGCCACAATATATCAGAAACAATAAGCAAACAATAACAAGCCTTATCACCCACAAAATTTTAAGTTTAGTCTAGAATGACCTATGAAGGCTCTTTGTGATAATGATGCTTTTTACTAAATGCTCAAAGACATACTATTTAATCATTTGCTCGAAAACTTTTCCAGATACCAACTTCAAACTGACCACCTGGCAGTTTCTCTAAACATTAGAATATTTTCCAGATATAGATGTACTTTTAAAAAATCTCATGCATTCTGGGTGTTACCCTTATTAGCTCTACTACTGACAGGTCTTTGCATGTACGGGTTCCAAAAGTGTTTTTTTTTTTTAATATAAGCATTTTTGTCTTAGGAAGTCATTTTAAGCTTTTTTAAAAATGCTGAGATAAATAAAGAGTGGAATATTTGTAGAAAATACATGTTTTGGGATACAATCCTACATAAACAAATTTACAAATTACAACTCAATTAAGACAATGAAACTTATTTTTGAATAACCATACACAAGTATACAAGTCAATCATATTAACAGTTGAAAGCAAATATTAATCCACATTTTTACATAATAAGCAAAATTGTTAGAATTTCACAATTGTGGTCATTGTACACAGCTTCCAAACAATCCTTTTGTGTATTTTATTTCAAATTTTTCACAGTGCATTTGGTTGATAGGCAAAATCTAAGCAGCATACCTGTATCTAATGATAATGTTAGGAAACGCTTTAGGTGAACAAGTTTGATATTTCATTAAAAACCTTGATGGTGATCCTCTGGATCTCTAATTGTTTTGAACTGCCATTTCTATAGTCCCTTCCCATGGTCTATGCTGGGATAGAACAGATGGGAGATATAAGCCAAACTATCTGAAGGAGCAAAGATTTCCTACCCCTAGTTCAAGAGTCAATCATATTCTATAAAATTCAGCGTGGTATTTGCTGAAATTAGAAAATTCCAGTTCTTTTCTCAATTTTGTTGTGGCTGTACACTTTCTAAAGTATTTCTTCTTACACAGTTGAAGCATAAATTTACTCTACTACAGTCAGTAAAGCACACAGAAAGCAGTTTAAGTACAGAATATATATATTTTTGTATCATACTACCATTTGTCATAAGGAAAAACTATCAGTTTAGCAGAAGCTAAAAAAATACTAATTTAAAAAATAATTGTGTTAGCTCATCTTCTATGAATTGCATAATTTATGCTGGGATAAATAAAAAATGATCTTGTTAAAATTATATAATATTTTCCCCTCCTTTCATCATTGCTTGTTTAGTCATCTCATCTTTGGTCATATCAAAGGTGAAATGTCTAACAAACATTGGTGAAAGAAGGAAGAAAACTGTGAGGGCTGCCGTAAGTCAGAAATTACTTGCAGCCACAGAAAATTAAATCCCTCCTTTGAACGGCATTGAGAATATGATGATGGTAGTATAAAAATGCTTACATCAGTATGTAAATGTTACACAAATTAGGCACAGATCCCCCATAAAAATCCTTTGACAATATCATAACACAATTTAAAATATAATTTGGCATTTTTGAAATGTATCTTGCAGTTATATCTGATCATATCAACTTAATTTCACTAGTGTATATGTACATACATTTAATAGAAAAATCATATGCAAATTTATTCAAGAACAATTCCAAACAAGTCTAATGAAACATATCCCAACATTAAATGTGCATGGGTTTACATCTTTCTATTTTCCTTCCCTTTTGGAAATCTATTTATTGGGGAAAAGTTGAAGTGAATGTAATAGGAATACTTCTGATTAATTCCAGTGAACAAAGATGGCATGAGTCATATCTATAAATGTTTCAATGAGTAGGAATAGGAGTTAAGCAAAACTAATGGGGATAGCAGAAGACTGGGCAACGTGGAAATCACTAAACAGACTGCACTCTGGCATCATGAGATGCAGAACCAACCTTAAGAAATGGGACCACAAAGTGGAGTTCACAACATGCGAGTGTGGAGAAAAGTAAACCACAGACCATCTACTATGATGCAACCTGAGCCCTGCCACATGCACAATGAAGGACCTTCTTATAGTAACACCAGAGGGACTCCAAGTGGCCAGCTACTGGTCAAAGGACATTTAGTATAATGCCAAGTTTTTAAAACTTTGTGTTTTTAAAATACATTACAGTGGTATCCTTGATTCGATTCTGATATGATAAATAAATGGGGCTAGCAAATAATAACCTGCTCCTCCCCACCACAATCTCTGCCCCAAAAAAAGATGACCTCAAGGATCATGTGACCCTACTGAACGAGGGATCCTTCCTGTAGCGAATGTCTCTGCCCCATGGATCTTCAGCCTCCTTCTATGCCAAATGCATCCCATTCAGCAGGGCCCTTGTTTTTAATGTAGCTTTTGCCGGGCACAGGGGACTGCCATAGGGAGAAAGGCCACAGAAGTCTATTACCTTCAGCCCCATGATGGACACTTGAAATTGGGTCCATGTCATTTTTTGTCTTAATTAGAATTCCATTCTCCATCTCCTGCCCAAAGTATAAATGGAATATAATAAAACCCGGTTGATGCAGACTTAGCACGGAAAGCTTGAATGTGAAAGAAGCAACTATAAAAGATGAGTGCCCAACACTTTGGGAAGCAAAACATCAAACACACACAGAATAATATTTACAATACAAAATAAGTGAATGAGATCAGCAGTGCTTCCTAGGTAATAGAAGAAGGTTTCAACTGGAGATGTAAGGCCTCCAAAGATCACATGATTTCACAAGTTATGGGTCTATCCCCTTTTTAAAATGCTTTTGGCAGGAAATCAGTCGTGGAATAAATTATATGTAACTCATTTGCCAAAAATATATTCATTTCAACAGCTCATTTAGGCTCCATTCCAGCAATCTAGTAAATTCCTCAACACCACAAGTTGTGTCTCCTCAAAGTACTACTCATAGTTTAGTGCCTAATACTGATGGCCTGGAAATCCAAAATTCTCCCACAAACGAATAAATGGTAGCAAGCAATATTTCAGGCAGTTGTACATGAAGCTTTTATGTTTACTTAAATCCAATGATGATGTCTTCAGACATATTAAAATGATTTTAAAAACTATCCTACAGCAGTAGTCTCTCCTTGAATTTCTTTTCCTGTTTTCTCAACCATCCGATTTCAGGTTATAAATATGGAGATGGAAAAAGCAGGATTAAAAGGTATGGCAATTGTAGCATTGCCTGTAACCTGATGGATTTTATACAGTTTTTAAAGTAACATAATATCTTAATAATTCACTATACAGATCTACTTATCCTGTTATGCTTCCTGCTAAGGGGGAACAATATGATCTTCTCTCCAGCAAACAACTGAAAAGACCTTGGTCGGAGTATGGGCTATAATCATATGATAAAGTAAAAAGGAACATACTGCGGTTTCAGTTCCTGCTCTATTGCGAGAGATTGGCACCATCTCCAGTTTGGCATTGTTGGGCAGGTTGGCAAATCTCCACTGAAGAGAAAGATCCAGCACAGTCCTCTGAAATCTGCAGAACAAACAAGCACAGTATTAACTTTTTAACCAAAGGTTGCCTCAGACAATTAATCAATGCATTATTTCAAGCAACAACTTATTCTGTCAGTAACAACATGGAATGTCAAGCTGTTATTCTGAGAAGCAAACGACTAAACCAGAAGTTTTGTTGTATTGGTCATAGGTTGAGCTATGCCAGGTTTTGATAAGAGAGTTAGAAAAGAACTCTGTTAAGACAGAGATCTCACAGAGCTGCGATCAGTAACAGGAGAGACAGTACTGAGCAAAACATTTCAAATTTGGGAAAGTAAAGCTTTGTGACAAAAGGCTTGCCAGTCATAGCACAATATATATTTTGTTTCAGAAATAATGAATGAAAGCAAGATCTAAACTTTTATGTAGATCATAGGCTTTACTTGAGCTCAATCTCCCCAAGGTTTGCTTAACCATTAAAAACAGGCACACAGAATCCTTGCCTGTGTCAAGCATCCCTTTGTCATGTCTGACTTCATCTGATAAACAAACCTTCCAAAGTGTTGTCGAAGGCTTTCATGGCCAGAATCACTGGGTTGCTGTGAGTTTTCTGGGCTGTATGGCCATGTTCCAGAAGCATTCTCTCCTGGCATTTCGCCCACATTTATTGCAGGCATCAGACAGGCATTCAACAGACCTCACAACCTCTGAGGATGCCTGCCATAGATGTGGGCAAAACATCAGGAGATAATACTTCTGGAACATGGCCATACAGTCCAGAAAACTCACAGCAACCCAAACCTTCCAAAGTTTATTATGAACCAAAAAATCCCAGTATCCCTTGGAATTTTGGCAATAAGCAGACTTTCTGTGAAAAGGAAGTGACCCCCAATACATATTTTAAAATCCCTGACACTTTCCCACATCCTCTGTGCTAGAGGACCTCAGTGGAAAAGGCAGCAGGAAACTGGTAATAAAAAACAACAGCCACCTTCCAAACCCTGTCCAAGACAGACCATTGACCCTTACTTATAAAAATCAAAATAAATGCAACAGAAATCTTCTTTATGTTTTTAGAGACTTCCGGTTGGTGATCGCAAGATGGAGGACGTGCTCTGAGAACCGGCAGATCGGATCCCAGAACAACCAGCTTCTCAGCGTTAACTGAGGGGCAAACCCTCACCCGTGGATGGTCGGAGACCACGGGCACACCCAGGTGCCATCGGCCGACGGCTTCTGAGTGGTTCCCCCCCCAAGGGGGTGCCCAAGACGCCCGGCAACGAGGCATCGAAGGAGAACGCTACAGCTGGTCGGGGGCATTCAAGCCTCCACCCCCTCCTAAGATCACCATCACACTGATTCAAGAAAGGTGACCTGAATAATACCGACAAAGCGTGCAGCCTATCTGGGAGTTACAGCTGACAAGACACACAATCAGAAGGTGATAACATCTACCAAGCAATGGGCAGACGAATCGGAAAGAAACTGGGAAAGTGCCAAACCAGAGAAATAGTGCATAGCAGCAAAATCCTTTCCTAGGACTATAAAAGGTAAGAGAGATCTGACTGAAGGGCGGAAGGGCGGAATAAGAAGGCACAAGAAGTCATAAGGAGGCATAAATAGGCATAAGAAAAAAGAGGCATCAGGAGAAAGAAGTTTAAACCAAGAAGGAAAAAGGCCGATCGCCACGGCTGGGTAGAGTAGAAGCTCCCTCCCCTTTTAGAAGGGGACAGCAGAGCCGAGAGCCCCCTGACCCCCAAAAGACGAGCCTTAAAGGGCTGCCGAGAGGAGGAAAGGGGTGCCAGAGGCATAGCGGGCGGCGGCGAAGGGCTAGAGACGAAGGGAAGATAGAATAAATAAACTATTGACCCTTCCAAAGAACTCGTAAATATACCCTGTACCTCGTACTTGCACTGAGTGGCCTTGAAGACGCGCTGGAAAAGTGCCAATAAAGAGGTGGAGACCCATCCTTATCGGCAGTGACTCGAAGCTGGCCTTGAGGGCCTTGAGGGCTAACCCGAGGAAGTTTGCTGCCTGTTGCCTCCTACGCTGCCTCCTACGCAGACACTGCAGATCGACGCGCAGCGACCCGAGGGGCGTCGCGGGACGTCGCGACAACTTCTCGCAATTTCTCGCGAGAAGATGGGGAGTTTTCCAAACAACGCGAGATCCCTTAAAGAATCAGGTCTCGTGCGAAGAGGAAGGCTCGAAGAGCTTCCCAACTAAACTCCCGCGAGAAGAGAACAGCAAAGAACAACAGGATGCAGGAAGCGGAGGAGAGAAAAATCTTAGCAGGGAAGAGGCTGCAAACCCAGCCGCCTAACCCAGGGCCAAAGCAGCGGACAGAGGACAGAAGAGAAGAGCAAAAGGGTATAGAGAGAAGAACTAAGACCTCGGAAGAAGACAAGGAACAGATAAAGGTAAGAAAGAGACAATATTATCAAATTTATTATACTTAAAGGTCCAGAAAATATTGCCCTATCTAAATATGGCAACACAGAATACGAAGGGGAAGAACCCACAGACATATAAAGGCCAAGCAAGACGAGACTCTCTCTGCAAAACAGACCTCCCCCCTGAAGGCCAACCCAAGAAAGATCAGCCAGCAGAAGACTCTGTTCTAACCAACATCCTAGCGGAAATCAAAAAGCTCTCCGCAAAACATGAGGAGCAACACAAAGAACTGAAGTCTGAAATACACACTATGAAAAAAGAACTGAAGGAAGAGATCAGTAAAATAAAAGAAGATATGGACAAAATCAAAATTGATAATCAGAAATTAACGAAAAACCAAGGGAGAATAGAAACTAAAGTGAGTAAAATGGAAATGACATCCCTAAAAATACAACAGCAAGTCGACAGACTGGAATTCAGAGAGGCTGAATTTCAACTACGTATTAGAAATCTGAAAGAAGCCAAGGATGAAAATGTCAAACAAAACCTGATTGAACTACTGGCAGAGCTGATGAACGTCAGCATCGAAACTATAGGACAAGATGTCGATAGGGCATATAGGGTGCCGACTGGATATGCAAAAAAGCATAAGACCCCTCGAGATGTCGTGGTCAGTTTCTGCCGGAAGAGTACTCGCGATGAAATCCTAAAGGAAAACACAAAGAAATCAATCTTCTTCAAGGACCAGAAGATAATCATTATGAAGGAAATCCCTCCACAAATATTGGCGAAACGTAGGAAATTCTCCTTCCTCACAGAGCAACTCATAAAGAAAAAAATTAAATTTAGATGGGAAAAAACTGACGGTATTACGGTTACACTCAACGACAAAAAATATTGGCTAAACTCTGAGGACAGTGCACGGGCCTTCTATAACCTCCATATGAAGGAAAAGACGCCAGACCCAAACCAAAGGAAATTTTACAACTGCGCAAAGGAAAATAATACAGAAGAGGAAAGAATTGACCAAAAAAAGGAAGAGGAAACAGCTAATGATGAGGATAAAAGCGGACGAAATGCATACAAATGGACAAGGGACTTAATGGAAGAAGAAGATGCTAGAGAACTTAAAAGACTGAGAGAGTTCTCCCCGGAGAACTATCAGCTGGTGGTTCCCCAAGAGATGATACAATGGGAGATGCCCGAAAATAACGATGAATAGGAGAACTATTAGAATATACTCGAACAATATTAATGGTCTAAATTCTCCGAGCAAGAGAAAGAAACTCTTTAGCTTCTTAAAACAGAAGAATACAGACCTCATATTCCTGCAAGAAACACACATAGCGGACAGACACATAAAACACTTAACACAAAATAAACTAGGAAAGACATTCTGCGCCTCTTTCAGTGGAAAAAAAAGAGGAGTGGTAACCTACGCAAAAGAGTGGTTAAACCCAACACAGAACTTCAAAGACACAGAAGGAAGATACCTAGGAATCACAATTAAAATAAAAAATCAAAAAATCCTACTGTGTAACATTTATTGCCCAAATGGGCCGAAAATCAAATTTTTGAATGATTTAACTAAAGAAATAAATAAGGTGGAATATGATGAACTAATCCTAATCGGAGACTTCAATGGGGTAGTAGACGGGATATTAGATAGATCCCAATATAAAGAGAAGGGAAAAAAGAGAAAAACAAAAGTGGCCTGCTACCTAAAAAATTCACAGCACTCCTAGACAAACTGAACTTAAAAGATACATGGAGACACCACAATAGTAATACAAGAGACTACACATACTATTCGGCCAGACACGATTCGTGGACACGAATCGACATGGCCTGGATTAGTAACGCCCTAAACTTAAAAATTAAAAAAACTGAAATATTGCCAAGGGTCTTTTCAGACCATTGTGCGCTCGAAATTGTAATCAAAGGGGCCGACAGCCCATATAGATGGAGGCTAAATGAAAATCTATTAAGAAGGGAAGAAGATATTGAAAGAAATAAAAAATTGCTAAACGAATATCTAGAGATAAACTGCGATGAAGAAACCTCATTAAGTTCCCAATGGGAGGCAATGAAAATAGTTATGAGAGGCTATTTTATACAGCAGGAAGCCATAAGAAGGAAAAAGAAAAATAAACAACAAGAAGAAATAATGGAAAAATTAAGCAAAATTGAAAACTCCCTTAAGGAAAACCTAAAAGATAAAACATTACTTTACACATCTAAAATGCTAAGAAAACAATTAGAACTACTACAAACAGAAGTCATAGAAAAACAAATGAAGTATACAAAAGTTTACCACTTTCAAAACGCTAATAAAGTCGGAAAATGGTTAGCAAAGAAAACAAAAAAAAGAAAACAAAAGCAGGTTATTACCAAAATAGAAGCAAAGGGGAAGACATATACAACAGACACAGCGATAGCGGACCAATTCCTCCAATTCTACCAGAGCTTATACAAAAAAATAAACATCCCCCCAGAAAATGTCTCAAAATACCTCGGCAGTTTAAAACTTACAAAATTAACAGAAGCCCAAAGAGAAATTCTGAATGGGAAAATCTCCACCTCTGAAATAGATGAAGCTATTCGAAAGCTTAAACCAAATAAATCACCTGGCCCAGATGGCTTTACTGCTATATTTTATAAGTTATTCAAAGATGAACTAGCCCCTCTACTAAAAGACATTTTAAATAATATTGTAGAAAATAAAATAATACCTAAATCGTGGGAAAAAACAAATATTACCCTAATACAAAAAGAAGGAATGGACCCAACAGAAGTCAAGAATTATAGACCCATATCACTTCTAAACACAGATTATAAGATTTTCGCGATAATTATGGCCGAGAGATTGAAAAACTTCCTAAAAAATTGGATTTCAATTGATCAAGCGGGGTTCTTACCTAACAGGCAAATAAAGGATAATATCCGAATAATAATTGATACAATAGAATATTACGAACACCATAATGAGAAACAACTCGCCCTTATGTTTATTGATGCCGAGAAGGCTTTTGATAGAATTAATTGGCAATACCTCAAATTTTTAATAGATGAATTAGACATGGGTTTCCACTTTAAAAATGCCATAGAGGCGATCTATTCGAATCAAGAGGCCACACATAATAAACGGAATGGAGTCCAAAGACACGATAAAAATTACGCAAGGCACACGCCAGGGGTGCCCGTTGTCCCCACTACTTTTTATTCTTGTCATGGAAACTCTGATCAGAGCAATAAATGAGGACAAAACGTTAAAAGGAACTAAAGTAGGAAATTATCACTTCAAATTAAGAGTATACGCGGACGACGTAGTATGCATAGTAGAGGACCCAATAAATAATATTAGAAAATGGTTAGAAAAGATAGAAAATTTTGGTGAGGTGGCGGGATTCAAGCTGAATAAACAAAAAACAAAATTATTAACTAAAAATATGGACCAAAAAGCAAGAGAGATACTACAAGAACGGGCAGAGTTAAAAATTGAAAATAAGATTAGATATCTAGGAATAACTATCACTAAAAGTAACATTAACTTAATAAAAAACAACTATGAGCCTATGTGGAACAAAATACAGAAGGACATGAACAGGTGGAAATACCAGAACTTCTCTCTTTTAGGGCGAATTGCTCTAATTAAAATGACAATACTGCCGAAATTTCTATTCCTTTTTCAAGCCCTACCGGTACTAAGAACGGACCACCTATTTAAAAAATGGAAAAAGGAGATGACAAAATTTATCTGGAAAGATCATAAAGCGAGAATCAGCTTAAAAATACTCACGGATGACAAAAAAAGGGGAGGTCTAGGTTTACCAGACCTCAAACTTTATTATGAGGCGTGCAATATGGTCGCTATAAAAGACTGGGCCACCTTAGAGAACCGCCCATTATTGGCATTAGAAGGGCATGAACTTAGGGCCGGATGGCACGGGTACCTATGGTACAACAAGAGAAAGGTCGAAAAAACTTTTAGTAACCATTATATTAGATCAGCCCTTATAAAAACATGGGAGAACTATAGACCCAGGTTATACACGAAAACTCCACTGTGGATATCTCCCACAGAAGCGAAGCACAAAAGAGAACTAGAAGAAAAAAAATGGCTAACTTATCAGCAAATACTAAAAAAAGATGAGGAGAGGGGAGGCAGTAATTTGATAATAAAAACACTGGATGAAATTAAACAACAAAATGAAAAAATCACTTGGCTTAATTATCACCAGATCCACCAACAATTTAAGGAGGATAATAAACTGGGGTTCAGTCAGGATCTAGGAACATGGGAATCGGTTATGAAAAAAAGGAATAAATTAATAAAAATCTTATACCAACAGTTACTTATATGGAATACAGAAGAAGAACAAATAAAAGAATGCCAGGTTAAATGGGCTAAAGATTTTGGACATAACATACTAACACAACAATGGGAAGAAATATGGAAGTCTAAGTTAAAATACACTGAAGCCAGCGATCTTCGCGAGAACTGGCATAAAATGTTTTTTAGGTGGTACTACACTCCCGAAAAAATTGCTAAATTCAATAAAAAAGGGTCAAATAAATGCTGGAAGTGTGGGAAAGAAAAAGGTACTTTTTTCCACCAGTGGTGGTCCTGTAATTTAGTTAAAAAATACTGGAAGGAAATTCACGAAGCAACCCAAAAAATTATTAAAGCCAAATTCCCTTTGATACCAGAAACTTATTTATTAGGCATTACAACCACAAAATTAGACAAAAATCAAGATAAGTTATGCTTTCTCCTTAGCACGGCTGCGAGAATGCTCCTCGCCAAGGTCTGGAAATGAAAGGAAATTCCAACCCTGGAAGAATGGTTGACAAAAATACTGGACATTATACAAATGGACAATCTCTCACAAAGGCTCAAAGGAAAACACAATGACACATTATGGAATGGATATACCAACTTTATTAAAGATAAAGGCAACTTACTCCAAGTAGATCTGTTCAGCATATGAACTAGCTAATAGGACGAATGTCGACGCTGACAAGATAGGAAAAGCGTAACCCGCTAATCATGAAGGCAATGGACAATCCCAGAAGACTGGCGGGAAGTCGCAACAATCCCCATCCCCCCCTTTTTTTCCCAGGAACCGTCCCCCCCTACCCCCCCCCCACCTTTTCCCTCCCCCCCCCTGCACCCCGTACCCTCCAATACCAAACCCCACTTCCCATCCTCCTAACACCTGATGTATGTACAATTAAAATCTAATAAAGATAATTAAAAAAAAAAGAAATCTTCTTTATGTTTTCACTGTACGCACAGAAGGCTTCATCGGAGTGCTTTTAGACAAAGCTCTCCATTGCATTTGTTCTGCTTAAATGATAGACAGCAGCTTTCATTTACTGTATGACCCCTGTATCCACAGAAGATAGGTCCCATGACCCCCAGTGGATACCTGAAACCATGGGTAATAGTGAACCCTATATTTTTACTTTACATGAGCTGGAAGGATACCATTTAATAGCACTGGAGAACCTAGAGAGGTCCACAGGGGGATATTTCTTGGGAGCACATATAATATTTTTGGAGTATGAATAAAACAGTCAACGTGTACAACCTTTCAGTGTTCCTCTCTGCTTAAGCTACTCCCCACTTGCTAAAAAAAAGAGAATTTGCTGCATGATGTCTCTTTACTGATAGAACTAGGGGCCCTCTATGTAGAAATCCCTAGAAATACACATCAAGCAATTAACTGACATGAAACCAAAGCACCCAGCAATCAGATCTGGAGAAAACATAGGCATAAACTTCCATTTTTCCATCACCATTTTTCTTAAAATGTGCTGAATTTAAGTCAAAGGAGTACAAATACTAACATTCCATGACACTCGAGCAGCTTAATTTAGGTGTCTCTTTGAATTTCTCTTACTTTCAAGGATCAACCAGTAAGATTCATTCAATTCAGGAAAAAAGTCTTCAAAGGCAAAAAAAACTTTGACTTTCATGGTGGGCTCCACATTGACTACAAAAGGGCAGAATGCCCAGCTGTAAACAAATTAATAGACCAGACTCACTTCAGATCATATTCACTGGGATTGAAATTCTGCTTCCTGCAAACTTCTTCCAGGATCTGGGAGGGGAAATAGAGCAAGTTAATTGGAAATAAAGTTGTTTCTCATTCTTAAAGGCAGGGTACTCAAGATGTTTTATGAAGATTAGTTACGTGTTTACACTGGACACTGCAATATATTCCCCTTTCTCTGAGAGACCCTAATCTATATTACCAAAGAAACTGTATATGAGGTGGAGAGATATCTCCTCTAACAACTGTCTCAGGCAAACTGATAACCACATGCATTTATTTTATAATTTACTAACTTATTTTATCCTATGTTTTTATCATTAGATCTTTAAATAACAAACAGGTACAACTATATAAAATTTGAAAGACAAATCTGTGTTTTGAGGTCAGTCCACAAATGACCAAAGAGGACATATTTTCCTGTTTACTGCTGCTGACCCATGTCAACTCAAATAATAATAATAATAATAATAATAATAATAATAATAATCTTTATTTATATCCTGCCACTATTTCCCCAAAGGGACTCGGGCGGCTTACAAAGCGCTCCAGGGTGCACATATAACATACAAATGGTAAAAACGGTACAAGAATATAAAACAAGTCACATAAAATTATAACAACAACCCCTTATCAACATGTTAGCATAAAATCAAAACAATACAATTTTAAAACAACAGTAGATAAAACTAACTGCCATCAATTCACAGGTGCCACGTGTCAGTTTCATATGAGCCCATCCATTCAGCCTACACAAGGTCAAAGGCGTGTCTGAACATCCATGTTTCAGGTTGGAATGGAAGGATTGACGGGTGGAGGTTAATCTAATCTCTTTTGGGAGGATATTCTGGAGCTGGGGGGGGGGGGGGGCAGCACAGAGAAGGCCCTCTCTCTTGTCCCCACCAACCTCGCTTGAGATGGTGGTGGGACCGAAAGGAGGGCCCCCCATGTCAATCTCAGAGCCTGCATCAGTTCATAGAGATGCAGTCTCGAAGATAGGTTGGACCCAGAGCGTATAAGGCCTTATAGGTAATAACCTGCACCTTGAACTGAGCCTGGAAACTTGTTGGAAGCTAGTGGAGCTGCTTCAGCAGGAGTGTGGTAAGTTCCCTGTAGCTAGCTCGTTAGTAGTCTGGCAGCCAGCCTTTGTACTAGCTGCAGTTTCCGAACTATCTTCAAAGGCAGCCCCACATAGAGTGCATTACAGTAGTCCATTCTGAATGTAACTAAGGCAGGACCACCATGGTCACGTCAGGCTCTTAGAGGTACAGTTGAACCTGGCACAAAAGTTTTAACTGTGCGAAGGCCCTCCCAGCTACCACCAATACCTGAGCCTCAAGTGTCAGCACTGAGCACAGGAGGACCCGCAGACTGCGGACCTGTGTCCTCAGGGGCAGTGTAACCCCATCGAGCACAGATAGCCACCCTATATACCCCAATCGGCCGCACAACTGACTAGGAGGACCTCTGTCTTGTCTGGATTAAGTCTTAGCTTGTTGGCCCTCATTCAGTCCATCACAGCTGTCAGGCACTGGTTTAGGATCTAGGGAGCTTCCCTGGAATTCGATGGAAAATAGAAGAGTTGTGTGTCATCTGCATAGAGATAACACCCAACTCCAAAACTCCAGATGATCTTGTCCAGCAGTTTCATGTAGATGTTGAAGAACATGGGGGGGGGGGGGAATGGAACCTTGAGGGACCGCACAGGTCAAAGGCCAGGAGTTCGAGCAGGCGTCCCCCAGCATCACCTTCTGGGTCTGATCTTCCAGGAAGGAATAGAGCCACTGCAACGCAATGCCCCAAGACCCATTCCGGAGAGCTGACTCAGAAGGATGCCATACGTGATGGTATCGAAACCTGCTGAGATGTTCCAGAGAACCAACAGGGACACACTCTCCCTGTCTAGTTCTCCGCAGAGATCATCTACCAGGGCGACCAAAGCTGTCTCCATTCTGTGACCAGGCCTAAAACCAGACTGCAAAAGATCAAGATAATCTGTGTCTTCCAAAAATCCCTAGAGCTGGGAACCTTGCTCAGAAAAGGGAGGTTTGAAATAGGCTGGTAGTTATTTAGTATAGTTGGATCCAAGGATGATTTCTTTAGAACAGAATAGAACTCTATCACAGGATTTCTTGATGAGATTTGTTCAGAAGAGGTTTGCCACTGCCTTCCTCTGAGGCCGAGACAGTGTGAGTTGCCTGAAGTCATCCAGTGAGTTTCATGGCTAAGTGGGGGTTTGAATCCTGGTCTCCAGAGTCATAATGCTAGTGAATAATGATAGTCGTAAGCTAGTGAATACACTTTTGAAAAAATGTAAACATTCCCACCAGTGGATTAATCCTGAAATGGCTGTCAACAGAGGCATGATCTCAGCCAAATTTTCAGAGGAACCCAGTTGCTGGATTCTATGTTTTTCACTCCCTCGTAAGATCAGTACTTCTGATATTCATACATTAGTCAACAACCATTGGAAAGACATGTTCAACACCTTTTAAATTAGTGCTAATGGGCCTTAGTAAAAAGCAAATATTGATCCTGGAGGCATATAGCCTGACAATCCATGTGATGTATATTTTCCCACCTAACTGGGGAACAATTCTTCAACACAGTGACTAGGAAGTAGAGCCCCAGACTTGGGGATTTATCATAGTCAAAAGGGGAGGCAAGTTTGTAGTTTAGGGGAGGGGACTTTTAAAGTGCTCAGCCAGAGTAGCCCTGGGTCTCACTACTAAACTATAAACTGCAGCAGGATTTCCGATCGGTTGCTTGTCACGGGATGGGTGTTTCCTCCTTTACAAAGAAACGTCCTGTGTCTATTGTAACATGTATTTTCACTTTGGGGGATAATTATTATAGAATGATTATTCTCTTGGCCTATTCTTTAAGTGTGATAAGGCCCTTGGATGCATCTATTTGACATCCCTTTAACTGTGGTGGCTGAATGCTATGGAGTAATGGGAGTTGTAGTCTAATGAGAGAAGGCCTAAGGCCTTGTAAAACATCCCATGATTCCACAGCATGGAGCCAAAGCAATGAGAGTGGTGTCAAACTGTACTCCTTTTGCAGTATTGATGTACAGTGTAGAATGAGGACTGTGTACATCTATTACAGGCATGGGCAAACTTGGGCCGTCCCTCCAGGTGTTTTGGACTTCAACTCCCACAGTTCCTAACAGCCTCAGGCCCTTTCCTTTCCCGCCTCAGCCGCTGATCCCAAAGAGAGGTCATTTCTTTTCCCCTCAGGGACCACAGTAGCTCGTCCCCGCGAAGAAGCAGGCCTCCCCCATTACACAGCCCATCTTCCTTTGCTTCCCAGTGAGAGGCCTCCTTCTCCTCAGCGCCAAGGCCCATTCCCCCTAGAAACAGGATGACGGTGCTCGCCAACATGGAGGCGAGGGGGAAAACAGGCGGGCAGGCCGCGCTTCCACTGGTCCAATCAAAGCGGGCCTCTCCCTTTTGTCCCCACCCCTTTCCTCGCCCCGCGCCAATCAGCGCAGGTTTGTTGGCGGGGCTCGCGGGGCGCCTGGGCCGGACCCACCTGCAGCAGAGCCGTGCTCGGGCCCACGCGCACCGTCACGCGGCGGCCGTTCGGGGACAGCACCGAGACGGAGCCCGAGGACGGGCCGCCGCCAACGGTCGACATCTTCCCTCCCTCCTTCCCTCGCCGCCGCCGCCTCTCAGCTCCGCGCCCCGCTCGCAGCCCTCCGCCGCCGCCGCTCCTGCTGCCTCAGCGGAGCCGAATGGCCGCGGCGAGGGGGCGCGGCTACGAGGCAGGCAGGCAGGCAGGCCGCCCCGCCTCACGACGCCCGGCGCTTCCTTCGCACGGGAAGGCCCGCCGGCAGGGAGAGTGGCTGCATCTACGCTGCGGAATGAATGCGGCCTGACAGCTCGTTAACCCCTACAGCTCCGTGCTATGGCATCCTGAGAGTCGTGGGTTTAGCAGGCCTTGCTAAAGAAAACTACTGCCTCATCAAACCACAACTTAAATGTATTGTCGAAGGCTTTCATGGCCGGAATCACTGGGTTATTGTAGGTTTTTTCGGGCTGTATGGCCATGTTCTAGAGGCATTCTCTCCTGACGTTTCACCTGCACCTGTGGTAAGCATCCTCAGAGGTTGTGAGGTCACTATCTCTGAGGATACTTGCCATAGATGCAGGCGAAACGTCAGGAGAGAGTGCCTCTAGAACATGGCCATACAGCCCGAAAAAACCCACAACAACCCAAACCACAACTGCCAGGATGCCATCGCATGGAGCCATGGCCCCTCCAGTGGTGTCAAGCCACATTATTTCTACAGCGTAGGGTGTGTGTGTATTTGTTTGTGTTTATGTACATGGTATAATATATATGAGGCCACAGTGGCGCAGTGGGTTAAACTGCTGAGCTGCTGAGCTTGCTGACCACAAGGTTAACGGTTCGAATCCGAAGAGCAGAGTGAGCTCCCACTGTTAGCCCCAGCTTCTTAATGTTGTCCCAGCTTCTGAATGTTCTGACAACATTCAGAAGCTGGGGCTAACATGCAAATGTTAGTAGATCAATAAGTACGGCTTCAGTGGGTAGGTAACAGAGGTCCATTCAGCCATGCTGGCCACATGACTTTGGAGGTGTCTGTGGACAATGCTGGTTCTTCGGCTTTGAAATGGAGATGAGCACCACCCACCAGAGTCAGACACGACTAGACTTAATGTCAGGGGAAATCTTTACCTAGAGACATCACACTGGCAACGAAGATCCACATAGTTAAAGCAGTGGTATTTCCAGTAGTAACCTATGGATGCTAGCACTGGACCATAAGGAAGGCTGAGCGAAGGAAGAAGATGGATGCATTTAAACTGTGGTGTTGGAGGGAAATTCTAAGAGTGCCTTGGACTGCGAGATCAGACCAGTCCATACCCCAGGAAATAATACTCGACTGCTCACTGGAAGGAAAGAAATTAGAGGCAAAGATGAAGTACTTTGGCTACATAATGAGAAGACAGGAAAGCTTGGAGAAGAGAATGATGCTAGGGAAAATGGAAGGAAAAAGGAAGAGGGGCTGACCAAGGGCAAGATGGATGGATGGTATCCTTGAAGTGATTGGCTTGATTCTGAAGGATCTGGGGTTGGCGACGGCCGACAGGGAGCTCTGACGTGGGCTGTTCCATGAGGTCACAAAGAGACTGAAGTGACTGAGCAAATAAACAACATACACACACAAACAGTCCACACTATCCCTTTTTGGGGGTTGATAGGAAACTGCTAAGCAATATCCCAGAATGCTTGTAAGATATGCAAACAAACACAATATAGTCTATGCAATAGGAAAACTCTAATGACCATATAGTGACACCAAAATCCCCAATGCAAAGCTCAATGCAAGGAAATATGAAATACAGTGAAAAAGGAGCAACCACAACAGAAAGTATCTCAGTCTGATATCAGTCGCAATGTTCAGGGGTCCAGCTCAGATGAAGAGATCTTCCAAAAGGAGTAAAAGTAAACAGACAGCTGGTCATGTAACTATTATGCAAGCTGGAGAAGATGATAATGAAGCACAGCTCTCAAAGTTCAAATAGGATGAAAATACTCCAATGCAAAGAGGAATAAATTTGAACGAGTACAATTTGAACCAGCTTTCAGGTTCTCAGAAATCCTTTGGTTGATACTTAGTAGCATCAGTTTGATACAGATGCATGCATGTCTGTTGTGCCACATCTCTACATAACAGAATACCCAAATATTGTCATGTTCCATCAGCTTTAACATGCTTCAGAGGATATATGTATGGACTTATATATGGATTACCAACAATTTCTGATAAAAGATAGTAAATTTGTCATCAGTGAAGATGCCCTCAGAGTTCATTTCCATTAAACTTCTCCCAGAATTCTGTATCACAATGCTACAGCACCTACAAAGCTAGAAACCCAAGCATCAACTAATAATATAGTTCATTTTTATTAGTGAGAAAACACTCAGTGAGTAAAGGCATTTCATAAAGCTGTTCAGTTAAACAAGTCATCATATTGCTAGTGTTATTCCACTTGTGACTCACAGTGCTCTAGTATACCTTATGATACCAGCTTCAGAAGTGGAAAATAACTACTTGGCATGTATGTGATCAACAGGAATAAAATTCAGCAGAAGTTAAGTATCCCTTTTCCAAAATACTTGGGATAAACAGTGTTTTGGATTTCAGAATATATACAGTATTCATTATGAGATATCTTGGAGGTGGGATTGAAATCTAAACAAAATTCATTGGTGTTTCATAGATACCATGTATATGCATAAATGTATACAGAAAGTTTTTAAGAAGGTTGTGCATAAAACAAGTTTGTTTATATTGAACCGTTAGAAGGCAGAGGTGTCACATATGGACAATTTTGAAATATTTTGGATTTCAGAATTCAAGATAAAGGATTCTCAGCTTGTAGCAGCACAATTCTCACTTTTTCCTCTGCCCATCCTTTTCTCTGCATTATCTCAAGACAAGCCACATTGCTTCCACATAACAATTTTAACTTGTCTCCAATATCCATCCGTCCCCTCGTGTTCCCACAGATGGTGTCTTACTTCCCTGTGCCAATTTTTTTTTCCGCCTGGCACAAACCAGCTTTCACAGAAGGGAGCTCATTCTTCCTGTTTTGTCAGGCAAGGTTCTAAGGATTTCATGTATGCAAAACACAGGAACATTGAAATACCATGTAAAGGCAAAAAACTATTATGAATTATCAATTGTCCAGACAATGATTTGGAAATGCTGGAACATGGTTAAAGATAGGAACATACCACCTCCTTATTAAAGCAGCTCCTCTGGCTGCCTATATGTTTCCAGGCCCAATTCAAAGTGCAGGTTATTACCTACAAAGCCCTAAACAGTTCGGGTCCAGCCTATCTATGTGAACGCATCTCGTATGAACCTGTTCGAGCATTAAGATCTGCCAGAGAGGCCCTCCTCACGGCCCCAACTCCGTAACAAGCACAGTTGATGGGAACAAGGGAGAGGACCTTCTCGGTTGTGGCCCTCCAGCTCTGGAAAACCCTCCCCAGGGAGATTAGACAAGCTTCCTTGCTCTCAACTTTTTGGAACGAATTGAAAACCTGGCTGTTTAAACAGGCCTTTGAAATGGTTAGTGCAATATCTAATGGCTGGAGGACTTAAATGGAACTATTGCTTTTAACCAGACCAGTGCCTGAGATGTTTTAATTGGTTTATGTAACATCACCACTGTTTATCTACATTTATAAATGAAGTTGTGTCAATGTAATATGTTGTTTTATTTTTATATTACTTAGCATTGCTTTTTGTTTATTTCAGTTAATTTTGTTGTTTATCTTAATTAATTATTGTTTATGGTTTGCACTGTTATTGTGTTATAAGCCACTCCGAGTTCTCTTGGGGAAATGGGGAAGGATACAAATAAAGTTTTATTATTTATTATTATTTTGGGCTATAATTCTCACAATCCCCTACTATCAGCCATGCTGCTATAAATTTTGGAAGTTGAAGTTTAAAGTATCTGAAGGCCAAATGCTCACATTGTTATGCTAGCGTTTCATTCAGAATTTGTTACAAGAGGGAATAATACGTATTTTAAAGATGAAAATGATTTGAAAACATCTGTAGCACATCAGAGGAAAATCCACTTTCATTTGGGTTTTTTTTTTCTTTCAGTAAGGCAAATATAGACTGGATCACAGTACATTAGTTCTGAACTACACTTGCCCAAATGCATCTGGAATTTTTACATTATTAAAGAAAGCTGATGTGTGCACTTTCTTTCAAAATAGACAGCTGGAATTTGTATTTCAAATGTTTCAATAGAACTGATCAGTTCTTAATAGCAATCTTGAACAAAAAGCCTTTGTGCTCAAAGAAGTCAAATGACAGTGTCATAAGAGGCACCCTTGTTTTGCAATCATGTAGCACAGCTGTAAAAAAAGTATATGGATTTTCCATATGCATATTACATTAAATTTAATATACAATTTAATAAAGTCTCACAGATATTATAAATCTAAGGTAAAGCAAGGTCAGCAGGAATTAAAGGTTGGTGCAGTGCTACATTTAAGAGTGGGCTTCTGTGGCTGAGCAGCATTTGAATCCCTGCTCAACCATGGAAGTTGACTGGGTAACACATTATCTCAATGGCAGAAGAAGAAAAGGCAACCTTGTTATGAAGACATCCTGCCTGGGAACCTCGGTCTATTTATTTATTTATTTATTTTATTTACCATACTTGTATCGCGCCTTTCTCAACCCCCAAGGGGACTCAAGGCAGCCTTACAAAGGCAACAATTCAATGCTGCATGAATACATACATCAATTGATAAACAAAACATTAAAACCATTCAAATAAAACATAACATTAAAACAACAATTAAAATCACATAGTCCAGGTCATATTCCAAGGCCAGTCCAGGTCATCATTAAAATTAAATTACCATCTCTTACTGCCTCATTCCCATTTTTGACCAAAAGCCTGATTCTGGAGCCAAGATTTTAGTTTTTTTCCTGAAGGCCAGGAGAGAGGGGGCCAATCTAATTTCACTGGGTAGGGGGTTCCATAGAGGAGGGACCACCACTGAGAAGGCCCTGTTTCTCATCCCCAACAGTCGGGGGTGGGACCGAGAGCAGGGCCTCCCCTGATGATCTTAGCCTCCGAGGTGGATCATAGAGGGAGATACATTCGGACAGCTAAGCTGGGCCAGAACCGTTCAGAGCTTTGTCGGCTAAAGCCAGCACTTTGAATTGTGCTCGATAGCAGACTGGCAGCCAGTGGAATGGGCGTAACGGGGGTTGTGTGATCCTTGTACCTTAATTAGGTGAGCAGCCTGGCCGCTGCCCATTGTAATAATAATAATAATAATAATAATAATAATAATAATCTTTATTTATAACCCACCTCCATCTCCCCAAAGGGGACTCGGGGAGGCTAACATGAGGCCAAGCCCAAAATAATACAACATAATTAGACACAAAATAACAGAAAATACATCATAACAAAATATATAAAATAAGAAATAAAATAAACAATATAAAACGGCATAATAAAATCAGATAAAATGTTAAAAGCTTAAAACCCTGGGTGAGTTAGAGATAAAAAATGCATTTGTGAGAGAGGAGCCCGAGAGGGAGGAGTAATGGAGTTTGGCCTTTATAGGGAACAGGGGAAGGTACTTTATTGGGGGAACAACTGTAGATGGAAATAGACAAATGGGTTGAGTGGTCACTCTCCAAAGGCACATTGGAAGAACAAAGTTTTTAAAGCCTTCTTAAAGGCTGCTAGGGTAGGGGCTTGCCTGATATCCCCGCGTAACAAGTTCCAAAGGCGGGGGGCCACAGCGGAGAAGGCCCTCTCCCTCATACCCATAAATCGAGCTTGTGATAGTGGAAGGGGCGAGAGGAGGGCCTCTCCAGAAGATCGAAGAGATCGTGTAGGTTTGTGGTAGGAAATGCAGTCACAAAGGTAGGTGGGTCCCAAACTGTTTAGGGCTTTATAGGTGATGACCTGCACCTTGAATTGGTACTGGAAGATTAACGGCAGCCAGTGGAGCTCCTTAAACAGGGGGGTTGACGGCTCCCTGTAATTTGCCCCGGTTAAAAGTCTGGCTGCCGAGTGCTGGACTAATTGAAGTTTCCGGGCCGTCTTCAAGGGAAGGCCCATGTAGAGTGCATTGAAATAGTCAAATCTAGAGGTAACTAAGGCATGGACCACCGTGATCAAATCAGATTTCGCGAGGTATGGTCGCAGCTGGCGCATGAGTTTTAATTGTACAAAGGCCCTCCCAGCCACCGCCGACACCTGCGCACCAAGCATCAGCGCTGAGTCCAGGAGAACCCCCAAGCTGCGGACCTGCACCTTCAGGGGGAGTGCAACCCCATCAAGCGCAGGTTGCCACCCAATACCCCGGTCATTGTACCATTTGAAACTTCTGAACAGTCTTCAAAGGCAACCCTACATAGAGTGCGTTGCAGTAGTCTATTTGGGATGTAACCAGTGCATGGACTACCATGGCCAAGTCTGACTTCCCAAGGTACGACCGCAACTGGCGCACAAGTTTTAATTGTGCAAAAGCTCAAGCAGGTGTCCCCAACAACACCTTTTGGGAACAATCCTCCAGGAAGGACCAGACCCATAGCAAAACAATGCCCCCAAGCCCCATTCCCACGAGGCGTCCCAGAAGGATATGGTGGTCAACAGTATCAAAGGTAGCTGAGAGGTCCAGGAGAACCAACAGGGACACACTCCCCCTGTCAAGTTCCCTATGCAGATCATCCACTAAGACAACAAAGGCTGTTTCAGTTCCATGGCCCAGACTAAAGCCAGACTGGGCGAGATCCAGATAATCAGTTTCCTCCAAGAACACGTGGATTTACAAGGCTACCACACGTTCCATGACTTTGCCCAAAAAGGCTCCCCTTTGAATACTGCCTGAAAATTGTTCAATTGAGTGGGGTCCAGAATTGTTTTTTTCAACAGCGGTTTTTTAAGCTGGCTGGAATCTTGTCTTCCTGTAAGGAGGCATTAACCACCACCTTCACCCACTCTGCCAAACCCCCTCTGGCCTCCTTTAACAGCCAGGATGGACAGGGGTCTAGGATGCCTGTGGTTGCCCTCCTTCTCCAAGGATCTTGTCCACATCCTCGAGCTGCACGCCACCAATTGAAATGATTCTATCAAAACTGGACAAGCAGGTGCTTATGTTACATCCTCAGAGACTGCTGTTAATATGGTGTCCAGGTCGGACAGGATCAGAGCGACTTTGTCCACAAAGAACTGAGCCAATGCTTCACAGCGAGCTGTTGAGTGGTCAGGGATCTCGTCTTGTGAAACAGGATTTAATAGCCCTCTGACTACTCACTACAGCTCTGCTGGAAGGTGCTTTGTGGATGCAATATTGGCCACAAATAGAGTTTTTTTGTGTTGTCTATTGCCACAGCATATGCCCTTACATAGGCACACAGCCATGTTCGGTCTGACTTGTTGCGCCCTGAATGCCACACGTACTCTAGACGTTCCCCTTAGGTTCCCCTTAGATTTGCTACAACTCAGAAACAATTTGAAGGCACACAATAACAACTGCCATTTCATAGTTTGAAAGATATTAGACAGACTGACTATTGCATAGCTTCTATCTTTATTACTGAAGATAACACAGCAAACAAAAGATGTAAATACACTGAGATATTAGTAATCAAATGTTGCATCCATTTTTGGTGTACATCTCGCTACTGTGATATGATAATTAGATTACTTTATGTGGTGAGATATTATTACATAGTTTATTAGTGCATATAACACAGATGTATTCATTTTGAAAAAGTACTCAGCAGGAACATTAATTACTTAAAAGCACCTATTGCTTACTTTGTTACAGTAAAAACTTCTCACAGTGCTATTAGTCTCTGGAATTCCGATTCTGGAATTTAAATTGCATTAGCTAGAATTAGCCAAACGGCTGACATAAGCTGGTAGTTATCTAAGTGCAGCTCCCAGATGGAACTCAGGTCACTGTCAACCGTAACAGAGTGCAATCAGGCTTCTTTCGCTAAACTTGGTCTTTCTTTTTCATTGTACTCCAAATGAGATATGATCTGTTTCCATGCAAGCCACTATGATTAGCATGTCCCCTCCTCTCCTATTCTGATCCCAGTTCCTTGACTTTCTTCAGTAATTGTTCCAAGTCTTTGCTATTTCCTACTATCTGCATATCTTACATTATTGATGTTCCTTTTTTAAATGTTCATGTTTCCTTTTTCCAGGTTTAATATTGCTTTGTGTATGGTATTTTTGGCATAAAGGTTAAACAGATAGAGTGATTAAAACATCCTTACCTGATCCCCTTGCCAATCATAAACCATTCTGTTTCTTCATATTTTAACCCAACAGTAAGCCACTTAATTGTTCTATTTATTTGGGTGGTGCTTCTGTTTAATCAGTTGCCTGTCCTGAGGCAGACATTGTTCGAAATAGCAATCTTCTCAAATATCCACTAGCTGTTTGTTCTGTATTAGATATGTGTATATTGGTATGCAATTTTACCTTTATCTTGGGAGGGGCTGCAGACCTTGTGTATAGAACTGGGCTTGTTCAGGGCGCAGACTCCATTTTGGAACTGTTTTTGTATTCAGACTTCAGTAGGAACAGTATGCTGTACAGAAGCCATGAGACTCCTTTGAACTTTCAGACTAGACAGAAAGTTATTAGACTCTCAGAACAGAGAGATGTTTTGGACTATGGACTATTGATTTTAAGAATGATGTCCTGTGTTACCTACACAGAGAAACTACTTCAAATCCTATCTGTAACTGGATTTATATGCAAAGAACCTGTATGCCGAATACATTAAGTTTGTGAGTAAATTAACTATGTTATTTTTTTAAGAAGACTGCTTATTTTTGTCTCTTGAGAGCATGATTTAAAAGTACATACATTTTAAGGGAGAGTAGTTTTTTGGGCAACTAAACAGAACACTCCTGAAACTCTGCTGAATGGATATTGAGGGTTTCCAATATGTGGGCCATTTTTTGCTTTCCATATTTGTTGACAGGTTTTAGTTAAAACTTGAGTGGGTTCTGTCTCTATAACTTGAAGTACTTCAATTGGTATGCCATCCCTGATTATATATTTCTCCCAAGTGCTCTGAGTATTCACTTTCTAAAACTGGGGATTCATCATCAAAACGTTCTTCCTTTAATAAATCTGTCATCCTTTAATCTCTCATTTATTCTTCAGTGTACTGTTTCCATTGTCTTTTTATTTCTATTTGGCCTTGTAATGTGTTCCTCTGCTGAATGTATTGGTTTCCTATTCCTGGTTTCAATTTCTACTTGATTTCTTGGATCTTGCAGAAGAGGTATGTTTTTCTTCCTTTTTTGTTCTCATCTCCCCCGCCTCCCCTCTTCATTGATCATTATAGTAGTTCTCTTTGTTCCTGTCCACAAGTCACTGACCAGTTGTATTCAGGATCCTAGCCCTATTTCTGACACTTTCTACTTTTGCCTCTCATCTGTCCTTAACTGCTTAAGAGTTTAACCTGTCATCTTTTGGACTGCAAATAGTATCTTTTTGCATTCTTTGACAAAATTTGGGCTTCAGTCCAGAATTCTTCTGACTTCTAATCAGTTAAGTTTAATCAAGCAAATCTATTTTTTCACATTGCCTTTATATTCCATGGGGAGGTTCTTTAGGTTGCATTTTGACACCGTTGGTTTAGTCTTCTTCTTCTTTTTTTTTAGATTTACCACTAATTTCTGACATTAGCAGTTCATGGTCTGTGTCACAATTTGCTCCTGGTTTTGCTGCTACAGAGAGAATTGAGCTTCTCCGTCTTCTCCTTCCAATTATGCAGTCTATTTTATATCCCTATATATAGTCACTGTCGTGTCCCTCACTATTTGCCCCTTTTTCGTTAGGAGGATTAATATTTTGTGTACAGTTTCTGGGGGGGGGGGGGGTCACTCTAGACAGCCTCTTTGCATTTGAAGCCTCCGTCGCCCTGGCCCTTTACGAATCCCCTCAGGGGAGGAGCCTGGTTATTGGAAGAGTCAGCCTTTTCTTGACTGGAAGGTGAAAGGAGAGGATGGCTGGAAGGTCAGCAAGCTGTCAGAGCTGTCCAGTCAGAGCTGTATGAATTGTATTCAAATCCAGTTGGCGCTGTATGAGCTGTATTCAAGTCCAATCAGAGTTAAATATTGATACCATCTTAGAGACAGTTGAACACCACACAAGAAAGAGACAATAAGAAGAAATAAAAGTTCAAGAGCCTAGTTCAGCCAGACCTGTGTCTATCTCTCAAAGACTTTATCTCGCCACATAAAGACTTTGTAATGAGACTCAGAAGGAGAGAAAGCCTAAAATTAATGTCAGTTAATAAATTCTTGTTTCGATTCAATTATATTGTCTCCAATCTGTTCCCTGCCCAACTAGTTCACCTTTTTTATCTTGTCAGAAGTGACTTGAGAAACTGAAAGTTCACCTTCCTTCAGGAGAGACTTGAGTTTACCTTCCAAGTAGTTAAGATAGCATGGGGGCAGAACAGTCACCTATCTGATAGCCCGAAGAATGTGTTTTTGATTAACACAGTGATGGTCTCATCAAATACAGTAAGTCACTTTTCTGCTTCATTTCTTGATCCTAGGCCACATTCTCCTACCTTCTCTTTGGTTCTGCTGTTTCTTAGCCAGTGTGACTTACATAAAAGTCACAAAAATAAAAAGATAAAAACAGCATCAAAACACACAAGCAATTACACCATATTAAACATTCAAACCACATTAGAATCATAGAATCATTGAGTTGGAAGAGACCTCGTGGGCCATCCAGTCCAACCCCATGCCAAGAAGCAGGGACATTGCATTCAAAATACTCCTGACAGATGGTCATCCAACTTCTGCTTTAAAGCCTCCAAAGAAGGCACCTCCACCACACTCTGGGACAGAAAGTTTCACTGCCGAACAGCTCTCACAGTCATGAAGTTCTTCCTAATGTTCAGGTGGAATCTCCTTTCCTGTAGTTTGAAGCCATTGTTCTGTATCCTAGTCTCCAAGGCAGCAGAAAACAAGCTTGCTCCCTCCTCCCTATGACTTCCCAGTGTGTGGTTTATTGACTGTTTATGTCAAGTATTCCCACACTTGTCCTACTATAAGTTTTCAGCATACATTAACCTTTAAAAAGGATAGACGAGGGAAAAGATTAAATCTCAAGCAATGTGTTTCTTATTTGGATCTTGTCCCACTATTTATATTACTCTTCAGCCTCAGTTACAAAGGCAAACTTACCACTTAGTGTTCTCACCATGGTTGGTGTCACTTACATGGCCTTCTTCCCATACCATACTAGACCATGTCATGGTATTGTTAAAAAACCAGAAAATTTGACATAAATCTGCAACTATAAAGGAAAACGACAGGCACAAAACAGTGTGTGCTTGTAGCATGGCACATAATACCATGTGATTTTGAGGGAATAATGACAGCTATGACTGAAGACTCAATAAGTAAATTAGTATAGACTTTTAGTATGTATATTGATACATTCTATGGGGATGTGAGCTAGGTTTACAAAAATGTTTTGTGGCTATATTATTTATTTTTTAAATAAAGAACAACAAATTTCTGGTTACTGTTTCAAATTTTATGCTGTTTAAAATATTGTACTTTGAGTATTTGGGATATATATACTATTTATAATATGCGTAATATAATGTAACTATTTTTATAATGGGGAAAAAACAGGAAAGTCTCCAGACCTTGCATATTACTTTCCTCAAAATAGAGTTTTTAATGTTGATATGGATTTTTTGTTCGCGAGCCCCTTGTGATATTTTAGGAATGGGCACTGGTGACAACATAAGGATGATGCTACAAGGGACAGCCTCTAGTGATGCCACTAAGCATAATATATTAAGCATCAGTCACAGTTGCACATAAAAAATACAAAGCAAGCTAACAGAAACAAATTGTTGAATGGTGAATCATACAGGCAAATCCAAATTATACAATAGCTCAAGCGGGTGAGCCATTGTATGCATTCAAATACAAATTGGTAATTTATAGCAACACCATTAATTTCACAGCATTTTCTTAGGCAAGATATACTCAGATGTGGTTTTGCCAGTTCCTTCCTCTTAAATATAACCCACAGCTCCAAATATTTGTTGATGATCTCTCATCCAAGTATTAACTTCCAAGATAAGGCTTCAAGGTATTTAGGACTCCCCTTAGGGTGGACACTATTCTTTAATAAGAAGACTGAAGGCAAAATCTAAAAAGTGACATAGATAGATAAATTATAGATTTATTTTCACTCGTGCCTGAGATTCCTTGATCTGGAAATAGAGAATGGGCAAGTGCCTGAGATCTGGGAACATTATCTATTAACAAACAGGAAAACTTTAGAGATACATTAGAGACACGAGGAAAGTGGGGAGGCAGGAAAGATGGGATATAGCTAAGTGATGTGGGATGTTTCAAGTTGTAGTACAAGCACAATTTTCAGTTAAATTAAAATGGGCAACCTGTACCCCTCCAAGTGTTATTGGATTGTTGTTCCTATCACTTCTAGTCAGAAGATAGCCTATGATGAGAGATGATGAACGGTTCAGTCCATGTACCCACTGCAGTGTAGGAATCTATTGTTGACTGCTGGTTTATAAGGATTCACATTAGCTTGGCTAGGAATGGACTTGGAAAGCTATTAACAGCACAAAAAGTGTACCCTAAGAGCCGCATAGTTAAAGCAATGGTATTCTCCATAGTAATCTATGGATGTGAGAGCTGGACCATAATGAAAGCTGAGCGAAGGAAGATAGACGCTTTTGAACTGTGGTGTTGGAGGAAAATGCGGAGAGTGCCTTGGACCACGAGAAATCCAACCAGTTCATCCTCCAGGAAATAAAGCCCAACTGCTCATTGGAGGGAGGATATTAGAGGCAAAGACGAAGTACTTTGGCCACATCATGAGAAGACAGGAAAGATTAGAGAAGAAAATGATGCTGGGGAAAATGGAAGGAAAAAGGAAGAGGGGCCAACCAAGGGCAAGATGGATGGATGGCATCCTTGAAGTGACTGGCTTGACTCTGAAGGAGCTGGGGGTGGCCACGGCCGACAGGGAGCTCTGGCGTGGGCTGGCCATGAGGTCATGAAGAGTCGGAAGCAACTGAACAAATAAACAACAAAACCCAGTTTAAAGCAATCTTTAGGATAAATGATTGTCCATTTTATTGTTAAAGAAAATACCACTTTTTAAAACTTTCTGGAATGACAAAGACATTTTTATTATTATATTTTACAGTTACGCTGAAAGAGGAAACAGTTGGTTTTTGCCATGAAGTGAAAAAGAAGTTCAGTTCACAACAACTGATTTGCTTGTATATATAAAAAAAATGAAGAAATAAGCAGAGCTTGTTTCCTATTCCACTTTGAATCTGGGATGGCCCCTATTTTCTCTGTCTGAAGTGTACAGCTGTTTTCTATTTTGCATCTGAAACTGGCACATCCTTATAAGAACTGTATTACTTCTGTTAGAACAGCACTCTTTGAAGTAACTTGAGCTGAATTATCCAAGTTGTAGAATTCAAGCAATGCCTCCAATTTCCAAAGGCATATAACAATCAGAACTGTTGTAAAGAGGTTAAAGGTCACATTTCATATCCCATACCACTTTTAATTTGAAATAGTTGTATAAAATTGGAAGCATCGGGGGCCAGTGGAGGGGGATGGGAGGACAACCTGGAGCTCATTACAACCCTGCAAAGAGGGGTGAATTCATCAGGGAAGAGGGGGATACATCCCAAGCTGCTTCTATTTTTCCCTATTGATGGGTTTTAGTTAATCTCCTGATTTATGTTATACTCTAAAGAAAACACAGTGCCAAATCCCCCTGCCCTCAAAACATAGTTTTTCTGAGGGTTGACCTCACTCTGAAAATGCCTTGAAACTCAATGGGGGCCCATAATTTGGTGGGGGAAAACATGCAGTAATAGCAGAAGGACCACATCCATTTCTTTGCATTTCCAGTTAAAAGGATTAGCTAACAGGTGATGGGATGTGACTTTGGCTTGACTCCTGGGGGAGCCAATGCCAGCAGACTAGGTGGGCAGTTTATGAAGCAGGTGCTGGCCCTCAAGGGCCTAGTTCCCCCCCCCCCAGAATATTCCAACACCCATCAGTGTCAACAAATGGGAAGCCAGATTTTCCCCACACACTTGCAAACCAACAGGAATATTGGGGTTTGGCCTAATCAAGTGTGATGGGCACAAACCATCCAACCGAAAACCAAATCCAGCACTGAATGTCTAGTTCCAACTTTCCCTCCTTATTTTTACTTCTTTGTTTGCAGGGATCACACCAGGGTGCCTACCAGGCGGAGAATCTGGCCCTCATTCCAGTCAAAGTTGCCCACTCCTGCAATAGACAGTAGTAGGATACACTGGAGGTCAAAACCAGTGGGCTTCCAGAAACTATTGGATTATAATCTGGCATTGTGGCTATGGCCAATGGGAATTTGAATCCAACAGTCAATTGGACTAGTGCAGTGTTTCTCAACCTGGCAGTTAGGTCCCCTGGGGGGTCACAAGGGGGTGTCAGAGGGTTCACCAAAGACCATCAGAAAACGCCCCCAGTGGCGCAGTGGGTTAAACCCCTGTGCTGGCAGGACTGAAGACCGACAGGTTGCAGGTTCGAATCTGGGGAGAGGCGGATGAGCTCCCTCTATCAGCTCCAGCTCCTCATGCGGGGACATGAGAGAAGCCTCCCACAAGGATGATAAAAACATCAAATCATCCAGGTGTCCCCTGGGCAACATCCTTGCAGACGGCCAATTCTCTCACACCAGGAGTCACTCCTGACACGACAAAAAAAATAATCAGAAAACACAGTACTTCTGTTGGTCATGGGGATTCTGTGTGGGAAGTTTGACCCAATTCTATTGTTAATCGGGTTCAGAATGCTCTTTGACTGTAGGTGAACTATAAATCCCAGCAACTACAACTCCCAAATGTCAAGGTCTATTTTCCCCAAACTCTACCAGTGTTCACATTTGGGCATACTGAGTATCTGTGCCAAGTTTGGTCCAGATCCATAATTGTTTGAGTCCACAGCGCTCTGTGGATGTAGGTGAACTACAAATCTAGAACTCAATGTCAATGCCCACCAAACCCTTCCAGTATTTTCTGCTGGTCATGGGAGGCCTGTGTGCCAAGTTTGGGTCAATTCCATCACTGGTGGAGTTCAGAATGCTCTTTGATTGTAGGTAACTATAAATCCCAGCAACTACAACTCCCAAATGACAAAATTAGCTCCCCAACCCCACCAGTATTCAAATTTGGGCGTATTGGGTATTTGTGTCAAATTTGGTCCAGTGAATGAGAAGACATCCCACATATCAGACATTTACATTACGATTCACAACAGTAGCAACATTACAGTTATGAAATAGCAACAAAAATAATTTTAGGGTTGGGGGTCACCACAACATGAGGAACTGCATTAGGGAGATTGAGAAACACTGGACTAGTGGTTCTTAAAACTTTGGTCCTACAAATGTTTTCAACTTCAGCATAAGTGTTTCTGGAGAGCCAAAGATTGAGAAGCCCTGATGTAGAAGGCTACAGATTTCCATCCTTGGGGAGAACAGACAAATACTTAAGCTGGAATAAGGCAGTTTCCTATGTGGTAACCAGCCTTTGTTGCCCAAAGACTCCCAGACAGTATCCATGGCTTTCTGACTACAAAGGAGAGATAGAGTTTTGAGTTTCTTAAGGGATTTGTGTATGTTCAAGATGAATCATCAAATTCAACTGCCTTTTATTGAAGTAGAATTCAATGTGCCTAGGGTTTGATACACTCCAATGAACCTAGATTTATATGTCCATTGAGTCTTCTTCTTGTAAAATCTCAAAGCAACATGGAGACGAGCTGGTTCTGAAATCATCACTCGCCCACCCATCTACTCTTCCCTCTGTTTGCTTTTTAAAATATTTTTCTGTGACAGAGAGCCCTATTTCTTGAAAGCTTGCAAAGAAACTTTTTGTTCTGCTTGGGTTGACCTTCTAAAAGTATTTACCACAATATGGATTTTGGAATCTACTTTATCCGGCATCCCAAGTGGTCAGGAGAATGGCCAACGGTGTTGGCATCGAGACATCTATGACTCAAGCTATTAAAAATGATAACTAAAGGGAACCTCCATCCAAGAGTAGACATTTTTCTGACTTTGGCAAAGAGGTTGGTTGTGCCTCTTTCTCCATGCCAGTTGGACTGGGAGATGGACCTTTCTCCTCAACACAAGATGATGGGATATCCATCTCACAAAGGCAGACTAGTCGAGAGGGTGTGTATGTGTGTGTGTGCCCGTTAACTCGCAGCATTCTCTTCTGACCTCCCAGCATTTGTGAACCATAAGCTTTTGCTGAAAGGCAGGGCGGGCTCTTCCTACACCTTCTGTGGGTGATGCCTCCAGAACCCAGTGGCAAGGGCTCCCAAAAGCAAGCGCCAGGGCAAAAACGAGCAACAGTTGTTTATATGATTTGCTGTTATAGTTGTCCCTCAGCACCCAGAGATTCCACCATGCACAGCTTGAAAGCAAACTTAAGTTTTGCCGTTTTCTCTAACTGACACCCTTTTACTACACTCGAGGATCATTGGACTTGGTGTCCACAGGAATTCCTGGAACCAAATCCTTAGGTTTTAACTTCCAGAGGCTGGGAGGGTGCCTTGAGCCAAACAGGTTGACTAAGGGTGCGTCCACAACAGGCACGGGCAAACTTGGGCCCTCCAGGTGTTTTGAACTTCAACTCCCACCATTCCTAACAGCCTGCTGTTAGCTATTATAGGAGTTGAAGTCCAAAACACCTGGTTGGGCTGGAGCTTGCCCGTGCCTGATCTAAAATATGGAGTGACTGCAGTTTGACAGCATCTCAACAGTCATGGCTCAGCGTTATGGAGCCCTGGGATGGGAAGTGTGTTGTACAACTGCAACTCTGAGGATTCCCTAGCATTGAGTCATGGCACCCCAGATACTGTCAAAGTAAAGGAATATCTTCATCCTGCACTTGGAGGACAATCTTATTCGGACAACGGCTGATCGCCTAAGTCAGTCAGTCAGTAAACAGGTGCACTTAGTTGCGCGCCGCCTCAGGTAGCAAAACGCCCAGGGACTGGCTCTAGTCCCGCCTCCGGCTTAACGGGGATGGAGGTGCTGCATCCGACCTTGCGCGCGCGAGCGAGGGATGGGGGCCTGAGGGGGGGGGGCGAGCGGGGGTTCTTTGCCCCAAGGGGGGGGGGACTCCGAAGAAGGGGCTCCTCCGGGCGCGAGGCGCAGCCAAAACAGGAGCACGTGGGAGCCAGGGGCCGCGTGGCGGAAGGGCGACACGTGGCTGGGGAGCCCCGCCAGGCTCCGGAGGGGTCCGGGGGGTGGAGGTGGGGGCTGGCCGAGGGGACTTCCAAGCCTCCTTCCACTTCGAAGAGGGAGAGGGAGGGGAGGGAGGCCTGCGGGTGGGCTAGGAGAGCGGGCCTCCCCTTCCCCCCCTCCTCCCAGCGTGGGGTGAGGGGGGGGGGCGAGGGCTGCCCGCCTGCTGCCTCTGCTGCTGCCTGTGTTGCTGCTGCTGTTGCTGTTACCGCCGCCGTCGCCGCCCCACGCAGCGCCCATCCTGGCGTCGCCCCCGGCGGGCTCCCCGCGCGCGCTCCGTGCCCCTCGCCTTGTCATGTTTGTGGTTTGGAGCGAGGCGGCCAGTCCGTGCGCCAAGAAAAGCCCCAGCGCCCTCCCGCCCCGGCCCACAGCCCTGCCGGCCGCCACTCGGAGGAAGAGGAGGGAGAAGGAGCAGCGGCAGCAGCAGGAGGAGGAGGAAGAGGAGGAGGAGACCCCGGTGCCGGGAGGCAGGAGAGAGCGGGACCCAGGGACCCCCCGCCCCCGCCCCGGACTCGCCGCCCGCCGCCAGGGGCAGAGCTCCCACCCCAGCACCCAGCCGTCCAGCAGCCCATCCGCCGCCGCCGCCGTCGCCGTCCTCCTCCTCGTCCTCGTCCTCCTCCTCAGCAGCAGCAGCAGCAGCAGGTGGCCGGGCGCCGCCGCCGCCGCGATGGGCCGAGGGGCCGCGCAGATGCTGGCGCTGCTGCTCCTGGGGCTGCTGCCTTGGGGCCCCGGAGGGGAGGGCCGGAAGAGCTGGAGGCGCCGCGGACAGAGCCCCCACCAGCACCACCAGCACCAGCAGCAGCAGCAGCCCCGCGGCCACAGCCCGCAGGCCCAGGCGGCAGGGGCAGCGGCGGCATCGACGGCGCCCCGGGGCCGCAGCGAGGCCTCGGGGCCCCCCGTGGAGAGCTTCCCCTTGGACTTCACGGCCGTGGAGGGCAACATGGACAGCTTCATGGCCCAGATCAAGAGCCTGGCGCAGTCGCTGTACCCCTGCTCCGCCCAGAACCTGCACCAGGAGCTCCGGCTCCACTTCCTGCCCAATGCCTCCGCCGCCGCCTGCAACGACGGCAGCCCCGCCGGGTGAGTCGCCCAGCCCCGGGACCCCGGGCCCACGCCGTCCAGCCACCCACCCACCCAGCCAGCCCTCCCCCTTCTTGTGCCTCTGCCAAAGCGGGACCCTTTGATGAGCCTCCCCTGCTGTGCTTCTGGTCCTCAGGTGGACCAGCAAAGTTGTCCTCCCCCGCCCTCCCTTCTTGCCTTCCAGTATCACACATGTAACGGACCGAGCCAGCATGACTCGCGAACCTCGCACATTTTCTTTCTGTGTTTACTGTTTCTGCTGTGCCCTGTCCCATTAGACTAGAGTGCCTTGTGTTCCCTAAACGTAGTGCCCCTGGCTTGCTGTGAGTTTTCCGGGCAGTATGGGCATGCTCCAGAAGCACTCTCTCCTGACGTTTTGTCTGCATCTATGGCAGGCATCCTCAGAGGTTGTGCCCCAGCCTGTGGTTCTTTGGATCACTTCCCCTTCATTCAAAGGAGTGTCCTTTCCTACCTAGGACCGGGACTTTGGCAGAATGCAGTGGATTCAAATTGGCTTTGCAAATGGGATGTGGGGATGTGCTGGGATTTGGATCCAGTTGCCACGGAGGCTCCCCAACCCCCTGGCCCCGTGCTGAGGACACAGGGAGCAGGGCTTCTCTTCCCTTGCAAAGCCCCCTTCCATGCCAAGCAGAGAAGGGGGCTTCACTCTCAGCCAGGCATCCTCAAACTGCGGACCTCCAGCTGTTTGGGCCCCCAACTCCCAGAAGCCCTAATGAGCTTGCTTAATTGTCAGGAATTCTGGGAGTGGAAGGCCCAAACAGCAGGAGGGCCGCAGTTGGAGGGTGCCTGCTCTCAGCCTCCCTTCTCCCTCCGCTCTGGCTTCCCTCCTCTCTCTCCTTCTCTCTCTCTCTCTCTCTTCTTGAGTCCTTCCAAAGGGCTGCAAGGGAGGCTCCTTCCCGGGTCTCAGGCTCTGCTCCCACCCTGTGGCCGGGACAAAGAACACAGGCAGTAACAGGTGGAATAACTCTTTCCTGCCTGGAAAGGCTCAGGAATGCCAGGAATGTGTTTAATGCATTTAGTTTGGAGCGAGATGAAAGCCAGTTGGGCCTGGCTCATGGTCCCCGAGAAGGCCCTTTGATCAGCCTCTGTTTGGAGCTCTTCTGACAGCCATCCTGTTTCTTTCTCTTGTTCTTTAACCCAGCATTTTATGTAACTCTCTTGATATTATAATGAGCTGGTGTATCAAAGGCCTTGCGGCTGAGTGAGCCAGGCTTCCTAATTAAGTTCATGCGGCCTTCTATTTGTTTTTATTTTAGCTACTACCTCAAAGAATCAAAAGGCAGTCGAAGATGGCTGCTATTCCTGGAAGGTAAGTTCGAGTTTCCTTTCTTTCTTTTTTAAAAAACATTTAAGCAAAAATCAACCTTGTATGCTCTTTTTTGTATTTTTTTTAAAAAAAGGGGGGGGGGAATGGTGGAAGGGCTTCCCAGCTGCCTTTTTTCTTCAAAGACTTGGAGCCTCTCTGTGTGGAGGCGCGGGCTGCCTTGTCTGTCTCTAACCAGTGTCTCCATCCTTTCTCTCCATTCGCTGGGGGTGCCTGCCACCTGGAGATTTCTTAGCAGATGAATTATTCACCCCACTAATCAAAACTATGTGCAGCGCTGCCCTTTGATCAGGTGTAAGTTGTACTTAGAAGTACATTCTACTTTATTTAATGGGACTTACACAGAAGAAAGTGTGCTTGCTAGCTTTCCCCATCTTGGTTCAAAAGAATGGGAGTCGTTACCAAATATATGGGAAAGGCACCAAACTGGTAACCCCTGTGCCGGCAGGACTGAAGACTGACAGGTGGCAGGTTCAAATCCAGGGAGAGCACGGATGAGCTCCCTCTATCAATTCCAGCTCCTCACGCGGGGATGTGAGAGAAGCCTCCCACAAGGATGGTAACACATCAAAACATCCGGGTGTCCCCTGGGCAATGTCTTTGTAGACAGCCAATTCTCTCACACCAGAAGCAACTTGCAGTTTCTCAAGTCACTCTTGACAAAAAACAAACAAAAAACACCAAAATGGTATAGACTATCATGAAAGATTTCGGTACTAAGCAATATTTCATTTTTATGGAACACCCAGTGGCTCAGCGGGTTAAACCACTGAGCTGCTGAACTTGCTAACCAAAAGGTCGGTGGTTCGAATCCAGGGAGCAGGGTGAGCTCCCGCTATTATCCCCAGCTTCTGCCAACCTAGCAGTTCAAAAACATGCAAATATGAGTAGATCAATAGGTGCCACTCCGGCTGGAAGGTAACAGCGTTCCATACAGTCATGCCAGCCACACGACCTTGGAGGCATCTAAGGAAATGGAGATGAGCACCACCTTCATGTCAGGGGAAAACCTTCACCTTTTATCATGAAAGATTTGTGTGTGAAACAATATTTCATGGAATCATAGAATCCTTGAGTTGGAAGAGATCTCATGGGCTATCCAATCCAACCCCTGCCAAGAAGCAAAAAAATCAAATTCAAAGCACCCCCAACAGATGGCCATCCAACCTCTGCTTAAAAGCCCCCAAATGAGCCCCCACCACACTCCAGGGCAGAGAGTTCCACGGCTGAACAGTTCTCACAGTCATGAAGTTCTTCCTAATGTTCAGGTGGAATCTCCTTTCCTGTAGTTTGAAGCCATTGCTCCGTGTCCTAGTCTCCAGGGCAGCAGAAAACAAGCCTGCTCCCTCCTCCCTATGACTTCCTCTCACATATTTCTACATGGCCCTCATCATGTCTCCTCTCAGCCTTCTCTTCTGTGTGCTAAACAGAAGATTGCAGTGGTTTACTTATGTTGTGTATTCAGCCATGTATTTCCTAGGTTTCATTGGAAACATGCGGTAAGTCTCCACACAGACAGATTTTGGCTTACAGGCATGTGTTTGTTTTGTTTTCTTTCTTCTCTCAGTGACATGGAAGTAGCTTGGAAGCATTTCTGTTTTGAAAAAAATCTAATTCATTGATACGGAAACGTTTTCTAAGTGAAAAAAACATAGCAGCACAACATCAGAAGTGACTGTAATCAATCTAGATAAGATTATTATTATTATTTGTTGTTGTTGTTATAAAAAGGTAAGAACATCTGATGGCACTTTTGAAAATAATTTGAAATGGCTTTGTATTTCTCCCCCACCCAGCTCAGTCTGGTCCCTATGGTTATCCTAATCATTTCTCAACATTTATTACTGAACTAAGAAAATGCTTTGCACTTTTCAAAAACAATTTCAAGCATTTCAAGTACACAGCCAAGAATTGTCTGTGGCAATGAGAATTCTCAGTATGGGACGTCTTCTCGAGTCTGTTAATTTCAGTCCTAATTCACTATTTATTTATCGTGCCAGAAGCAAATTGAGAATACAGTTATAATGTATTTAAAAACCACAAATGAAGTTAAGAACTTGGCATTATGCTAAATTTCCTTTGACCAGAAGCCGGCCACATCAAGTGCCTCTGGTGTCACTGTAAAAAGATTCTCCATTGTGCATGTGGCAAGGCTCAGACCGCATTGTAGTAGGTGGTCTGTGATTTGCTCTTCTCCACACTTGCACATCGTGGACTCCACTTTGTGGCCCCATTTCTTAAGATTGGTTCTGCATTTCATGGTGCCAGAACGCAGTCTGTTCAGCACCTTTCAAGTCACCCAGTCTTCTGTATGCCCAGAATTGATTGAAGTTCTGGGTTTTAGCCTGCCACTTTTGGACTCTCGCTTGCTGAGGTGTTCCTGTAAGTATCTTAGAAAGCTAGTTCTTGATTTAAGATGTTGTCATGCTGGCTGATATCTGAACAGAGGATGGGCCAGAAATGTCAATGCCTTGGTCCTTTCATTGCTGGCTACTACTTCCCAGCTTTCCTAATTCACTAAGACAGATATTAGGCATCTGAATATGGATATTAGGCATCTGAATGAGATGAAGGGCACACACATTCACACATGCATGTATATCTTCACGCAGGATCTCTAATTCTTGCACAGAATCATGCCATGATTAGGACTGTAATTTAGGATTAAATTATATTGAATGTAGTTAGAGTTACTTCTGTGTAATGGAATGCATGTGCAAAACTGGCCCTTCTTTGTTGGCACAGCAGTAGCACACAGTGATGCATACAATCAGTTGCTGCTTTGAAAAAGAAGAAAAGAGACTGATTTCACCTAGATCACCTCCAAAGTGACAGAGCTTTTGTGTGAAACCTGAAGAAATCGTATTAATTATTTGGAGAAGTAAATCTGAGTGAATGCCTTATAAATATTACCATAGTTAGAGTTGCAACACAGCTTCATTCCAAGTAGATTTTTTCATGTGTCATCAATGTTCTGAGATCAGCATTGTTCCATTTGTTACTTGTATTTTACAGTGACTAGCATGTTTTAATTTGCTACATTCAGAGAACATATTGTGGTGTGCAATTATATAGCTGTTTTCTTAACTGGGATTCCTACTACGAAGCTTTCCATTCTTGAAATCTCAGTGATATTAGGTCCCATTACTGCATTTCATTGTCTCCTCAGTATATTAGATATCCTTCATAAAATGTATCCTAATCTGTAAAGTGATGGTAAGTAATAAGATGCGAATCACTGGAAGGGGCCAAAACTGACATTTTCTGGGTTTGATCTGTTTTTGTGATTCAGGAGGCTGGTACTGCTTTAACAGAGAGAACTGCAACACTCGGTATGAAACAATGAGGAGACTTATGAGCTCTAAGGACTGGCCCTCAACAAGAACTGGTAAATACTTTATCCCTACCAGTCTGGCATGTGCACTGGTCATTGCAAATTGTGCCTATGTTCTGCTTAAACATGTAGTCTCAGGCAAAGTGTATTGCTCTTCAGATTGCAACTCCGACCAGCTGTGCTGAAAAATATTGGGCATTAGAATCCAATGTTATCTGGAGAGCTGCACTTTGTGCTCTTTGAAATACATGTTAGTATTTCAGAATAATCTTTGATTTTGCTAGTGGAGGAGCATTGCCACAGAACTCTATTGTGCCTGCAGAGAGCTCAGTGAGTATAGCTCTGTTAGTGGTGCTGGTCCTATAGGTAATAACCCAAGAAAGGTCCTAAATTGGCACCTGAAGGAAGAAAAGCAAGACAAGATTTAAGAAATGCTTTACTAAGGAGGAAAAATGTCTTTCCTTCTGATTGGCAGTGTTTGACAAGTGGAAGCAGTGGATCTGCCAGTTTGCACCCCTCTTTGCCCCCACTTTGGATTGCACAGCTAGAACCGTACTGCTTGGATTCCTGTGCTAATAGATTGTACTGTTCTGAGTACATTTTTGTGGAAAAGCAGCATATGAATTGAAGATGATAGTAACCAGGAGATAAGAACAGTTGTGTATTCATATTGTCTCTTGTAGGTTAGGGCAGTATACATTTTAGCAGTCTTAATGGAAACAAAAATAATATACCGTATATATTCGAGTATAAGCTGACCCTAATATAAGCCAAGGCACCTAATTTTACCACAAAAAAACTTACTGACTCTAGTATAAGAGGAGGGTGGGAAATGCAGCAGCTACTGGTAAATTTTAAAAATAAAAAATAAAAATAGATACCAATAAAATTACATTAATTGATACATCAGTAAGGTAAACGTTTTTTAATATTTAATATTTTGAATATCAAAACTGTAATTTAAGATAAAACTGTCCATCTCTAATTACCTATATACCTGAGTATTAGCCGACCCAGATATAAGATAACCAGGACCCTCACTCAAGTAAAACCCTAGGGGGGCTTTTTCAGCTCTAAAAAAAGCTGAAAAACTCAGCTTATCCTCGAATATATACGGTAATGCTTATTTCAAATACAAGACCCCCATGGCAAATTTATCTTCTTTTTTTAGTTGTTGTTGTTGCTTATGTTTATATGTTGTGATATCATTTAAACATTTTTATTAAAAAAACAACACCATGTGACACTGAAAGTATCAAGATTTTTATGATACTTAACCTTGGGAGGAAGGAAAGTGGCTGAGCAGTGAATTCCTAGCTAGCGTTTTTGGTTCATGCTTTCACTAAATTTGGACCATAGTCTTGTTAGTATCTGTGGATTATAGATATTGCTGTGGATTTTGAAGGAAGAGATTTCTTTGTGGAAGCCAGGGAGGACAGTGAAGCAAAGGCTATCAAAAAGCAGTTCCCAATGACACCAGTTTCTATGGCTCCAGGGACTTTTATTGTTTTTCAGGGAGGCTGAAACGAATGGTGTTTTGTGGGCAGATCACAACATGACTGAAAGGATCTCTGGCTCTCCTTGCTTAGCATTTTTAGATCACTTCAAGAGTAAGAAATAGGCCAAAACCAAGAGAACTGTTGGGCTTGTTTATTGAAAAATTTTGGGCCTTTCTTCAGTTGAAGACTGGCTTTCTTCATGTATCCTGGGTCTTTTTGGGGGTGTGGCATTAAACTGACTTTAGCCTGCTTCAGGCAAAGTCTAGGGATATTCTGGAGTTTGCTGGAAACTCTGGAGTTTCCCGTAGCTTTGGGGCAGCCTGGGCAGGTAGTTTGGGTTTGATTCAGTCCAGTCCAGTATCCAGGTGGGACACTGGCACCATCCCCTTTCCCTTTGCTCATCAGTGCAGACACAGGGGGTGGATTGTGGCTGTATTGACATTGTGGGTGCCACTGCTGATACCAGAACAGGGCGCCTGTGTGACCAGCATGAAGGAGGGGGAAATTCCCCTTCCTTCCTTCATAATGGGGTGAATGCCTATACTTTCTTTCACTCTGCTGGAGCAATATGCCCCTGCTCTTCATGCTGGTTGTACAGGAACCCTTTTTGATGTCAGCAAAGGTGTGGTGATGGCCAGGAGTTTGCATAGAGCCCCATGGCCAGCTAGGAGTGGTTGTCTCACAGAGGAGCTGTGATGCATATTATTCCAGCAGAGTGGCTGCACTCTCCAGTTGTGTGGACAACATGCTCTGCATGGTATACATAAGTCTATTGTGGGAGTTAGGGCCAGGTTGTCATAACAGACCAAACCCAGCATCTCGTACTGCCTAATTTAAGAAGCAATTTTGTTCTAGAGACTCGAAATGTGTGAATTCCTTCACTTCCTTTAACTGAACTTGCATTCTCTGTCCTCCACATCCAGTTAATTTTTTAAGAATCTTTGGTTTGAGTGTTGAACTGGGACTCTGAAGGACCAGGATTCAAATACTTTGGGCAAATCAGCCTTGGGGGAAGACAATGGCAAAACTCCCCTGAATAAATCTTCCAAGAAAACATTATAGTAGGGTCCCTGTAAATAGGTATTGATTTACAGGCATATAACAAGGCCTCCGAGTCCCTGATGGTGCAGCGGGTTAAACTGCTGAGCTGCTGAACTTGCTGACCGAAAGATTGGTGGCTTGAATTGGGGAAGCGGAATGAGCTCCTGCTGTTAGTCCCAGATTCTGCCTACCTAGCAGTTTGAAAACATGTAGATGTGAGTAGATTGATAGGTATTGCTCCAGCAGGAAGATAACAGCACTCCATGTAGTCATGACCTTGGAGGAGTCTACAGGCAACGCCGGCTCTTCGGCTTAGAAATGGAGATGAGCACCACACCACAGAGTCGGACACGACTAGACTTAATGTCAAGGGGAAACCTTTACCTTTTTAAACAATGCCTCCATGGCACTAAGCCATGTGAAATTCAGTCCAATTTACTTCTGAAGTTTTGGATTGTAGAATTGTGACTTGTCATGGCTAGGTGTGTGTGTGTGCCTTTTTCCAAATGTTCAGAATGATGAATCTAAGATAATGTCCTTCCTTTGTAGATATATACTCTACACAGAAACTTTTCCCTTGACATTATGTTAGTATTAAATGTTCTCTGTATATTGTTAGAGACTTATTTCACTATGCAAAGGGCTTTTCTTGTTTTCTTTCTAACTTTTGATTTATTTTTTACTTTTAGGAACGGGCATTCTGTCATCACAACCAGAGGAAAATCCACACTGGTGGAATGCAAACATGGTGTAAGTAGGGGGAATGGTTGTGGGAACTGGGAGAACCAACTAATTACATAAGCAAAAGGACTCTTCCACCCATTTTTTTTTTTGAGTTTGTGATATAGAGCTGATACTGTTCTTGGACTCAAAAAGGCATTACTCCAGGGTTGGAAAACCTTTGATTCTCCAAATATTTCCAACCAGAGCTTCCTCCATCCTCAATTATTGGCTGTGCTGGCTGGAGCTTTTGGAAGCTGCAGGCCAAGAACATCTGTGAGGCTGAAGGTTTCCACTCCTGGACTAGAAAAAAATAACATCAGATGAAGCTATTTTTGTTGTTAATTAAGATTGTCAGGGCAGCACAACATCAAATGGGTTGTAGTAATCGATTGAGGCATCTATCACCTTGGACAGAGCTAAATTTTCTAGAAATGGTTGTACTGACCTAAACTGCGCATGCATTCTTGTCCACTGCTTAAGTCAAGGCATCCCGACTGAAGATTTTATCTAGGACCTCATCATGCTAGAGAATGAATCCACTTTAAATCTGTTTTCCTCCTCCTGTAAAATTCTAAGGTTTGTAGTTTAGGGAGGAGCCTTTAACAGACTAACTAAACTACAAACCCCAGAATTCTGCAGGAGGCAGAAACAAGATTTAAAGTGGATTCATTTTCTAGTGTGATGAAGTAGTAAAAACAACCAAGCTGCAAATACACATCTTTGTAGGGAATGTAATCCCATTCTAGAAAGAGTGAATCTAGTTCCTTTATTGACCTTTCAGCTGATCCAGAAGCACTGCTGTCTTGTATATGTTGCTTGACTTCATCTAGTGCCTTACCAAGATCAGATGCTGATTATGAATGTGAAAAATATCATAAAATGTTGGTGGAAGGCAGGCATGTAGCCGGGGGGGGGGGCCTCGGGGGGCTTCAGCCCCCCCCCCCCCCGAAATTTTCATGGTGGTTCGCGAAAAGGCTAGACCCTCTTTCACTTAGACTCAGCCCCCCCCCCGAAACTCAGCCCCCCCGAAACCCCCCCTGAAAAAAAATTCAGCCCCCCCCCCCCCGAAACGAAATCCTGGCTATGGGCCTGGTGGAAGGGAGAGATAAAGCTACACCGTCTGGTTGTCTAATAATCAAGTTATATGTTGAGAGATTTTTAGCAAGTCCAGACATTTCTGCTGTTGATAGATTGATTGTTGAGTCCCTGAAGGAGGCCAATCAATAATATAAAGGCTGAAATATTTTGGGCTTTTTACAAAATAGAATAAATAATAAAATACAACCATCAACAGGCGCATGAAGACGTTTCTTCTTTTGCCTGTGGATGTTATGTGCTGTCCAGTACTAGTCTGTGATTTTGTCATCATTCATCAACATAGTGGCCCAACACTCCAAACAAACATTATTATTGGGGGTTTTTGTGTCAGGAGCAACTTGAGAAACTGCAAGTTGCTTCTGGTGTGAGAGAATTGGCCATCTGCAAGGACTTAGCCGAGGGAACACCTAGATATTTTTATGTTTTGTCATCCTTGTGGGAGGTTTGGGGAGCTGAAGCTGACAGAGGGAGCTCATCCGTGCTCTCCCCGGAGTTGAACCTGTGACCTGCTGGCACAAGGGTTTAACCTACTGTGCAACCGGGGCCTCCTATTACTATTACTATTGGTTTCAGATATGTATTAAATAACACGGAGGGAGGGGGGCTGGAGGCAGAACCCTGAGGGACACCATAAGCCAGCTGTCATGATTTTGAGCAGCTGTCCTCACCATCACCTTTTCAAATCCAAGAAGGACCAAAGCCATTATAAAATGGTGCCTTCAACTTCTCTTCCAGATGATACCTTCAACTTCTCTTCCAGATGATACCATGGTTAATGGTACTGAAAACCAGCAAAAGGTGGAGCAGTATCAACAGGGACAAGCTCTTCCTGTGCTATGCCCATTGTTGATTGTCTGTCAGGGCTCTTGGATCTGTCTCTTTTCTGCATTGCGTTTTCTATGACGCCTAAACCCAAACTGGAAAAAGATAATAATTTTTAAAAAATTGATTGAAAGCTGTCTTGTGTCCCATACTATGAATTTAAATCCAATTATCATAGTAGTGTCTTTTGATTGTAAATTATGAAACTGGTAAAGCAGAGTAATTGGCAGCTTCTGTTGTGTGTGTGTTTTTTTACAGGGAAAGAAACTTAACTAGAAAGACTAAGGGACTAGAAAAAACTGCTCTATCCACACAAAAATAATATATAGACACATCTTACACAAATGTACTGTGGACCTAGCAGTGCTTAACATTTCACATGATCACCATGAGAAACACAAGTATTATTTTAAAAGGCTGGTATGTATATTCAAATATACATTCCTGCCTTTTTCATAATATTTGCACTTGTGCTTGCGGTGGACAATCATAGTTTCCCAGCCTGTGACCCAAGATTGTTAAGGTTTGCACTTAGTTCCTCCCACACAGTGGGAGATCTAGTGGGTGTGTAAAATACGAAGTAGCTCTCAATACAGGAGAAATATAGGTCAGTAAAGCAAATTGAATGAGCTTTTCTGGGCGTGTCTGGATGGTAGCATCGATCTGAGTGGTTATGGGGTTGCCTTTTCTCATCTCCCTTGGGCTTTGTTTCTCCTGACCCCTCTCTCACCTCTTCTTGCATGTCAGAGTAATATTGGTGCTGATGCATGTCTTGTCTCTTGCAGTTTCATCCCATATTGCTCAAGCGACGTCTGGAGTGGAGCCTCTGCCAAGACTGAGAAAAGTGAGTCCTTCTGACAGGCTCTTGTTGCCAGACAGACATTATGCATTAAGGGAAATATGGCCCGACTTCTCCACAGTTGTGCAAATGAAGAAATAGTTCTTGCCAGTGGGCAGGAAGGAATAATAACTATCTGCTAGATAAAACATCCGGCTTGCAAACCCTGCTTTGTCATGGTTCAGAGCCCTCTCATGCAGGGTGTCACAGTACTGACCTCAGGGGGAATAGCTGCATCCTGATAAGTGTCTGAGGCAGCCACTCCACTTAGCTAAACTTTCTCTGCTCCCTGAAGCTAGGACCAAGAACAGAGCTTGAATTTTGCCTGAGTTATGGAGGGGCGGAACAGTGCCAGTATTTACAAATGGAATTAGGAATGCTCTTGATGGCCAGGCCTGGACTTGGGGGGCCACCATCCCTTAACCTATCACAAAAAACTACACTGGGGAAGCCTCGTGCAACTCAAAGAAATGTGCTTCTTGATGATGTTGGCCCAAAGACTATGAAACCTTTTGTCGCATCTGAAGAAGGACTCTTCTGTGCAGGTTGAAAGTGCAGGGATGCTAGCATAGCTTGCTGTGTAGTAATTGACCCTCTTGTAATTCTTTTTCCGTGTTAATGGTTCTGCTTGAGAACTTCCATTTATTTATTTATATATGTATAGTATTTTTCTCAATTCTTCAGCCAAAAAGGCTTCCAAAGCACCTTACAAATAGTTAATTTGACACTTCCCTGCCCTCAAACCTACAATCACACAGGACACAAAAGGAAAAGGCAGTGTGGGAGTGGATTAAATCCAGCAGATACTGCCTCAAGATGGTCTTTCATCAGCTCTTGGGCTTGGACATGGTAGAATTGTGCTTTCCTCTTTTATGCCTCCAAGGCTAAATGTTTCTTTTCTTTATGGTGACATTTTGGATGGCAGCTCAACTAATGCGCATCACATGTGGCAACTTTGAATTCAGATACTTGTGTATTCACAGCCTATAACCCAGATTATCAAATCAGATAATCTGGATTATCTGCTTTGAACTGGATTATATGAGTCTACACTGCCATATAATCCAGTTCAAAGCAAATAATTTGGATTTTATATAGCAGTGTACATGGGGCCTCATTTCATAAGCTTGTCATCTATTTAATCAAAGAATTCTAGACTAGGAAGGACAGCTGAATGGGGAAAAACATATTATTTCAATCAGTCAGTCAGCATTTTTAAAGTGGGCTGAGAAGATCTACTGCCTTGACTTCAGAAACATCAGTAGAATAAGACTTAAAGCACCAAATCCTTAGCTCTCTTCTATGTTCTCTTGAGATAGAGTTTATCTCGAAATCAACCAGAAATAAAGAATATTATTCACCTCTTTTCCTCTAAACAGCTGTTCCTGATCCCCCCTCCCCAAAAGCACCAGGGTGGCTGCATATCTGAGCTGCAGGACCAGCTGGCAAAATATTGTCATCAGCCTTATGCATATAGTTCAGGAGAGCTGGGATCGGCCTCTAACATTTTGGGCAAAATTTCAGAAATGGAGAAATTGTTCTGGGGCCATATGTGTCACCCAGTTCTCACAAAAACACAAAATTTTAGACAGGAGTGACCATAAAGGCCATCAGATCTAACTCTCTGCCATGGTAAAGACTCCATTCAACTCATGCTTAAAGACCTCCAAAAGTGGAGAGCCCACCACACCCAAAGGCAGACTTTTCTATTGTAGAACAGCTCTTGGAGCAATATTTAAGTGGAATCTCTTTTCTTATAATGTGAATCTATTGGTTCCTATCCTGTTTCTGCAACAACAGCAGCAGGGGAAAAACTTACTCCATCTTGTACCTGACATTCTTTCAGGTGTTTGGAGATAAGCCATCATAGCACGCTTCAGTTTTCTATTCTCCTAGGTAAACATACAGAGTCCTCAGTTGTTTCTCATTGGGTTTGGTTTCCAGATCTTTGATCATCTTGGCCCAGGCTCTCTAAAATTCCACCTTTTTATGTCTCTCATGGAAGCGTTTAGGAGTGATGGTTCACTTTTTAAATAGGCTGAGCCCTGGCACATTTTGGCATGAAAAACTACCAAAATGGACTTCCAACCTTTGCCTCATGTCTGGGCATTTTTAACAACCCTTTGGTCATTACTGTCTAACCTCATGCCTCCCTTTAGTTCCCCTGGCTTTTCAAGGTAGAGAAGACGGAGTGCAGTAGCCATACCTGTAATATTTGCTGGGTCGCTCATTCTTTATTTTCCATGATTTATTGGTTTGTGATTCACTATATGTAATATGAGTTTTCACCCTGTGTACGACCTCATGTCTTCTATGGAGAAGCATGAGGAGGAGGGGACTTGTTAGTTAAACAGTTTACCTTACTGTGAACACTTTTCTCTTTCCCCTTTCCACCACAACAGCCGACTTTGTCTTCATGGGTGCTCTTATCATACAAGAGGTAGTAAAGGAGCTGGTGGGAAAAGGTCTTGGGAATGGCAAGGTGTTGTTGCTGGCAGGAAGCAGGTACGTGCCCATCTCTGAAGATTGCCTAGGCAGGGCTGTGGGAAATGGCTGACTGAAGGGGTGAACATTGGTTGGTCATGGGGATGGATTTTATCCCACAGTTATCCTTCATCCCCTTGAGGGAGGGAATGCAGGAGTAAAGAGAAATGCTGTTTTGGTTACTGTGTCTAAATGTTTAGTGGTTAGCAGTTATTTATTTGTTTAGAAAATGTCAGAAAACTCTTTATTGGGGTGTTCAATAAATCAATAACAACAGTAAATGTACAAAATATTACAAAAATAAACCCACAGGATCAGCATGAATCAAGCTCAGGGTTAGTTATAAAATTATAATGAAGGTGCAATGGCTCTTTGCCACCCTTACCCTAATTTTTGTTTGGAAAACATGTTGAGTTATAATTTGTTAAGCTGTAATTTGTGTTAGGTAACTATTTTTTGTTATTATGTGTGTATTGGTTTTGTACTCAGGCATCAAATGTTTGACTTTTTGTGATTGGAATCCACCCGGTGTCCCTTTGGGGAGAAAGGGCGGAATATAAATAAAGTTTTTACTATTTTATTATTATTAAGGGGTTTTTGAGGCATATGGGCATATCCAGAAAGGTCCCAGATATTCTCCTTCTTCTTTCTGACTTTGTATTGGAGTAAAATAAACTACCTTGGTAAGCTGGTATCAAAAATCTCTGATGATACCAGCATCTGACAGAAAATAATCTGGAATATTTGGATCCCCGAAATAAAATGGGCAAAGAATAAGAACAAAATCTGAGACTTTTTGATTCATCAGTCTGGTGCAGACAGACAAATGTGATACAAGGTAGTTCTTCACATATCTGAGATCCAAGCCATAGGTAATCAACAACACTTTGAAATTCTGCCCTTAGATGAACTGGGACTATGTAGAAGGGTCATGGATTTGGGGAGAGAGATTTGTTATTTTGATGGCACATCTCACCACTCGTTGCTGACTTTGAACAGGATGTGTGTACGTGCATCCACATGATATTAATTATGGTCCTTGGGAGGTTTTCATATGAGGTGCCACAGATGGCTGCAGTTTGAACTATGATACTGAGCAGGATTTAACTGGTTGAAATGAGGAATCTTTGGTTTCCTCCCATTGTCCCCATCCTTTGTCTAGCGCAAGGTGCAAGGCTACATAAACCTGCATCCCAACCCCAAATGGGGTTCCCTTAGATCAGTGGTTCTCAACCTGTGGGTCCCCAGATGTTTTGGCCTTCAACTCCCAGAAATCCTAACCACTGGTAAACTGGCTGGGATTTCTGGGATTTCTGGGAGGTGTAGGCCAAAACACCTGGGGACCCACTGGTTGATAACCACTGCCTTAGATCAATGTTGGGGTCACAAAGAATTTGGCAACAGTGAAAGGTTTCTGAACACAACCCATTTACACAAATCGGCAAGTGAACTGTGCAGAAAATACTTCAGCTCTCCTCCACAAAAAGGAAAATCAGCCTGTTTAGCAAGTCCTCCAAATGCTGATTTCTAATCAGTAAATGTTTGATTTTTATACCTATTTTATATACCCAGGATCCGTAAAAAATTCTCAGGCAGAAAGAGATCACAATTGGAAAAGGTTTAAAGAGTCCTGGTCTAGCAGATGGCACAGCTCACTTACTTAAACCATGTAGTCTTTTGATATCTTTTGGTTCTTCGTTCAAGCTTCTGGAGTGGAAGAAATTCCCAAGTTGGAATGGAGAGTGCGAGCCATGAAACCCACAAGAACAGGAGTCATTAAAATTGTTTACATTTTTTAATTCTGTGGTACTCTTTCATGTCATATCATTTGACAAAAGGACATGCTGAGCGTCTGAGTCAACTTCACATATCTGGAATATCTTTAGCATAGACAGTATGTGTTTTATAAAGATGATGGATCAAAATGAATGCAGTCTACCAAAGTCTCATATCAGGGCAGTCTAGAATGCTCCATGAATTCAGATTTTCAGAATGTAATATATTTAGAGCCTTGTGGCTCTACTGCAAATGGTATTGAACAATTGTGCAGTCACATTTTCTATGTCATTGAAAAATGCATGTTGTCCTTGCAGTGCTGGTGGAACAGGGGTGCTCTTGAATGTGGACCGAGTGGCTGAACAGCTGGAACAGCTGGGATATCCTGGGATTCAGGTCCGTGGTCTTGCAGACTCTGGCTGGTTCTTGGATAATAAACAGTACCGTAGAACTGACTGCATTGATACCATTACCTGCGGCCCCACAGAAGCCATCAGGAGAGGAATTAGGTACTGAAGTATTCTAAGGTCTCCTTTTCCAGAAAGTCTGAAGACGAGACATCCGTCTTTCTTTCTCTTTGTAACACCGAGGTATATCTACTGCCTATAGCTCAAGAATGGGAGTCATGTAGCCTTTCATGTTGGATTGCAAATCCCAGTAGCTTTAGCAAGCATAGTCAGTGGTGTAGCAGGCTGGGAATTGCAGTCTGGAAGGCTGCATGAATTCCACTCCTATTTTAGCTATTTGGAAAAGAAATCGGATCTGCAAAACAGCCATGCAGAGGGTATATGCAAATTACCATAATTTAAGAGAATCTCCTTCATTCTAGTTTTCATTAATGTACAACTTTGCTGCCCTCTGCTGGCTGTGATTTTTGGAATTCGCAATTTTTTTCTCATCCCAGTTGTCTAGTAATGTTGCTAGCAGAACTTGCTTCTGTAGTTAACTCCTGGTGCAATTTTGCCTTTCAGATATTGGAATGGACTTGTTCCAGAACGCTGCAAAATGCAGTTTAAAGAGGGAGAAGAATGGAATTGTTTCTTTGGCTATAAAATTTATCCCACTCTCAGATGTAAGTATACAGATGAGGGTTTTCTATTGTTTTATGCTCTAAAGTTCCTGCCTATAAGTTCTAATAACAGTGAATACTATCACAATTAGTGAAAGTTTTAGTTATTGCCTCATCATTTTATCAGATTAGCTGACCAATTGAATTTAAATGATTGTGCATATTATCATATCCTCAGTGTAAGTGCTTTTGAGATAGCAAGCTGTCTTTGTTTCTTAATTGTAAGTATAATCTTATTGTTAGAAGATGTCTTTACTGTTTTCTGTTCAATTCCCTATTTGAAAATCAAAATAACTTTATAAACAAACAAATGGGTCCTTACCTTTCTTTATTATAAATTAAAATGATCTTGGACTAACTGATCTGATCAACTAAGGCACCTTCTGAGCTGCCAAATAATCCAGGTTATCAAAACAGAAAATCTACATTATCTGATTTGAATTGGATTATCTTAGATCCCTTCCACACAGCTGTATAACATCTACATTGTACCGGATTATATGATAGTGTGGACTCACATAATCTACTTCAAAGCAAATATTGTGGATTATCTGTCTTGATATTCTAGGTTATATGGCTGTGTGGAAGGGCCCTTAGTTCAAAACCATATAATATAGTTCAAAGCAGATAATGTGGATTTTATTTAGCTGTGTAGAAGGCACCTAAAACTGGGTTATACAATTTTTTCAGCATTGAAAACCAGCTGTGATACTGGCTTGAAAGTCACAATGCTTTTGTATGCACATTTGGGTGCACGCACACACACACACACACATGTAAATATTTATATTTTCATATGTGCAGACATGGATACACATACCAGCATTCCTCTTGCCACCCCCTTCTCTTAACAGTCCTGAAATAGATTCCTCTTTCCTTCATGGTACTAGCAGCAAAGGGGGGATCTGGAGATGCTGAGAGGATGGTGGGCGGGGAACAAACCCTAAAATAAAACTCAAGTTAAATCAATGAAAGCTTAGTGCACATAATGATGAAGCCTGTTGCCGATTCTTCTGTGTGTAGCTCCTGTTTTTGTGGTTCAGTGGCTCTTTGATGAAGCTCAGCTGACTGTGGACAATGTGCATTTGACTGGTCAGCCGGTGCAGGAAGGACAGTGGCTTTACATCCAGAACTTGGGCCGTGAGCTGAGGAACACCCTCAAGGACGTGGCGTGAGTCTTGCTTCATCATTTAGACATACTGGGGGGTTTTGTATTTGTTTTTTGTAAAGGCATAACCAACTGAGAATACTGCCTCAGAGCAGCTCAGATGTAAACTTGTGTTTTCCAGCTGCAGTTCAATCTTCATACAAGGGCTTTCTCCCCATCCTAACACCACAACCTCAGCTCTTCTGGTGAGGAAATGGGAGAATGTCTCCCTATCTTCTCCAGCTGTAGGTGATGAGCTGGACATCCAAATAATGCACAAGGACTTGCAGTCCTTAATGTGGAGTAAACCAGGTTGAGGCAGGGTGGATCTAAAAGGTAAAGGTTTCCCCTTGACATTAAGTCTAGATGTGTCCAACTCTGGGGGGTGGTGTTCATCTCCATTTCTAAGCGGAAGAGCTGGCATTGTCCGTAGACACCTCCAAGGTCATGTGGCATGACTGCATGGTGCACCATTACCTTCCTGCTGGAGTGGTACCTATTGATCTACTCACATTTGCATGTTTTCGAATTGCTAGGTTGGCAGAAGCTGGGACTCGCAGTGGGAGCTCATGCTGCCCCCTTACACAAAAGTCAGGGAATGCTCTGGAGCTTTGCCCTAATTCTGGAACAGCCCAAGAAATTGGGCTGAGTGTGGGCAGCAGACTGGCTCTAAAGTTAATTAGTCCGCTGTCCACACAGGCTTACACCATCCCTTTCTCCTGCGTTCAGCAGCACAGGGAAAGGGGGATGTATTGGGGCCATTTTGCTTCCGCTGCTGTTGCAGCCAGCCGGGAGCTCTCCAGCAACAGAAACAGCAGGACAGGTAAGGTTGAGTATCCAGCCAGGACAAATCAGTTTCAACCTGCCTGGACTATCTGCCTTGCTCCTGTCCCTGTCACAGGTCAGGGGCAGAACATCTGAGCAGTTCAGCAGCCTCCAACTTTCTAGTTAAATTTAGATGGGGCCCCAGGTTTGGCCCCTCTTTGTTTCTTTTCACTGGCAGGCAGTGAAAGGCCCCTTCCACACAGCTGAATAAAATCCCACATTATCTGCTTTGAACTGGAATATATGTATTTATTTAAGATATTTGTACCCCACCTTTTTCTGGAAGCGGACCCAAGGTGGCTAACAACATGTAAATGCACAATCCCAATTTTAAAAACACGGTAAAGGCATATATTCAATAAAATCAATTGCCGCAGCATACATATATGGCAGTGTGGACTAAAATAACCCAGTTCAAAGTAGATATTGTGGGATTTTCTGTCTTGATGTTCTGGGTTATATGGCTGTGTGGAAGGGCCCAAAGACCTTCCCATTTAAACAAACTTTCAACCTTTAACATTTGTGAAGGTTTTGAAATGGATATGCAGCTTATGTAATATGGGTTTTATGTGTTTGCAGTTGTCTTTAATTGATACCTGTTTTAACTGGATGATTTAATTTTGTTAAAAAAATCTTTTCAACCACTTTAAATTTTCAAGAAGTGTTTCCTTCTTATTGAACTGGTTAGGGACTGGATCATTGTCAGAAACTGGGAATAATAGAAATGCAGAACCTTCCATTGCATTTTCACTTTTAAGTTAGCTTTATTTTTAATTTGGTTGTATTTTAATGTGGTTGAATTTTAATTTGGCTTTGTTTTCATTTGATCGTACATTAAATCAGTTGAAGTTTAATAAGTTTTATTTTAATACATGCTGAATGAGTCAACTGCATTTCAAGCATACAGGATATATTTCAAAATGGCAAAAAACCAACAATAAATCATCAAAAATGAAGGATGTTTGTATTTTGTGTTCACTATTATTATAAGCCTCTGACAGGAAGGTGTGGTATAAGTCAAGTAAATAAACTCTTATCTTCTGCCAGCCTCTCCAACCATAGTTTGCCATACTCATAAGATACATAGACACCAAGTCCTTCTGTGAGGAATGGCCAAATGTTGTGTTCTTATGAATAAAATGTAAAAATATTTTGCTCTCCTGTCACATGTTTTTTTTATGACAACGTGGTCTTTTCTTTACCCTCTTCAGAGCCAGCTTTGCTCCAGCATGTTTGTCTCATGAGATCATCACACGCAAGTAAGTATTTACAGTGAGATTTCTTCTTGCTTTATTTCATTTGGACTTAATGAAGCTGAGCACCTAAGAGAGCGCTAGAAAAGACTATCACTCAGATACGCATTTTGAAAGCGGTCCTTCAAGGATGAGATTGTTCAAACACACCAAGTGTGATTCAGGTCCCTTTCTACACAGCTGAACAAAATCCCACATGTTCTACTTTGAACTGGAATATATGGCAGTGTGGACTCAGATAAACCAGTTCAAAACAGCTATTGTAGGATTTTCTGCCTTGATATTTTGGGTTATATGGCTGTGTGGAAGGGCCCAGAGGAATTCAGAGCAGAGGACCCTTATATAGACAACAGAAGGTGTTGGTATTGTAAATTACTGTGACAGTTCACCCACATGGAACTGATAAGTAGACTGAAATATTGGAAATGACAGAAATATTGGTCTGGACTAAGTAGTGGATCCAAATTACAAATTCCACAGCCAATCAGCTTCTTCCATCTTGCAGTCTTCAAATGAGGATTTAGTCATATGAATTTAAACTGTAACTGGAAATATATGTGCCATGCCTTCCTGGAAACGGATTGCAGGGTGCATTGTCCCTTGATTTCTGAAAAGAACGGAATTGAAAGCAGCCAATCCTATAAGCAGTGATGAATGAGGGCCCTTCCACACTGTCCTATATCCCAGAATATCAAGGCAGAAAATCCCACAATGTCTGCTTTGAACTGGGTTGTCTGAGTCCACACTCAGATAATGTGGGATTTCCTGCCTTGATATTTTGGAATATAGGGCTGTGTAGAAGGGCCCTGAGTTGATTCCAACATTGTCCAAAAAGGATTGCGTGAATTAGATCACATTTGTCAGTTATTTGTAAATTTGGGGATAGGCTTCGTGGAAAATTAAATCAGTTTTCTGAAAATAACCCTTTTCATTAAAAAACAGAGTAGTAACGACTTCAATTAATTTTGATGTTGTTATTGCCCCCAAAAGTAGAGTGTCACATTATATATTATTCCTTGTAATGTGTTATTTCCAGGCTCTCCCAACTCCTGCCCCTGATACATAGAATCATAGAGTTGGAAGACACCTCATGGGCCATCCAGTCCAACCTCCTGCCAAGAATCAGGGCATGTCAGAATAGGGCATGTCAGAAATATAATATTAAGCTCACCGGTCTTTTGGAAATTCTTAACCATTTAGTAACCAATGTAAACTACTCTGCCTGTATTAGTGAATTTGAGCCTGGAAAGAATCATGCATGGTTTGCAGCACTCCAGGTCCCTGTTTTGTCTATACTGCATTCTTTGCTCCCACACCTTCCTGTTTGCATCTAGCAAACTATTCAGTTGTGACCCTTCAACTGCAGACACACCATTATGTCACCACGCCTACATCTGATTCAAGCTCATAGTCTTAGTGGGCTCTGCATTGAGCAGTTGTTCTGCCCAATCATGGTGTTGCTATATTGGTCCACATGAAAGACTATCTGCTAATTAATGTTAAAAATTGTAATGATTCGTCATGCAGTGAAGCAATTTGCATGGTGTGTTTTTTCCAGTCACTGGACAGACATCCAAGTAAAAGGGACCTCTTTACCCCGTGCTCTGCACTGCTGGGACCGCAGCCTCCATGACAGCAACAAGAACGGGAAGGCCCCATTGAAAGGATGCCCAATCCATCTGATTGACAGCTGTCCCTGGCCACATTGCAACCCCTCGTGCCCTACCATCCGGGATCAGTACACAGGACAAGAGATGAATGTGATCCAGTTCCTGATGCATATGGGCTTTGATGTGCAGAAGATGGCCCAGCAGCAAGGTCTGGAGCCCAGTAAACTTCTGGGTATGCTGAGCAGTGGGAGCTAGGAGAGTTTTCTTTACGGAGGACTGTGTGTGACTGCATAAGGAGCGGGAGCCTTTTAGCTCCACTCTCAAACTTGTCTGTCCTTCGTGCTCATTTTCATCACACAAACATCTACCCAGACACATAGGCAAAGACATGCATGCACTTCTCTTGCACAGTTAACATGTTAGGGTAAAAGGAACAGGAGCTTGCCAACACTATTTCATTTTAATATTACCTCTACTTCAGGGGGCAGTCTCAGTCCAAACGCAAACCCCTGTCTGCAATAATTCACTTACGGTCTGCAAAGAGCAATAAGTGCATAGAAATGCCAGCAGCAGAACCCCGCCCAGGACTTAAATGGACTTCATAGTTTTACCTTTTCTAAGATGTTTTCACATCATGGAATGGGAGGAGGGGGAGGAAGGGAAGCACTGAATTAGTTGTCCATGTAGGAGTTAAGGTATGATGACACCATTTCTTGGAGTCCAGCATCTTGCAGTGTAACATAATGTACACAACTTAAGCACACAGGCTAGAAAATGGACTTAATCTTATACTCAATTTACTTTTGTATTATTTTATAAAATGATTTTTATTACTTAATTTTTAAAGAAATAAGCAAGAAATATAAGATTAATGATATTGTTTTGTAACATATTTTTTTAAATAATGAAAAGAAAAACAACTTGTGCTATTTTGGCAATGTGAAAATATTTATTTTTAATATGTAAAAGCTATTTATAAGGGCTGACCCAAGATATGCTCACATGTTGTTGTAAAGTTGTAAATACTTCTCCTTTGGAAAGGTTTTCCTTCTGATCACGTGTGTTTGGGAGAGGGCAAGGGTCAGCAGTGGCATTGTTATTATAATTTCTATTAGATCCCCATGACTCTTTGTAGTATGCTTTTTGTTATTTGCGAAGCAGAAAAGAAGTTGCACCCTTTCTGTTCCACTACCTTCCGACTAAAATAAGACTTTATGCATTGAACCGGTAACCTATAAAACCTCATTTCAGATCGTTTTTGCACAAACTATGGGATCATCTACAATGATCATGCTGTACAGTGCATGCCACCAAAGAGCACTGCAACTCACAACAAGCAAAGTTGTGTGAAAGTCCGAAATACACCCTTGAATGTGCTGCAACACGAGCATAACCTAAACCACATTTCACGGCAAAATCAGCTCTGCAGAATGCAAAGTGCATTATAGATACTCGCCACGCTCAAGTCATTTTGTAACATACAGAAGGGGGGGGGGAGCTGCAAAAAACTGCCCCAAGGGCAAGGCTGGGCAGAAAGTTGTCAGTTGACTCCCTGAGAGGGGTAATTGATTACCTCCACTGCTAACACACTTACACTACACACACACACACAAACACACACACATCTGGTAAGCACTTGTGCGCATCCCATCCAGAAATCCAAATTTTGTTGTGGATAATGCAGATTCTGGAAACAGAATCATAGAATAATAGAATTGGAAGAGACCACGTGGGCCATCCAATCCAACTCCCTGCCATGCAGGAAGAGCACAATCAAAGTACCCCTGACAGATAGCCAAGCTATTTGAGGCCAGTTTCTGTGTTTCACATAATAACCATCCTGACATCGAACATTTCCAGAAATGGCAATCGAATCATCTGCACAGTGAAAATGGTTTCTGTCAAACCAGTTTTGAACTGATCTAAGTGGTCAGTATAGAAGAGCCCAATGAAGTAGCTAACTTGGGATGGTGTTAGGATGTACAAATGTAATGTAGATCCTGGGTACATCTACACTATAGAATTAATGCCAATTCATCATCAAACAATCGTTTATTGTATGGGCCCAAGGGCATGACAAATAGCCCCACATGCACACAATAGTACCTTTGGAGCAACAGGCACCAAAGATGCTAAACAGAAACCATAATCATGCTCCCACGAAGAGCAAAAGCAATGCAATGCAAGTTAACAATAATTAAAGTACATTTTGGGAGAGGGTCCAGTTAACCCTTAGAGTCTCCTCAGCAGTTGATTAATGCCATTTGAAACCTCTTTTAACTGTGATGGTTCAGTGACATGGAATCATAGGCACGCATTGTAGTTTTTCAAGGTGTTTAGCCTTCTCTGCCAAAGTGCTGATGCCTCATAATAGCTGTCATAATTCTATGGTATTGAGTCATGGCAGTAAAAGTGGGGCCAAGCTATATTAATTTTACAGTGTAGTTGTACCTCCTGAAACTGGAACATTACAGTTCTCTTCAGAGCGATGGTAGATGCAGCAGTAGCCCTATGGAAGTGTTTGCCTTTGCTGTGAATACATGAAATAAAGTAGAAATAGTGAGTGTGTTGGGAACAACAGTCTTCCCCAGATCACATTATAGAGCATAAATCATTCACTTAAAGCATTTTTAATTAAAATATTTTTAGGACTTATGACCATTAGGAACCACTTTGAAGGTAGAGTACATTGCCCCTCTTAGGCCCACTTTTTTTGCACAAAAGTGCAGGGCTATGAGATATCCTGAAGAACTCTTCAGACATGCTGGAGTGGGACAGGGAAGTAACAAAAGATGATCATTTCTGTATGAGGGCAGTTTCCTGGCAATGAGTACAACTTGAAAGGGACTTGTAGAAGTTAAAGGAACATTTTATTTTCAGTGAATAATTCCTGACATGTTTTGAAGGACATCATGTTCTTCTTTCAATTGAAGAGATGGCTAAATTAAGTGACAAACAACCCCTGGCATGTCTAGTCAACCTCAAAAGTTTTAGAATCATGAGTCAGTCCTTCAAAAACTAAAAATAGTGGATTTTCAGAATATGTTTGACGTCTTTTTATTTATATTTGGATCTTTGAACCTTTGAGGAATATCACTGTCCCAGACATCTTGGTGCCTGAGTTAGAAAACACGAGTAACAGCCCTTACAATGGCAAAAGAAAATCCAAAAAATTGACTATTTTCTGTCCTTAAATGATACTACAAAATAGCAGGGGTAAGGTGCCTCACCTGAACACAGGAGTGGGCAAATAGCCAGGTCGCGAGGCTACACACAATCCTCACCAGCCGTCACAGGGTTGTTCACACTGTGGTCACCTCATTTTCATTCAAAGTATTCCATGACACCTTGTAGTGGGTATAAAGAACAATATATTTTGAGCTGGTTTACACCTAGAAGTCACCCTTTTCAAACCTGGAAGAAAGCTGGAAGTCGTATCCACACTGAGGTTAAAAATGTTCCTCCAGGCCTAAAACATTTGGAGGTGGGGAAAAGAAGACATGGCAAAAGTGCCTGCCAGTCTTCCTAAAGTAGTATTTATAGTGTGTTGCTGGAATCCTAGGCCATATTTTCCTTAACATATAGTCTATTTGCAGGTTTGACTTTTGCGAATTTGATTATACACTGATCTGATAAAAGGTTATAGGAATCTGTAGGTCCTCCAGTGCATTTTTGTGCTGAGCTTTCAGAAAAGTTGACAACAGAGTTGTGCTAGTGGACCTAAATGTTCTCTCAGCTAAAAAACAAAAACAAATACTATTTAATATATATGTATTGAGATGTATATAATACCACTAGACAAGAAATACAATAGCAAAATGGGGGAGGGGGTGTTAGGGTTGTGCCCCGAAACCCAGCGAATGTGGAGGGCTGACTATATAGATAAGCAGCAGAGATGCAGAGAAACTGTTAATTACATAATTACAAAGCTGTGTATTGGAACACAATAAAATTGTCCCATTTACATCAAGACAAAGCACAATTGGATAAAACAAATAGTCTGGCTGTATGTGATGGCAATAATAGCAGAGATCAGCTCCTTAGAGTTTGCTTTTCAGTGATATGTACAGTCACTGGGACAGCCGGGAAGGAGGCATTGTGGCTCCCTAACCCTTCAGTCTTCAGCAATATTAGACATATGCATGTGATTACTTCTGGTTGATCACATGCATATGTCTAATATGGCTGAAGACTGAAGGGTTAGGGAAGTGAAGACATCTGCCCTTGCACTCTGCTACTCTGATGCTGAGTGTGCATGCCCAGTGTGGAAGACATCTCACCATGCTAAAACAGTGGATGTGGCTTTTAATGAGACATGCTGCATTATTAAAGAATGTCTATGCCCTACACCACTGGAGAAATTATACTATTTAGCCGGTATTGTACCACCGGGAAGTAGCAGCCAATAATAGAAGGACCAAGACAGTGACATCTTTGGCCCATCCTCTGTTCGGATATCAGCCAGCAAGCCAACGCCTTAAATCAAGAAATAGTTTTTTAAGATCTACAGAGATACTCGCAGGAACCCCTCAGCAAGTGAGAGCCCAAAAGTGGCAGGCTAAAACTCAGAACATCAATCAATGGCTGATATCAAATGAGAGACTCCCTCCTGGGCACACAGAAAACTGGGCAACTTGGAAGGCACTGAACAGACTGTGCTCTGGCACCATGAGATTCAGAGCCAACCTTAAGAAATGGGGCTACAAAGTGGAATCCACAACATGCAAGTGTGGAGAAGAACAAACCACAGACCACCTACTACAATGCAACCTGAGCCCTGCCACATGCACAATAGAGGACCTTCTTATAGCAACACCAGAGGCACTCCAAGTGGCCACCTACTGGTCAAAGGACATTTAATATAATGCCAAGTTTTTAAACTTTTTAAAACACACTTTCAACTGTACCCTTGGTTTACTTCTGATACAATAAATAAATAAATATGCATGTGATGAGTTCAATTTTACAAGAAACAAATATCAATGCTATGTGTTTGAGAAGTACAATTCTCCCCACTCCCCTGACTGTTATTTTCTCCTTGAACACTACTGTTAAATAGTTTAAAATTGATTTTCCAATGTAGACACTTGTGAATCAATCTTGGGTGAAACTGAAACCAGCACACCATTATTGCGCCGACCTCGCAGCTCATTCCATTCCAGATCAGTCTATTAATACAGCTTCCTATTTATATATACTGACTCCTCGCAACAGCATAGCGGAGGGTTACAGCTGCATAGACAGAGTAAATGGCCTTTTAGGAGTCACTTGGGAGAAAGTGATCACTGGAGGTGGAATGACAGAAGAGAGAGTGACCAAATGCATAAGGAGCACTCAGCAGGCAGACCCCAGCCCAGCAGCCTGATTGATGAATCGTAACTGCAGTGAACCACAAAGCCAGGTCAATACTCTTACTGCAGAGTGAAGATTCTCTCAGGAAGCTTCCAACAAAGCTTGCTCTGCGGCGTATGTAGTGAGCCAGTCAGCCAAGAGACTGGCGGAGGAATTTGAAGCTTTTGCATGCGGCAGCTCCTGCTTAGAAATCCAGTGCCAGGTGTGTGGGGCCGGTGGTGGTGGTTTGGGATCAGGAGGCCCACGCCCAATCACGAAAGGAACACGAGGTGGCTCTGGACCAATGATGGAGAGCTCAGGAGGGACACACCTCAACACATCGGCAGTGACTTCTAAGGTGGGAATTGCCCGGATCTTTCAGGCAGCCTTTGGTTGTGCAACGTTCAGCCTCGTGGCCCACCGAGGAGGATTCAGCGTGGCCTATGGCACCTTCTGCATGTCTGTCTGGTGTTTCTGTTTCGCCATCACAATCTTCATCATCATTTGTGAGTTCACCCTCTTTCACAGATGCCTGACTATCTCTTGGGGGAACTTCACAGCAGCTTTTGCAATGCTGGCCACTCTCATGACCCTTACAGCGGCAGTGATTTACCCGCTGTACATCCCTTTCAGCTGCCATTCCAGTGGATGTGAGGTGAGAGACTTCCGCATCTCTGCCAGTGTTTTTGCCGGCCTTCTGTTTTTTGCATATGCTATGGAGGTATTTTTCACAAGGGCCAAGCCAGGACAAGTAACCAACTATATGGCCACGGTGTCTGGCCTCCTGAAAATTGTCCAGGCTTTTGTGGCTTGCATCATCTTTGGAGCTCTGGTGAATGGCAGCCAGTACAATAAGTACGCAGCCACCCAGTGGTGTGTGGCAGTTTACAGCTTCTGTTTTGCCGTAACTGTGGTGGTAGTGGTGCTCAGTGTCACAGGAAGAACAGCGATGATGAAGTGCCCCTTTGAGCGCTTTGTGGTCATTTACACATTTCTAGCGGTCCTGATGTATGTAAGTGCTGCGGTGATCTGGCCTGTGTTCTGCTTTGATCGTAAATATGGCTCTCCGCATCGTCCATATCAATGCTCCAGAGGCTCCTGCCCCTGGGACAGCCAGGTGGTCATTGCAGTGTTCACATATATAAATCTAGTGCTTTACATTGTGGATTTAGCCTACTCGCAGCGTATCCGCTTTGTTTCGCATCCTTAATATCCAACCCTGGTAGTGCCACAAAAATCATAATGGATTTTCTGAAAAGGGTGATAATTAATCGTGCTCCAAACAGAATAGTTAAGAAGGAAAAAATACTGGGGTAATTTGGTACCAGGGAAGAAGAAATGACTTTTTCTAGCCCATAGCTGCAATATTGTTGCCTTTCTAATAAGGATGTAGACATGCAGTGGCTCTACAGGCCAATGTGTTCTCTAGCTTACCACTAGTGTGGTGGAAAATGGGTTTGGATCCTTAATGTGTATCTAAGAATTGTTATTTAGTGTAGAGTTGCAACAGGTATAGAAAAGCATACATGCTAATAATAATATTGTAAAAAAGGTTCCCCCACCCCCCCCAAATTATTTGTGAACCTGGTAGATTTTACGAGAAACTTCTGCTGCCTTGAATCCCATGCGAAACAAAAGGTAGGATATTAAATCAATAGAGAGAGAGAGAGAGAGATTCTAAAAAACGGAAGGGAAGAAAGATTAGAAGAATAGTTAAAACTGCAGAACAAGAATCTCTTTCCAAACAGAGTAACAATTTCCTTAGTATATATACAGTTTGAGAAGTAAAGTGAATGCCACCAAGTTTCTTACAGAGAATAGAGCAGGGAAAATTGCCATAGCCTACAGAAAAACTGCATCCAGATTGGTTTCCTCAATGTTCCTTCAAGACGTATCTGGAGATGCCTCAATGCCTGTAGAAACTTGACTACATCCAAGACATTCAGCTTTGAACCAAAACCAAACTTCTGAACCAAACATTTGAACCAAAGTATATTATTTTTTAGACAATTTGTTGTGGATGTTGTGTTTGCAAGAGTTTGCAAGAGTTAGATAGTAGACATCATTCAGTTCCTTAAGAGCTTTGGCATCATGTAAGCTACCCATTACTTCATAATTCAGAACATGGCTTGAGTTGTGGTGAACTTGTCTAATGCAAAGAAAACATATGTAACATTTTCATAAGTCTAATCAAATACCTGTTGCCAGTCTTGACTCCAAGATGTGCTGATTCTGGGTTCCCAGCAGAGAAGAAAACTACATAACATTGTGACGTGCATCAAGGGAGAAGACAGGAGCTTGTTTGTTTCTTTCAGTATGGACCAGGATTTTCATCATATTATTCAAAGCCTTTTTCAAATATAATAAACCAAAGCATGTTGTTGATTAAAATGGGTTCTATTAAATGTGTGCAAGTGGAGTAGAAAAGTCTTATTTCAATCCTTAATAAAAATGTCTGATTGACAAAGGTCTTCAGGCTTTTCTTGAACTTATCTAAAATACATAAATAGAGAAGTTACACCAATACTTTTGATCACTCCTCGCTTTCATTTATTCTATAGCATCTGGTGGAGGCTCTTTGGAAGCTTTAAGCAGAGGCTGGGTGGTCATCTGTTGGGAGTGCTTCGAATGCGATTTTCCTGTTTCTTGGCAGGGGTTTGGACTGAACGGCAGATGAGGTCTCTTCCAACTCTGATCTACCAGTTGTCAAAGGTCTGTACACAAATCCATGATGCATTTTCTCTTCTAGAATACATACAGCATCTATGTAGCAGAAACAGGAAATTACAGGTGGACCCACTTTTATATTGTTAAATGTTGGAAGGCAGAGTAGCTTTGCCACCATGATCCAGCTCCTGGCCTGCCAAAGATTTACACGCTCTCCAGACCAGTCAGACAAAACACACCCCAATTAGGCATTAAAAAAATCAAAATCTACCCTTCCCAGCTTCTCCATCCCAGTAAGCATGATATAGGACCTAACACATGAAGATTAATTATTGCCATGTTTGCTTTCTCACAGAAGTAGCATGAAAACAAGAGGGGAATAAAGATGGCAGCAAGAATAAGCAACAAACAATGAGAGAAGCCAAAGTTTCCAGTAGTCATTTTTCCTACTTCCACCCTCCTAGGCATGACAGAAATTTTTGTCATTGGTGAACCAATGATAGAGCCAAGCCAGCTTCTCAGGTCTTGCCTTACCTTGCCCCAAAGGAGGTGAAGCAATTCATTCTGCTTATTCTAGATGCAGACAAAGATTGCTTTGTCTCCACATATGCCACCCACAGTAGATCCAAAGAAAAGAGGAGAAGGAGATGGAGCCCATTTTTCCTCTTATGAAAGAAAGTTCCCAGGTAGGTTTGAGAAAGCAACACCGGTTTTTTTAAGTGCTTTCTTTTCAGACAAAAACTTGTCTTCTGTCTTTTAATACACTCTGAATATGGCAGGTGAAAATAATGCAAAGAGAATGGACATCTGCTTCCTCCACAAACTCCCGCACCAAACACCCATGCTAACCATCCTTGTTTGTTGCCTATTCACCTTGCTCCTGCATCTCAAGGCTGCTTTGTGCAATATCACACATATAAAAACAATTCGAGAGGTCTTCTCAAGTATGCATGATTTACACCCCGCTCTCAATGACTTAGATTCCACTGAGCTACTCAAATAACACAAATCTTTTGCAGGATTGAGATACTGTACTTGGATTACAACATACACTGAAGATGTGGCCCCAACAGGCTGCAAAACTCCTCAAGGGTTCCTGATTGGGACAGAAAGTCTTGAAGCGTTATGGTTCTGATTCATGTTCTGATTTTTGTGCCGCTCTAAGAGCTTCCCCTCTGATGATGCTGACCTATGGGAAGAAGGGGCCACCAGTACAGCAGAATGGGAAGCATAGGATCCCCAACTATCCATGTTGGTCTCAAACAACACAGGTCTCATTTAGCTTCCATTTCATGACAGTGGTTGACCCAGCTCAGGAGGGTCTGGGTTGTCTCCTGCCCTGCGTCTGCTGCCTTTCACATTGCAGGCTGATGCTCTTGGCAAGTGTCCATTGGTGACAGCTGGCACTTGGCCACTCATATTAGGAATTAATTTCCACAGGCATTACTATTTTTCCCTGCTTCTAGCTTCTGGCACTCTTCTATACCAGTGCTTCCTAAACTTGGGTCCCCAGATATGCCTCTACTTCAAGTTCCAGGAGCACCGTATATGATGTTCAGAGACTCTAGGAGTTCTGGAAACACATGGTTGCAATTTCCATGCTACACCTAAATGGGCTTCTCTGTGAGTTATGTATTGGCTCCAGGGCTACAAAACATGCCTCTATGGCTCTCCTTTGCTTTTTGGAGTGTTCTTGATGGTCCTGCATATGATGACATTTAAAGAGGCCACCCAAAGTTAACAGGGCAATTTTCAATAAATGAAGTCTGTGTGATGGCAAGGAACTAAAAATGGTGTTACACAAATAATTTGAGTCAGTAGCAACTTTAGTACAAGGGTACCATAATTCGAAACCTTGATTTGGATACAATCTAAGAAAAATATTTCCACCAGCAAAACAAGAGGAACTGGATTTAATTATTTGTATGTTTGGGACAGTATAAAAGCAAATTGCAGGAAATGAAACCAATTTTCTGAAATAAGTTAAGATATTATTTGTGTTTCTATCCTTTTCTGGAAATCATCTTTGGAGGGTTTCCCTCATTAATACTTTAAATAAGTACATGAAGATTTTGAGCACTATGACTGCTGTCCTTCACTTTGACCATATTATAGTACAACGGATTAATTTCTCCATCTGCCATGCAGAGGATGGGCTACGGGTTTGTATGTAGTTTGTATGAATTGGACTCATTTAGAGCAGAAGCATATGATATTAGAGATAATATTTACATGGTTCCTGTGACTGAAACCTTACGAAAATATCAGTTGGGAACATTATTGCCTATTTGTTATTTTCAGCAGTAATTCCAAGTCTCCGGTTCATAACTTTTACTTCAGTCTGATATGCCAGGGAAAAAAACCCATTAAAATTTCTTTGTGGAAATGCCAATTTCTGCAATGATCAAATTGCAGACATGTGCACTATGAGAACTCTTAACCATAATAACTGTAGGTGTAGGAGGAGACAAAGAAAACTCTCGATATTTCATCATTGTGCAATCTTCACAATGTTGGGGGGGCACCCCAAAAAGAGAGACAAGGAGGGGTAGGAAGTAATAGAGGGAGGAAAGGGATGGAGGGGGAAAGGGATGGAAGAAAAAATACAGTGGTGGGATAAGCAAACGCTAGGTAAACTGTAACAACCAGTTGTAAATAACGGCAAATTAAAGGCAAATAGACGACAGACCACTAGGGGTGTGTGATAAGCTCCTAGGAAGCTAAGTGAAAATTCAAGACCTCTAAAATGGGATTTGGGATAGTCTTCCCTCACACCTGTCATGCTCATTAAATCTTATTTCCTTTCCTTTAAGAGCACCATTGATAGTTTCAGCTATGCCACATACATTTCTCAAAATACATTCTGTATCATTATCAGAATTTGGGGGGTATAGAACAAAAGGCTAGAGAAGCATGTGAAGAATGTTATGAATCAACAGCTGGAAAAGGCCACTTCAACAGGGTTTTCCTTTAGACTTGCTTGTAGCTTATGGCCTGAAAGGGAATTGAACTAGTAGTCTACTCCTTCCTGCCTACTGTAAATGAATCCCACAGATCTTTGTACTACAGGGTGGTCAGGGAGGATGAATTATACCTGCAATAGTATATTGTGTGTATGAGACTTCACATTGACTATCAACTTAAGGAGATTTCATTTAATTCATAGGGTTTTCTGAGGCAAGAAATACTCAGAAGTGGTTTTGCCAGTTGTTTAATCTGAAATATAGCTTACCTGGTATTCTTGGTACATGTTAAACAAAATTTGTCTGTTAATACATCACATATGTTAGGGCTGGGCTGGAAGTCATATGGTAGCTGTTGGACTGCAGCTTCCAGCAGTCTTTACCACAAGGTAGGCTGATCTGAGCTGGGAACTACAATTCACCTAAATCTGGAAGTCTACTTAGTTCTTATTCCCATATAATTATCAATTCATCCTAAAGGCCATTTCTTAAAAATGCAACAATTAGCCTCAAGTAGAATAGCCCTACTGAATCAGTTGCACTTAAAATCAGCGTATCAATTTGAAGCTGAAAATTTTAGGTTTTCCAAGGACTCACGGATACTGAGGGAAGCCAGGTGAGTTCCACTAACCATGTTCCGAGACAGAATCATAGAATCCTAGAGTTGGAAGAGACCTCATGGGCCATCCAGTCCAACCCCTATTAAGAAGCAGGAAACTTGTATTCAAACCACCCCCGACAGATGGCCATCCAGAACTCAGGATCTCACCAGCATAAAGGACACTTGCATGGCAATGGTTGCTCAAAGTGTACATGCATAAAGTACAAGCAAAAAAACAGGCATTTTTATACGTAAAGGTTTCTATGCATTAACATTGCTCCAGTTTGAAGTTCCCTCCTATTCCCCTGATTGGCCAGCGCCAGAAAGATGGCTGGTGTTTCCCGGGCTTCTGATTGGTTGAGGGATGGGCCTTAGCCAGTGCACACGCTCACTGGGAGGAGGAGGTGATGATGAAGCCGGGCATCCCCTCCCAGCTGAGCAGGGAAGCCCTGGGGCCTCCAATAAGCCAATGGAGGTGGTTCCTAGGGTGGGGAGGTCTCCAGGGAACTGTGAAACCCCTGGGTGTGTGGCAAAGGAATGTAGGAAATAATACATGTCCAGATAGGTGAAATGATCCAATGATGCAGATACCGGATCTGGGATTCAGGGACAATGGATGCTGGGTCTCCAGACATTTTCCCATGCTAGGAGGATAAAGAAAACATCCGGAAAATGTCTATTGAAGATGATTGTGTCGTCAAAGTCTCTTCCCGGGATGTCTGGGTCCCCCAAAAGGGAAGTTCCAAGTGATCAATGGATGGCCTCCTGCTGGGGGTCAGGAAAGACTTTTGTCCAACAGGTTATTGTCCTGGCCATGCCTTCTGCCCAGGGTGGAGGAGAATTCCTGGAATAATTTGAGATTGCTCAAGAGGTTTTATTTATTTATTTATTTCATGTCAAAGGCATTGCATAAATAAAAGTGTTGTACAGCAATGTTTCTTATAAATGGCTAATTTTTCCAACCCAAAAGCATTGGTCAAGAAGCTAAAAGAGTTCATTTTGGTTTGCCTTCTATTTAATGTATTTCATAATATCAAAGGTAAAGCAGTAAAATAAAGTAAGAAAATAAAGAAATAGGGATAGGAATCAAGGGAGGTTCCATCAAAAGTTCATGGCTAGAAATAAGTGAGAAGTGGGGGTTAGCTTGGCTGCACAAAGGGTAGGAGAGGTCATTCTTTTTATTTGTTCTTATTATAAGGTCTGCACTGGTGCAGAAGTTCAAAGGAGGAAAGGAAATAAAAGATACATAGTGTAGCATTAGAAGGGAAAGTATTGGCGAAGTCCCAAAGTGGAGATACATCGCAGCATCATAGGAATTATGCATGGCAGGGGATTGGACTGGATGGTCCATGTGGTCTCTTCCAACTCTATTATTCTATTATTCTATTATCAGTTTTGTTGTAATTGAGGGTATAAGTCCCTAGAGAGATCCCCACCGGGGCCAGGCTTCTTTTGGATGATTGCTGGTGCAAATCCATTAGCAGCTGGGAAGCAGGGGGCTTCCTTTGGCCATTGCAGCATCGGGACCTGGATGACCATCTGGGAGGCTTGGGGGTCACCAGTGGGGACCTTCAGATGGGCTTGGCTTCATGCGACCCGCACTCAGCCCTGCCATATTCGGAGGGACAGTGGTCCCTTCTGCATATGCACTGATCCAGACTGGCTTTGATTAAAGAGCTAAGCTAATATGTGCATGTGGAAAGGGAAATGGGCTTCATGAAGTTGGGGTTTGTTTCTGGTCCTAGGAGGGTGGAGGAAGGCCTCATGTCATGGAAGTCAATCATGTTGCAATTCATCCTAGCCCTGCATTCTAGGGAAACTAGAACTTCCCTTTATCATGAAACTATGTCTCTCTTTTATTAGAGTGGGGGGGTAGTCGTGTTCAACAACATATTGATTTACTACATTTTCATAAGTATGATGTCCCTGTTCTTGGAATGTATCCACATTGCCAATGTGAGACAGAAATCAAATGTTTGTTTTTTCAAAACACTATTGTGCAGAAATTGCAGAGTGGTGTGAGGAAAGCCCAGGCTTCTGCCCTCTTCCCTCTCGTTGGCCCAAACAGTGGCCAGTTCAATTTGAAAGTGATTTAAGTGACATTGTTCTATCACGTTCAGTCATGCGATTCAGTCTTAGGGCATTTCTTTTCTACACTGACCACTGAGGTCGGTGTGGAAATTGATCAGTCCTGTGGTGGCTACACACTCAATGATATGGAATCATGAGAGTTGTAGTTCTATGTCCTTTAGCCTTCTCTTTCTAAGAGTGCTGATACTTCACCAAATTAAAACCTCCAGGATTACGTGGTTGTAAGTCACAGCAGTGAAAGTGGTGCAAATTGCTTGGATTCCACAGTGTAGATGCGCTCAAAGTTCTGTATCACTCCTTTCCTTGTGGAAATCCTTGCATATTTAGGGATGCAATTTTCCTTACATATGCAACTTCTAAATTCCTCTCCCCATGTCTAAAGTGTTTATGGATGCATTTTTAAGATATATGCAGTTCTAGTCATCCACATTTACATAAGTATAACGTGAGGAAAAAAACAAAAAGTTGCTTTAAATTTCTTATTGATGGCAGGAAACTGAAATGTACATGTGTGTTTCTATTAGTAATCTTGTTGGTTATGAATTGGATAAAATTATTTAAAGTCTATTAATGTAAATTTATTTTCAGTCTCTTTTCCACTGAATTCTTGCTATACTAAAGCAGATACATTAATACCCATTTGCATAAAAGTCAATGAATAGGGCTTGATTTCCGACATGTTGCTTTCCAAAACAAATATGATTTTGTTAAGAAAACTACATATTCATAATCAAGTTCTATCAATCACGGTTTTTTGGTTGCAATAATGCGAACGCTAGCTCTCAAATTAATATTTATTATTCTTTGAAGCTTTTAATGAGCATCAGTGCTCTATGGTTTGTGTAATCACCATCTGGGCCTCAAACAGATTCCTGGAGTTTCTATGGAATCATCTGCAAAATGAAACCACTTTCTTCAATACCAATTTGAAGCTAACTTAAGTGGTCAGTGTGGGTATGCCCTTTGTTAGCTTTCATTGTGTATGATGCAGAAGCAACAAATAACGCCATAATAATAAGCCTGAGAGCCATTGAAGCATTGCAAGGCCTTGCCCGATATTTTGAGAAGCTCTCTGATGGTCACTAGCAAAAAACATTCCCTGAGACCCAAACAGAAGAGAAGCAAAGTGCCCACCACTTGGCACCTTCCTTTATGAGCAGAGCATGGCCAGCTCATATAACAAGGACCAGGAGTTGTTGGAAGGGCCAGGAGAGGAGATGGAGATTAGCAGTTCCCAGCAGTCTTCCCAGCCTAACTTGGTTGAGCCTTCAGAGACGTAGACACTCCCAGCAGCCAGTATAAGCCCCTCTAGAGGAAGCTGAAGCAAGCCCATCTGAGCAAGTTACAGAGGGGTTAAACGTATTTACACCATTATAGCACAAGAAAGAGAAGGCAGGGCATTGCAAGTTTCAGAAATTAGCTGAGAAACAATTGACATCTTAAGTTTAAAAGCCCTTGGTGTTGTGACTCTTTACAGGGAACAATGTTGTTTCCTGGTTTGAGGACAGCATCCTGGAACCTGATTTTGCTACTTCTTCATGTGTTACTCAAGGACTTCTGGTAATCTGATTTTCAGCTCTGGCATCTTTCTTTCTTTGTGCTTTTGACTCTGCACTGGAAACCACTGCTTCCTATGGGTTTTTTTACTCAGCTTTTCTGACCCTAGACTGTTGATGTTGGCTATCAAACCTATTTCAGTAAGTTTATTTTGATTTTGCTCCTTCACGTTGGTTCTGTTTACAAGAGGTGGTACCCATCCGTACCTGTCAGTACAAACACAAAACAATCTATGCGTAATGTCAAAGTGTATTATCAAGAAAACATAAAATATTCTATTTACCAAAATCCCCAGTACAAAGCTCAATTCAGTGGTACACAGAAATCAAAAGGAGCAACCGCTCTCAAACATAACAGTTCTGGGTTTGGATAGGGATTCCACTGTGTATAGGCTTCAGGGATATATTCAATGCAAAAAGTCATATAAACAAAGTAAGTATAGAGTCATGAGGCTATATGTAAGCTGAAGACAATAATGGAGATGAAGCGTCACTCTCAAAACAATCTTCATGGAAAAGATCCAACTCAAGTCCAGTGAAAAATGGAGCACTGCTTCTCAAAATAAGTCTTCAAAGAAAAGTCCCAATGGCATTCAACAGGGGTGCCCGGGTATTTTTGTACCCTGTTTCGGGGAAAGCAATCCCCTTCCTCAGGAGTTGATAAATTCAGCAACTCTAGACTCTTATCTATAACAAAACATATCACATAGAGTAACAAGTATTTTCCAGCACAATTACAGTAGTGAAAATAATGGATACATCAAACATATAACATATACTCACATCATGCCAAGTAGCTAATACAAAAAGTGACTCTGCTAGGAGTAAATTCACACTGCGAGTAATTCTGAAGGGTCATTCACAGGTTTATAAAGAGTAATCAGAAACTTAAAGGAAACAGCTAAAATTAAGTGACTCGTTAAGTCCTTGAGGGGAAAGGGTTTTCAACTTAAAGATCCAGAACATTTCCCTTTGGGATAATAGTTCTTCCAAATTCATATGGGGTTTTGGTGTGATGCATTCCAGAGCACAAAATTTGAGAGAATTGGATGAATGTTTGTATTGTGTAAAGTGTGAATATAGGAGGGACTCCATAGATAAACATTTTATTCTAGATTTATGTTCAGAAATTCTAATTCTCAGAGGTCTTGTTGTTTTTCCAATATACCACAAACCACAGTCACATGTTAGAAGGTAAATAAGATTACTGCTGTTACAATTGGAAAAATGTTTGAGCGTGGTGCCCACTTTGTTCCTATAGTTGTGTACCTCCTTAGTTTTCCATGATTGTGGACAACATTTACAGCGTCCACAGGGGTAATGGCCTCTCAAAGTGCTTTTAGGTGTAGTAGTAGACGTGGTTAAATCTGTATGGATTAACAAGTCTCTTATATTTTTAGTACGCCTATTACCGAAAATGGGTGGTTTTTGACAACCTGGAATATCTTGAAGTAGATGCCAGTGCTTTTTGATGATCCGGGTAATCTGTTTGGAATAGTGCGATAGTTCTTGTGTCCAAATAATTTGATTTTTTGTGGGTTTTGGGCATTCTTTCAGTAAGGTAGCCCTATCTATTTTATCAGCTTTGGTTAATGCTTTTCTTACTACATGTTTGGGGTAGCCTCTATTTCTGAACTCATGACTTAAAGTGACACTTTCCTGAATAAACTGTTCCTTGGTGCTTGAGTTCCGTTTAAGTCTGAGGAGCTGTGAAAATGGAAGATTGGTTTTTAAACTAAAGTGGTGGAAGCTGTTGTAATGAAGATAAGAATTTTTATCTGTGGGTTTTCTAAAGTTCTTGACCAAAAGTTTATTGTGATCTTTATAGACTGTAACATCCAGAAAATTAATATGCGACAGGTTGAGATGGCTGGTGAACTTAATAGACGTATGTATGGTGTTAATCCAATTAGAGAATCCTACTGCGGCCTCAGTTGATTTAAATACCATGAATATGTCATCAATGAATCGTCCATAATATATGATATTGGTGTGATACATATTTAAAGATGGATTTAATAATACAGTCTTCTCTAAATTTGCCATAAATAAATTGGCCACAGAGGGGGCCAATGGACTGCCCATTGCCACACCATAGATCTGAAAGTAAAATTGATTTTGAAAACGGAAATAATTTTTCTCCAAAACTATATCTACTAGATCCATAAGGAAATGTGTGGGTGGGTGTGGCTTGGTTCTGTTATGGAGCACATTCTCTATGGTAGTACGGGCCTCATCTAATGGAATGTTGGTATACAGTGAAGTGACGTCAATGATTTAGAAATCAATTTTACTTTCAGATCTATGGTGTGGCAATGGGCAGTCCATTACTCAATGATTTAGAAAAATTGAAAAAAAGAAATATTCGCTTGGATCTTCATGCCTCCACGTTAGCTGACTATATAAAACATAATATGATCCCTAGAGGATTAAGGATATATAAACCACCTGGCATGTTTAAAGAAGACAGGGATTTCTTACAACAATGGGTTAAGATTCTAAATAAATGCTCTTTGGATTTGATGGCCCTACTAATTATGAAATCCAATGCTATTATTAAGGAAGGAGAAACTCAAATTGCTAACCTTATGGAAAATATTATGAAAGACACAACTTCTCCAACCATGCTTGTGACTCTTGACAAAAAGTGTAGTGATTTATATAACCAGGTGAAGGAATTTAAAATTAAAAAATTTGATAGAGATCGTAATGACTATCTGTCCAATCGAGTCTACCCATGGCTATTGGACAAAGAGCAAGTCCCCTCTAGGAGAAGGGTCAGTTTTCATCCTCAGTTTACAGATTCCTCTACAGAGGAAGACCCAGGAAGGACAACTGAAAGCTCTGAAACCTCTGACGCACCCTCTTTAAGACGATCTACTAGACATAGAAATAGGAATCGACCATCCTCCTCGTCTTCCTCCACTACTTTTTTTCGAAGGGGCCAAAATCGAAGACACCGGACCTGATTGTTAATCTATCTGATTACAAGTTATCTGATTTAGAAAGGTCAGTAGTAAACAAAGGTCTATCATTTGTTCCCACCCCAAAATTTAATGCATTCCGAGCACGCATAGATTTGTTTAAATTGTTCAGAACCATTCGTCTAAGAGAAGTTTTCACAAACAACACACCCAACTCCACCATAGATCCCTTCAAACCAAAGAGCAAGTTTTGCCCCTCCACAGACAACATACATATCAAGTGCTTTGAAAAAGTAGTAGAGAGGGACTTCAATAAGTTAATCACCCACAGGCAACCATTCCATTCTAATTTATCCGACATTGAAAGAACCACATTGGACAAATTGAGTAACCTTAAAGAGGTAGTCTGGAAACCAGCAGACAAAGGGGGAGCCATAGTGTTACTCAACAAAAAAGATTACATTAAGGAAATCAACCTCCAGTTATCTAATAGTAAATTTTATAAACCTGTTGCTTCAGACCCCACTAAACACATACAGTCCCTTATCAGGGTTGTGTGCCAAGAGGGATTATCCTTGGGATTTATCTCTTCTTCCACATTTAAATATCTACAGAAAGAATTTCCTAGAATACCCATCTTCTACACTTTACCAAAGATCCACAAAGGTGTTATTCCCCCCCCAGGCCGACCCATTATTTCAGGTTCATCTTCAGTGCTGGAACCAGTTGCTAAGTACCTGGACTCTTTTTGCCAACCCTTTGTCCCTCTCTGTGACTCCTATATCAAAGACACTAAGCACTTCATTAATGTTATAGAAAATCTCAAAATAGAGGAGGATAGTGTTTTAGTAACCATTGACGTCACTTCACTGTATACCAACATTCCATTAGATGAGGCCCGTACTACCATAGAGAATGTGCTCCATAACAGAACCAAGCCACACCCACCCACACATTTCCTTATGGATCTAGTAGATATAGTTTTGGAGAAAAATTATTTCCGTTTTCAAAATCAATTTTACTTTCAGATCTATGGTGTGGCAATGGGCAGTCCATTGGCCCCCTCTGTGGCCAATTTATTTATGGCAAATTTAGAGAAGACTGTATTATTAAATCCATCTTTAAATATGTATCACACCAATATCATATATTATGGACGATTCATTGATGACATATTCATGGTATTTAAATCAACTGAGGCCGCAGTAGGATTCTCTAATTGGATTAACACCATACATACGTCTATTAAGTTCACCAGCCATCTCAACCTGTCGCATATTAATTTTCTGGATGTTACAGTCTATAAAGATCACAATAAACTTTTGGTCAAGAACTTTAGAAAACCCACAGATAAAAATTCTTATCTTCATTACAACAGCTTCCACCACTTTAGTTTAAAAACCAATCTTCCATTTTCACAGCTCCTCAGACTTAAACGGAACTCAAGCACCAAGGAACAGTTTATTCAGGAAAGTGTCACTTTAAGTCATGAGTTCAGAAATAGAGGCTACCCCAAACATGTAGTAAGAAAAGCATTAACCAAAGCTGATAAAATAGATAGGGCTACCTTACTGAAAGAATGCCCAAAACCCACAAAAAATCAAATTATTTGGACACAAGAACTATCGCACTATTCCAAACAGATTACCCGGATCATCAAAAAGCACTGGCATCTACTTCAAGATATTCCAGGTTGTCAAAAACCACCCATTTTCGGTAATAGGCGTACTAAAAATATAAGAGACTTGTTAATCCATACAGATTTAACCACGTCTACTACTACACCTAAAAGCACTTTGAGAGGCCATTACCCCTGTGGACGCTGTAAATGTTGTCCACAATCATGGAAAACTAAGGAGGTACACAACTATAGGAACAAAGTGGGCACCACGCTCAAACATTTTTCCAATTGTAACAGCAGTAATCTTATTTACCTTCTAACATGTGACTGTGGTTTGTGGTATATTGGAAAAACAACAAGACCTCTGAGAATTAGAATTTCTGAACATAAATCTAGAATAAAATGTTTATCTATGGAGTCCCTCCTATATTCACACTTTACACAATACAAACATTCATCCAATTCTCTCAAATTTTGTGCTCTGGAATGCATCACACCAAAACCCCATATGAATTTGGAAGAACTATTATCCCAAAGGGAAATGTTCTGGATCTTTAAGTTGAAAACCCTTTCCCCTCAAGGACTTAACGAGTCACTTAATTTTAGCTGTTTCCTTTAAGTTTTTGATTACTCTTTATAAACCTGTGAATGACCCTTCAGAATTACTCGCAGTGTGAATTTACTCCTAGCAGAGTCACTTTTTGTATTAGCTACTTGGCATGATGTGAGTATATGTTATATGTTTGATGTATCCATTATTTTCACTACTGTAATTGTGCTGGAAAATACTTGTTACTCTATGTGATATGTTTTGTTATAGATAAGAGTCTAGAGTTGCTGAATTTATCAACTCCTGAGGAAGGGGATTGCTTTCCCCGAAACAGGGTACAAAAATACCCGGGCACCCCTGTTGAATGCCATTGGGACTTTTCTTTGAAGACTTATTTTGAGAAGCAGTGCTCCATTTTTCACTGGACTTGAGTTGGATCTTTTCCATGAAGATTGTTTTGAGAGTGACGCTTCATCTCCATTATTGTCTTCAGCTTACATATAGCCTCATGACTCTATACTTACTTTGTTTATATGACTTTTTGCATTGAATATATCCCTGAAGCCTATACACAGTGGAATCCCTATCCAAACCCAGAACTGTTATGTTTGAGAGCGGTTGCTCCTTTTGATTTCTGTGTACCACTGAATTGAGCTTTGTACTGGGGATTTTGGTAAATAGAATATTTTATGTTTTCTTGATAATACACTTTGACATTACGCATAGATTGTTTTGTGTTTGTACTGATATCTTACAAGTACTCTGGGATATTGTGTAGTAGTATTACCCATCCGTACCTCCCATCCTCAGGTGCCAGCTCCAGCGCAGTTGTTCAGGACCAGAGGCTGAGGGGGCTTCAGCTCAGAAGCCTTCCCCAGGCCCTTCCTCAGCTCAGCTAAGGCACACTCGGGCCAGGGAGGGAGGCCGTGTGGTACCATGACAGCAGCTTTTACATAATCCAAAGTGAGCTACCAAGCAAGTAATGACCCTCACAGGCAGAAAGGCAGAATCACATGATGGCACTGTCACAAAGTGTATGCTCCGTGGCTCCGTGGACTCTCATTTTCCCCATGGAGGAAGGCTGTTCCTGTGAAAAGATGAGAGGGAGCCAGGAAGTAATTAATGCTTTCCCCACCAATTGTAGATAGTGCCGGTGCAAATTAGTTTCTGAGATTTATGGTACATCTACACTGACCATTTAAGTCAGTTTCAAACCATGAACCCTAGCAAATCCTTTTGCAGGTTGCATGCAGCTCATGAGGCTTATGTTGTGCAAGTGTGCACTATGGCATGCTTCCTCTCTATGTAATTTTTGGATTGAAAATGTTCCATTCCTGTCCACTTTAGTTTGCTTCCAACAAATATGCAGTTTCCAAATTAAAACTACATGTTGTGATGCTTTGGACTTTCCTTTTATCTTGGTGCCAGTAAGCAGCTGAATGTCCTTTCATCTTGAATCCAGTTGCATCATGGGTCACATGACTCTAATGCTTGTCTTCTGCTCTTTCCTGGTAGCTAGTTGAGTGCCTTCTGATCTGGGAGTCTCTTCTTTCAGCACCATATCTTGTTTCAATTGGGATTGTCTCGGCGTAATGTTTTCAAAATGAAAAACACCCAGAAGTGGTTTACCATTTCCTCAGCAGACCTAAAATAAAAGGTTACACAAAATGTCATTGCCCTTAGCTGCAGTCCTCCACTAGTGTCACCTTCTCGTACTCTTCTTCTACAGCTTCTCCGTCAACCTAATTGTGTGAACTATCAGTTCTCTTCTGATATTTCCTGAAGAGAACGAATGCATTTTGCCTCTACTTCTGTTCCATCTTGGGTAATCTTCCTATGAGTCTAGAGTCCTCATAGAATATTATGTTCAGCCTCTCGGACAGCCCGAAAGCTCTTTTCCATGTTATGGTATGGATCCACAGAAAGGGAGATATATTTTAGAAAAAAATATATTTATAGAATAATGCACCCAAAGAATCTGTTTCAAATTTGCCGTTTTATTATGAAATAAAATCTGAGACTGAAAACAGTTTAGAATTCTAGTTCACTTTTTTAAAGGTTTATGTGAGATAAAAGGGTGTTAATTATGAATATTTGAAATTATGTAAGGGAGGGGAAATGGGTTCTCAAGAATGCTTCAATACCTTTGACTTGCATTGTCAGTTGCGTAGAGCTAATTTGGGATGCAGCATTCCAGGCAGTCCTTCCTGACATTCCAGCAATACTTTCCTGTTAATCTGCAGGCATCTTCAGTGTCTGTATTCTCAAATGTGGTTTCATTTAGAAACATTGATAGGACCCCTAATATGGAGGGACAGCTCTGAGCAGGCAAATCACATGTGCGCATCCTATATTTTTCTTATCTGGCCTCATAGCACTATAATGCACATTATTTTCAAATATGAAATTCTATGGGTTAAAAATGACTAGAAAGTGTCAAAAAGATCCCTGTGGCCTTAGAAAGGAGGCAGCCACTGAAGCAACTTGGTGACAAATTCAGAAGAAATAAAAGAAAATATTTTTTCAGAGAATAGTGCAGTGCAATTAACAAATCTGGAATATATGGAATGACTATGGAACAGCTTGGATTACGAATATGGATGGTGTGATTTTAATATGGAATGAAATGTTTTAAAATGGTGCATATGTTTTAAATTTTAATTTACTTTACTTTTAATTTTTTGGAATTGCATGTGTTTTAAGGCATTGAATAATTGCCTGTGTGTAAGCTGCTTTGAGTCCCTTTTGGGGTAGAGAAAGGCAGGGTATAAAAAGAGTAAATAAATAAATAAAATTTCACGTGGTACACTACCATCAGATATATCTTGGGTAGTGTATTTGGATGCCAATATGAATTACTTTAAAATGAGGATGTGCCATCAATGGTTACTAGTTAGGGTGGCTATATATCAAAGGCAATAATTTTCTGTGCATTTCTTGCCCAGAGTAGATTTGTGGACCTCCCATGCATAACTGAAGCAGAATATTGAGCTAGATAGGCATTTCATCCGATACATCTAGGACTTATTTTCACACACAATACACATGAAAAAAACACAATCCAATCTCTGAAACACTATATTTAGATCAAATCCCATTAGGTAACTTTTCAATCACAAAGGAGACGCTAAATCACACATCCTCTATATATGATATAAGCATGGTTCCAGGTGTTGGCGAAAATATCTATCTATACCAGTGATGGCCTAAAAGACAAAAAACAGTAGACTCTCAGTTAACCCGACCTCAAGCAACCAGAACTCTCAAGTATCCAGCAAAAAATTGAAGAAATAAAATTGTAAATTAAAATTTCAATATTAATATCAAGTCAGTACAGAGTTTATGGAATGGTATAGTGTGGGGTTTAGTCGTTAGTCCTATTTTTAACAGCAACTCTCAAGCAACCAGAAACCACATTTATGTGGCATCTATCTCTCCTCATGGATGCTGGTTAACCGAGAGACAACTTTAAGTGGGTCTGCGACAAAATCAAGTCTGAACTCTCACTAGAAATCAGAACTGAGGATATTGTATTTTGGGCGTATCATGAGGTGATGCGACCTATTGAAAAAGATGATGTTCAGTAAAGTTGAAGGGAGAAGGGAAAAAAGAAGTATTCATGAAAGTGGGCAGGATTAATCATGGAAGTCATGACTGCCTTGAGTTTTCAAGAGGCTAGAGAGGTGTTTATGGCCAGGGCTCTCAGAAGTCATTCATTCATAGGACTAAGGCCAACTTGATGACAGGTAATGAAACAATGGACTTCACTTCATAAATGTTGCTTTCAACCAAAATGTTAATATTGTATAATGCATTTTATGACAATGCTTGAGAAATGACTGACAAATTATCATAAGTAAGTATACCCTTAAATCTTACACACCCTTTAAACACTTGCGAATAAATGTATTTGTAGGTGTATATTTCACATTAAATATTTACTCGAATCTAATGCCCATCTTTTTTGGCTAAGTTACCTTGCGAAAATTAAGGTGCACATAAGATTTGTGTAATACAGTAATCTTAGTGCTGAGCCAAAGCAAAACGGGGAAGGTGCTTCAGAAACTCCTGGAGTTCTTATTTAAGGGATGTCATCTCTAATTTAATTGCCAGAGTTCAATGCTATGTCACCCTGGGATTTGTAGTTTGGTGAGGCATCAGCATTCTTTGGCAAAGAAGGAAAAAAGGCCTTGCCAAACTACAGCCCCATGACCCCCATAGCATTGAAGTGGATTCACCCTAGATGCACCCCAAGGTTTTATTTTTCCATTGCCGCAAGCTTCTGTTTTTAAAGAAGGAATTCTAAGTAGGCAGCAACTGTAATGATCAAATAGCAAATAGTGCACTTTAGCTACTGGTTGCTGTATGATGAATTATGTTTTTAATTATGTGTTATGATGTCTATATAGGTATTTTATTTTGTATATTTTAACTGTTTTACTGGGCTTAGACCCCATGTAAGCCACCCTGAGTCCCTTCAGGGAGATGATGGCAGGATACAAAAATAAAGTTATTATTATTATTATTATTATTATTATTATTATTATTGCCGCTGCACATTATATTTGGTAGCCATTTTTTTTTGTTTTCAGGATTTTGAAAACTGAGGTGTGCATTAGATTTATTGGTGCATTAGACTCAAGTAAATATGGCAATTAATTTCCATTGACCCTAAGACAGTTACACATTGCACATATTTTTGGCATTACTTACCTAGAATGGTGACAGTAGTGGTAGTTTATTATGGGTTCAGTATCTGAAACAAAAGCATTTAGAACACAGCAAAAACTAAAACCCTATGGTTTCTCAAACATTCAAGGCTATTTTCTGTTTGAACCTTTCATATGTGGCATGGCAAAGTCCTATTGACAGTTGGCATGGAAAAGCGGTACAACTGCAGATGGATTTGTGAACGCTTAAGCTATTTACATTACCCTGCATACACTGATCCCTTTGGGAAAGGTTAAACATTCACAGATCGGCCATTAGAGAGAGGAGCAGATGGCAATGTTCCATGTACACCTGTATGTCAACACAAAATAACAAGCTTTAGCTCCATAATTGTTCAATAGCTTCAGTTCGCTCTTTCCTTAACCAAAAAATGTATCTGCCTCACAATAGTTTGTTTCCTTTCTCGCTTGAAATGGAACAACTTGTATATTTCTTTGATTCAAAACACACTTCCTCCACTCCATATAAACATCTCTAAAAATGGGGTACATCATAGAATTGGAAGCCTTTTTCTGATACATATAAATAAAGCTATTTTCCCTGTTGGTGGCACTGAAATCAATAGTATTTGCTTAACAATCAGTGGGATCTTGGAGTTGGAAAAATGTCATGTTTTATGTCTTGTTAGGAAATATTCTGTAAAACTTTAAAATACATTACAAAATTATCTCTCTGAGTGTTAATTTCCTTATCTATCATGCTGTTGTACAGAAAAAAACACAGTCTCACCACCCCATCTTGCATAGCTTAGGACAGCGAAGCAAGATGCACTAAATTCACTTTTTTTCTTTTTGGTTGAATTTCTCTTAACTGAAAGGCTTGGGACCTGATAGATAGATTAGATAGAGATAGGTTGGTAGATAGATTGATAAGAAGGACTGCTGGGAGTTGCAGTCCAAGAATAGGTAGAGAAGGAAGAAAGGGGAGAAAGAGGAAGGGAAAGAAAAGGGAAGGAAGGAAAGAGGGAGAAAGGAAGGAGAGAATGAGGGAGGGAAGGTTGGCCACAGCAACGCGTGGCAGGCACAGCTAATCTATATGAATAAAAATGTCATGTTCGATTGTGGGGTTAGCTTAACTCAAAAACCACTGGACAAATTGACACCAAATTTGGACACAACACGTGTATCAGGCCAACAAGTGACCATCACTCATTAAAACACTGAAAAACACAGCAGAAGAGACTTAAAAAGACAAAAAAATACATTACAGTGAATGTGCAAGACCATATATATATACACACACACGCAAACACACACATATGCACATATACACAAATATATATACACACAAAGCACATATACACAGACTGAGCCACAGCAACATGTGGCAGGGGACGGCTAGTAATCTATATAAATAAAAATGTAATGTTAGTTTGTGAGATTAACATAACTCAGAAACCAATGGACGAATTAACACCAAATTTGGACACAACACACCTGTTAGGCCAACGAGTGACCATCATTCTGAGTCGCCTTTGGGCTGATATGAGCGGGGTAGAAATAATGCAAATAATAATAAAAACACTGAAAAACACAGCAGAAGGGACTTAAATAGCCAAAAAATGAAAAATTCATTACAACATATGTGCAAAACCACACACACACATATATATACGCAAACATACATATATACACATATACACAAATATATACACACACATATATACACACACAAAACACATATACACAGACTGGGCCACAGCAATGCGTGGCAGGGGACGGCTAGTAATAATATAAAATAGAGTTCGTGTGGTATAGGCTTATAGGGGAAGAGCCCCTGGTGGCATAGTGGGTTCAATTGCTGAGTTGCTGAATTTGCTGACTGAAAGGTTGGCAGTTTGAATTCAGGGAGCGTGGTGAGCTCCTGCTGTTAGCCACAGCTTCTACCAACCAAGCAGTTCAAAAACATGAAAATGTGAGTAGATCAATAAGTACCACTTCTGCAGGAAGGTAATGGCGCTCCATATACATGAAGCTCTTTTCTAGTATAGTACTTCTAAATCTGAATAGATCAAATGTGAGTAGATCAATAGATACTGCTCCGGCAGGAAGTTAATGGCACTCCATGCAATCATGCTGGCCACAGGACCTTGGGGGTGTCTTTGGACAATGCTGGCTCTTTGGCTTAGAAATGGAGATGAGAACCACCCCCAGTCAGACACTACTAGACTTAATCTCAATGGGAAATCTTTACCTTCTATAGGGGAGGAAGAGGGGGTGGAGAGGGTCTCGCCATTGCTGAGCATAAGATGGGAAAGGTTATTTGCCTTGTCTGTTTATATTTTATCCCCTCCACACCTGTGCATATTTGAATAAGGAAAAAATAGAAATATAGACAAAGAAATTTGTAGCAGGGGGTTGGAAATGGAGGTGCTTTGGATACACTGTGACTGTCTGAATTGTAGCTTTCCATTTCGTCTGTCCTTCTGTCCTTGGGAAACTACAATTCCCATGGAGATAGAACTAGGTCTCCTTTTTATTAGGGGTGGGGTCGGGGATCCTTGATAACATACCAAGGGACTTATGTAGACCGTATTCAAAACGCATTACAATTATTAAAAATTCAGAAACTCAAAATGAATTGCATCACTCACAACAAGAAACGCACAAAATAGTCAAATCGAAGAAAGGGTTTCAACGTAGCCTGTTGTGCTTATTATGGATTTGCAGTCAGAAGACAGAGCTTCTAGATCCAATGTCATCATTTTGATATTTATTTATTTATTTATTTGTTTGTTTACAGTATTTATATTCTGTCCTTCTCACCCTGCAAGGGACTCAGGGTGGATTACAATGCACATATACATGGCAAACATTCAATGTCATTGGACATACAACATATATAGACTGACACGGAGTCAATTTAACATTCCAGCTTTCCGGCTTCATGAGGGTATGCACCATTCCGGCCACAGGGGGAGCTGCCGCTTCACCGTCCACTTGATGGAGTACTTCCTCATTCTTACCCATGGCTGCTGGAAGGTTTTACAGTGTCGTAAATTAGTGAAATTACCCTCCTCGCATAAAGCGGTAGGTGATAGTATGATAGCTGGGTACGGAAGCGCCGAGTGTTATGCACATTAGGCAATGGCAGTAGTGAATGAAGGAAGGGGAGAGCGGCACACTTCGTAGTTGCATTTTGTGGAGGGGTAGAGAGGATTAGGGTTAGGATAAGGTTTAGGATAAAGGGTAGGGGTAGGATTAGGGTAAGGTTTAGGGTTAGGGTTTGGGTTTGGATTTTACCATTAAAGAACTCTTACATCCTTCTATAATATCTCTGTTGCGTTCTGCTTTGCGCAAACAGAACTCCTGAAGGAGCGAAGTGGAAGCAGCGTAACGCTCAGAGCTTCCGGACCCAGCTTTGATTCTATTACCAAGCGATTCCTAACTTTCCTGGAGCCGCTGGTGGCGCAGTGGGTTAAACTCCTGTGCCGGCAGGACTGAAGACCAACAGGTTACAGGTTCGAATCTGGGGAGAGTGCGGATGAACTCCCTCTGTCAGCTCTAGCTCCCCATGTGGGGACATGAGAGAAGCCTCCCACAAGAATTTTAAAACATCAAAACATCTCGGCATCTCCTGGGCAACGTCCTTGCAGACGGCCAATTCTCTCACACCAGAAGCGACTTGCAGTTTCTCAAGTTGCTCCTGACACGACAAGAAAAGGACTGAAGACCAACAGGTTGCAGGTTCGAATCCGGGGAGAGTGTGGATGAGCTCCCTCTGTCAGCTCCAGCTCCACATACGGGGACATGAGAGAAGCCTCCCACAAGGATGGTAACACATCAAAACACCCAGGCGTCCTCTGGGCAACGTCCTTGCAGACGGCCAATTCTCTCACACCAGAAGCGACTTGCAGTTTCTCAAGTCGCTCCTGACACAACCCCCCCCCCCAAAAAAAACCCTAAATTTTCTACTTGACAAATGCAACTGCCTTTCAGGCTGCATAGGTCGACAGCAAACTAGACTATTAATGGTCGAGAGCTCACTCCGACCAGGGCTGGCTTCGAACTCATGAACTCTTGGTCAGTAGTGATTTAATGCAGCTGCGCCACAGCCCGGTCCTTATAGATCCTTCTAGCTTGAGAAACAGCACTGGACAGAATATACACTTGGCACAGTTTCTCTTCCTTGCATCAACCATTGAAGACGAAATCGTGACCTGGTCCAAAAACACTACAGTTCCCAAGAAGCAGCGCGGCAGCCGCCACCCTCTCCTGCAACATCCTATCGGAAATGCGGAGGTTGCAGAGCAGCCCTGACCTGCTGAGAATGGGATCCCTCCGTGACAGCGGAGGATGATGCAATGGCAAACAAAACCTGCTCCAATAGCAAACTGCCCACCCGCCACCTTATCCTCCTATTGGGCGGAATGGGGGCAAGGACACGCCCCCTTTAATCGGATTGGCTGAGCTGCGCCTCCTGAGCAGGTTTACCAGGCATAGCCGAGCTCGCCGTTCCCCGCCCCCCAGCAGCAGCCACGTGGGCGCCATCCATCCTCAGGTGGGTGTCTGGGTCGGAGAGTGGGGCGAGGGGCAGTGACCTGGGGGGTGCACGGGGGGCAAGACCGGGGTGAGACCGCGGGAAGGAGGAGAGATGCGGACGAGAGGGGACAGGATACGGTGTGGGGCGGGGAGAAGGAAAGAAGAGACACGGGCAGCAGGGGAAGAAGGGAGTGGGAAGAGGAGGGGGGTGGTTGGCCTCCGTGTATGTGTACATATACATATACATGCACATATATACTCACACATAGCCACACATATGTAAAGCTTGTTTCCAAAAGGTTCTCCCCCCCCCCCCTAATGTATTAAAATGAGTTGTAGATGACAACACATGGAATGTGGGATAAAGGGTGCTCAGCCTTAACAGATATGTTTTCTAAGGGATAGCTCACACCTTCTATTACTCTTAGTATATATTGCATGCATCATATACAGTACATTAGAGCTGGGATGAATTATGGCCCAGCATTACATTGAGCCCTCGATGGCACAGTGCACTGGCAGGACTGCGGCAGTTTGAATCCGGGGTGGGGTAGGGTGAGCTCCCATCTGTCAGCTCCAGCTTCCCATGCAAGGACATGAGAGAAGCCTCCCACAGGATGGTAAAACATCTGGGTGTTCCCTGAGCAAGGTCCTTGCAGATGGCCAATTCTCTCACACCAGAAGCAACTTGTAGTTTCTCAAGTCACTTCTGTCACCAAAAAATAGTAACAGAGTCTTTTTAGGCATGGGAAGTTCAGAGGCGTTTTTGCCAGGGAGTTGGCAATGAGAGGTTGAGGTGAACAATACAGTCAGCATCTTGAGTAGTTTCAAAACTGAGGTGCTCACTACAGCTATGCAGCTTTGTTGGTGGTTTCCATAAATCCAAGCAGGGTCTGAAGGTGAATGGTGTGTGCTCAGTACAACATAGGCTGCCTGTCTATAATGATGTCACTTGTTATTTTTTTTCTTTTATTCCCAGGAATAAAAGTCACTTCTTATCAGCTGCTGACACCATGAGTGTGGGCTTCATTGGCGCTGGGCAGCTGGCCTTCTCTCTGGCCCGAGGTTTCACTGCAGCAGGTAGGCGAGTGCCCGGTTGTACCACTATCACACAGTAGACTAATCTGCATAGAGAAATAGTACTGCCCCTGTTTACCTGGGCTTAGAGCTACTGTTGTATCTGACTTCCCTCTGAAGAGAACAGTCTCAGAGTCTATGGCTGGGTCTATACTGCATTTTATGGCATTATAGATGCAGCCTACATGACATTGGTACATCACAAAACCATCCCAAATTATACCATTGTTAATGTCCATTCTTAGGACCCCCCAGTGGCACAGTGGGTTAAACTGTTGAGCTACTCAACTTGCTGACCAAAAGGTTGGTGGTTCAAATCCGGGGAGTGGAGTTAGCTCCCACTGTTAGGCCCAGCTCCTGCCATCCTAGCAGTTCCAAAATATGCAAATGTTAGTAGATCAATAGGTACTGCTTCTGCAGGAAGGTAACGGCACTCCATGCGGTCATGCTGGCCACATGACCTTGGAGGTGTCTACAGACAGTGCTGGCTCTTCGGCCTAGAAATGGAGAAGAGCACCACCCCCAGAGTTGGACATGACTGGACTTAATGTCAAGGGGAAACCTTTATCTTTACTCAATGTCAATTCTGCACTTAACTACCTGTAACTTGATCCCTCCATGTAAGCCTACAAAAAATATTTGAAATTATAATAAATGCCCCATCATGGTAGCTTCTGCAAATGTACATCTCTCTGCACTGCTCAGAAGACATGTCATGTTTCTTGGGTACAGCCTATCTATGTGTATGCATATTCAGAACTGGAGCCACCAGTGGCACAGTGGGTTAAACTCCTGTGCTGGCAGGACTGGAGATCGACAGGTCAGAGGCTTGAATCCAGGGAGAGTGTGGATGAGCTCCCTCTGTCAGCTCCAGCTCCTCGTGCAGGGACATGAGAGAAGTTTCCCACAAGGATGGTAAAACATCAAAACATCCAGGCGTCCCCTGGGCAACGTCTTTGAAGACGGCCAATTCTCTCACACCAGAAGCGACTTACCATTTCTCAAGTCACTCCTGACACGACCAAACCCCCCCCACCCCATATTCAGAACTGTCCGAGGGAGACAGTTTTCATTACTGTAATGCCAAAGAGCCTACTAACCGGATGTTAAGCTTATGTTTGCTTGCTTGTGCATGCGTATACTATGGTAACCCTTGTTCAAATTTCGCTTAGTACATCATTCCTAATAACTAGTTACCCTCTCCTGAATAACCTGTTCTGCAACAGAATATACCCATTGTTGCAAAAAATGCTAATTGCTGAGAAACAAAGGCAGGTCAAACTGTCTGTTCCTCTTGTATTTTAAAGTCCTCCTTGCATTCATTACCACTGCCTGAAATCACAATCTAGGACCCAGTTCTAAGAGCGACATTTTCAAATACTTTTAGTGGTTAATATAGAGAGGAACATTTCAGCTGCTCCATCATACAAAAGTTTTTAGGAGTAAAAATGGAAAGTCACACTAAATAAATACAGGAAAAACCCATTCAGTAAATATTTAAAAAGACAACGTAGCTCTTCCTGTAGTTTTTGGAAGTGGAGGGTTCTCAAGGATGTACCTCCAAGGATGTATCTGTGAAAATATTTGGGACCCCTGAATGTTTATGCTGCACTCAATCATTCTTCAGCTAGAGAACTCTGGGCCCTCTTCCACACAGCTGAATGAAATCCCACGTTATCTGCTTTGAACTGGAATATGTGGCAAGGTGGACTCAGATACCCCAGTTCAAAGCAGATATTGTGGGATTTTCTGCCTTGATATTCTGGGTTATATGGCTGTGTGGAAGGGCCCTGTGAAAGAAAATGAGAACCAGACTTCTAGGTAAGTGGAGGAATTGGGCTGAAGTGGGAAGTCATATCCAATAACTGGGCAGACCTGCTCAATTGCAGAGGGAAGAGGATGTGATCAACTACTTTTTTTCTCTTTTCAGGGATCTTGGCAGCTCATAAGATTACGGCAAGTGCACCAGATACAGATTTGCCAACAGTATCTGGGCTGAGGGTAGGTTCCAGGACCTGAAAAATCTAAAAGGTCTCTTTTGCACTCATAAAAACCCCATGCAAATTTGAACATGTTTCTTAAGTATTGTGCAATTCTTCTCAACTCGAGTTGAACTCCTGAAATAGATTTGTAGGATTGAAAAGTGAGAACTCATTTACATACAAATCCATGTAACTTTAAACTGATTGTCCCTGTGAGGAGGTCCGTTATTAAACTGCTGCCACCAATTGTAACGATGACCGTTTTAATGCCACCGAATGTGAAGGTGCGAGTGGTAAAGCACCCACTGCCACCTTATCTATGAGGGAAGCCGGGCAACGATCAATATCAGCCTAGGAACTATTTTATAAAGGGACTGTTTCTGGCTGACTTTATTATTGCAGGCTGTTCAACTTAGAAGAAACTGTATCAGGCAAGGCTTGAGGAAAAAGTAACAAGTTTATTTTAACAGGAGTATAACAATGTATAACTGTTCTTCAAAAGAGGCATAAATCTTGATGGTTACATTGGAAAGGTTTCATGAGTAAACTCGGGCAAACACTTCATAAGGTTTCACAGCTGGCACAACAGGCTTAAACCCAGCCAAACCTTGATTCTTAATTGAGAATCAACAACCCCCTGTACTGGGTCCTTCTCTGCAACCACTTTGGTCACCAATTGATCCCCTGAATCTCTAAGAGATTCAGTTTTTCCCTATAGCACACTGGCTACAGACACATTCCCTGAATCTCCACCAAAAGATTCAGTGTTTTCTCAGTCGCTCTCCGGCCACTGACTGACTTTTTAAAACACAGCTGCCTCTGAAGAGGTGGTTGGCTCCGCCCCTGTTGCTATGGCAACTTAGCTAACATCAAGCCACTCCCACAAAACATAACCTCCCATACTTACCATCCCTAAACCATTGTCCAAACTACACATAACCAAAGGAATAAAATTTACACATCGTCACAGTCCCATTTAAGCTTTAGTGAAACTTGAGAAGTGCATGCTAGGAGGGGCATTTCTCCCCCTGTGGCGTTTAAAGTAATGCTCTATGTGTATTTATTCTTTTGTGGTGTTTCAAATACATACATTCCCTCATAAACACCCATTTGAGTCTCTGGGAGAGAAAAAACATACTTGTCATGTGGGGACATGTTGGGCAGAACTACAACCAGCCATGCAGTTTGCTCTCCATCTCTGCTTTCCTCTGTCAGCATCCATGTCTCATGTAAAGGTTAAAGTCCTGAAGCCTTGAAGGCTATTGACATATTGTGTACCAAGTTCATGTTTCTGAGGTTTCCAGTAAGCATGATCATATCCAGCTCCTTCCTGACTTCGCACGCCTGATCGATTTGCCCTTGGTGTTGAAAAAACGGAGTGGGATGCTTCACCAGCTGCTATCCATCTTATTTCCAGAAAATAGGTGTGAATTTTACCCTAAGCAACAAAGAGACAGTTAAAAACAGCGACGTCCTGTTCCTGGCAGTGAAACCTCCCATAATTCCATTCATCCTGGATGAGATTGGCTCTGACATAGAGGACCGGCACATTGTGGTTTCATGTGCTGCTGGCGTCACTATCAGCTCTATTGAGAAGGTGAGAGCATCATACAGCATTCATTCGTAGCAGTTGGTTTCAAGGAAATGCTCACTGTGGGTCAAGGGCCAGTGGACCCTTCTGAAGGTTGGACTGGAAATAAACAGCAACAGTTCTGCGTGTTTGCATGATGTACTCCATTTAGAAAGAAGGGCAGGGGACTTCACTGTGCACAGAACTTGAAAAAGTTTAGAAAAATTACTTTTTAGACCACTGCTTCTTAAACTGTGGGTTTAAGAATGTGTTCCCCTTCATGTTGGGGGCATGAAGAATTTGGCCACAGTAAAAGGTTTCTGAATGCTACCCATTTGGACAGCAACATCTGTTAGCAACATCATGCAGTGTTTACAGTGGACTCTGCAGAAGATGCTTCAGCTATACTCCACAAAAAGGAAAGTCAGTCTGTTTAGCAAGCCTTGCAAATGTTTATTTATTATCAATAAAAGTTGGTTTTAATGCATATTTTACATATCTATATGCTTGGGGTCACATAAACATTTCTCAGGCAGAAAGGGGTAATGAGTGGAAAAGGTTTAAGAGGCCTTTCATAGATTACAGCTTCCAGAACATCCCCCAGAAAAATAAGTAATCATCCTTTAGGCTGGTCATCCTAAAACTGAATTACTGCTCATAGCTAGAATGATAATAATCTTCATTCACTTTCAGGAATGAAATTCTTAAATTCTTGTGCCTGTTAAGAGAAACTTGAAAGTGTCCTAACAGCATTCGCGCCGTGGTAATCAAATCAGGACCTTAATCAAAACAATTGCCTATATTTTCTTGTATATGATTATTCTGAAGTATAATTTAACCACTTCGAAAAATTTGAGTACTTAAGGTTAGGTTATTTAGATGAATCACTATTATTATGTTTATTTATTCCTACTTTTCCTTTCTACAAAAAAACCTCAGATTGGCTTATAGTAAAACCAATGCAATACAATATAAAATCTAAAAATATACAAACATTAAAATAGAATTAAATATTTGCAGTATTAAAACAAAGAGTTAAAACTCTTGAAACTGATTGCAAACCTATTCATAGTTAAAACCACATCACCCCCTGACAGACAGCTTATCAGAACTTAGACATATTACCTGAAAATGAAATGGAAAACTGTTCAATATTGTAGAAGAAGTGCAAATATTGACCTGCTCTGACCAGGGATTGTCTGTGTCAGAGGAAACGTTACGCAAAGTATTTGAATGTAAAATTAGCATCCCTGAAGTAGACCTTACCCATTTATTTACTTACCTCATTTATATCCTGCCCTCCTCACCCCGAAGGGGACTCAGGGTGGCACACAACAAAGGCACAATTTGATGCCTTAAATACATATAAAAATACAATATTATTTAAAATCACATAATTAAAAATACTAATTAAACAATTACTTTAAATCAAACAATCCAAAAACATATACAGTATATGCTGCATTGGTTCTTAGGCTGCCTACAAATTATGAGCAATGAGAGACTTATAGCCAAGGAGGTCTGTTGCTCAATGCTTGGTCCTGACTGGCTTGCCCATATACTTAGTCCTTGGCATCCATTGGGGTTTGTTTCCAGGAATTCCCATAGATATCAAAATTCATAGATGTTCAAGTCCCATTATATACAATGACATAGGAAAGTGAGATCCCTTACATAAAATGGTAAAATTAAGTGTTGCTTTTTGGAATTTCAAAATTATTTTCAAGTGGATGGTTGAATCTATGCATGCAGAACCCATGAACGTGGAGAACCAACTGTACTTCGTATGCCCACCCTGTGTTTTAATTGGTACTCTGGGTAGTGGTTTTTCAAGTAATGTAAGAATAAGTAAAAACACTAATCTTGTTGGAGCCTTAACTATTAGTGTTTGTAGCTGTTGACTTACAGTATCTTCCACTACTGTTGGAAGTTGCTCAAGCACTGACCAGTGCCACCCTGTGGACACTTTCCTAAATTCATGAATCTATATGCAATCTTGCTTATTTTCAGCCTTTGTCTTTCTGGTTTCAAACCTCATTGTGAGGTATTTATTTATTAAAATAAGCCCTATATCACAAGATTTCAGGGTGGCATACAAGTAAAATCAATATAAGCATGTTTAATAGAAGTCGACTAAAATGTGTTATTGATCTTAACAAGTTAAAACAGGCATAAACAGTTTAAATCCATGTGAATAATCATTTTAAAGGCTTTAAGAAGGTTTTTATGTGGCATCTACATCAAGCGTTGTCACCAATCATGCCTCCAAGCAGAGAATAGTAGTTGCCCTCTGGACTGTTCTTGGTCTGTGGCTCTCAATAAGTTCAGCAGCAAGGCTTGTGATCCAGGAGGATCACAAGTTCTCCTCTACTTCACCAGAAAGTATATATATAATAGGAATGGGGAATGCTCCTTCCCAATTATCTACAGACATTAAATTGAAGTGATGGAACGGGGATGGTCAGAAGATCACTTGGGAACTAGTCACACCTCACAGGGTTTTTCCCCCAGTAAATCAGTGAGGATTTCTGGATTTCAGTTGTCTATTGGTAGCAACAACTATGAGCCATTTTCATATACTAAAATTAGATTGCTGAAAAAAGAATTGGAGGGAAAACAGGATTGGATTTGTGTTAGTGCTACTTGCTACATAAGAGTTGATGTTAGATGTAACCTGCAAGATAAATGTGTTCCTTTGTTTCTCCTCTCTCACTTCTCAAGAAACTCTCTGCCTTCTGCCCCACCCCAAAAGTGATCAGGTGCATGACCAATACACCAGTGATCGTCCGTGAAGGGGCCACAGTCTATGCCACAGGGACACATGCTGAGGTGGAAGATGGAAAGCTCCTGGAACAACTGATGGCGAGTGTGGGCTTCTGCACTGAGGTGGAGGAAGACTTGATAGATGCTGTTACTGGACTCAGTGGAAGTGGGCCTGCTTATGTATGTGCCAATAAGGAGTTTCTTTATTCTTTTATTGCTTGCATTGTCAAAAGTAACATACATCAAATATAGAAAAGGGGTTAGAAGTATATACAGGTCTGGCTTCCCTTATCCACAATGCTTAAGACCAGAAATGTTCTGGATTTTGGACTTTTTCAGATTTTGAAATACCCCTATTTACATATACAGTTATTGTCAGTCTCTCTTTTCACCACCTGCTTCTGTCTTTGAGAAGGAAACTGCAGTGTTCCTGCTAAATTGTAGATCTAAAGTCTCCTTCCAGAATCTCCTGTCACATGTAACATAAGTAGCAAACAAACAAGGTGCCAGGCTGGAGAGGGACTAAGGATCGAAGAGATGCACAAGCAGGAGCCACTGCCTGGGAGATAGAAGTAACTCGTGGCAAAAAGTTTTAGGTTTTGAAGGTTTTCAGGTTTCCCAATAAGGGAGGTTCAGCCTGCAGAGTTTTTACACAAGTCAGATGGGACAGCAGGAATTCTGCAAAAGCTTAATAGTGACATGCATCAATTTTGTAATTATTATTTTAATTATTATTTACTGTGTTTTTAACCTGCCCTTCTCACCCCAAAGGGGACTCAGAGCAGCCTTACAATGGACAACAATTTAATGCCACATAAAACAAACCTATAATAAAATAAACATATACATTAAAAATATAAAATTAAAAAGCATATAAACATTAAAACCAGTTGTTAAAAAAACTGACACAATCAGAAAATCATTGTTAAGGAGTTGTTCGAGACATGATTGCACATATTCCATCTTCACTTATTGCATTAGAGTTGGCCATTGGGAAGCTGTGAGTGCCTGCTGGATAGATGTTAATTTAATGGACTTCAGTAGATTTAGATGGAACTGATCTCCAAGGTGTGGTTGATTTGCTCTTCTGCTCAGTGTGGAACAGCTTGTGTGCACAGTTGACCCTTGGGGATGGGGAAACCTTTCTTTCCTTTGAGTGCCCATCCTGAATTGGTTGGAGAGAAGAGTGGGCAACTGGGAAAAATTGTTCTTTGCAGTATGTGTCAAGCATTATTCTTTCCCCCTCTGGCTTTATTTTCCTGTGATCTTTTGGACTTCTAGGCATTCACAGCCCTGGATGCCTTGGCAGATGGAGGGGTGAAGATGGGCCTTCCTCGCAGACTGGCTGTACGGTTGGGAGCTCAGGCATTGCTGGTCAGTGTGTGTCATTTAATTTGTTTCAAAACATTTGAAATGCCATGTGATGTGGCTGTAAAGAATTAAGAGCTTAGGCAGGCAAAGATGCAGAGTCCGATCTTAAAAATCACAAGACGTTTATTTACATTAATAAAAAAATAATAACTACATTTCTTAATAGTAAATAACTGGGTTTGAGCTACTCTAACACCCATCTCTTCTAAGGTTTAGAGAGAGGGAAAATGCACCAAGCACTCAGTCTCTCTGATACACATGCATAGAGATCTTATTATACATGTTGCACTCCAGAGCAGGATCCCCTCTGACTTTAAAACCACATGGTTGAGTTAAAATAGCAAGCAGTTTATTGAAGGTAATAAAAGCCAAAGCAAGAAAAATCAATCCACAGTAAAAAGGTAAATCCAATTGATTAGGAAGAAAAAAGGAACAATTAGTCCAAAGAGAAATAGTCCAAAGAAGTCCATGAAACTAGATGCTTGATTTCAAAGGCAAATAACAGCAAAGGCACTTAAAACAAGAATCAAACAAAGACAAGGGTCCAGGAATTTGGCATGAAGAATTTAGCGTGAATCCAACGTGGTTCATCTGAAGCTAGATTCTGTACTTGGCACTTATATCCCTGCCCTATTTCCCAAACAGCTAAGAATGGATTTTTCCTTAACTTTGGTTTCACTTCTAACTTCTGCTATAATCTGGCTGAGTGCCGTAATTGCTGGTTTGTTTGTCTTTGCTGGCTAATAACATTTCTTCTGTTCAAGACTTCATTAAAATCTGCACCTGGAGATAACGGACCAGGGGACTGTGGCGCAGAGCCTTTCCCAGGCTCAAGACCTTGAGAATCCTCTTGCAGCAAAACAGGCCTCACTGACCCATCATGTGAACTGTATTCCAGCCCCACATCTCTACAACCAGGCCCAGGAAACAGACCATCATCCCCATTCCCTTCAGGAACATCTTCATGAACACCCATTGCAATCAGAGGAATCAACTTGAACATGAACAACATTGTCATTCCCATCATCCAAAGCAACCTGATAATTAGACACAATCGCTGGCGTACAACAATACATAGCACACTAAGACCCGTCGCAAACTCTGTTCCTGCGAGAGAAAACCTTGCTAGCATGTCCCTGACGTCACGAGACTCCGCCTCTCTCCCCGCCCCTTTCTCTGCCCCTTTCTCCATGCGAGCGTGGTTTTTCCTTTGCTAGGGCAGCATTGCCCGCATTTTCTCTCAGTTGGCTGAATTCAACTGAGAGAAAATGCGGGCAATGCTGCCCTAGCAAAGGAAAAACCACGCTCGCAAAGAGAAAGGGGCGGAGAAAGGGGCGGGGAGAGAGGCGCAGGCTCATGACGTCAGGGACTTGCTAGCAAGGTTTTCTCCAGCAGGAACCTAGTTTGCGACGGGCCTAAGATGTAAAAGTCAGAAAGGCTTGCAGTAGAAAAGTATCCATTCTACATAACCAGTCAGAATGAGAGTAGATACAGAGGAGAAAAGAAGTAGATACATTCCAACTGTCATTCAGGAGACGGGGAAGGGAATCCCTAAGCTAACTAAACTGTTCCTCATTAAGGACTGGAAACTTGAGTAGTGTGTGGTTGAATCCCAACAAAAACCACAGACCTGTTCTCAGGATGTAGTGGCAGATAGTGTCATGGCACTCAACAACAGCATGTCGCAGAATGGTTTGTACACAGCAGGTCTGTGACCACGTGTGATCTAGCGTTGTTGGGTTTAACGACGACCATAATTTTGAAGAATGGATGAGCATACACAATTTTTCAAGATATGCAACAGCAATGGGATATGAAAAATACTACTGTACTGTATTGCAGACATTCATAAGTGAAGGAAATGCTAGATTTCAGTTGAAGGTCAGAGAAACTATTTTTTTTTTCAGTTCAAGCTCATGGACCCAAAGGGTCTGTGAAGCACTGATTAAGAGCCCTGTTCTAAAGAGTATTTTACTCCTATGATAATGTTGCAGGGAGCTGCCAAGATGCTGTTGGAATCAGAGCAGCACCCAGGACAACTGAAGGACAACGTCTGTTCCCCGGGGGGTGCTACCATCTATGCCGTGCACTTCCTGGAGAGCGGGGGTTTCCGCTCACTCCTCATCAATGCCGTGGAGGCATCCTGCATCAGGACAAGGTGCATATCGGGAGGTGAGGAGCAGTCCTTTCTTAGCTGTGTCCTCTGAGCTTCTCATGAATCTTCTCCTTCCTAACAGGGAGCTGCAGTGCTTGGCTGATCAGGAGAAGGTTTCCCCTGCTGCTATTAAGAAGACCTTGATGGATAAAGTAAAGCTAGAGTCTTCCTCTGCCAACAAGGTCAACCTATTCAACAAGAACCCTGGCAGTAAGAAGTATTAAGGAGACCCTGTTGTGGCCTGGCCACACTTTTCTTTCTTTTCAACGGAATCTTTAGCTCATGCCATTTGGGGGCAGTGGGAGGGAGGAATATCCTGGACTCAAGGCCGTCAGAGAAAGGAACTTCCATTTTTCTGGTTAGATTCTTTGAGATTAGCAGTTTGCGGGGGGATGGAAGTGGAGCAGAATCATCAGCCCATTCTTTTGAGTGGGCAGAAACTCTCAACTTCACCACTGTCTCTTCCATAGCTGTTGCAGGATTAATATTAACTACATTTTATTCTGATTTTCTTCCACTGAGGTCCTATGTTACGTCTCCTTACAACAGCTTTGTGAGGTAGTTTAGCCCTGCAATACAATGGCTGGTTCCAGTGAACTTTCTTATTAGCCTACTACACACTGCTGTCAGCCTGTGCCTATTTCCTGTGATGTTTTTATGTGATCAGAGGCTGGAGTCCCAAACCTTATTCTCATCACAGAGTGGCTACATCCAGTCTGCAGGACATTCTGGATTGGGGGTGGGCAGAGCTTGGAACTGTTTTTATTAACACAAAGATATATTAAATTGGAAACAGATTTGGCAGTTTTAATAGTGGGGTTGCACAGGTTGAGTATCCCTTGTCAGAAATGTGTGGACCAGAACTGTTTTGGATTTTGGAATACAGTAGAGTCTCGCTTATCAACATAAACGGGCCAGCAGAACGTTGGATAAGTGTAAATGTTGGATAATAAGGAGGGATTAAGGAAGCCTATTAAACATCAAATTACATCATGATTTTACAAATTAAGCACCAAAACACCATGTTTTACAACAAATCGACAGAAAAAGTCTTTCAATACATCGTAACGTTATGTAGTAATTACTGTATTTACGAATGTAGATGTACCGGGCAGGAGACAGACTGCGTTGGATAATATCGAATGTTGGATGAGCAAAGGTTGGATAAGCGAGACTCTACTGTATTTGCATTTGAGTACACACATATGTAACATGATACCGTTTAGATGGCACCCAGGTCTAAACATTTATTTTTCAGATATCTTATATACATAGCCTGAATGTAAATTTTATACACTATGTTTTTAATAATTTGGTACACATTGAACCATGAGAAAGTAAAAATGCCGCTACCTCAGTCAACCCATTTTTGGAGTATTTCAGAATTCTGGACAAGGGATGCTCTGCTTGTAATTACTTACATCTACCTGTAATTACTTACATCTACCTGTAATTACTTACATCTTCGGCATCAGAAAAAATATATAAAATTGCTTTTAAATTTGAAGAACCTGTCAAAATCTCTAAAGCTTGCCAATCCCTAAAAATCTTTTACAAGGTAATTAATTAAAATAAGTCAATTTTTATTCAAGATATTAACATTGTTATTCAACAACTTAATGACTTTTTAAAACCCCTCAATGAATTGATTCCAAGCTCTGTATAGGGCTGCATTCATTTTTTTATTCTTATTACATAGCATATTGCTCCCATTCCCCGTGTATTGCTATTTCTGCTTTGCCCAGCTGTATCAGAAATCACAGATATCCTGGATTGAACAGCACTTTGCATGCTGCCCACTATTGTAAAAAAAAAAAAAAAATCTCAATGTTTTTCTCCTTTCTCTCATCTTCAGTTACTTGACATCTAAAATAGGTACTCAAATACATTTATCTTATGCTGTACACCAGTGGTTCCTAACCTGTAGTCCGTGGACCACTAGTGGTCCTCAAGAACTAAAATATGGTCCGCAACAACTAAAATTTGGTCCACGGCCTCACCATTACTACACTGTTGCAACGAGAGCAACTGGTCTTTTGAAACCCTCTTATAGTGCCAAGGCTTATTAAATATGATTTTCTGTGGGCGAGCAGATGGCGTATGTTGCGTATCAGAAACTAGAGTTGATGTGGTCTATCCAATGCTATTTTCTGAGTCAACACCCCAGATAACCAAACTGAATCCAAACTTGACCAAAAACTGATTCATATTCCTTTTGGTACTAATGTTGGAGAGTGGTCCCTGGTCAAAAAAAGCTTGGGAACTACTGCTTTAAACCAAAGGGGGAGGAGAAGGCCTTTCATATTAGCAATAGCTCAGCTCAGGAGTATAGGAAGGTTTTACATCTGCCTCCACTAGGTCACATTATTTGCCAATCTAGCTTAGCATTGTCTGTTTTGATTGGCAGTCACATTCTCAGCTCTCAGGGGGCAGAAATTCATCCTCTGTCTCCTGCTTACCAGTTCTTTCACTACAACATGTCAGTGGCATCATCACTTATTGTCACATCTTAACAGTGTAGGTTTAGAGATGGCTTTGAAATGTACCCAAAATGTGTTCAGATCACATAATTAATGTGAGAGTTTCCTCTTATGATCAGTTCTGATTTGTATTTAGGGTAGAGCAATTTAATAGGTCACCCTTTGTTGACAAGAGAAGAAGTATCAGCAATAACCTCTTACGATGTGTATAAGTGTCATCAAGTCACCTGTCGACTTGGTGATCGCACAGATTTAATAGGATTTTCTTAGCTGGTTTGCCTGTTCTTTCTTCTGAACTATAGCCTACAGCACCCCACGTATATTAGTAGTCTCCCCTCCAAGTACTAACCAGAGCTAGGCCTGCTTAGCTTCCAAGACCAGATAGGATCTGGTGCCTAGGGTATTTAGACCCTGCAACTGTTATGACACAAACATGAAATAAATATATAGTTGCAATCACAACAGACTCTGCTATGGAATTTCATTTGCAACATCTCTCTACTACCATTTTTACAAGAAGTCCTGAGACCTTAAGCTTGTTGAAGGATTTACAATGACCAAAGACATCAAGAGTTCCAGGTAGGCAGAAAATCTGAGGTGCTTAATAGGGCAAGATACTGGAAAAAAGACAGTTCCTTACCTCCAAAGGACTTGCTTCTCAAAGTCATTGTTTAAACCTATCCAGTCTCTCAGTGCTTCTTAAAGAGATCTAGTGTATCTGGAAGATTATGGGAGCTGTCATCCAAAAGAGTAACTTTTCTAAACTCTGCTTTTTGATGAGAACAAAACCATTTTTCCTGTGCTGAAGGAAGCAGAACTAAGGAGTGCAGAGATTGCTGTTGATGCCACAGATATAGTGGCAACATCCCAGTAGGGTTACCATATGGAGAGAGGAATACAACATCAGCCTTGTTAAGGATTGTGTAGAAGGGGAAAATTCAGCAGCTCTGCCCCTTATTTCACTTGGCAACTCTACATCCCACGTAGGATTGTTTGTCATTAAACAAATCCTGTTACATACTTTTTTCATGTCAAGAGTGACTTGAGAAACTGCAAGTCACTTGTGGTGTGAGAGAATTGGCCGTTTGCCTGGATGTTTTGCCATCCTGTGGGAGGCTTCTCTCATGTCTCCACACGAGAAGCTGGAGCTGACAGATGGGAGCTCACCCCAGATTTGAAGTGCTTTCTTTTTGATCAGCAGTCCTTCCAGCACAAGAGTTTTAACCCATTGTGCCACTGGGGGCTCAGTTACACACACATTGACTGTTAACATTTTCTTAGATGAACTGCAAATCCACCCCCTGCCTTTTGTATGTAATGTGGCATTTTCTCATTTATCCTTTTTATATGGCTCTCTATATGTTTTTGGACTGTAGCCTCCATAATCCCTTGTCAGTGATCATGGCTGATGGGAGTTGTATGCCAGAAACATTTTGTCCCAGTTCAGTATATGAGTGAGGTTTGCGTTCATTTCCCCTCCCTGCTCTTCTTTCTTAGATGAAAGAATTTCAGAGGCATCTACTTTTGCTTTTAGACAAGCCGCAGTTCCCCACTGCATTCATCTGTGGTTTTCCATTATAACTGAACTGGAGCACTCTTTCCACTTTGCATTCACCTGCTTCTTACTGCTCCACATAGCTTTGCAAAAGCTTTTTTTTTGGGGGGGGGGGGATGTTGTACACAGATAAAAAGTAAGCACATATAACTGCATACCCATCGGAAAACATTTGTTATTCAGTACCCTTGCTTGTTACTATTTACTACTTATTTGCTTCTTTGCTTCTCCCATGTTGCTATATACCAGTGAATGGAACAAGGGAACAGGCTGAAGGTGGAGAAGAAATAAAACATCCCATGGCACTATTCACAGATTGTCCAGGATACTTTTGAATTAAAACCATACTGAGTATCCTCCATGTAACTAAGGTTATCTCAGGCCTATGTGAACTGAAATGCATTGTTGTATTTATTGCTTGAAAAGACCATTTAAAGCACTTAACAATTGGTTTCTTGTTTAGACTGGATGGATTTCCCAATTCTTTCTTCAAAAATGTTCATATGGGTGCCCTATGTTCATTGCTAAAGACATGTCTCCCTCCCCCCCCCCCCCCCCAAAAAAATCTTCTCTGGACAATAAACTCTACTTTTTAACTTGAGATTTGGTGTGTAGGTTGTGTTTTATCACCACCGGAAGAATTATAACCTCTCCTCAGCTGTGTCCGACTAGTCCTTTCCCTGGGAACTTTACTCAGGACAGATTGGGATTAGTTTAAGTGTTCTTTTTTGGGGGGGGGGAAAGATGGGGTGTCTTTTAAAAAACAGATGAATGGTGTTTGGAAATAATAAATATATGGAGTAATATTTCTCTTAGGATTGTCAACTTATAACAATTTGTATGGAGAGGTCAACAGGGCTAATACTCTTAATTTTATATACAGAACTGAAATACATTGGTGTTTTTCTCTGAATGTATAATCCTTAGCTTTGCTGTACTCAGCTGGGGGGGTGGTGCCTTTTCACTTAATTGTATATTGTTAAAAATATGTATTTATCTTTGAGAAAATGTTGAGGTCTGAAAAGAGTGCAATTTGTTAACTATTACGTCTTGTAATACAGTAGAGTCTCGCTTATCCGACCTTCACTTATCCGACATTCCATCTTATCTGACACTCTTATCCAACTTCCCCCTTTTCCTTTAGCATTTCACCTTCAATTAAAGGAGTGCTTCCCATTCCCAATAAGTGAAAAAGGCGAGGAGGAGGAGGGAGGAAAAGGAGAAAAGAGGCAGGACCAGAAGCGGAAGCATCCTCCCTCCTTTCCATGCTCCTCTTCTGCATCTGGCCACTTCCTGCTGGACTGCTTTAGCCCTGAGACGTTGCCTTGCCTTAACCCTTTGAGTCCCTGTTGTTACTATTCTAAGTGTCTAGCGGCGCGTCGTACGGGTAACGGTAGGAGACTATGCATTATTCAACATTTTCGTTTATCCGATGTTCTGCTGGCCCGTTTATGTCAGATAAGTGAGACTCTACTGTATATACAAAATAATTGTGTGGAAAAGTAAGACTTCCTGTGTCTCCAATTCATAAGACATGATTCAGGGCTACAATCTAACAAAGAATTCAGCTCACGAAAGCTGCATCTCTGTAACATCACTTTTGTCCTTCTTCAGTGGTCATTTACAAACATTGGAATCATTATGTGTAATTAGTTTGTTTTAGTGCAACCAGTTGTACTGACAATGAAAGGACAGTAAGATAGCTTCATGGAATTTGAATGCACTATATTTGATTTATTCTAATTTCTGGTCTGGCTGCATCCACATTGAATACTCTTTGGATCTGGTTTTCATTAGACCTTCTAATTTCACTGCTCACATTTTATGTTCATATATCACAGGCTAAAAAACTGGTGCTCTCCTTGTAGAAGGTTTTTACAAGACCTGCACTCAAATACTGTTTCTTGGCAGGTAGCAATCCGAAAAGCTTGCTGTATAAAACTTGATAAAATTGTTAAGAAAGGTACAGATCTTCAGTGTTGTCATGGCTTGTGAGGAAAAATGAATGCGGTTGTGACAGAATGAGAACAGGGTGTGTTTTAGGAGCGGCTCTTACATTTCTGGTGTATGTAATTATTGCAGTGCATTGGTAAGATGAACACTCTGCACTGGAATTTCCCCATACTTGGCTTATAATATAGATAGGTGTCTAATGCATTCAGGACAAAAACTAGAAATACAAATAAACTTTTAAAGGGACTGTGGATTAATCTAGCAAAATAATAGGAATGAATATTGGTGTAAAAAAGTATGAAGGCGTGGAACATTAATGATATGTCTATATAATTAGATAATATGCTATCTGTGCCATTTTTGTCCTTTCTTGGGACCTTATTTTCATAGGTATCCTTATCTCTTTTTTCTGCTGCTCACAAATAAATCCACACCTTGTTCCTGTGCTACCAAGGGCCCTTCCACACAGCCATATAACCCAGTATATCAAGGCAGAAAATCCCACAATATCTGCTTTGAACTGTGGTATTTGAGTCCACACTGCCATATATTCCAGTTCAAAGCAGATAATGTGGGATTTTATTCAGCTGTATGGAAGGGGCTCCACTTTGATGGGCAAAAGGAATTAGCTACCATCTATATTTTAGCTTTTATCAACATTTTAAGCAAGTTAGGACAAACCTGCCCTAACTTAGGGGGGTCTGCACAATGGAAGCAGTTTGTTTTCGTGCCATAAATTACTCAGTAAAATATCTTAGCAAGATTAAAAAAAAAAACATCCTCATCATACTGCTTCTCATTTTAATATGTTCCTAAACTTTCCTTTGATGCAACTTTGCTACTCCATTCCTGCTCCTGGTGTGTGACACACTTCTTAGATGAGACTTGCAGGATGTATTTCATTAATCAGTTACAGAAGAAAAACTCATACCAAACTACTAAAACTGTCCAGGGAAAAGTGTGTAAAATAATAAAATCTGAAACAGATGGCAGCACTGAATCATTATTAGCAATAGCACTAGAGAAGATCAAGGTTTGTAAGATATAAGTATGGCATGGACGCAGACATAAAAAGACATAATAATAATAATAATAATAATAATAATATAATAACACTTTATTTGTATCCCACTACCATCTCCCCAGGGGACTCGGTGCGGCTTACATGAGGCCGAGCCCAAATACAACAATACAAGCAATAAAATAACAATACAAGTAATTAATAAAAAAAACACATAGACAATAAAAATACAACATTATTAATAAGACAACACACAATTAAAAACAGTGGGAAGACCAAATGTAAAATTAAAAATTAAAATTGGAAGTGATGCTGGGACATAAAAATCATCAGATGGCAACATTTGCCCCAATGTGCTTGGGAAAGGCTACAGATTTCTGTTCTTTTTCCCAGTAAAAGAAATAATGGAGGGCAGACTGCTTAGAACTGCCTTTCAAAAATTATTCAGTGTGCCTGACTTAGGGAGAAAAAAGAACAAAACCAGTAGTTGTATTTAACAGTCTCAGCACCAAACTACCAAAAATGGATGGTAAATGTAGAATGGCTGTTCCTATTCTTGTGACGTTAAATTATTTCTATGATTGGAACTACTTAACCTTATGATCCATATATGTGTGTGTGTGTATATATATATATATATAGGGGTGGTGTATGTATACACACGCACACATACAAATGCAGCAAAGAAAAGGAAAGTTGCATTGTATGGTCACTGTTTCCATGAGGCACTGAATTTCCTAGGTAGTTATTGCAGTCGCTATTTCTGTGGCGTATTTGCATAGAATTTCAACATATAATGATAGGCAGAATTATTGAAGACACAAATGATCCATCCAAGTATGAAGAACAGCAAAAGCACCTACCTTAAATCACACTATTGTTTGCTGTAGGACAAATGCCATCTTCATGTACCTTTAGCTACAACATGCATGCATTCACCAGAACATTTATCCATTCCTGAGCAAAGGTCAGCTGCTCTTATCTATCTAGTGAAAGGACAAAGTGCTTCCCTACCCTTCCTTTTGCGTTACTTCAGGATGATCTTTAGAAAGAAAGAGGCACTGTAGTTTATTTATTTATCGTGTCAGGAGCAAACCAAAACAGTTGCATTAAAAAAAAACCCCACAAAGTTGGCAGACTAGGTATTCTAATAAATGTCCTTTGACCAGCAGTTGGCCACTTGGAGTGCCTCTCCAAGTGTTGCAAGAAGGTCCTTCATTGTGCATGTGGCAGGGCTCAGGGTGCATCGCAGTAGGTGGTCTGTGGTTTGCTTTTTCTCCCTAAGTAAGATACAGGGTCTTGCTTTCCCAAATTAGGGTGCTTTCTCCAGGTTTTCTTTTAAAACTGGGAGTGATGTAAAAGCTAGAGAACTCTGATGGCAGAAGTTACAGAAAGGCACAGAACATACACTAGACTTTAAGATACATCATTTTTGCATAGAATAACCAACAAATCCTTTGCACGGGAGAGAAAAGGGAGTTTGTGAGGGGTTATGGCGATAATTCTGTATCACTTGAGACACAAGGAGTATCTCAGTTTTGAACATCAATTTAACATGATTGCCAAAGTTGCAATAGTGAATGCCCGCTCTATATAGAAAAATCTGATGTTGGATGCCAACTTGTCAACAGCCCACATAGTTAATGGCCAGGCTTGATAAAAGCCGCCATCCAACGACATGTGGAAGGCTCCAGGTCCTCCATCTCTTCTTTACATGCTTGAGGACAAAGGTAAAGGTAAAGGTTTCCCCCTGACATTAAGTCTAGTTGTGTTCGACTCTGGGGAGTGATGCCCATCTCCATTTCTAAGCTGAAGAGGTGGCATTGTCCATAGGCATCTCCAAGGTCATGTGGCTGGCATGACTGCATGGAGTGCCATTACTTTCCGGCCGAAGCGGTACCTATTGATCTACTCATGTTTGCATGTTTTTGAACTGCTAGGTTGGCAGAAACTGGGCCTAACAACTGGGAGCTCTCCCCATCCCATAGATTTGAACTACTGACCTTCTGGTCGACAAGTTCAGCAACTCAGTGGTTTACCCTGCTGAGCCACCACGGCCCCTGGGTTGAGAACAATATGCCTCCAAATCAAAGCCTATCAGAGACAATTAAGACTTCTAAAATAGGGGAGACCTTACTTCCCTATGACTTGTCTGTTTTTGGCAGCCACTGCACTGCTGGAGAACTATGTCTGATGTGCATCAGAGATCGATCTATGTACCTACCTAACTTATCTACCTACCTAGCCATCTTTCTCTTTCATTCTTTCTCCCCCCTTTCTTCCTTTCTCTTTTTCTTGCCTGAGCATTAAATCTCATCAGACTTTCTGCCTGTGTGCACACCATTACTTATATCTCCCTAGTTCCTTACTGCACTGTACACAGGGCCAAGCTCAGCACATTTCGACAAACAACCTTAGTATTGAAACTCCAAGGGAAGTGGAAGGGAGGGGTAGAGAGCACGGCACAACCATCAAGTTGCTGCATTGTGTCATAGCAGTTTTGCCTCTTTCCACTTGTGCCTGGGGTGATGATGGATTACCCAACATACATGTGAAACTAAGGGAAGTTTTGCCTCTTGAGGGGTCTCAGGAGGAGGAGTGGGCATTGCTGGTGTGATTGGTGGTCCTGCTGCTGGCTCCTTCTTCCTGGGTGCTTGGCTCCTGCACTTGAAGCAGTGCCTCTCCTCTGAGCTTGAAGTCTGCCGCAGCCTCCCCGTCCCAGGCACCTAAGCAAGAAGCAGCTGTGAGCGAGGCTTTCCTGCATCAGCACTTTTGGTCCAGACCTCGCTGCTCCCTGCAATTTCCGCAGTTTTGAGAAAGTGTAGACACAGCAAAGACTGAACAGAAGTGAGGGGAGGGGAGCATTCCTGGGGGAAGGAGGGAGAAAGGGGGATGGCACGGTAGAGTGGGCATTAAAATGATGGTCTGGCTGCTCTGGGAGGTGAAGAAGTAAAGGAAAATAAATGCTCTCTGGGCTCCCTCTCCTCCAATTAGTTTGGGATCCAGTTATGACCAATTTATTTCCTTGGACAAACAGCAAGTGCCAACTGATGGGCCATTTCAATAGTGTACTATTATAGCAGTATGGCTCTGCTTTATCTGGCAGTGGCAACATCCTACAGAATGCTGGGAAATGTAGTTTGGTCAGCGGTATTAGAAGGGCTCCCTGGTTAAGGATTCTGAATATCCCACCCAGCACTGTAAATCTCAGAACTCCATAGGATGTTTCTATGGCAGTTAAAGTGGAACCATAGCACTGCAATTATGTACTTGTAAACAGTCCTGATAACTTGCCCCAGATCATGGAATGCTAATATTAACTACAGGAAGCCAAAAGCCATTTGGTCTTCTTTTGCCTGAACATATATATTACTTCCTGCATGGTAGGGGGTTGGTCTAGATGGCCCGTGTGGTCTCTTCCGACTCTATGATTCTGGATTTTGGTTTAATAGCAGATGCTCCTCTTGGAGAAAACCAATCTTAAACCAGTTCAGGCCATCCCAGGGAGACCATGAGCTTGCCAGGAGTCCAACCTACAACTGAGCATGTATGTGACATAGAAGATTTGGAGATGTGAGGATTTGCCTTGAATCAGCTGGAATCTGGGCTGGGAAACAAAAAATGCCTTTTGACAGTTCAAATCAGCACCCGCAGGCTGAAAGGTCCCCTCTTGAACGATCATCTCTTTGCTCCAGGCTTCTTCTTTTCTGTCTTGTTCACTTACAGCAGGAAGATGGGCGCTACAGGGCTCTGTTAACTGGGGTTAGTTGCAGGGCTGTAGGGGAAATGCTCTCTGCTTATGAGGCAAGCACTGCTGCTGGGCAAAACAAAGCAATGGGCAGAATTGGTTTAGAAAACTTTCCACTAAGCAAGTCTCCATCTCTAGAAAATTAATTTTGAAAGTGCTGGCTCAGGCTTGTGGAGAATTTGTGGAACAGACAGCGCACCAAATCCTAGCAGGGGAATAAGAACTGCCAGTCAACTCTCGCAAGGCGGCCCTGCAGCTCTGGATGGACCGGATGCACGATTTGCTGTTTTTGGAACCTTAAAGGCTTACGAGACTTCTACAGAAATAATTCCCTACTGGCATGCGCTTGAAATTGCTGTTCAAACTCTGCACTCCCACAGCCCCTTTTATGCATCGCATTTATGTATATGAGAGGCAGTAGCAAAAACAAAATTACCCAGTAGCTGTGTTTCCTTTGAGCCAAGACTGAAGCCAAGAACATGCCTGACTGGTTCCGTCCTAATACAAACGGTGCCGCTGAGCATATGCAGAATGGCTTCTGATGTTGATAAGTAGCAAAAACATTTCATGCGTCTTGAGGGCAGGAGGGAAAGCCTCAGCAAGCATCTTTAAAAAAGAAATTCTATTCAACTGAATGGTTGCATCAGATGCTATCCTAGGAGGAATTTCAGTATTTTATGCCTTCCCTCAGTCTATTTCTTTTGCTTCAATAATGTATTTGTGGGCAGAAGAGAATCTCTTGCCACTACTCCCTGCCCTTAAAAAATATGCTTCTTGTGTAGCTTTTTTTCGAAGTCTGCATCTAGCCAAGTCAGGAAATGGAAGGGGGAAAATCTGTACCTGGAAACGCATGTTTTATCCACATGCCAGAGTCACTTCTTAGTGGCAACAAGTTATTCAGTCAGCCTTCCCTAACCACAGATTGCACATCCACAGTTTCAGCCATTAATGGCTTCGAGTTACATATACTTTGATTTTGCCATTTTATACAAGCAGCCCTGTTTTATTACACTACAGTATTTTATATAATGGGACCTGGGCATCCATAGATTTTTGTCTCCATGGGGTCCACTGTACAGGTGTGGGGAAATCTCTCATTCACTTCAGAAGTGTGTTTCTTTGTGCATACTACTTACTTACTTTTACTTAGGCAATCCCTCGTTGGCCGAGTAGGATAGTCTTCCAGGATCAGAATTCTTGTGAGACTGTAGGTGGCTGTGGAGCCCTGTTCTTGATCTGCATCTTCTCTCGCAGTGAAGGCATTGGTTTCCAAGTGGAAGGCGGTCCCGGTCGGGGCTGGCTTGACGACCTTCCTCTTGGCACGTTTCTCTCTTTCACCCTCCATTCGTGCCTCTTCAAATTCTGCAGCACTGCTGGTCACAGCTGACTTCCAGCTGGAGCGCTCAAGGGCCAGGGCTTCCCAGTTCTCAGTGTCTATGCCAGAGATTTTAAGGTTGGCTTTGAGCCCATCTTTAAATCACTTTTCCTGTCCACCTTTGTGTATAATGAAGAATGCAAACTCTTAATTGGCCTTTATATGTTGAGCCTTATATTTTGGGGTATTTGTGTGTACATGTCCAAATGCTTCAAAGCCAATGCAGTTTCCATTTTGTCGCCAAAGGGCTTAAGCAGCCAAGTAGCAGCAAGGGGTCTGCCTAATCCATAACCTACTGCCAGAGCTCAGGCTAGGAGCCCAAACTGCATTAATTCTACAATATAAATGCTAATTGATGCATCAAATTAATGTGATTTTAACCCCACTTTAACTGCCATGGCTCAATTATATGAAGTCCTGGGAGTTATAGTTTTATATGGCCTTTAGTTATAGTTTTATATGGCCAAACACCCCTTTTGCCTCAGCCTTCTCCCAAAAGGAGACTGGTGTTCAACCTGACCAGTACGAAGCTGAAGAGGTAATAGGGGAAATGCAACCCAAAATAGGTAAGCAAGTAGTTTAGGAATACCTGGCTACTCTAAATGAATTCAAGTCTCCGGGGACAGATGAACTATGTCCAAGGGTATTGTAAGAACTAGCAGAAGTCATTTCAGAACCACGGGCAATAATCTTTGAGAATTCTTGGAGAACTGGAGAAATGCAGACTGGAGGAGGGCAAATATTGTCCCTATCTTCAAGAAGGGACAAAAAGAGGATTTAAACAATTACCGTCCAGTCAGCCTGACATCAATACCAGGAAAGAGTCTGGAGCAGATTATTAAGGAAGAAGCCTACAATCACTTAGAAAGGAATGCTGTAATTAATAAAAACAACAACATGGATTTCTCAAAAACCAGTCATGTCAGACTAATCTTATCTCGTTTTTCAATAGAGTTACAATCTTGGTAGATACTGGGAATGCTGTGGATGTATTATATCTTGATTTCAGTAAGGCCTTCGTCAAATTCTGCTATGAACTTCATACAAGCAAACAAATCAAATGTGGGCTAGGCAATACTACTACTAGGTGGATTTGTAATTGGTTAAGTGAGTGAACCCAAAGAGTGCTCCCCAATGGTTCCTCTTCATCCTGGAAAGAAGTGACTAGTGGAGTGCCGTAGGGTACGGTCCTGGGCCCAGTACTGTTCAATATAGTCATTAATGACTTGGATGAAGGTTTAGAGGGCGTGCTTATCAAGTTTGCAGATGACAACAAATTAGGAGGGATAGCTAATACTCCAGAGGACACGATCAGAATTCAAAATGACTTTAACAGATTAGAGAGAAGGGTCAAAACTAACAAAATGAATTTCAACAAGGACAAATGTAAGATACTACACTTGGGCAGAAAAAAATGAAATGCAACAATACAAAATGTGAGAAAGATCTTGGAGTCTTCATAGACAACAAGTTGGACATGAGCCAACAGTGTAATCAGCATCTTAAAAAGCCAATGGGATTCTGGGCTGCATCAACAGGAGTTTAGTGTCTAGACTGAGGGAAGTCACTGTGCCTTTGTATTCAGCTTTAGTCAGACCTCATCTGGAAGACTCTGTCCAATGCTGGACACCACAGTTCAAAAGAGAAGCTGGAAGGTGTCCAGAGGAGGGCGACTAAAACTAAAGGCCTAGAGACCATGAATCCTTAAAGAACTGGGTATGTTTAGCCTGCAGAAGAGAAGATTGAGAGGAGACACAATGGCCATGTATAAATATGTAAAAGGTTGTCATTTTTATAATGTTTTATTGTTCTGGTTATTGTTAAATGTTTTTAATTGTGTTACCTTGTAATCTTTGTCTATGCTGGGCTTGGTCCCCATGTAAGCTGCCCTGAGTCCCTTCGGGGAGATGGTGGCAGGATATAAGAATAAAAATATTATTATTTGATACATAACAAGATAAGTACACAGCAAACAAGTTCACTATGCTGGCCTTTATATTTGATCACATGCCAGACACTTCCCAAATGTCTAGGACTGTGTGATGTAACGGCGAATAATGCATGCCAATCTGAGTAGGGTGGCCTTTTGCAGCTGACAGAAGGTAATTTTGTCAGCGCAGATTGTTTTTTAATGCAGGCCAAGGTCTTTAGGCACTGCACCCAGTGTACTGATCACCACTGAGACCACCTTTACTGGCTTGTGCCAGAGTCTTTGCAGTTTTATCTTTTAATCCTCTAATAATAATAATAATAATAATAATACAAGAAAGAGGGAGTAGGTAATAATAATAATACTTTTACTTTACTTAGGTGATCCCTCGTAGTCCGAGGATGATGGTCCTCCAAGAGTGGTATCCTGGGGATAATAATAATAATAATAATAATAATAATAAATATTATTATTACAAGGAAGAGGGAGCAGGCTTGTTTTCTGCTGCCCTGGAAACCAGTATGTGGAGCAACTGGTTTATATGACAGGAGAGAAGATCCCACCTGAACATTAGGAAGAACTTCCTGAGCGTAAGAGCTGTTCAGCAGTGGAACTCTGTGCCCCGGAGTGTGGTGGAGGCTTCATCCTTGGAGGTTTTTTAAATAGAGGCTGGGTGGCTATCTGTCGGGGGTGCTTTGAATGCAATTGGGGATTGGACTGGATGGCCCACGAGGTCTCTTCCAACTCTATGATTCTATGAAACTTGAAAAACATCATATGCCAGGACCACTGTGAATGGTGTGGGGAGGCTGGCTGGCCACCTGTCGGGGCTGCTTTGACTGTGCTGTCCCTGCGAGGGCGACTGGGGTTGGGGCTGGGCGGCCCCTGCACGCGGCGCTTGCCCAACTCTATGATTCCCGGAGCGAGTCTTTACATCCATCCATCCCTACCTCTATCCATCCCTCCCCTGGGCGGCTGCACCGACTGGCTTCATGAATGGAGGCACGTGACCCAAACATCACGTGACGCGTCCGTGAGCAGCGGTGGCGGCGGCGGGCCCCGGACTCTCGGTCCCTCTGAGCGGCGTGGCGGCCTCCCCGTCCCCGCCCCGGCCCGGCCCTCCCCTTCCCCGGCGGCACCGAGCGAGCGAGCGGAGGGTGAGCGAGGGAGAGAGAGAGGCCGGGGCCCCCTCCCCTCCTCCCGGCCTTTGAAGGGAAAGACGGAGGGAGCCTGCCTGCCTGCCTGCGTGTGTGTGTGTGTGTGTGTGCGTGGAGGAAGAAAGAGGCAGCGGGGCAGGAGAGGCCGCGCGCGCGGTGTGTGCCCTGTGCGCGCGTGCTGGGGAGGGGGCTCCTTCCCTCCTTCGCCATGTAGTCTTGCGTGGAGTTTCCCTCCTGGGTCCGTGTGCTTCCGGGAAGGCCACCCTTGCATCCCCCCCCCCCCACCTTTTCCTTTCCCTTTCCCGCGGGTTTCCAGGTGTGGGCCCAGGTGAGCGGGAGGCGGCCTCTCCTTCCTCCTCCTGCTCCTGCTGCTGCTGCTGCTGCGCCTCGCCTTGTCTCTGACAGGTGGGTGGGCTTCCCTTGTCTCCCCCTCCCTCTGCCTCTGCCTTTCTTTCCTTTTCCTCGCGGCGTGGGAGAAGCCTGCCCTGGTTTGTTTTCTCCCCCTCCAGCTTCTCCTTGCTAGAAATGCTCCCCCGTTTCCTCCCGGATCTCTTTTGTTGTTGAGTTGCGGCGGGGAGGAAAAAGTAGTTGACCCTCCCCTTCCCCAGCCAGTCCTTGGGTGATCGTTGTTGTTGTTATTATTCGAGAGTGTGTGCCCGCTCCTTCCCTTCCTTTCCTTGGGGCAGAGGAGGGGAGAGGCTGCCTGCAGGCTGGCCGTCTCCTCCTTCTCCCTCTCTCCCTCTCCCTCTCCCTTGTGCAGCCATGTCTGGCAGAGTGGAAGGGCTTGTGGTGCTGACTCATCAGGTGTCTGTGGGGGGGGGGGGAGGCAGGGGGAGCAGCCTGTGCCTGTGAGTGAGGATTTGAGGGGAGGGCATGAGGATCAAGGGGAGGGGGCTCTCTCACCCCCTTGCACCACCTCCCGCCTTTGAGCCTTGCTGGGTGACATTGCTGACTCATCAACATGAGGTCACCACTAGGTAAATGCTGCATATACACATACACAAAAAGGAAGGGGGTCTGGCTGTAGTTTGGGGGAGGGGGCTGCCATAGGTCAGCTGCAGAAGAGACCTGACCTGCTGATTCATCTCCTGGCAGAGAAGAGTGCCAAGTTTGGGTGGGAAAAGGGGAGCACCTGAGATTCCCTTTCCCCCCCCTTTGCTTTGGCTGCATTGAGTGTGTTGGGAGAAGCGCAGCCTGGCAGGACAGAAGGGTGCCCATGACGATGACCAAGCGGAGAAGGGGTATTTGGCAGAACTTTTGGCAAGAGATCCTTTTCTGAAAACTTGTGGGTGCTTAAGGTGGGTCAGGCACACATTGGGTTGTTTTTGACAGCAGCCTATCCTCCGCTGTCTTTTTTACTGGGAACAGAGACTCTGAGCCTTTCCCAAGGAGTGGGAATCATGCCTTTTTATGTCTCTGTCCGTACGGTAGTTACTCCTGTCTTGTATCATTCTGTTGATGTTGTCAAATGCTGTCGCTAACATAGTCATTCTGTGCTGCCATCTGTAGCAGACATTATTGTTTTATATACTTTCACCTGGACAGTTTTACGGGCCATTTTGGGCCAGGCAGTTTACATGTTGCCCTAAGCACCTCGTCTCCATGGTTCTTCTGTTTTTATTGGCTTTGGTCCTGAAGAAAAAGGACAGCTTTATGGGAAGGACTACTTCTGTCTCTGCTGTTAGACAAGGGCCCTGTGAAAGAGGTTGGTATTGTGTCACACTGAAATGGCAGGGAGGGCTTTCATCTAGAGATTTGTAGGATGGAGCACATCTGTGCAACAAGTGCATGTTGTCCTCTACTGAGGGACCTTCCACAGAGCCATATAACACAGAGTATCAAGGCAGACACCCCCCAATATCTGCTTGGAACGGGTTTATCTGAGGGACCTTCCACACAGCCAAGTAACCCAGAATAGCAAGGTAGAAAATCCCAATATCTGCTCTGAATTGGGTCATCCAAGTCCATCCTGCCATATATTCCAGCTCAAAGCAGATAATGTGGAATTTTATTCAGCTGTGTGGAAGGGACCTGCATCCCTAGTGGGACATTTCCCATAGCAAACCTGGCTGGAGCCTGTCATCGTCACCTGCAGCCACGACTCCGGAGGGCAGCCTGTCCTCTGCCAGTTGGTGGGTGGACAGAATGGTCAGTGTCTATCTTGTGCTCCAGATGTGTTTGCATGGGATGTTTTCTGGTAAAAGCAGCTAGCCATCTTGGTTTAATATGCTTCTGACCCAGGCATGGGCAAACTTCGGCTCTCCAGGTGTTTTGGACTTCAACTCCCAGAAATCCCAGCCAACTTACCGGCTGTCATGAATTGTGGGAGTTGAAGTCCAACACATCTGGAAGGCCGAAGTTTGTCCATGCCTGTCCCAACCTATGGATTTAAAACAGTAAGTTAGGAGGGCTCTGGAAAGTTGCCTGATTTAGACTGCAGAGTAGGTGAAACTTGGTATTCCTATAACAGATCTGTGTCATTTGCATATCTATTCCTGTCTTGAAAATTGATTTTTAAAAAATATTATAGGGGGCATCATAAACAGGGATAAATTGAGTCAAGATAGTTAGGAGGCAGACTTGATTTAAAAACAAAACAACCTACCTACAACATTGCATTTCTTGGAGGAAGCATTGGGTAGTGTTGTACCCTTTACTGCATGTTGGGATTGTGTGGTATAGAGATCATACTGCCGGTCTTGAAGGGGTGATGTGCAAAAGTCTTCCAATTTTTGTATCTAAAATACTGCAATGTGGACAGTTTTCCCTCTGTTTAGATAAGTGAAATAACGTGAGGTATTTATATATTTTATTTATTGTGTCAGAAGCAAATTGAGAATACATTTATAATGTATAAAATGCCACAAACAAAGTTAAAAGCTTGGCATTATGCTAGATTTCCTTTGACCAGAAGCTGGCCACTTGGAGTGCCTCTGGTGTGGCTGTAAGAAGGTCCTCCATTGTGCATGTGGCAGGGCTCAGGCTGCACTGTAGTAAGTGGTCTGTGGTTTGCTCTTCTCCCCACTTGCATGTCATGGACTCTACTTTGTAGCCCAATTTCTTAAGGTTGGCTCCACATCTCGTGTTGCCATAAGGTGTTTATGACAAATGGGAAACAAAATTGATGTGTCAGGGCTTGAAGCAAGAATTCAAAGAAACAGGGAAATGAATGAAGTTCTATTTCATTTTGATTGTATGCTTAGCTTAGTGATGTTAAGTAATGAGGCTGGCATCTCAGTCTAAGGTCATGTAGGAACAACTAATTTAGGTCCCCATCCCACCAGTTCTGCTGACTAAGAGGCACGCTCACAGCAAAAGCAATGGTGAAGCACTTAGTATATAAATACACTGTACAGGGGAGTCATGTCTTCTTGGAGGGGATAAGATTTTCTGGTGACCATACAGCTCTGAAAGTCTTACTGGATATCATTGAGTTCATATTCCTTTCCCAGGTTAGAACTCTTGACAAAGGGATCACTATATTTCTGAAGGATAATTTGGAAGCTCAGTTTGATACCTTCCTTTAAATGGATGTCAGTGGCTATGTGCTTTTAAAGAAATACAGGGTTATGTTAGGGAGACTTTTTGTCCTACACCTGTTGGGAAGCCTCCCACTGTGGGCTGTCATCCAGCTCCTGGTCCCCCCTTGCTCCCGTCCTGCCGCCCTCTTTATCCCTTACAGCTGGGCCTCCGGTGATGGGCTGTCTTTACTGCTGGAATGGATGACGTCACCATGTTTACACTCGTTTGATGGCACTGCTCTGTGAACCAGGAATGTTGAGAATGGGGCCTGTGTTGAATCATGCACTCTCTGTCAGCTCTGTTGTGAGCGAAGAATTGGCGGTGCTTGTGCTGAGTGCAGGCCTTTTGAGTCCTGGCGAAATGTGTTGAGGCTGCACTTTTTTCCCCTTTGCAGCCGTCGCACTTGGCACTTTCCAGTGTGATCTTTCTTCGGGAAGCTGTCAAAAAGCTGAGAAATCAGCAGTCTAGGGAATTAAACCAAGTTTGTCTCTGTCTGGATGCCAGCTCTCTCTGGCTGTCCTTTTTGCAGGGCATTAATAAGTCCTGCTGCTTTGGCCAGTGGGTCAGGGTTGTTGAAAAGCCTGATGCCATCCCAATTTATGAAAGAGAAAGTTTTGGTAGGTTTTATTACTTATTGATTGCCTTCTGTTAAAAACAACAATGATAAATCCTTAGAGATGTGACAATTCTGGTCCCCCTGGGTGCAAACTTATATCATACTTTTTGTATTGAAAGATCACCAAATTCTTAACTCTTATAACACTGAATCTTATATTCTGACTTAATAGACCTTCGGGATTTTATGAAGGTGTTCCGTCATTTTTTTCAGAGCAGTGTTTTGTATTACAGTGAGAGAGAGCTGTGAACAACTGAGGTTTGTTTTTTTTTAGCCAGCATTCTGCCCTGCACTCTTTTCCAGATGTTTATAAGCAACTGTATGTTTCAGGCATTGATCTTGATGTATAATAGAGTCGTGGCCTCACGGGGTCTTGCTGAGTTGGCAAAGCACTAAGTGTGTGTATTCTGCTGCAAAGTACCCCCCCCCCCCCCGATATTGCATGAACATAATTTGTTCTTGTCATTGTGAAACTTAGCCCTACTTATTTATTTATCGTGTCAAGAGCAAACAAGAGGTACAATTGTGATGTATTTGAGAAAACACAAAGTTTAAAAACTTGGCATTCTGTTAAATGTCCTTTGACCAGTAGCTGGCCACTTGGAGTGCCTCTGGTGTTGCTATAAGAAGGTCCTCCGTTGTGCATGTGGCAGGTCTCTGGTTGCATTGTAATAGGTGGTCTGTGGTTTGCTCTTTTCCGCACTCGCATGTCTGCGGCCTAATTTCTTAAGATTGGCTCAGCATCTTGTGGTGCCAAAGTGCAGTCAGTTCAGCGTCTTCCAAGTTGCCCAGTCTTCTGTGTGCCCAAGAGGGAGTCTCTCATCTGGTATCAGCCATGGATTGAGGTGCTGGATTTTTAGCCTGCCACTTTTGGACTCTTGCTTGCTGAGGTGTTCCTGTGTTGACGTGCTGACTGATATATCCGAACAGGGGATGTGCTGGAGAAGTCACTTCCTTGGTCCTTTCATTATTGGCTGCTACTTCCTGGCGGATGTCAGGTGGTGCGATACTGGCTAAACAGTGTAATTCCTCCAGTGGTGTAGGACACAGACAGCCTGTGATAATGCAGCATGTCTCATTAAGAGCCACATTCACTGTTTTAGTGTGGTGAGATGTGTTCCACACTGGGCATGCATACTCAGCAGCAGAGTAGCAAAGCGCAAGGGCAGATGTCTTCACTTTATCTGGTTGTGATCCCCAGGTTGTGCCAGTCAGCTTTCGTATGATATTGTTTCTAGTGCCCACTTTTCGCTTGATATTCAGGCAGTGCTTCTTGTAGGTCAGGGAATGGTCCAGGGTAACTCCCAGATATTTGGGTGTGCAGCAATGCTCCAGTGGGATTCCTTCCCAGGCTCGGGATGCTTGTTTGTTCTTAAGATGAAAAGCACATGTCTGTGTTTTAGATGGATTAGGACTACTGATTGCGGTGGATTCATAGCTGTATTAATGGTCTTTTCCATTCTTTAAAGCCCCTCAAATCATTTTTCACATGAACACAGATAATGGTACCTAACGGGTTTTTTTCTGATGCATTCCAAGGAAAGGCTTGATTCTAGCATCAGTATTGAGACTGTGCTCAATGAGTGAGTGACTTTCAATGATATGTAATGCTTTATCTCATATACTTGATGGGATACTTGTGAATGCTCGGTATTAATTTAAACCAGTAATAAAAAAATATCATTTTTCAACATTACTATAAACTCAGAAAGAGACTTTAATTTGGTTGGAGTTTTTGTTTAGGGCACTGTTTTGCAGGGTATCCTATGTGGGAGATAGGCAATGCCCTCCTCTCCCATGTCCCAGGGACCAATACCATAATTGTACTCATTGACTCTAGCTGTTTCTTTGCTTTCTGGAAACTTGATGTGTACAAACAACAATGGTTTTGTGGGTCACAAAAAAAGGATATAGTCACACAAAAACAGGTGGAAAGCCAGACAGAATTAGGATATCAATTTAAAACATATACAAGCATATAGCAACTATTAAAAGATAGATTAAATCTATTAAATAATAATAAGCAATTCAATTTAAACAGTACACACACTGTCCAATTTTATATATAGCAATAAGGGTGAAGGTCCATAAGGTGTAAATTAATAATTGAAGGACAGTAGATGGTCTAAGGTGGTGGTTCTCAACCTGTGGGTCCCTAGATGTTTTGGCTTTCAACTCCCAGAAATCCTAACCGCTGGTAAACTGGCTGGGATTTCTGGGAGTTGTAGGCCAAAACACTGCTCTAAGATCTTGGCAGAGATTCATGTATAGAATCATAGAGTTGGAAGAGACCATCCAGTCCAACCCCCTGCCATGCATTTCAACCTATGGTCTTCCTCACTGGCATTTAAGGTTCTAATATTTCCCAGTTCTTTCCTTCTGGGAGAGCTTAGCACAACAATATAAAATCTTGAAAAGTAAACATGCCTCTTCTCCTCCACTATCCACAGCCGGTATATACACCACCCTTTGAGTGATACTGGTTTAGGGAGCATGGTTGCTTTATCTTGTCCTAACCTGAATCAGAATCTTCATTAACAATAATGGTAGGCTTATTTCTGACCTACTGTTAGAAAGGCTGACTCCCAATGGAGCTGCAGGCAGGGTTGTTAGTCGTGTAGCGCCGGCTAGCAAGGAAGGCTTTATCTGGAGGTCAGTCATTGTCTGAAACCTGTTTGTTTGCTCTGAAGACACGACAAGGGTGTTGAGGTCCCTTTCTGTGAAACAACTGTGACCCCCTGTGTTACAGAGGGGGAAGCCTCTCATCAAGTGACCACAGCCGTGTCCTTTGGGCTTGTGCACTTGGCTCATCAGCAGTTTTTTGTGCTCTAGGAATATGTGAGTTTTTGCTGGCCTGTTAGCGCTCCTGGGAAGCGCTGAAGCCATCCCTTCTGGGGGTGCTGCTGGGGGGCCGTTTTCTTGGCTTTTGCTGACACCAGCTTGTCTTCTTAATTCCGTGCTATAAATGTGAGCTGATGTTTTATGCATTTAACAAACAAGAACATGGGCTGTGGGGGAGGAGCGGTTATTATGCCATGTAAGTGCTGATGATGTGCTTGGGTGGGAGGTGGATGTAAAAACATCCCGGTCTGGATTCACATAGTAATTCTTCTATCCCCAAGACAGTATTGACCACTGCAGCAGATTTTTCTTCTTGTTTAGGAACAGCTGAGGCTTCTGTATTGTTCCAGAGGAATAGTAAGAGGTAGAGTACTTTCTCATGGCTAATATAATGTATGTATGTGTTGGGTGGTGGTTTGACATATAAGGTACAATTCATCTTCTGAGGCAATCTCAGGTCTTCTGCAGGAAAGAGTGACTATTCTTGCAGGTAGTTTCAAGTTGAGTCTTGTGAAGAAAGTAGTATTATTCAGCTTTCTTTTGTTTGTTGAATTGCATAACAAGATTTGTCTCAATGGGAAGCCTTTTGGTGAAGCCACTTTGCCTTTCAATTTGGAAATGGGACGAGAGGTTTCATGAATGTTAATGAAAGTCCGTTAACAAAGGATAATTTGGTACATGGCAGTGAAAATTTGCTAGCAAATGTGCTTTCTCTGTCAGAAGTGTTATGCACCTTGTGGATTTGGGTATTGTCATGCTAAGTGTCCCCCTTAGACTTGCACAATGGGTGTTGAAATCATGAAATGCAGAAGCTTTATTCGTGTGAGTTCTTTAATTTGCCTTTAAGTATAAACCATGATTATACTTTTCAAGCTTATTTCTGAAATTGTAATTGTTGGGATCTTGAGAACCATAGTTTATATTTTTTAAGGAAATGACATTACATGTGTTCTGCAAGTTTAGAACAATCTGTTATGAATGATTTTTCTAAGCTAATGGAATGACTCTGCATAAGTGTGCTTGACCTTTATAGATATTTTTAAAACTGAGGGTAAGTTTTTTAATTTTGCTGTTTTGTTGATAAGGTACTGGGAGGAAAGGTGGAAATGGCTTAGAGCACTTGGATTGAAAAACAATCAAAGATGTTACTTTGCCTTCCTGATTAGTGCACATCTGCCTTTTGGTTTTTCAGCTGACATTAGGGGTAAAGGCTATTCTAAAGAAAACAGGGATAGTTCAGAATTGCATACAGCAAAAATAGTCCTGTGCTAATCAGATTGCTTATTTGAGGGTTCAAATTGGAGCCAAGTTATTTGTTAGGCTTCTGTGCATTCCTCATCATTTCTTCTTGCTCCCACTTCCCTGACTTCCTGTTCAATTTAATACATAATGGGTCAGATCATATATATGTGTGTGTGTATCTCAGATTCTGTCAAAGGGATTATTTTGCAACATGTTTCCACAGACATTTTTCTATTCTATGCGGTGCTTGATGGTTATGTGTCTTTGAATCCCTCCATGTAAAGTAAAGAACTGTAGTCTGATGCCCTGCCAAGCCTCTTGGACTGCAGCTCTCTTGCTCTGTTATACTATAAAGGCGTGAACTGTGAGCACGGTTTCAAGTATGCTGAGTCAGCATGACTGGCTCAATACTGCCGTCCAGGACCCCGGCTGCCAGGCTATTTTTAAATGTGGTTTCATCCTACTCTGGCTCCACCCAGGGTTGATAATACCCCCTCCCCTGCCGTTTCCCTTTAAGTTCAGTAGAGTGGCATGGGGCTGGCAGGGACAGAGGTGGTTAGGGACTCCCGTAAGCCCTTCAGCTTGGTCCATTGCTGTGCTGAGCACATCAGGATCAGTTCCAGCAGGGAGCCCTGCCCACTTCTCCTGTCTTGGCTGCTGAGCTTAATAAATGGGTCTCTGTGAATGAATAGTCTGAAACTTCGGTTCGTGACCTCTGACCCTTCTCTTTCTTGCAGAATCTGATTGTGAAGGCTTGCATGTTATGACGACCCCCAACAAAGGAAACAAAGCCTTGAAGGTAATGGGGCAAAACAGGGACCTAGCTGTGTGTGTACACTCTTCTAGACTGTCAGTGATGCATGTCTTCCTCCCTGTCCTCACAGGTGAAGCGGGAGCCAGGTGAGAATGGGACCAGCTTGACAGATGAAGAGCTGGTGACCATGTCTGTGCGGGAGCTGAACCAGCATTTGCGGGGCTTGTCTAAGGAGGAGATCATCCAGCTCAAGCAACGCCGGCGGACCCTGAAGAATCGGGGCTACGCTGCCAGCTGCCGTGTCAAGAGAGTGACACAGAAGGAGGAGCTGGAGAAGCAGAAGGCAGAACTTCAGCAGGAGGTGGAGAAGCTGGCTTCAGAGAACGCCAGCATGAAAATGGAACTTGATGCCCTGCGCTCCAAGTACGAGGCACTGCAGAACTTCGCCCGGACCGTGGCCCGGAGCCCCGTCACCCCGGCTCGGGGCCCGCTTGCTTCCAGCATGGGGCCCCTCATGCCTGGCAAGGTTGCCACCACCAGCGTCATCACGATAGTGAAGTCTAAAACGGACGCCCGGTCTTAGTGAAACGAGCACTGCTTGGGCTTGTGTGTGCAGGGCAGTTAGGCACAAAGCTCGTCCAGAGTCCCCAAAGCACAACCCTCTCCCAGATGGCCTAGCCCACACAGGCACATGCTGGCCTGCTTGTCACTGCGGTCCCTTTGTTTTTAGCTTTGTTCTGATTGGTGTGACTGATGGTAATGCAGCCCTTCTGTTTGAGCAGAACCTCCCGCCCAAGGGATTCTGGGAAGAGACTGAAGGACCTCAGTACTCTAGCCAAAGAAATTCTCAGCAGCTTGGGATAAATTCTTGGGGAGGAATAACCCAAAGTGGGGAGGGTAGAGGTCATAGGAAGCTGGAAGACCTGCCATCAGTGTTTACTCGATACCATTCTTCCAGGGTTGTGTGTCAGCTGTCCAGTCTGCTGCTTGTAAATTGCTTGGTATCAGTGACTATAATGGGAGTAGTTTGTGTAACCATTTTTATATTAACATCTAGTTGCGCCTTTTATGTTGAAAGGTGGGATTCCTCAGGACTTTTCCTGAAGGGTGAGGGAAGGGGCGCAAATTGCAGTTCCTGGTGTCTGTCCTGCAGAGAAGTGAAAGGAGCCAGGGATGGGCACCACTGGGACCTCCTGTCTGGAGGAAGGCAAGCTGTACCACGGTGACTGCAGGCCGGTTTTGTGCCTAATTGTTGCACTGAACAAGACCAAAATCACTAGTTGTTTCCTGTGTTTGGAGAGTATCAAGTGTCTCTAGTGTGATGGTTTACACAACCAGTTTATGTGGTTTAAATAGCCCTTTATTTATGAGAGAAACGTTATTAAATGATCTAAGTTTTAAAACGCAAACTGGATGAAGAACTTGTGTTAGTCTCCTTTTTAACCCGAGAGGGTGAGGATACATAGTTGTCATATTCTTGGAGACTTTGCTAGCTCAGAAAAAAGCAAATTTTAAAAGTTTCTCGCTACGTCTTTGTGGCTCTGAGGTTGGTTTTTATAAAGAGTTATCAGACTTTTATTTATAAATAATGTCAAGAAAAAAAAACAAAAAAAGGCTAGTCCTGTTTGATATCTTTTTGCAATTGTACCAAAAGTGACTTATTCTTGAACTCCTCACACGCTTCTTTTGTGCTCCTGTTGTGTTTAGTTGTCTGTGCTCTGAGGTCTTGTGTGACGCTGTGATGTGATGGTGCCAATGGCCATCTTTGCTGTGTGAGTGTCCTGTGAGCATTCTTCTTTGCTTTCTCTGGGCTGAGTGCAGGGCTTCCTGGGGCATTTCACAGTACATCTTCCGAAGCCTCCTGTCTTGTTAGAAGATTACTCATGTCTAAAGGCATCACTATTTATCTCCTGAAATGTGAGGGGAGAGGGGTTATCTATTCCTTAGCATATTACTAAAACTTGCTTATGATAGCTGGTGGACAGTGTTCCATTTTTCTGTGTCACACGTGTGCCAGTCCCCAAAGTTTAATTTCCTGCTGGTCCTGGGTGTCTCAAAAGATCAGCAATGTTGTAACAAAAGAGCCAAGAGACAACTGCTAATTACACAGGAATTTGAAGGAATTAGTGAAGCTGACAGAATGTCTTAGAATAGGTAAACAGAGTCAGCATTTCCCAGGTTTGGACTATAATAGAATCAGTGAAGCTTCACTTTTCGGGTAAGATGCTTTTGCTGTTGATGGTGCAAACATTTTCTCATCCCTTCATTGTTATTTGCTATTGCTGAGCTTGCTGGGAATCACTTGGAGAACTGAGCCGGAAATATTTTAAGGGCCACCAAGTATGTGGTGGCCAACGTGGCCCAGGAAAGTCCAGCTGTCCTGTATATGTTATAGAGAGGCTTAGAGACTCATATTGCAAAACTGTTTTCAATAACAGCCCTGATAGCCTCTAGGAGCCAGTCAGCAAGTCATTTCTTTCAACACAGAAGGAAGATAATTGCCCTGCCTTCTGTATTGCTGCCCAAAAGTGGCTGGTCCATGGGGATGAGGTGGCAGCCTTGCAGTGAAGAAGCATCCCTTGTAAACCTGGCAAGACATACATTTTAGAAAGTCACCCAAAGTAGTCATTTAATTCCTGATACTTTGCTTAGAAAAATCTGCTTTTCAGAGTGTGCATAGTTACTGGTGGCTGGGGAATTTACAGAAAACAGATTTAGAACCCTTGACATAGCTTGTATAAGAAATGTGTATATATATTTAATAGCAGGCAGCGGTGCCTCATCTGTGATGACTTGCCAAGAGAATCTAGATGCTTGCACCACTGGGGAGTATATCAACTGGTATCTTTTCCAGATTCTGAAAGGCCTCAGTTTATATTGCAATAGTATCTAGGTCTCATGGTGAGTAGGGTTGTCAGGTTCAGACAATCTGGAAGTTTGAATTCCTACACTGCAGCAGATTTTTCTCAAAAAAGGCACCTTCATTCTCAGCTTCTCTTAAGTTATTTTCCTGACATTCACTTGTTGCAAGTTTTTCAACGTATGAGGTAAACTACAGGCAAGGAAGAAGGAAAGCTTTAAACAAGGGTCTGCTATCAATTCCTCTTCCTGATGTCTGTCAGAGCTTCCTCACCTCTGTGACCTCATTGCAAGGAACTCAGTGCTGCTGCAAACTTACCACTTGAAAGGGACCGACTGATCCCTGCTAAACTCATACTGGTTCTTTTAACAATCCTTTATCTCATAGCACATTGGGATATTTTTCTATTACTCTTTGATCATAAGGATGGCTAATATGAAAAGAACAAAAGAAAAAGAGGGAAAGGGGTAGATATTTTTACAAGCTTTGATTTAGACACAGCAGTTAATTTGGTTGTCATTTCCACAAAAATAACACTTTGCCCATTATGAGAAATTGAAAGAATCTTAGGAAATATTTTAAAAATCAGCCATAAATGTGCTTCTCAAACCATAATAGCGAAAATTCTGGATTGAGAAGAATATTTGCAATTCAGAACTTATTCCACACTATCCTTGTGCATTTAGCATGCAGCTTTGTATGTTTTTTTAAAAAAAGCTTAGGAATTTTGTGCAGAAATAATCCTCAACTACAGCATTGTCAAGGATGAAAACAGAAATATGACATGCAGATATATTAAATGTTTCATGCATAACAACAGTATGGGTTTATTCTGCATGGAATGAGACATGAACTGTGAAATGTTCAGTAACTGCTGTTTTCAAATACATTCTTGCAGGGGGCAGAAAATTGCTAAAATTACATCCCCTGTTCTGTAATTCAGTTTTAGAAGGAATTGATATGAAGCTGCTATTCCAGACACAGTAGTGGTTATTGCCAAGCCAGGAATGTCATATTTTCCATTGGGATGTTGCAACTACACTGGGCCAGTAAAGGTCTGAGGAGGCCACAGGGGTTTGTTTTTCACTCCTGATTTAGAAGGTGTTGTGTAGGATTGCTGAGGCCAGAACTTTTCAATTTTGTTGTCTCATTTTCCTCTACCTCTCCCCTCATCTTTCCCTCCTTTCCGAAGCTGTGTATACTTTCCTTTCTTCATTGCCTTCCACTCTCTTCTCCTTGCCAAAGAAATCCAAATTCTTGGAAAACCAAACCATTGTGATCTGCATAAGCAATATTTACACACCTCTTAAGCTTGCAGACCACAGTAGCATGCAACTTGGGTTTTTCGGTGAAGTCACCAAATGAGAGGCAGGGACAGAAATGATATTTTTGGCCACCTAATCATATCTTAGGTTTTGAAGTTTCATGAAAAGCACTTCTGTGGCCTGAACTGCTAGATTTTCTGTGGCCTGAACTGCTAGATTGTTAGAATCTTCCAACACCCAGGGAGACATTTCTCAATTTCTCTTGCCCATGTTCAGCTTGTCTCTTCTTTGTGTTTCTGAGTCCTCCCTCTCCTAGGTGCCGCCCTCAATAAATGATAGCTGTCTGGCCTCGAAAACGTGTAGATTCTTTGGTTGTGACATTTGGCAGTTTTAGTCTTCAAGGTCATTTTAATTGACTTCTTTTTAAAAAGTGAAATGAATGCATCAACAAACCACCAATAATTGCTTAGTTTTTAACCATCCAAGGTCCTTTAATGTTTTGAAGTTCTTTCATGATTTAACATTGTTAATGTTTCCAAATTCTGATGCTTGTTCCATACCTTGATATTCAGATAAAGCTTGAATAATAATATGGTAAAGCAGAGACTGTCTTTCGGGAATGTAGGTTTCTTTTCAGCAGAACAAGCAGTTCAGCAGCCTTGGTTAGCTTCTTTGAATCTAAAACCTTTATGATCACATCATTTGACATAGTGTGAACCTATCATAAGGGTTTCTTGGCAAAAATTGTTTAGAGGAGAGTTTGCCTTTGCTTTCTTGTGAGCCCGAGAGAGTGAGACTTGCCTAACGTCACTTAGTGATTCTCCATGGCACCTCAGTGGCTTTTATGAGCTTGCCAGTGGATGTCATCCTGACCATTTCCCATTTGATAGTTCTTCCCTGGAGTCAACTGTGCTTCCATTGCTGCTTACTCTGATTGGGTCTCTCCTTTTCCTTGAAGAGTATGAGGAGTCTCTGATTTAAGGCACCATTGTAGAGCATTAGCCATGTTAGACAAAAATGACAGAATCTGTGCCATCTGAAGGATTGACACACTTATTCAACAGATGCATCAGGTGGTATTCTACACCATGGGATGGTGGAAGAGCATTTTTTTGGAAAGGAATGGCAAGATTTACCAACAATAGTAATTACATTAAAGCTGAGGTCCATTTAAATTATTACAGTGAGCATTTGCAAAGCAATATTAATAATAACATAAACATCTTAACATTGGTATTTTTGTTACCATCAATACCACTTGGTGACAGTTAATAAAACTATCATGGTTTGTACTTCTAGCTATTCATTTCTTCTCAACTATTCCTCCTTCCCTGTCCTATGTTGGATCATCCTTGAACTGGTGATTATTTCTTTTTCTTTTTCCTCCAGACTTGTGCATGTTTGCCCTTCTTGGGGTCTAAGAAGAGAAAAGTTATCTTTGTCTGTGTCTCTGGGATATTGCAGGTGCTTATCCTTGTATACAGTGGGGTGTATGTTGGGCACCCATTGGCAGCAGAGTGCTTGAAGGACTGAAATTTAAATGGTGAATCTTCCAACACCCAGGGAGACCTTTCTCACTTTCTCTTGTCCATGTTCAACTTGTCTCTTCTTTGTGTTTCTGAGTCCTCCCTCTCCTAGGTGCCGCCCTCAAGCCCTTCCCCTTGATTTATCTTTCTGGTATATAGCATTCAGAGTGTGATGGTTCTTGTTTTCAAGGTGCTTGTTTGTTTGGTTTTCCTGCTGTGAAAGGTAATGTGTTTTTATTTCTCCTTTGTTATGGGGCATTTTGTTTAATGCGGCCAATGGCGAGCTTTGCTTTCTACTTGGCTGTAGAGCAGATCCGTGAAGTATAATTCCGCCCACATGTGGCTGGCTTGTGGCTCGGGAGCGGGTGGGGGAGGAGGGTTGTTTATGTCGTAGTGGATTGTGTAAAAGTGATCTCTTGGATTATGAAACAATTGTGTCTCTCCAGAAGGAAAGAGATAAAATGAGGGACTGCAGGCTAGGAATGGAGGCATTTGGTATTCGGGCATAGAGGGAGGTTTGATGGGTGAGTTCTCAGTTGGATGAGTAAGTATGTGTGAGGGTTCCTGCAGGTAAGACACTACATCTCTTGTTTTCCTTGGGACAGTGGTGTTACTTTCTGGTATCTCTTGTGCACTTGGCAGGATGACAACTCATTATATGCCACCTGAGAATAGAATTGGCATTCCTGTATACTGGTGGCTTACTCAGAATTGTAGCCAACCTCTAGCAGTTCCTCGCTTTCTCTGCCACTAACAGATGAAAGTACTTGCTGACATTTTCTTGATGTCTCAAGCTGTATTTTGTTAGTTAAAAAATGCTAATACAGAAAAATGTTTTTTTTTTCCAATTTGATAACATTGCTGCTTCCTATGATAAAGCAGTGGGTGGCTGCTACAACAGAGTATTGTCTCTGCCCGTGTAGAAGGACTGGAAGACATTCTCAGAGCACTCGTAATTGTAACCTCAAACAGGTTCTTTTAACTGGTGAGGATTTATATGCCCTTTGTCTCCCATTATCTGGTATGTACAAACTCTTGATTCTTGTGGCTAATAAGAATCACAGTGTGGCTGAGTGCATAGTCTCATTCCTAATCAAAATACTTCCTTTCTTGGACAAGGGTAAAGTGGTTTCAAACCAAACTCTACTTGTCCTTGTCCTCACTTGTAGTTTGTTCTGCATTACACCCTTTGCCAAACTGGAATTTTACACAGAAACAAGAGAAATTATGATATTCAGAGCACTTAATGAGATGGACTGATGCCTGTTCCTGTCCTCCAACCTGCAGATGCTAAGGGTAGTCCGTACAAGATATTAATTGAAATGAATTCACTGCTGCTTTAAAATATTTCTTAAATGGGAAAGGAATATTTTAATTTAAAAAATCTCAGTCTCCAAAGCTAATAAAATTGGAGATTAATAGAGATTAATTATGTGCCAGGGGTGTAATTGCATATTGTCAAGTCCTGGGGTTCTACTGTACAACAGGAGAGCCCAATTAATTAATCAGTATTTATTGCTAAATTATTGTCCTTTTTCAATCTGTAGATATCTGATAACTGTTGGGGTTTTGTTGCCACAGCCCCAGTGGAGGTGTTGTTAATTTATTTATGTATATAGTGTATGTTTGTTGATATGAAGCATTCTTTATTTTGTATATGACCAATAAACATCTTTAAAGAGGCTGGTCCTTATGAAATTACTAATTGGGTTTGGGCTGGCAGACTTGTTTTCTACTATAAGCTGAATCCCTAAGACTTAGCTATTTGTATACGATCAGTGTACAGGGAATCTCCACTTACCTGCTAAGTTAGGGACCAGAGCACTGTAAGAAAAGTGGAGTTGCTTGAAAAGTGGAGCCCAGGTTATTTTGGTTTGCAAAGCATTTTGGCCACTGAAAAGCTTAAACAACACATCCAGAAGAGTTTCTGCACACATTCAAAAGTTATTAAAGGAGTTGTGCATCAATAATAAAACATACGAGTATAAAAAGCAATTAATAAAATAATGATTAAACATTGTTTTTTCATAAAATAGTCCATTCATGAAATAGATGGTAACAACACTAAAACATCTGCACTAGGAAGTCTCTACATGCACCAAAAAAAAAACAAAAAAAAAAACGGTTGGCATTCGTCTAGTATCAGCGTTCAGAGCCAGCATTCTGAAAATCCTGTTTTGAACAACCTGAAGTGGACCATGATGGTCTTTCCAGATGAATTCAAAGACCTAACTGTGTGAGATACTCAGATTCCATGTTGCAGAAAGCTTTATAAACTGTTAACAAAACCTAAACATCCTGGTATCAAAGAGGCAGCCAATGCAAAAGCAAAGTATTCTGCACTGGCTGCAGCTCCAGACCAAGTTTAAGAGTAGCTTCATGTGGAGCTTAGGTTACCAATGTCAAGACCACTACCATCAGGCTTATTTGGTCTGGCTGAAGCCAGAGCATACCAGCTGATGGTGATAGAAGGATTACAGTGACAAAGGTGAAACACTTTCCACAATATTGGATTTCCATTTCAGGTATTGCATCTCTCAGCAAATTATACGTTATGCTTTATACCTGATAAATAGGATGTTCTTTCTTCAGTTTTGTCTGCTACCTAGAATTGCATTGGCCTCTCCATTGATGCCCAATAACTCTCCTGTATACTTTGTTGTGTTCTAAAAGAACATTTTGGTCTCATTGCCTTTGCATTTTTAAAGAGAAATCTGGGCTGGTTTTGTAGCCTTCGGGTATCTAATGCCTGTTTTTAGTTTGACAGAACAAAAATAGTGCAACAACATTTGCCCTACTAATACAAGGTCCTGTGCTGCCAGTGCTGAATTTAGGCCAATAATGTAATTTAAGTGGTGTGGAAGGGCAGTTGGGTCTTGTGTGAATGTGTACATTTCTTCACTGCAGAGGTCTAAGAAGACGAAGCACAACCACAGATATACTGTATCCCAGTAGTGCTATAGATGATTATGCTTTCTCATTCCCACCAACTGAGCTTGAGATGAGACTGAAAGAAGGGCCTCTCCTGAAGATCCCAATATGGGATGCGGTCAGCCAAATATCCTAGACCTGAACCGTCTAGGACTTTAAAGGTCATAACCAGCCTTTGAATTGTGCCTGGAAACAGACTGGCAGCCAGTGGAGCTGCTGCAACAGGGGAATTATCTGCTCTCTATAGGCAGCCCCAGTGAGCGGCTTGGCAGCAGCTCTTTGGACCAGATGAAGTTTCTGAGCATTCTTCAGAGGCAGCCCCATGTAGAGGGCGTTACAGTAATCCAGACGGGATGTAACCAAGGTGTGTACCATAGTGGCCAGATCTGGCTTCCAATGGCACAGGTGCAGTTGACACACAAGTTTTAATTGAGAAAAGGTCCTCCTAGCCATCGCAGATACCTGGGCCTCCAGGTTCAGTGCAGAGTCCAGGAGAACCCCCAAACTGCAGACCTGAGTCTTCAAGGGGACTGTGACCCCATCCAGCACAGGCTGGATCCATATTCCCTGATATGCCTTTCCACTGACCGGGACTACCTCTGTCTTGCCTGTATTAAGTTTCAGTTTGTTTGCCCTCATTCAGTCCCTTACTGATGACAGGCACTGGTTTAGGGTCAGAACAGCTTCCTTGGCATTAGGTGGAAAGGAGTAGTAGAGTTGGGCGACATCTGCATACTGGTGGCACCAAACTCCAAAACTCTGGGTGACCTCTCCCAGCGGTTTCATGTATATGTTCAACACCATGTGGGACAAAATGGAAACCAGATAACACGCAGTACATGTTAAAATTCCCTTTTCTACATAATAATTAAAAGCCCGGTAGCCACTCTGGCAATGGCCACACAAACCACAGAAGAGAGTGTTGCACATAGCTGTCTCTTCTTATCCAGCTAAGAAAAATGTATTAGGAACACCTAGGCCCCATCTACACGGGCTGTTAAGTGTAGTTTCAAAGTGGTATTGAAGAAAGTGGTTTTGCTGTGCAGATGATTACAGAGGAAGCCCTGGAACCAGTTTGCGGCCTGGAAGGTGATAGTACAAACCACAGAGCACTGGTGCACAATGGGAGCTTTCCTTTGCATGTTTTGGTGAAAACTTACCACCTGGCCACAGCAGTTTGAAGCTAGCGTTGAACTACATTAAATAGTTGGTAGACAGGAACATAGTGATCTTCCCTGCTCATATATATATAGAGAGAGGGAGAGATAGATAGATACAGTAGAGTCTTGCTTATCCAACCTTCACTCATCCAACGTTCTGTATTATCCAATGCAGTCTGTGTCCTGCCCCCACCCACAGCTGTTTTAATACACTGCAATGTTTTGGTGCTAAATTTGTAAATACAGTAATTACTACATAACGTTGCTGTGTATTGAACTGCTTTTTTTGTTGATTTGTTGTAAAACGTGATGTTTTGGTGCTTAATTTGTAAAATCATAATGTCATTTGATGTTTAATAGGCTTTTCCTTAATCCCTCATTTATTTATTTTATTGTGTCAGGAGCGAACCAAACAGTTGTCTTGCATTAAAACAAAGAAACAAAACACAAAATTTGCAAACTTTTATTAAATGTCCTTTGACCAGTAGCTGGCCACTTGGAGTGCCTCTGATGTTGCTATAAGAAGGTCCTCCATTGTGCATGTGGCAGGGCTCAGGCTGCATTGCAGTAGGTGGTCTGCTGTGGTTTGCTCTTCTCCACACTCCCATGTCGTGGATTCCACTTGCCTCAAAGCACATGTTTTTTTGGTGCTTAATTTGTAAAATCACAATGTAATTTGATGTTTAATAGGCTTTTCCTTAACCCCTCCTCCTTATTATCCAACATTTTCACTTATACAGTGTTCTGTGGATAAGCGAGACACTACTGTGTGTGTATACACACACACACACACACACACACACACGTAAGTTAAAATATGTATGTGTGTATATATGTGTGTATATGTACACCCTGTCCCCTAGGGCAGAGTACAAATAAAGTATTATTATTATTATTATTATTATTATTATTATTATTATTTGAAACAGAACAAGATGAGTCAACAGCAGAGATCATTCTGCTGGTTGTTGAATTGGATCACACGTCGGACACTTCTGGCGTGTCTAGGACTGTGTGATGTATCGATGAATAATGTGTGCAGATCCCAGTAAGGTTCCCTTTTGCGGCAGGCAGATGGTAATTTTGTCAGTGCTAATTGTGTTTAAGTGCAGGCCAAGGTCTTTAGGCACTGCACCCAGTGTGTCAATCATCACTGGGACCACCTTGACTAGCTTGTGCCACAGTCTTTACAGTTCGATTTTTAATTATTATTATTATTATTATTTTATTATTATTATTATTACTACATATTACGTGCAGCACTAAAGAGCCCAGGAATGCCCAAGACAGGTTCCCCTTGAGCTCTCCACTGTGAACAATACTTTTCCGGTGGTGTATCTAGACTGTAGAATGAATGCAGTTTGACACTGCTCTAACTGCCATGGCTCCAGAATGCGGGGAGTGGCGGGTCTTTCTCGGCCAGAGTGCGGGGCTGGGGCGGGGAGGGGGCGAGGCGGGCCAGTGGGCGGAGAGCGAGAAGCTTCCTCCGGGCGTCACAGAGAGGCGGCTGTCGCGCGAGCATTCTCCTCCTCGGCCGCCTTACGGTGGAAGCGCCATCCGACATTAGAGAAGCAAAGCCGTTCCCCTTTTGGACCGGAAGCGCCTCTGAGGACTGAGCAAAGACCACTCCAGCAGCCTGTGTGTCTGCTCTAGGAGGCCGGAAGCGGAAGTAGCGGGAACAGCCGCCGAGGCCGGCTGGCACCCGGAAGCGCCCGGGTTGATGGCGGCTGGTCGGAGTTTGAGCCGCTCCGAACGGAAAGCGGCGGCTCGGGCCGAGTTCCTCCGACAGGAAGAACAGCGGGAGCGGCGCAGACAGGTACAGCGGGGAGTGCCACTGAGGTACGAGGCCGGAGGGCAGAGGAGGAGGAGGGGGAGCGGGCACACGCCCCCTTCCCTGAGCGGGCCTTGTGCCCAACTGCCCGTGGTTCTGCCCGTCGTGCCGCTTTGTGCTGTGTGAAGAGGGGCGTATTTTACCAGTCCTCAATCTTCTGCCATTCTGCTTCAGTGTGACGTGAGAAGGGAAAGAGTGTCTTTCACTCTCTTTTCTGACCACTTAACCGTTATAGCTCCCCTTGCTGTCTCAATGTTACAGTCTTTGTTGTGTGTCTTTAAATTATTTTAATTCTTCACGATCCTGAGGTGGACCTTGTTCAGAGGGGCTTTGCCTTTGCTTGCCTCTGAGGCTGAGAGAGTGTGACTTGCCCAAGGTTTCCCTGGCCAAGCAAGGAACCAGATCCTGGTCTCACAGTGCCTCCGGCTGGTTCTACACTGCCATATAATACAGTTTGAACGGCATTGTATGGTCAGCGTAGAGCCATATACTGCATTTCAGTGCAGTTCAAACTGTGTTATATGGCACAGTAGAACCAGCTTCGGTCCATCACTCCACTCATAACCAAAACTAGTTCTTCAAAACCTTCCTGGTTTGTAAGCAGTGTTCTCAAATATTTCAGCATTGATACTGGCTAGTTCAGGGCTTATAGCTAAGTGTACTTAGCAGCAAGAATCATCCCCAAGGCCTCCTTTATGTAACAAGTTCTTATTAGAGTACACTCGCCTTTTAATACTTAATTGAAGAGTAATTTTAAAAATTGTGTGTAGGTGTTTGTAAGCAATTCTATTCAGTTATTTCTTGTTGATGCATAATGAAACAGTCCTCTGTTTCCTCAGAAATAAAGCCCACTAAATTATTCCCAAGCAAGTGTGTACATTGGGCCCTTGGTGTTTGATGTTTTGTCTTATGTGTTTGTGTTTATATGTTGGGTTGTTTAAATTTTGTCAGTATGGATGCAGTTGTTGTTGTATTCGGGCACTGAATGTTTGCCTTTTATGTTTGGAATCCACCCTCCCTTTGAGGAGATATAACAGAATATAAATAAAGTATTATTATTATTATTATTATTATTATTATTATTATTATTATTGGTGTCCAGTTGTGTTTGATTCCAGGACCCCTGTGGATCCCAAAATTCATGGGATGCGCAACTCTCGTTATACACAAAATGGCATTCCTTATATAAAATGCTGAACAACTCAAAGTGATTTCTAGAAGTGTTCCCCACTCACCCCCAAATATTTTCAAGCCATGGTTGATTGACTCTATGGATGTCATGGGAAGACTGTATAGAATTTTAGTTTCAGACTAACTACACACTCTACCCAGGATTTGTTGAGCTATTTCCACTCATGGGATGGCTTCTAATGAAAGTGTCCAGACACTTATCTTTTTGTTTAATCATAGGTGTCGCAAATTCTCCATAAGCCAGCCGCAGAAAGGAGCGCTGATGAGACTCTCTTTCTATCTGAGTGTCAAGAGATCGTACGAGATCTGGAACGGCTTCGCAAGAAACGTGAGCGATTGCAACACCGGCTGGAGGAAGTATGTATCCCTCTTATTTTACTACTATTAAGTATGTGCTTAGTATCTAAACCACTTACCACATCTTAAATGATGTAGCTGTGGTCAATAGAAGAGGAGAAAGAACGAGCTGCTTACCTGTATATGTTTCTTTGAGTGGTGATCTGCGAAATTCGCACATCTGGGTTTGTCCGCACATGCATGGTGCAATTCAGAACCTTCTAGATTTCTAAAATGAAACATTTTGGTGATAGCCCTGCCCACTCTCCCCATAGAGTGCAAGTATCCCAGGGCAGGGCTGAGCCTCCCATCTGCTAGACCAGCAGCTAAGGAGAAGGAGCATGCTAACAGCAGGGAAGATGGGCAGGAATGTGCGAATTTCACAGATCACTACTTGAAGAAACACGGTTACAAGTGAGCAACTCATCCTTCTTCGTAGTGTCTGTGAAATCACACATATGAGTGATTGGCAAGCTACTCCCCAAGGAAGGATCATGCCAGTGAAGGGAGAAGTACAGCTTTGCCAAAGGCCGCTTCCTTTATGTGCAAGGCATCTGGTGTGTAATGGCTGGCGAACCTGAGTGGAGTGGACCACGTCACCACCCGGCAGATGTCCTCTAGAGGGACTCCATGCAAAAAGGCTTGCAATGCAGCCATCGCCCTGACTTGAGTGAGCCTTGACTTGCTATGGTTGACAGCCAGCGAATCGACAAGGCGGACAAATCGTTGTCATGATCCAAGAGGAAAGACATTGCAAGGTGATTGGTTGGCTCAAAGCATGGCTGCGATACTTGAGAAATAATCTTGGTGATTTTCTGTGTGATGGTGTCCTATGGACATAGAAAACCAACAGTCTCCTCACATCCAAGGAATGAAGGGCCACTTCCAAGGCTGAAGAGTGATTTGGAAAGAACGCTGGCAAGATGATGTCTTGGCACATATGGAAGTGGGAGACGACTTTTGGTAAGTAGGTAATGTCCGTGCGAAGGACCACCTTGTCTTTGTGGAGATGAAGATGAGGCGGAGCTGCTTGCAATGCACACAGTTCGCAAGCACATCTAGCTGAAGTAATTGTGACCAGGAATGCCATCTTCCATGAAAGGAAGTTAGCTCAAATGGCAGCTTGGAGAGTTGGGGTAGAACCAGTTCCAGATTTCATGTCAGGAGTGGGGGTGTGACTGGTAGATGTATATTCTTGTCACCTTTGAGGAAGAGCTGAATAAGGATGTCCAGAAAACAGGAAATTTTCCTGGCTTTCTTGCGGTACCAGGAAATTGCTGCAAGGCAGCATTTGAGGGAGCGGAGAGAAAATCCTCTTGCTAACAGATGGACTAAGAAGTCTAAGACTGCTGGCGTAGGAGCAGTGATGGGGTCAAGACCCCACTGGCCGAGAAAGGAAACAAAACTTGATCACTTACAGGCATATGATTTTGTCTTTAGCTCCTGGTCATGAGGTGCTTTAGCCTTTTTGGCCTTCTGTGCGCCTCCTTTGTCTTCCCCAATGTTGCTTGGAGTGAGGTATTTTTGCCCGTTTTACCATTGATGCAGTGGGCACTGGCGAGTGCTCCCGTGGTAGGCCTGGCAAGGTCTTTCTGCCACGCCTGCTCCTCTGGAGTGCTGGAGAAGGGGGAATGCCCACCATCTCGGGCCATTGAGCCCTTGCTGGTGCAGAGCTCCAAAGCTGGGTGCGGAGTGAGAGCCTTTTCGTAAAGGAGCGTCCGCAAGCAGGTCTCCCTATGTCGCCATGCCTGGGGGTAAAGGCCTGGCAGATGGCACAAGTCTGGGTGACATGTCCTCTCCCAGGCAAAGTAAACACTTGATGTGGCCATCTGTTTCAGAGGATGGCCACATCCCACAAACAGAGCAAGATTTAAAGAGAAGGGCAGAGGCCATAATGGTGACTAGCTTGTTGTTTGTGTCCGACCTGAGTAGTAGGGCGGAGAAGAGCAAGGTAAGTCTGATATTCAGTCCAAGGTAGAGGAAGGGAGAAAGGCAGCGAGTCCATTAGAATCTGAGTCAAAAAAAGTTAGGAAAGGCAACAAGTAGCAATGTACAGCACAATAGCACAAAGCAAAGCACAGAGAAAGAGGTTTCTAGCTGCCGTCAATGATGGAAAAAAGGAACCGAGGCTCAGCCCTGCCCACAGGGAGAGTGGGTGGGACTACTACCAAAATGGTTTATTTTAGAGATCTAGAAGGTTTCGAACTGTACTGCGCATGCACAGACAAACTCATATTTGTGATTTTACAGTCACCACAAGAAAAAACAAGTTGTGAAGAACGTTGCTATGATTGGGAGTTTATATGCTTCAAAGCAGTCTATAGAAATACCCAATTCAGTATGTTCAGTGTTCCTTATTCTTACATTTTTCCCCCCTTCGCTGGTTTGAAATTATTCATTTCCCCTATTCCTACTGTTCTGGGTTCCCTCACAACATTTTCAGGGTAGGGACAAAAGAAAAGAGTGGTGAGAAGTTAAATGGACATGGATGAGTTTTTGTCAGGTGAGGAAGCTATTAGAATGATATGGGATGCAACTGAAATATGATATATTGCAACTGAAATATAATACTCAAATTATTTTACTTCTAGATTTGTGATGAACCTGAAGAGTTGAAAAGAAAAGTCAGCAAGCTCGCCCAAGTTGTACGTGGAGCTAAACATCTCATCATATATACAGGAGCTGGCATCAGTACAGTAAGGTTATGTTAATTGTTTATCTAAGATTGTCTGAGACAAAAATAGAGAATACATTTTTAAAAACTTAGGTTGCCCATTGTCAATGTTATGTATTGTTTTCTCACCAACAAGGACAACTTGCAATACAGGTTACAGCATCTCTGAAAGCACTGTTAAACGATTTTCTGGTTACTGTTGTGCACTGTGATAGCTTACCTTTTATTATGCAAGGTAGCATGTGAATACCGTTTGAAAGAGATTAAGATGAAGATATTGTGTTTCAGGTGGCATTACTAGATGACATTTTAAATCATTGTAATGGACATGAATGTTGGGAGTGTCATATTGGGCCTGTCTACACTGACCTACAAAGTGGGCCGGATCTGGTGTCTGGAGCACCGGGTTGGGCCCACTTGATGTGTTTTAGGGACTCCCTGAACTACCCTGGAGGTGATGGGATCCTGATTGCCCAGGCACATCGAACATGGTTCAGCACTGCTGGGCAACCACTCTAGCTACAACATCCCAGCTGCCTGAGTCTTTGGGGTATTCTGTCTAATGTCAACCAGAAGTGCTCACTAAAGTGGCCTGGAAGTGGAGGGGGGAAAGCCCCCCCCCCCCCCACACACACACACACCTGCTCAGTCGCTTGATGGCAGCCAGACCACCAACAGCAGGGCTTCTTCAACTTTTTACTTAAACCAGATATAAAAATCAAACATTTAGTGAAAACAAGCTAGTATTCGCAAGGCTTACTAAACAGGCTGATTTTCCGTTTTTATGAAGTACAACTGAAGTATTTTCTGTAGAGTCCATTGTAAACACTGCATGTTGTTGCTGACAGGCTCATGTAATGTCTGAAATATACACTAGGTGGTGTTCAGAAACACTTTGCTGTTGCCAGTTTTTTGTGACCCAACACAAAAAAAATTGTGACCCCTGGTGACAGCCACATCAAATAGAGGGTGTCTAGAGAGGACTGCCACCCCATGTCCTTTGGCTGCCTGAGTCCAGGGAAGGATTGTGTGAATCATAGTCCAAAGAAGGGAGAGAATTTTCACCCACTACCTTGCATGTAGGAAAGATTTCATGCTTTATTCCTCCTTTCAGCCCCATGTGCTTGAGAAAAAAGGAGCTAGTTATTAGACGTGCCCTTTGGCAAAGATGCTCTGACAGCAGGAGTTACGGAGCTGGTTGAGTCTTCTTTTTCTGAAATACTGTGCAGCTAATCTATCAGATCTGTGTGGGAGGCAGAAGAGCAAGACTTGCCACATGAACACCACATGTTCTTGGCCCTGGGTCAAGAATGCCAAGAAAACTTGGGAATAGTGATTCTTCAAGTACAGGAAAAGCCTAAGGGCATTTCTTGGTCAGGACTCAGCTTAGCATAAATGTGATTGTGGATGCTTGGAAAACAAATGGCTTTGATTTTTTGCAAGTAGTGGTAGAATTTGTACAGAAGGGGAACACCCAAGTAGGGCCTATGGCGGTGGTTCTCAACCTGTGGGTCCCCAGATGTTTTGGCCTACAACTCCCAGAAATCCTAACAGCTAGTAAACTGGCTGGGATTTTTAGGAGTTGTAGGTCAAAACACCTGGGGACCCACAGGTTGAGAATCACTGGTCTATGGGGTTGCCCAAACTTATGGAAAGTGATAGGCAGAAGTACTTGTGATTTTGGGCAAGGCCGTTAATTCCTGAAGTGTCCATCCAGTTGCATAAATTTTCTCTCTCTTGTGACTTCTGGCAACAGGCAGCATCAATTCCTGACTACAGAGGCCCAAATGGGGTGTGGACTATGCTGCAAAAAGGAAGGAGTATCAGGTAACCAGTTTATCTTCTCTCCTCATGTCTTTATCTTCTTTCCTCATGATTTTGTGGGGAGACTGTTCCAGCCTGAGAGGCTACACCGCAAACATGAAGTTTATTCATATTATTTGTGCTTATCAGGGCTACAGATCTGAGTGAGGCAGAACCTACACTCACCCACATGAGCATTGCCTGCTTGCACAAACACAAACTGGTAAGGCATTTTGTTCTGCACTTCAGGGATTAAGGGAGACAGCTATTGCAAAGGAAAGGGCAGGGCATTGTTGAGGTAGTATGAAAGATATAAGAGAAAAAGGTACTGTGTACATGACTTTTCCTCCCTGACAATTAGTCTTACATTAAATTGCCAGGAAGAATGAAGTACTGTACATGGACTTTAAACTGGCAAGAAAGCAAAATATAGTCGCTCTATTGATGCAGCTCACAGTGATTTTGAAAACGACCTTGCCCTTTAAGTCTCCCTGAATATGATTGTCTTCAAAGAGCAGTGTCCTGGTGGTGGGTCTGTAAGAGTCTGTGGAGACCTTTTCTGGATCCACATGGTCTTTCACAGTGAGGATATAGGTTTCCAGTCGCAACAAAGGTTTGCTTAATCGATCTTCTTCTTGCCACATTTCTTCCTTTTGCCCGCTATTTGTGCCTCCTCAAAATCCATCACTGTTGGTAAATGTATAGTTCAAAGTGATATATTATTTCTAAATATTTCTAGATATAGTTGGTTGGCTAGAACTCAGAGACTGTAATCAGCCATCTACAGCTAGCATCAAAGTATAGTTTTGGTAGAAGCAAAACAGGAAGAAAGGTGGTGCTGGTGGTGGTGGGGATTTTAATTATATAATATGAAAACTTTCCAGATCATTATCTTGAGTATTGCTAAAAATAATGAAGAAATTCCATGTTTTACTCTCCATTATGCTTTTTTCATTTCAGGTGAAGCATGTGGTGTCACAAAATTGTGATGGTCTCCACTTGCGCAGTGGGCTCCCACAGGAAGCCCTGTCCGAGCTGCATGGAAACATGTACATAGAGGTGAGCATTTGCTGAAAGCCAGGCTTCGGGCATAATGAAATCCAAAGAGTGCTGACAGCCTTTATGCTTGCATCCAAATCTAGGTTTGCACATCCTGTACACCCAACCGTGAATATGTAAGAGTGTTTGATGTGACAGAGCGTACAGCTTTGCATAGGCACCATACTGGCAGAGTATGCCACAAATGTGGGGAACAACTAAGAGATACTATTGTACACTTTGGAGAGAAGGGAATCTTGCAGCAGCCCTTGAACTGGAAGGCAGCCACAGAAGCTGCAAGCAAAGCTGATGTGATCCTTTGTTTGGGGTCTAGCCTGAAGGTAAAGTGAGAATTATTTTTTTTCAATAGATAAATTTTGCACTATCTTTTGGTGAAATTGTGTCATCAATCTTCCTTTCAAAACAGGAATTCCTGCAACACACAGTTTCCCAGTACATTGTTTTCTTTTGTGCAAACTTTGCTGTGTTTCTTAATACTGCATTAATCAAACAACAGATAATTATTTCCTCATAATTTGCTAAGATGGGTAATTGTGACATTGCTAGTTTCTGAGTTCTGGTTATTTGCAAATTATCTGTCTTAGCAAGCACAAAATATCTTATGAGGGCTGAATTTACACAAAATTAGAAGAGTTGTTTTTAGATGTTTGAAATTAAAGCACCTTTTTATCCCTATTTTGGACCTATTTTAGTGGTATTGCTTTCTTCTTGCAGGTTTTGAAAAAGTACCCTCATTTGTGGTGCATGAACAAGCCACCCAGGCACCGCCCTAAACTCTACATTGTAAATCTCCAGGTGAGTATAAGCGGTACCATTTATGAACAGAACAGTTTACTTTGGCATGTTATATAGGTGAATGTGATTATGAGATCATGTGTTTATGAGATCATAAGGGAATGTTAGAAGAATGTATGCAGAAGGTCATGGGCCCAGGCATATCCAGTGAGAAGAAATAGATTTTGGCTTAAGGGTTAAAAAAGACTATTCTGCTTTTAAACTTGCGAAAGATGTTGTCACTTGAAGTAAGCAGTAATGGGGTACATCAGTCAGAGGTCTAGTCAGCTTTGTATTGCTGTGATACCTTTGTGGTACTTCTGGATTTGGAAACTGGGCAGGATTTATTCACTACATTTTCATTCTTCCTGATTGTCTTCCTTTGCAACTGGTATATAGAGACAATAATAATAATAATAATAATAATTATTATTATTATTATTATTATTTTATTTGTAACCCGCCCTCTCTCTCAGAAGGGACTCGGGGCAGTTTCTAAACATAAAACATAAAATTGGCAAACATTCAACACTATCAACTCAACATTAATAGAATTATATACATATAAATTAGAACACATTAAAAGACATTGGCTGATAATATAAATCAAACAGTCAGACATCATAGATTATATAGTCAGACAATTTAAACTGTATAAGACATAAAAATGGCTTTTCAATAAATTACAATAAAATATTCAAACTACCTTTGATTCTGAAGGAAAGACGCATAGCCATAAGCAGTAGTCATTGGTGCCCCGATCTTCCATGGATGATAAATAACAAAAGTGCTATCTTTTCAGCAAGGCATAAATGTGCTACTGGTATTCCTGCAGTGTAAAACTCCTGTAGAGCCTAAATTATATTAATTTGATGTAGTGGGACTATTCATTTAATGCATTGCATTGCAATTCTGTCTGCAGTGGACACCAAAGGATGACTTAGCTGTCCTGAAACTCCATGGGAAATGTGATGATGTGATGAAGTTGCTGATGGAGGAACTAGAACTTCCCATCCCTTCATATGACAGGTCAACAAAAATGTGTTTGGCTCTTGTTGCTACGTGTTGGTTTTCAATTTTCCTCCTTAGCATTTAAGATGCTTACCTTTGCTTACACAATATCTTATGCACCTTGTAATTAAGGCTAACTCTTATGGTGGCAGGGCTCAATTGCAGTTTATCTGAAGGTTGGAAAAGGCACATCAGCTTAGCCCTTTATTACAATCAGGGTGCTGATAAAGTGCTGGGTTTTACATTGGAATATTTTGTATGGCTGGGCTGTTTTTGACAAGGATTTATCTTTATGATTAGGACTCAGAGTAAGGAGCATGTAATCTCCAGTAGTGTTGCAAACTAGTATCACCTAATCATGAATTGCTCTGTAGGTCAAAGGATCCCATATTCTCCTTGGCTGTCCCTCTGCGATCTGAGGAAGAAAGCAGCCATAGCCGGAAGCCTGTGGCCCTAGCAGCAAGCCTCAATGAAGTGCCACTGGGAGAGCAGCAGCAGCAGCAGGAGACACCTGCCGGCCCATTCTCTGGAGGCTGGTTTGGCAGAGGCTGTGCAAAAGGCACCAAAAGGAAAAAACTGTCTTGATCATGGACATTTTTTTAACCTCAGGGACCAACTGAAGTTACTAAAATCAGGACAGAAAATGACATCTGCACTGAAATTGGCCAGAATTGCTGGGCTAACTGGAAAAACCACAGCTGCTATTTTCATAGAGGTTTTATATAATTAGCCTTTAAACAAACAGAGGCCAAAGCTTAGCTTGGTTTCTACTTTCTGATTGATAGGCTGGCATTTGATACTCAGGGATGCCAATTCATAATAATTATTAAAAAAAATATAGAGCAATAAAATGGTTGTGTGCTTTCATCCTCTCCCCTCCCCCAAATACAACTATGTTGTTTTGATGTTAAGTACTGCAAGTATCCCTTATAATCCCATGCTCATAATCCCATTCTCTGCGTTTACTTTGGATTTAATAATGCATCTGAGCAGAAGTCTGTTCCTAAACTGAAACTTGAAATGGCAGATCTCTGAAGGTTTTCCTTGTTGACACAAAGTGTAACGTAATACTAGGATTATGGGGTGGAAATAACAGTGGGGGTTACGGTACTCTGTTGACACAGGTGTTTCATGCTACCCCTTTGAGGTAAGCACATTGCCTTATCAGGAACCTGCCCAGATAACATGCTTCACCGAGTTATTTAAAAACAGTTTACTACAAGTCATGAATCCAAAATCCTTCAAAACTGTCCAAAAGGGTGACCGCGATGATGACTCAGTGTACGCAAATGCTGTTTCATGCACAACATATTTACAAAATTTTATACAATTACTTTTGGACAATGTGTGAGCAGGTAATTTTGGATTGGGCCTTGGGTCTCATGGCCAGGAAATCTCATTAGGCACATACAGGCAAATAGAATCAAAGAGTTGGAAGAGACCTCGTGGGCCATCCAATCCAACCCCCTGCCAAGAAGCAGGAAAATTGCATTCAAAGCATTCCTGACAGATGGCCATCCAGCCTCTGTTTAAAAGCTTCCAAAGAAGGAGCCTCCACAACACTGAGAGTTCCACTGCTGGACGGCTCTCACAGCCAGGAAGCTCTTCCCAATGTTCAGATGGAATCTTCCTTCTTGTAGTTTGAAGCCATTGTCCTGCGTCCTAGTCTCCAGGGCAGCAGAAAACAAGCTTGCTCCCTCCTCCCTATGAATTCCTCTCATGTATTTATACATGGCTATCATGTCTCAGCCTTCTCTTCTTCATGCCCAGCTCTTTAATCTGCTCCTCATAGGGCTTGTTCTCCAGAACCTTGATCATTTTAGTCGCCCTCCTCTGGACACACTCCATCTCTCTTCGACTGTGGTGCCCAGAATTGGACACAATATTCCAGGTGTGGTCTAACCAAGGCAGAATAGAGCATGGGTAGCATGACTTCCCTGGATCTAGACACTATACTGCTATTGATGCAGGCCAAAATCCCATTGGCTTTTTTTGCCGCTGCATCACATTGTTGGCTCATGTTTAACTTGTCCACGAGGACCCCAGGATCTTTTTCACACATACTGCTCTCGAGCCATGCGTCCCCCGTTGTTATCTTTGCTTTTCGTTTTTTCTGCCTAAGTGGAGTATCTTGCATTTGTCCCTGTTGAACTTCATTTTGTTAGTTTTGGCCCATCTCTGTAATCTTTTAAGATCGTTTTGAATAGAGGTCTTCCAACATAGGAAATCCAAAATACTTCTGGTGCTAACCTATAATGTCGTAACTATTTTATTTTTAATACTATATTAATATTTCTATGTTGCCGGTTTAATAATGGGCTAGCCCAGGCACGGGCAAACTTTGGCCCTCCAGGTGTTTTGGACTACAACTCCCACAATTCCTAACAGCCTACCGGCTGTTAGGTATTGTGGGAGTTGCAGTCCAAAACACCTGGAGGGCCGAACTTTGCCAATGCCTGGGCTAGGCACATATGAAGAGGAAACGCGCCGCGCATGCGCGGTACTAAAGGGAGTGGGTGAAGGCAAAGCATCCACCTGTCAGGAGGCGGTTTGGGTGGGTCGCGGGAGCGCCGGGATTTTGCAGGCAGGGAGAACTGGCAGGTTAGTCCCCCTCGATGTAGCCAGTGCGGAGCCGACAGAAAGAAATGGCGCAATCATAAGAGGGAAAGGGGGGGCCCTGTTCCTCGCCTGAGGAGTGCCGGTCACGTGACAGGCACCGAAGATGGCCGCCCTCTCGAGCGCTTCGGCGGTTCCGCGGTCACGTGACGGGGGGCGGGCCCGGCTCCTGACAGCGCCGAGGTCAAGGCAACAGCTGAGAGTCCGGCATTCACTCGCTCGCCATGCTGCGGAACGGAGCCGCCGGAGCCTCTTCCCCTGCCAGCCACGCCGCCACCCGGCCGGTCCGCGTCTGGTGCGACGGATGGTGAGTGCCGAGGGGAGGGGAAGGAGAAGGTGAAGGGGAGAGGAAGCTGCCTCAACGCTTCCATGGCAACCGATGCCTTGCCGTTTAGGGGGAGCGCGCGGCTCGCGTCCCCATGGCAACGCCACCTAGGCCGCGCCTCTTGGGGCGCCTGAGCAGCTCCGCGCTTGCTTTCCCTCAGGGCTCCGTCCCCAGAGTGAGGCACCCCGAGGAGGAGGCTCCGGGAGGGGCTGGCTTGCGTCCATGTGGGAGTTGGGTGTTGCCCATCAGCATCTGCTGGAGAGAGAGCCCGAAGCGCCCCCAGCTCGCCACTACGGGATCCCCAAGCTCTCTGAAGCAGATTGGGCGCCACCCCGTCTGCTTCATCACTTTATCCACTTTAAATCAGCTTTTAGTGAGGCTGTTAAAGGCTCCTCCTTAAACTACAAACCCCAGAATGCTGCAGGCATTTTAAGTGGATTCATTATTTAGTGTGTCACTTGGCGCTTCTTGCTTCTTTCTAGCCTGCTACTGAGGCGTCTTCCGGATCCTCCTCTTAACAGCCCGCCCTCCCCCTGTTTCATGCGAGAGACTTTGTGCCCCCCGCTCAGTGTGCCTAGTTCCCCGATGCTTCCTACTAGCACAGACTTGTCAACAGACCTGAGCATGCGCAGTGCGGGCCTCGGGGATCCTCTGAGCGTCAGGGGTTGGGACAGACTGCAGAGAGACGAAGCCAGGCTGTTGCCCTCCCTGCCGGTGGTAGGTGGGCACCGGTGGCATGACTTCCCCCTTCCCCTATTGGCTTGGCCCTAAAGCAAGCCAGTCTTATGTCCTAATAAACCCGTTATCCCTTCTGAAGGGACTGAGTGTTCTTTCTACGATGTGGAAAGACCTTTGGAGCTTTAGAACAGAGTCATAAATACCCCACGGAGAGGTGCTTTCAGGTTGTTCTGTGACCTGAATTCTCCTTGTTTACAGGGAGGGGTATATTTAGTTATAAAATGATATAGATCCGTGTCTATCCCTCCTGCTTTAGATTGTCCCTTATTGTCATAGGCGGAGTTTAATGATCCCGAATGATATTTGCCTCAGCCTAATGAGATCACATGGCTCTGTCATGTCAGAATTTTGCAACTTTCTGATTACTTCCTTTCTTTACAACACACCCCAAGATACCAAGTTCATTTGCTGTCTGGTGTATCTTTTGAACTTTTCCTGTTATAATTGGCACTCCTGGAGAAGTGTGGAGCCATTTATATTGTGTCTGTGGCCCCTTTCACACAGCTGAATAAAATCCCACGTTTTCTGCTTTGAACTGGAATATATGGCAGTGTGCACTTAGATAACCCAGTTCAAAGCAGATATTGTAGGATTTTCCGCTTTGATATTCTGGGTTATATGGCTGCATGGAAGGGCCCTGGGTCTCTCTTTCCCATGACTTTTCCTCCGTTTTTCAGAACATAGATGAATGTGCAAAATATGTCAGTCATTTTTTTATCTACTGTAGAACATTCCAGACATTTCATGTTGGTGACACAGTTTTTAGACAAGCATCATTTTAAAACACTTTGATTCACTTTTATTTACAAACCAGAGGTTAAAGCAACCCCTTATAAAAGATACAGACACATACATAAACTGTATAGGAGCATAACATATCTCATGAAACCTTTCATTTATATTTATATATGTGTTTTATAGCTTATTTCACATAGACATAGAGGTCTCTCATTATGTTCATGTATCACACCTTCACATTACAGCCATCACACTAATGTATCACAACACAGTTTGGAAAACTTTGATTTACTGGATCCTGTATATATGAGCTCCACATAAATACTCATTAGAATATTACTAATAATACTGACTACATGCTGTCAGATGCTTCTGTTTGAATACTGAATCTGAAAAAAAACCAGATCATCTTTCTTTTTAAAAGTTATGTACAATATTTGTGTTCTGGCCTTGTGTTCAGGAGAATGGGAGATTATACTTCTTTTTTCCCTTCATAACAATTATGAGCTGCTACTACTAGGTAAATTAAGATATAACATAGTGAATGGCTGGAAGACACCCAAAAGTGTTTTTGATGAAATTTGAATTTAGGGATGTTTTCTCAGGAATTTATGTTATTCACTCATACTTTTGTTATGAGGAATCTAGGGCCCCATGTACACTGCTATTTGACACAGCTTGAAACTGCATTGTATGGTCAGTGTAGATGCATATAATGCAGTTAACCTGTTTTATTTGAATTTACACTTTTTTTTGTCGTGTCAGGAGCGACTTGAGAAACTGCAAGTCGCTTCTGGTGTGAGAGAATTGGCCATCTGCAAGGACGTTGCCCAGGGGACCCCCGGATGATTTGATGTTTTTATCATCCTTGTGGGAGGCTTCTCTCATGTCCCGCATGAGGAGCTGGAGCTGATAGAGGGAGCTCATCCGCCTCTCTCCAGATTCGAACCTGCGACCTGTCGGTCTTCAGTCCTGCCGGCACAGGGGTTTAACCCACTGCGGCACCAGGGGCTCTGAGTTTACACTGACCATATATTGCAGTTTCCTACTGCATTATATAGCAGTGTACATTGAGTTACCTAGGTTACCACTTATCTTATTTATTTTTATTTTATTCCTTTTATCTTCTAATGCCTATTTGTTTGAGATGGTTTGGTTCAGGACAGAATTGTAATACAGTCCTTGCAGGTTGTTTAGCACTATGCTTATCATATCATTTGAAGCAGTGCTACTTGAGGTGACCATTCATAAATTCCATTTTGAATTTTGTGGTTATCGCCATTTCATTCACTTCATTAAGTTGTGTCACTCTTTCCATTGCTGGTTTAAAAGATAAATTAAGCACTATATTGCAGTTATGCTTTTGAAACATTATCACTGGTGGCTGGGCCAGAAACCATAACCTTGTGAGGATCATCTTTGCATTTAATTCTGGGCATCGCAGTTCAGTGGCAAATAAGAGAGTATTATTATCACATTATAGAATAGTGCCTCTTGAGCCATCTGATGCGGGGGACCAGCAACTGCCATAGCTAATGTGCCAGGAATTGATATTGTACTTGTGCCCACTGACTGCAACAGTTCTTTTCTGAAAACATGCTTGCATACCAGTATGAATCCACAAACCACCTCTTTGAGTATTTGAGTAGTGTTCTAGAGAACTGCATATATATGGATATTGCACTTTCTTCCTGGCAGTCCAAAAAGCACACTTCTTGTTCAACCCTATTTCTTAATACCTAATTCTCAGGTTTCCCACCCCTTCCATATCACACTATATCCTACAAATTAAAATAAAAAAGCTTGATAAGATGCTGAAATAGTCTTTCAAGTGTCTTTAGTCAGGTTGGAAAATAACTGTTCAGTTTAGCAATATTTTGGTGACCATGAGAGATTTCACTGGGATGCAAAGGTTGGAGGAAGAGAAGGGGTTGGAGGAAGTCTAGACTATGGAACTATTATATTGTGAGACTCGGGATGAAAATGCAGATATGGGAAAAGTTTCCTTTTATTACGAAATGAAACTTTGCCTTAAGGGTAATGTTTTGGTGGTGATTGCTTTGGGGCAGAAAGTCAGATCAGAGTCACAAGTGGATTTTTGATTTCCCATTTTCTAGAGCAGTGGTTCTCAACCTGTGGGTTCCCAGATGTTTTGGCCTTCAGCTCCCAGAAATCCTAACCGCTGGTAAACTGGCTGGGATTTCTGAAAGTTGTAGGCCAAAACACTTGGGGACCCACAGGTTGAGAACCACTGGCCTATATAGTGAGGATGGATAATCAAAGAAAAGCACCAGCCTCTTGCATGTGTGCCCTTGTCTCTGGGCATGGTAGTCATTGAAGGAGTCTACCTAAATACCTAAAGGCAACAAATCCCATCAGATTTTGTTTGCTCAGCAGGACCAGCCTTGAATAGGAGACCATCAACAAATACCAGATGTTGTAGGCTTTCAGTGGAAGGCACTACCAGAAGTGCCTCTTTGGATTTTTGCCTAAGTAAACTGTGAAGTCAGCTCTGTCTTCTCCTACCCACTTCTTCAGTTTCCCCTATTTATAAGTTTTCCCAATAGAGTAGATTCCTTCCTTTGTATTAGTTTTGGGTGGAGCATAAAAACTCCTAGAGGCCAGCGTTAGTTGGTCTATTCCATTTGCCAGTATACAGCTCCTTTGCTGGACTCCTCCTTATTTTGCAACAGAACTACAGAGAATAGAGACTTGGGAATTGTGTGGTAATCCTGGGCTGAAGCAATCCAAAAAACGGGCATCCTTAGCACCTGCATTTAGCAGTATCCATATATCAGCAGTCCAAGAGACAACAGAAGCTTTTGACCAGCTTAAGCTTCACAAGGAAGAAGATTGAGACAGTATATAACCATAGCTTTGCACCAGAGATAGGAAACTTTCAAAGATTTCAGAGAGATGACTGCAACCAGCAAAATCTCCTTTTGTAATGTATTGTTTCAAGTTATCCTATAATAGTCCGTGACAGATTTAACCCTTTATTCATCTTGTTTTCAGTAAACTCGTTTTGGTTATCTTTTTGCCTTGCCTAAAGTGCCTCTGAGTGTTAAGGGTCTCAATCTTAACAGAAGGCATACAGATAGCCCCCGAGTAAAGCCAGACACTATAGTTTTTTTCCCAAAGGCTCGGGCGTGCCATCTCATAAACCCTATCCAATTCATAGGGTTGCCATAAATTAACAGATGATTTGAAGGCACAAACATACTTGTTCAGTGGTGATCCCTGGACCAGTGCTGGTCTCCAAGCCATCAAATCTCAGTTCCTCGCAAGTCTGTAGGAGGAAAAATAACACAAACTTGAGACACAGTACCAGTCCCTGACACATGGATAAATATTATCATTCCTTTCAAAGAAGGTCAATTGAGAAACACTGAATTAAGAAACACTTAATACATAGTTTCTATGCTAATGACTTCACTCATAAATATTTGTACTGTATTTGTTGTCCCATTCAGTGTAACATTTCTTGCCATCTGGCTCTGTTCACTCATAGTAGCAACTTGGATAATACTGTTAAGAACTGAAATTGATTGTGTAAGCAGTGTCAGGAGAGCAGCATTCCTCATGACTAAGTGCAAATCAGAACAGGCAATGCCAGTTTCTATTAGCAGTCTCAAAGACTTTATTAGAAATCTATGTTGTCTTCTCTCACACATTCTAAGACATCAGCACAGGAACAGCATGTTGTTATCGAAGGAAGGCCCATCATTTTAAAGGAGACTCTCTACTCTCAATAACAATAAATTTCAGCAATAATTCAAGAGCTAGGGAGAGGTCTTGCATACCAAGATTTAGTGGGGTAGAGATAGGTAATTACAGAAAAGTGGGAACTTACTGCATGTGTGGCCTTGACTCTAGGCATGCTCCCGACTGCATCGCTGCTTCCCTGCCTCTGTTGTTGATTTTCTAGGAAAAAATGCAAATGGTGCTTGGAACTTCTCCATGGTAACCGCCTTAGTAGTTATGTGTCTGTTGAAAAGTAACCCACAATAATGCTGCACAGCACCAAGGCCAGTTCTAGGTTGCAATAGAAGCCACTGTTGCTGACTATTTGATCTGCCTCTAGCTCACTTGCCATCTTCTGGTTTGGAGTGGGATTAAACCAGAAGAAGGCCTATTCCCTTCAAGATGTTTTCTTGCTTGTTTTGTTAATTTGTAATACATATTGAAATAATTTTTGCTTTCATAATAGCTGTTTTAAAAAATGACTGTTTCCCCCCAGTTTGAGATAAAAAAAAGTTCTAAGAATGTTTTCCTGTTTCATTCTAGTAATATAAGGTACCTTCTTCTTTTTACTTGTGAGGTATAATGTTTATATAATGTGTTCTTCCTTGTTCCCATATCACCCACCAATCTGCCCTGTTGTCCCTGTAATAATTTCTTATCAAGAAAAGTGAGGCTGAACCAATTTGCAATGAAAACACAACAGTGGAAAGCAAAGAAAGGTGCATGGGTTTTCCATAATGTAGATTGCTGCAGGAGTGAGTAACAATGCGTGTTGCACTTGTAAAGGACATTATACATAACCTGGGTATAAAATATTAATCATGTAACGGCTTTGTTTTATTGTTTTGCAGTCACTTAAAGGGATTTTGGAGGGAAAGGGGTTTTTCTAGGTCTGCCTACATATAGTACATGAGTTGAAGGCCTAAGAAAAAAGAAGCTTCATCTGGGCCCAGATACTAATTTTCTTTGTAGTTTCTTCAGTAGCTTCCCTTTATCTCTGTATCAGCCCTTCCAAGGAGGGAACTACTTTAATCAATAAGTGCTTGTTATGAATAAGCGCGTGTCTGTGTACTATATCTACACATCTATGTCCACTTATATTGCAGAGACAATTAATATACAATACAATACATAGTATTATGCTAGCAACTACTTCTTTATAACAACGCATTCTTTGGAGATGACAGTTTACAACAGGGAATCAGTGAAGTAAGGTGCATACCTTTTCCCCAGTGACCTTTTTCTCCCTGGAACAACTTTTCACCTGTACTTTTCCATCAAAGCAAACATCATCAGTTTCTAAACATTTATCTGACATTCCACAGGAAAATAATATTGAGGGGAGTTGTGTCTCATGGGAAGAGTAAGAAGTAGACAAAACTTTAACTGCTTCTTGCCAATTCTCCATTGCAAATTTCACTCTCCCATTGTTACTTTGCAACAGAAAGTGTCTTTCTGGCTAGCTTTTCAGATGGCTGCATTGTAATACTGTACTGTTTGCATTGTCTGATCTTCACAGAAATAACACACTGGGAACTTTTAGAAAATCAGTGCCTACCTAAAATATTTTCTGTTTTTGGCTGTCCAGTTTTCACTTGCAGTATTGATTTCATACAGAGATCCAGAAATGTAGCAGAAGTCTATACAACCAATAATAATGCACTCAATGGACCCTAATATAGATAAGTTCATTCACCATATTGCGAGTCTTTTGTTATTGAAAAATAATCCAGAGATTCTGTAGCTATCACCATTGTTAAAATAATTTTAGATATCCTTGAGGTAGTAGTTTTTCAAGATCAAAATGTATTGTGACTACACACTTATGACTGTCTTTGGAATGAAGGACCCAATTTATTAAAATTTTTAGCATTTGCAGTTTTTCACTTAGCAGGAATCGAAGTGATTTCTGTTTCTGTGGAGAGTATGTAACAGTGGGCAAAGTACAGGGAGATGTTTTTGAGAAACATAATAACTGCTTCTGAGAAAGCAACTCTTAAATTAACATCGTTTGTTGTGGTTATGCGTGCTTTCAAGTCATTTTTGATTTATGGTGACACCAATTGGACCCTATCATGGGGTTTCTTGGTAATATTTGTTGAGAAGGAACTTGCCTTTGCTGTTCTCTCTCAACCTGCCTCTGAGACTGAGAGACTATGAATCCAGTGAGTTTCCATGACTGAGCGGGGATTTGAACCCTCATCTTCAGAGTCATGGCCCAATGTTCAAATCAATACAACCTGCTGGCTCTTCAACATTAATGTACCTAGTTACAAATAAACCATGTTCAGATTCCTGCCTCATTCAGGAATTATTGTGTAGCTGAGTGCTACCTAGCTCAACTGACACTTCGTGTGGTGTTTTTTTATATATTGCACAGGAAAGTCTTAAGAAAATAATGAGTACCATACCATTCTCACAAACCCTCTTGTCTTTTTATATAGCTACGACATGGTACATTATGGGCACTCCAACCAGCTGCGTCAGGCTCGTGCAATGGGAGATTATCTGATTGTGGGAGTCCACACAGATGGTAAGGAAATTATTGCATTTTTTGTCTGTTTCAGAAACATTCCTGGCAAGGGAACAATTACTCAGAACATAGGTTTCGACTGTGCCAATATCTACAGATTTGCAGTGCAGTCTTATTCACAGTTACACCATCTTTACTACAGTTCAATTGATTTGTATTAGAGAAAATGAAGTTGCATGATAGGTTCACTTTCAGGTGAGCCGAATATAGAGGACTTGTAAAGATAGTGTAATTTAAGACTGCATATTTACACATGAAGATTCCCTCCTGCTGTTTGTAACAGAAAATTGTTTCCCTTTTCATTCAAACCTTTTCTCAGAAATAAAGTTCAGTGATAACATTAACCAAGACTAATTAAATATATTCTAAATACTGTGCTGCTTCCCTCAGAACACCGTCCCCTACATTTGGAAATAAATAATTTCACTTTCTCTTGTTCTGAAAAAAATAAATGAATTGGCTATGATAGTATCAGAGATGTTTTAAGAGTAGAGAGTCAGGTAGAAGCTGGGACTATGTGTATGCTAGTATTTAGAGTGTTATGTAGTCCAAATTTTCTTGTTTTTAGAATATAGCACCACATAACTTTACCCTTCCCCCCCTCTCCCCATTGAGAATGTCAGAAATTGAAGTACAAGAAGTATCCATCAAGGTGCCAATTTAAAATAGCACGGGAGTGTATTTGTTGCATGGAGGTAAACCTCCAAATTATAATTTTTGGCTCATATGGAATTTCTCACATTTTTTCTAATAACATATAAGGGGAAAACTTAACTGCATAGTGGGTAGAAATGTAATCATAAAAATGCTTCTCAGTCTTTTGGTTCAGAACCACCAACAGGAAGATAATATTGTGGGTTCTTTGTACAAAGCAGAACAACTTCTTCCAGTCAGTCCTAGCCTAGTTTCTGAGGAAACAACAGCCATTCATATACGAGATGCAGCCTTTATTGACATACAAACCAATCAACAGGAGTTGTATGCCAAAATACATTACACATAAACATTGTTCGCTCCCATAAGGTGTTAGTATATTGGTTTGTTTCTCTCTGAGATACCCATTCCAGGATCAGAAGTATTTTACCAAATATTAGTTCCACCAGAAAATGATGGTGGTGGGGCTAGAAAAAGCATAATGGCACTCTACAATGTCTGCTTGAGTAAAAGGCACAAGTGGAAACTTCAAGCTTTCAGAAAGTGACAGCATGGAGGGATGAAATTGTAGAAACAGAACCTAATAACAGTAAATAAAATGAAGTCAGAAAGGGGGGAAATCCAATGTCTATTATTTTTATGAGATATTTATCATAGAAGCTTATAATTAACCATAATTATATGGCATCTAATTCAGTATATAAATACAAACATTACTCTGTCTCAAACTTTGAGTTTTTGATAGCTGGAGAGGGGCAGTTGTGCAGCCTGTGCACTACTCAGAGGTTCAAAATAATTTGGATGCCTATCTGCCACTTCTCACTTGGGCCATGGCTTACGGAGCATGGCAGAAAAGCCCAGCTCTATAAATTGTCCATGATCTTATTAGAGTTCATAGGGCTTTGAACTACTATTCTGTTTTATTATTATATTTATGTATACTCTGCTTTATCTCTCCCAAAGGAGGCTCAAAGCGGCTTGACATAAAAGCATTAGCATACAATTTAAAATATACAAATATGCAAACATCAAAACAAAATTAAATATAAACAGTATTACAAATTCACAGTTAAAATCCATTAAAACATATTCAAAGTTAAAAATCCTAAGCTGATGGCAAACACTGCTAAAAACAAATCAATAAATATTCTTAGATATATAAAATAATTTTCTTTACGGAACAAGACTTGCTGCTTCTCTTTTCCACCTGAATACTGCTTGGCCTGAAAAATAGACATTCCAAAGATCTCTCAACCCTCTATTTCTTTCCCTCCCTTGAAACCTTGTGACAAAAGGATCTGGGTTTTGTCTTGGTACCCTGAATCCTTACCATCCCTATATGAGTTTTTTCTACTCTGAGGTTGAGCCATTTGCTTCTTGAGGCTGAAGTGACAACCAGCTGATGCTCCTCTTGCTCAGGCCACATCACCCCACCATCATCATACATTAATTCAAAGCCAAGAAGCTTGCTTTGTCTTGTTTCAGTCCCCGCCCCCATAATCACACGTACCCTGCATGGGATTTTCAGCACTGTTGCATCTCTTTTCCTAGTTATGCAATCTCGGCAAAGTAACATGGCAAAGGCAAACCACAGCTACAGCAATTGCACATATGCCCAGCTGAGATGATGCAGTTGACTTTCCCCCCTTTGCACCATTGTGGATAGGCTCCTTGGTATATCAGGGAGATGGAAAGAGGTTGGCAAAACCACTGGGGCACTGCCACATTTTGATGGGAGTAGATGCTTTTATTCCTGGACTCAGGCATCAGGTTATGTAGTTAGTCTGACCCTAAACTTTGTCCATTCTTTTGATATTTCACCTTGCTCTGCCAGTATTTTTCTGCGCTCTCTCTTTAGCCATGACTGCTTGAAACAGCACAAGAGGTTGACACTAACCAGGTGTTCTCTTCTCTTCATCCCAGAGGAAATCTCTAAGCATAAAGGTCCTCCTGTCTTCACTCAAGAAGAGAGATACAAAATGGTGAAAGCTATTAAGTGGGTTGATGAGATTGTGCCAGGAGCGCCTTATGTTACAACACTGGAAACTCTGGACAAATACAACTGTGACTTCTGTGTACATGGAGGTGAGCCCATGAGTGTCTTCTTTTTTGTAACCTGGTATCTTTACACAGTGAGAGTGGCTGTGCTTAAGTGTGGTTCATATGCTAAAATAAAGAGACGAACTGTTTCTATATATCTTCTAGTAAATCTCATGCTTGTTCTTTACCCTAGATTATAACAATTCTACTAACATGTGTAATAAAGCCATAAAGTTCTGGTTGGATAGCTGATCGGATGTCTCATGTTTTAGAAAAGATAGAGTGGAGGCCAATGCTGTTTACAGAATCTCACTTTTTCTAACAACCCTACAGACTGATCCCTTTCATGATACAGTACAATCCCAATATCCACCCATGGTTTCACTTACCATGCCCAACACAATATGTCCTCTTTAGACATTTTCTAGCTCCCACAGAGCGACTCTATAGTATTCTTGTCCCAGAAATCCTTCATTTAAAACAAGGTTCATAGTTATATGTGGTTTTTGCGTATCTATGTGAAGTTCAGGAACCTATCCTGTGAGGATCCAGGTGTCATGCTGTGCAATGGTCTTCATGAAGCTATTTCTTTTCTAGGTGGGGAAGAGTATGTAATAAAGTTGTTCCTATCCCCCACATTCACAAGTACATTGTGTGACTTTTGAACTCCCCAGGCAGATCCCCAACTTTACAATAAGGATATGGTGCTCTTTTTCTTTATAGATGATATCACACTTACAGCAGATGGCAAAGACACTTATGAGGAAGTGAAGAATGCTGGGAGATATAGGTAAAGCTTTACTTCTTGCTGCTGTTGATCTCTTCAGAATCCCTGCCTGTTTCAGAATAATGATGAATTGCTTAAATGCTCCGTAAACCTATCTTTTTTGCAGGTATAACTTGCTCTTCTTCCATAGAGTTAAAATGTACTGTCTCAGATTATTTTGCTTTGTTTAAAATGTTTTAAAGTGTTTTGATTATATGCCTTTAAAACAGAAATTGTCATTTAATTGTTTATAGCTATGGTAAAATAAGACCTTAGTTATATTTGTATTTTAAATTACTATAAGCCACTTGGGCCTCATTCTGGGAGAATGATAAAGTATAAATTAAATAGATAAGACGTCAATTTCCTTCTGACCATTCTCTGGGGCTTTTTCTCTTTCTTCTTTGTCTCTTGCTTCAGTCACTATGGTGTATTTTGGTGCATATTTAAGGCAGCAAGCAAAGGCTAATTTGAAGACACTATGAATATTATTGAGTAGTCATTACTAAGGTCTTTGTCTTACTCTGAGCTTGTCTTATTGCAGGGAATGTAAGCGCACCCAGGGAGTATCTACTACAGACCTGGTTGGCCGTATGCTGCTCATGACCAAAGCCCACCACAGCAACATTGTGAGTTAAAGGGAAGGGTGGAAAGTTTGAGGGAGCAAGGGACCACTTGACAAATATAACATATTCCTGTGTGAGAACCAAGGATGAAATAGGAGCCCTCTTCTGTGTCCCAGCTATGGGGGCAATTCAAGATAGATGGACATGAGGGCCTTCTCGGGGGAAACTTGCAGAAGTCCATTGTTCATCAAGGAAGTGGGTCTGGTATGCCATAGTTGTTCTACCCATTCCCATGTCTTCTAAAATGTTTTTAAAATATTTTCATGGTCAAAACTGATTGGGATGGTATGCTCTTCAACTTCAGGAGAATATCCTAATCAGCAAACTTGGCTGTTGTCCATTCACTTTTGGGTAGTACAAGAATATCACTATATCAAAACACCCGAGAGAAACTAGTGTGATTAATTTGGATGTTGCCTTGGACAACATGTAGCATCTCAATTTGGCAAGATATAAAAGACCTCACAGTTCAGCCTAAAAGCGAACCTCAATGCAGGGACCGGAAAGATGCTGCATGCTGGCCAACACTGAGGTATTCCTCATGGTTGTTACTGTGGTTCCAATCAAGAGATTGGGGAAGGAAGCTTGCTACATTTGTATATCTCTTCTTTAAAGTCTTTGAGATTAGCTAAGAAACAATCCAGAAGTAGAAAACATCTGGGAACTTAGCATTTAAGGAGCTTAATTGTGTGTTGTTTTATTGTTAATGTTTCGTTAGTTTATTGTCCATGTTTTATTTTAATTGCTTGTATTGTTGTTATTATTGCTTGTATTGTTGTATTTGGGCTCGGCCTCATGTAAGCCGCACCGAGTCCCTTGGGAGATGGTAGCGGGGTACAAATAAAGTTTATTATTATTATTATTATTATTATTAATAATAATAATAATAATAATAATACTTTACCCTGCTTTCCAATAAAACCATTTGGATTCCAAGCCACATATTGCCTCTTACTCCAAAAAGAACTCTTGCCTTTTGACAAAACACATTTCTTGTTGGGTTGCTATTGGAGGTCATACTGGCACCAATGTTTATTTCTTTCCAGTGCCAAGTGGAAACATGGAATTTTCTTAAAGCCTTTTTGTGGGACGAAATGCACATGGTTTTACATTCTAGTTTTAAAGTTATTTTAATAGTTGTCTTTATGATATATTTCATCTTGTTTAAATTATTTATGGTTTTAATTTGGAAGTGTATAATGTGTATAATGTTCACAGCATGTGATCCTATGTACAGGTTATAAATAAATAATGGATTGCATGAGGGAGTTCCTATAATGCTAAGGGCTTCCGATCTGAGAATCCTCTCTGGACAGATTGCAGGAATGTTTTGGAGCTTTCATGGCTCTTACTGCTCATTGCTGTGATGTGTACTGGGATTGGAGTTGCTTAGCAGAACCTTTTTAGAAAGCTAGTGCCAAAAGCAAAAGAAAAGGCATACCTTTGGTAGATTTGCCTTTGAAATGTGTATGGGGTCTTTTTGTTAGTGTTTAGATCTTTTGGTTGTATGGATGATTAGAAAAGAACATTCTTGTTGTGGATAGCACAGACAGCAATTGGCGGGAGACGCTGGTTGAAAGGCCGGCATTGGAACTGGAGCCCAGAAGTGTCCAGCAGCTCCTTCAACCAAGCCCATGGAAGTAACTAGAGCCAATGGAAGTAGCTACAACTCCTCAGCCTGCAGAACAAGTTCAAGCAAGCTCCTCTGAGCAGGCTGAAGAAGGGCTAAGTGTCCCAGCTTTTATGGACCTGCGAAGAGAGAAGGCGCAACTTTGCAAGTCTTTGAGATTAGCTAAGAAATAAACCAGCAGTAGAAAACACCTGGGAACTTGGCATTTAAGGAGCTTAAGTGGGGCATTTTGTTGCTGGCTTCAACATGAGTGCCTGGAGCTATGACTTCGGATTCTTGCTATTTGGTAGTTGTGATCTCTGGACTTATTCTTGGATATTAGCTGTTGGATACTGATTTAACCACGAACTCTGGAGTCTCTTGTATTCAACTCTTGTCCTTTGAATGGACATTTGGCTACCCTGTTGGTGAACTCCCTGCTGTTAACTGGGGTCAAGGCTTTTGACAATTCCTTCAGGAAGGAGTGTTTTTATTTTTTGTTTTTTTGGACGAAACACATGGGTTACAAATTAGGATGTTCAAGCAGGTTAGATCCTTGTGTGGCAATCTTAGATTGTAACAGTTCTTCAGATGGACAGTGTAAGTTGTCTTGGAGATCCACTTGAGAGTATAGAGGGAAATTTGAATTTCACCTCGTGTCTCGTGTGGCTAAAGATGGAAGTCCACAGTGCTCTATTGAACAATTGCTACACTAATTTCAGCTAAAAGTCTATCATTAGGTACATTTAAAATGTTTGGTGGGCAAATCTGACTGATGGTGGCTGTGCCCTATCAAATACCTGGCCCTGCATTCCTTTTTAATTGGCTAGTGAGAATTTTTGCTATTTATATTTTCTCCTTCAGGTTGAAGACATGGATTACCGGACACATGCAGACAACCTTGGGAAGGTGAGTTCTGCCTACAACACTTGTAACTGAAGCCTGTGACCAGGCCAGTGCTCACTATCCTGTTTCTGCTGTTTTACTCTTGCTTTCCTATGCTATGATAAACCACAAGCAAACTACGGTTAATTGAGTATGGATGGAGTTTAATGTTGTGTATTGTAGCCATTCAATGATTTGCTCATAAACAAAGTGTGTTTAAGAACCACAACTGAACAAGTTCATATCCAAACTGACTACAGCCATTTTGACTGGTTGCCAAGTCATGGGGTTGTCTGATGGACACACATGTTTCAAGAAATTAACTGCAGGCATGGAGAGTTTTAACCCAAACATTTCCTTGGGCCCTTTACTTTTGCCTATGTGTTATAAGGAAAATACAGCTCCTCTGACCTTTTATACCTGTATTTCCAAAGAATGTCATTCCTGTATACTTCAGTAATGTCATGGGACAGCAAAGAACCAGATACAAGCTATGGTTGCCTTCTTGCACAACCCACTGATAGATCAAAACATATGGAAGGAATGGGCGGGTTGTAACCTGGCAATCCTCATAGACAGGCAAGCCCCCTGATATTAGTTGTTCACATTATGAATATATTATTTGGATGACCATGTCATTTTGGAGAAGTTCTAGAGGAGCACATCAGAACAGCTTAGCAATCGGGGATCTTTGTGAATTATTATACTAGTTTCTAGTCCTGCCAATACTGATAAAAATAACTCTTTGGGTTCTTGTGTTATGTTTGGAATGACACATCGGGGATGCTAGGCGCTGGGGCCCCGAGTCGGCGCCGTGCTCGCGCTCCACTCTTTGGGTTCTTGTGTTATGTTTGGAATATCTTCAGCACCCAGTAACTTCAACATGCCAATGCCTTAAATCAAGAAACAGTTTTCTAAGCTCTACAGAGATATTTGCAGGAACACCTCAGCAAGCAAGAGTCCAAAAGTGGCAGGCTAAAACACGGAACCTCAAGCCATGGCTGATACCGAATGAGAGACTTCCTCCTGGGCAAACAGAATCCTGGGCAACTTGGAAAGTGCTGAACAGACTGTGCTCTGGCACCACGAGATGCAGAGCTCACCTTAAGAAATGGGGCCATAAAGTGGAGTCCACGACGTTCGAATGTGGAGAGCAAACCACAGACCACCTATTACAATGCAGTCTGAGCCCTGCCACATGCACAGTGGAGGACCTTCTTATAGCAACATCAGAGGCACTCCCAAGTGGCCAGCTACTGGTCAAAGGACATTTAATATAATGTCAGGTTTTAAAACATTGTGTTTTTAAATACATTACAACTGTACCCTTGGTTTGCTTCCGACATGATAAATAAATAAATACCCAGTTCCCCTTTGATTATGCTGGAAATGATAGTGTCTTCAAAAAAGTAACTGCTTTGAGTGGATCATCTCTGATCTCAAGGAAATGGCTGTTTGGCATTAGGGTTGAGATGCCCTCGCAAATGATGGACATATAGCTGCAGAAGCAGTACCTAGTTCTGTCACATGGGGGAGCTAAGCTTCCATTCTGTTCTCAATATTTTGTAGCACTTGATCATGGGTTAATTAGAGTATTTGGAGCTTTAAAAATACAAAAGCTTTGATAAAAAGCAAAATAGTAAATTAATATGCAGAATCAGGCAAAATTTATCACTGTATTTGTCTCATCAGAGATAAGGCACTTGATAGAATAGTCAGTAATGCACAAAGTTGTTAGTTACATTAAGAAGACACAGCCAGAGCAGTGGGGCACATGACAGTTTTTATTATGCTTCTTAATCAAAACAGATTCATTTCTTAGCACAGTAACTGGCCAATTTAATTCATAGTACTTCATGAGCACAAAAAGAAAACTCTGCTCAATATTCCTGTAGCCTGAGTTTCAATTAGCTTGAGTTTCAGCTGATACTTCAGTTTCTGGTGTCCTTTCCTTTCATTCTTCCTTCAATATGTCACAAAACTATTAACCTATAGTTATTAAATTTCCAAGAAGGAAATATGAAGGCCAGAAACTATTTTTATCTTTGTTATGATCAAATCATTTTCAAAGGGAAATATTCCTTTATAGACCCAGTCTCAGCTTTTTCATAAACTACTTAGGGCTTTTTTGTGAATAAATGTTGCTATTCATATGATCCAAGAGTTAATTAGGGTTGCCATACAACTTGAAGAAAAAGAAGAAAGAAAAATAAGAAAAATAAGATCCTGGATCTTGTCTGGTTTTGGAAGCTAAGCAAGCTTTGCTCCTCTTGGTACTTGGACGGGAAACACTGGGGATCTCCCGGAGCCCTTCCACACAGCCCTATATTCCAGAATATTTAGGCAGAAAATCCCACAATATCTGTTTTGAACTGGGTTATCTGTGTCCACACTCAGATAATGTGGGGTTTTCTGCCTTGATATTCTGGGCTATAGGGCTGTGTGGAAGGGCCCCAGGTGGGACTGAGAAAGAAACTTACCTGAAACCTTGGAGAATTCCTGCTTGTCAGAGTTGACAGTACAACACTGGATGGGAAAAAAATGTCTGATTAAGTATAAGGCAACTTCCATTGTTCCTGTAAATATCAAGTATTAGAAAGAGAGGCAATAGCAAGATTTCATGCCAAAGGAAGGCAATAATTTCTCAGTGCCTTTAGCTTATCCATTAAATTAATATTTGAAACACTTCATCACCAGTATTAAGTGACCAAAACCAAATCCTTCTTGTAAATTGCAAATCTAATACATTTGTATCAAATAGTGCTTGAAGTACTAATCAGATGGCTAAAAATGAGGCAGCTGCATGTAATTTATTGGCTGCAGTAGTTTCTTTGTATAAAGTAAAATACTAAATTTTAACTCAGCCTTCAGTTGCCTTTTAAATTTCTGCTTATACTTATTTGTTATTTCTGCTTTTGTGTTCTGAAACAAAAGTGAGGGATTTGTTATCAATTGTATGGCATTGCTATGCTAGAAATATAGGCTAAACAACATTTTAGGCTGGGTATTCTTCAGCTTTTTTCAGTAAAACCTGCCGAAGTATTGAATTTGTATTCTTTTTTTCTAGTGCCCAAAAGGTCACAGCCCCTGGACTGGAGTTTCTCAATTCCTGCAGACATCTCAGAAGATCATCCAGTTTGCATCTGGCAAGGAGCCGCAACCAGGAGATACCATCATCTATGTGGCTGGTGCATTTGACCTTTTCCGTATCCTGGATCTGTTTCTTTGGGGCTGAAATGAAAGAAGGGGCTGTATATCAAGAAAGCAGGAGGGTTATATCCCACATTGGCACTGCCTGCGCAACAGTTCCCAACTTGCTTAGGCTACATCACCCCACTTATTTAAGAGAGCTGAATTCTATTCTAGTCAACTTGTATCATATTCCTCACTAGATATCGCCAGGCTTCATTTGTTTTTTTCTGGTCCTCCCCACCTCAGCTTCTCCCCGGGATAGGCAGACATATCCATGTTTTTACCCTTGCTTCTTTTCCCCTTGATCTTGTTTGGGCAATGCTGCGTTTAGTGGTCCCTATGTAGACTTGTCCACAGCTGCATCGTATACGGTAGACTCCTGCAGAAGTGAGAGGATCCCTCTTGTCCTTTGCTGAACGTAGCAGTTGGTGGGTCTTTAGATGGTTTGTATGTTGTGTTTCCTCATCGGCTTCTACCATATACCATGCAGTCGTGGACAAGTCTACATAGGGACCACCAAATGCAGCATTGCCCAAACACGAATCAAGGAATATGAAAGGCACTGCAGACTAATTCAAGCAGAGAAGTCAGCCATAGCGGAGCACCTGATGAACCAACCTGGACACAGCATATTATTTGAGAACACAGAAATGCTGGACCACTCCTAACAACCACCATGTCACACTACACAGAGAAGCCATTGAAATCCACAAGCATGTGGACAATTTCAACAGAAAGGAAGAAACCATGAAAATGAACAAAATCTGGCTACCAGTATTAAAAAACTCTAAAATTAGAACAGCAAAACAACAGAGAGGAAACAATCTGGGACATCTAATTACCTCTCAGCAAAAGATTGCCCCAGACACTGCCAGGCCATCAAATGCTAATCAAGGTGGTCAGTTGAAACATTCACACCTAGTCCAGCAGACAAGAGTCCCACCCTGGTCATTCCACAGATATATAAACCCTTTTTCCTAGTTCCAACAGACCTCACTACCTCTGAGGATCCTTGCCATAGATACAGGCGAAACGTCAGGAGAGAATGTCTCTAGAACATGGCCATATAGCCCGAAAAAACCTACAACAACCCAGTGATTCCGGCCATAAAAGCCTTTGACAATACATTTAGGAAATTTTATTCATACAATTAGCATTTGTTGCTTTAAAAAAGGGAACCAAATTATAAAAATCCCAAAATGTTGTTGTTGTTTTTGGGAATAACAGGGCAGTATCAGGAGTATATTCTGTAAAATGTAGCATTGTTTTCCTTTGTTTTGATTCTAAACAGGTAATAGTAAGTCTGTAAATACTGTGTCTTAGATACTAAATACCCTGAAGGCATCAGATCCCATTTGATCTTGGACGCTAAGCAGAGTCAGCCCTGGTTAGTACTTGGATAGGAGATCATGAAGGAATAGCAGGGGCTGATTGCCTATATTTCAGAGACAAACCATCTCCTTGGCTAAGAAAGCTCTGTGAAATTCATGAGATCTCAGTAAGTCAACAGGTGACTTGAAGACATATAAACACAAACATAGTACTCATACCACAGTTCCAGAGTGAGTGTCTGTTTGCCATATACAAATAATTTTTTGCTGAGATATTACAAGAAGAAAACAAATCTAGGAAGTAATATGTTTAAACTCTAGTCCTTTTATCCATTGCCATAGGCTTTCTTTCTTAATATATTCAAATTCCAGATGTCGGTCATGTGGATTTTCTAGAAAAAGTGCATCAAATGGCAAAGCAGCCTTATATAATTGCAGGATTGCACTTTGATCAGGTGAGTATCTGTGCGTTATTGCCTATATGAGGAGTTTTCCTCATCCCTTCACAATGGAATTAAGGAGTTGGAAATGTAATACATTGCATGTGCTGAAGCTGATTGATATTTTAATTACAGGAAGTAAATCTATACAAAGGCAAGAATTACCCAATAATGAATGTGCACGAGCGAACTCTCAGTGTTCTAGCCTGCAGGGTGAGTATATGGTTAGAATCCTTCTCTTTAAACTTTAGCATGTCTAAACAGAGCAAATAAAGGCAATCCTATTGAAGTAAAGCTAGTCTAACCCGGGTTTCATTAAAAGTGTGAGAAATAATTATATCCATTTTCCAAGAAGTGAGGCCAGTATGTTCTATGCATATATCCAATGCTCTTGGGTCTGAAGGGGAGAGAAAGGGTTTCAGGATTATGTGCATCTTTGACATTATAGTCATAGAATCAAAGAGTTGGAAGAAACCTTGTGGGTCATCCAATCTAACCTCCTGCCAAGAAGCAGGAAAAGTATTTGAAAAGAAGTAATAAAATAACATCTAGCACAGTTTCTTGATGGCTTGCTAAGCCAAAATGTTCAGCAGTAAAGCATGTTTTTCATTCAGAAGATTCCAGCTTCAGTGACAGCCACCTCCAGCTAAAAGAATGAAGCATCACCTGATAGGCGAGATGTTTGCCTGAGACTCAGGAGAGACCTTAGCTGTATCCCCACTGCAGAAATATAGCAGTTTGACACCTCTTTAACTACCATGGCTCAATAAGCTGTGGAATTCTGGGATTTGTCATTTAGCAACATGTTTACTCTTCTCTGTCAGAGAGGTCTAATAACACAACAAACTACAACTTCCAGAATCCCATAAGATGGAGCTATAGTTAAAGTGGTGTCAAGCTGCTATAATTCTGCAATGTGAATGGGAAGCTTGACAGGCAGAATAGACCATGAGGAGCCAGCTACACAAATAGTTTAATGTAGTGTAGGGCAGCTTCCTGTGTTAAGTAAGTGTTACCCAGGATTGCTTAAATAATTTAACATTAATTAGAACTCATGTTCTGTGATGCACTTTTGGGATAAAGTAATGTACATTAAAGTTGCACATGTAGAGCTTTTTCTGCTGTTTCTTCATAATTATTTTTAAAAAAAAGAGAATGAAAGAAAAGTATGAATAGTGTGCCTGCAGTTTTGACAGCTAATAAGTGAGATCAAGCAGCAGGATATATGGGAGTTCCTGCAGAGTGAAGTTGCAATGAATTCAGCTCACACAATGAATTCTGTTATCTCACACTTGGAATTTAGTAACTGGAATGGTCACTGGCAGATGTAGGAATCTAAAGTTGCAATTGATTATTCTCCTCCCCTATTCCTTTAGTATGTTTCTGAAGTTGTGATTGGAGCTCCTTATGCAGTCACCGCTGATCTACTGGATCATTTTAAAGTAAGTACTATTCATACAAAGATCTACAGATGGGAGGAAGGAGGGGAAAAAAAATCACAGAGCTAGATGAGATCCCAAGAGCCAGTTAGTCAAGACTGCTGGCAGTGTACAACCCCATAACTGAAATATCCTTCAGCAGACTGCATCCAATTTCTGTTTAAAAGTCTCCAGTGAAAGAACAGTCCACCATCACTATGGAAGACCATTCCACTTTAAAGCAACAGAAAGACATGTTTGGCACCAAAAAGACTAATGAATTTATTTTTTAAAAAGTTTGGGGTTTGTTTGTTTGTTTTTGTGAGATACAGCCCACTTCTTTTTCTGTCCAAAAATCCATCTTCTGTACTCCTGGCTACCTGCATTCCTCATTTTAACAGTTTAATTGAGTTGGAGATAGAGAATGGTTTCATTGTTGCTGGGTTTTTTAAAAAACAGTTGAGTCAGTAATTTTTGCTTTGTTATAAATATCTTCTCCCCACTTAGGGAAGCCTGGGGATGAGAGTAGTAATGATTATTGATCTCTTTCTACAGGTGGATCTCGTTTGCCACGGGATGACAGAATTGGTCCCAGACAAGGATGGATCTGATCCATATGAGGTAAAAGAAGGAGAAACCTGCGTCAGTTTTGCTGTAATCAAAGCATGGCAGATCAGCAAGTATTTTTCCTGTATATGTGTACATGTTAAGGATTGCATTTCCAACAATTTGTGACCTTGAGCTATTATCTGTGTGCAAAGCCTTTGAGCAGATTATTTTTGGAAATAAGGCCACAAGAGAGCCTCTTCTCTAGCAACAGCAGAAGTGCCCACTTTAGGAGAAGAATAAGTTCACAAAAACCAAGTGGAGGTAGAAAATAGGTATTCAAATCCATTCTTTAAGAATGACCTGGCCCTCACCGAACTATTTTAGAAGAATAAAGATGGCAGGCTTATATGTTCCAGAACATCGTCATCCTTGGAGAGGGAGAGGTAGGGGGAAGGGGGAATTCCCAGATGCCAAAGGGCAGAAACAAAAAGTGGTCAGCCCCAGTTGGATCTTTTGGTACAATGAAGGGCAGTGATTTGAGTAACCTATCTGAACCAGACAATGTAATCTGCCCATAATGCTTTGGGATAGATGGCAGACCGAGGAACCAAGCAGGCAGGCAAAGAAATATCAAGTTCCTAATCTCTCTCTCTAAACCGTCTTATCCATAATGGACAAGAAAAAAGTGAGAATAGTGCAGATGCTGCTGCGTCTTCCAGCAACCATCATCTTAATGTTTTTGTGTTGTAGCATCTGTCAAGAAGCAGTTGTGTCATATTTTCATAGCTAAATTATTTGGGAATATTTCTAAATATTTCTGAAGGCCTTATTTGTCATCAATTTTATTCTGTTCCCTGTGTCTTTAGGAACCCAAGAGGCGTGGCATCTTCCGGTTGGTGGACAGTGGCAATAACCTCACAACAGATCTGATAGTGAAAAGAATAATTAAGAACAGGTCAGCTGCCCTTGACTTGAATTCATTTTGAGTTTAGCTCACTGAGGCTTACTTTGCACTGTACCATAATAACCCTTCTCACCTGTCTTTACATCTATGGCTCCGCACTAATCAGTCATTTCTTCTTCATGGTCTCTGTGAAATCACACACATGGTACTGTATTTCCTATGCCTGTGCAGTTAGTTCAGAAACTTCTAGTGTCTTTAGGATACATTTTGGTGGTAGCCCCGCCCAAACTCCCCAATAATCTATATAGTCAGTGGGAGGGGCTACAGCCTCAGTTCCTTTTGTCCGTTGCTTTTTCAGCAGATAAGGAATCTCTCTGATCTTTTGACTAGCTTTTTATATCTATTATTCTTGCCCTCTCAGGTTTTTTTTACTCATACTGTTGCTGTAGAAATTCTGTGTGCTGCACAACTCTTGCTCTCAATGGTTTTATGTCTATGTTAAGGCTTCCATCTATAGTATTCTAGTTTCTTGGCCTTGCAAGACCTGAATTATATGTAAATAATATTGCAGTCAGAATCACTTGTGCACATGTGCACAAACTATAGATCTGTTCAGAGTTCACTTGGAGCAATGACTTTGGTGCAGAAACTGGAGAGAAATACCACTAGCTATCCCACAGAATGAATCTGACTGCCTATAAGAATAAAGAAGACTCTTGCACTTGATGTTTGGCTAGAAGATGGTGTTTTAAGACTTCACTGGTAATAGAGAACTTCTGTTCTGCACAGTTTATTGCAGTGCTGGCTTCTTTCTGTTGTTGCTGGTTCCTATCAGAGTCATTTGAGGTAAAATAAAGTATGTGTTTGGGATTCCAAAGTATCCCCACCCACGGTATCCTGATAGTATTTAAACAATATCCCGTTCCTAGTTCTCTAATTCTTACCAAGCTTCCAAGTACCGGTGATACTGTATTGTGCCTATGAGAATCCAACTGGGAGCAAAAATAATTTGGAAGCCCAAACACTTCATTTGCTTTATTGGAAGTGAGAGCCCAGCAGACCTACAGGGCAGGGTTGTCCCTTCCAGGAACACAACTCCAAAGGAATTAAGAATTCTTAGTGAAATCACCATGTAACCTGTCTCTTGGTCATTTCAGGCTGGAGTTTGAAGCCCGGAACCAAAAAAAAGAAGCCAAGGAGCTGGCTGTGCTGGAGGCTATGAAGAAAAAAGAGGAAGACGTAGCCCAGCAGAAGGCAGGCCTAAAAGGGTCCCAAGATTACAAGAGCTAGCATGGAGGAAAGGTGCAGCAGAATCCTCCCTTCTGGAGCAGTTTTCCTGGAGGATAGGATACTGCTGTCAACCTCAGCAAGGCCTGTGGTCATGATTTTCCTGGCTTCAAGTCCACAGTTGCATATGGAGAAAGATCCAGGATGCTGCTATCTAATATGCCCAGGCCCACTCACATGGGAAGGGTTTAATATTTACCTACCAATAACAGATTTTAATTCCAATGAATGTTTGCAACACTGCGTGGTTTTATCTTCTAACAATATCTGACCTGTTGGAATTGGGAAGCAGGAATAATCTCTGCTCTGCTTTCTTTTAAAATCTGTACATTTCAGACCATCCCTCTGATTTTTGCCTGCCAGAGCAGGCAAAATTTTCTAATCTTCAACACCGTCCAGTCTGGCTTGGCTCATATCCTACACAGCACTGATAAGACAAACCCCAGGGTACTCACTTAATAGCAGTACCTCATCAAGTTGGGCCAGATACCCCCAAAGCCTCCCTTTTTCTGAGAAGAAGGTTGTAGCCATACTGGCAATCACATTTCTCGGTTGGGCCCAAAAGGGAGGAAGAGAGCCAGTCTGTAGGTGCTTTCACTGCCTTACACTGAACTTGATACATTCAAAGTCTTGTTTAGAGCTTAGTGCAGCTTAGGCTTCCCAGCAGCACACAATATGTTCTCATTATCCCATGTTCAGATGTGCCTCTTTAGATCCATAGCTAAGCAAGGGTCGCTGAGATTGCATTATTAAATGTTCCCAATATGGTGTAAATCTTTAGAAATCTTGCTGTGGCTCGATATGCTTATTATACCTCCCAATACATTGCTTTGCAATAGGAATTCTACTCTACTCTTGTGGCTCTTGTAAAGAGGGACTGAGATCTCTGCTAGCCCCAGCTGAGCATACAGCCATTGTGGATAAATGCCTTGTACGGTGGAAGTAGGATGCATTGTTGTGAGGCTCACAGATGCATCACTTGCCTGAGACTTCTTTCTCATGCAAGGTGGGAATGTACACAGGAGCTGTTCATGAGGGTGGGGTTCTTTCTTGTCCAGATGGGCTCTTTTCTATCTCTCTTGTGCACTTTCAGCAGTGGAAATTAATAAAACATCAATGACTTGTGTTTGTGTCAATGGTTGGTGTAAGACCTAGAATTGAGAACTGCTGACCATGGCTTTGGGTCTAACCAAGCAAGGAAGATGTGGTTTCAGTGAATGGAGGTGGATCCTCCTTTACAGTGTTGTGAGGTGATAATCTTCTCAGTGGTCGTGGTGAAGAGTATCAGTTTGCTCTCTCTCATTTGCTATGAGCTTGAGGAACATCTCTTTACTAATCTCTGGAATATTGTGTGTGTTTAGTATTTAATAATTGTCAGGAAATCAGAAGACGCTTACTTCTTGGGAGGAGAGCAATGTCCAATCTCGATAAAATAGTAAAGAGTAGAGACATCAGACTGGCAACAAAGATCCGCCTAGTCAAAGCCATGGTATTCCCTGTAGTCACCTACGGATGTGAGAGCTGGACCTTAGGGAAGGCTGAGCGAAGGAAGATCGATGCTTTTGAGCTGTGGTGCTGGAGGAAAGTTCTGAGAGTGCCTTGGACTGTGAGAAGATCCTTCAGGAAATAAAGCCCGGCTGCTCACTGGAGGGAAGGATACTAGAGGCAAAGTTGAAGTACTTTGGCCACATCATGAGGAGACAGGAAAGCCTAGAGAAGACAATTATGCTGGGGAAAATGGAAGGCAAAAGGAAGAGGGGCCGACCAAGGGCAAGATGGATGGATGGCATCCTTGAAGTGACTGGACTGACCTTGAAGGAGCTGGGGGTGGTGACGGCCGACAGGGAGCTCTGGCGTGGGCTGGTCCATGAAGTCACAAAGAGTCGGAGACGACTGAACGAATGAACAAATTGTCAGCAATGAAAGCTTTTGTTATTGTACAGAAGATTTGGGATTAAAAATTAAGATGGGAGGTTTTTTTTTTTTTTTGGTTTTTTTTTTGAGGTAACCTATTCCATTACTAAAGAAAGATATGATAAGCAAAAACAACTATTCTTAAAGACACAGGAGGGTCAATATTTCAATATGACTTGCACTGATTGAGGGCCAAATAGGGAATGGAAATACAGTCAACTGAGTATATTTCTTATTGCCATGTTGTCAGTGTTGCAGCAGGTTTGTTACCCAGGATCAGATGAGTGCAATCAGGAAAGAAGAGAAGGGAGACAGCAACAGATTCCAGGCTTTTTATTCAATCAGGCCTGATCGGGTGTTCAGAATACAATATCTGACACACACTGGGAGTCAGATTTGCTCCAGCATTTATAGCATAATTTTCAGGGTTACACATGCGCAGAAAAAGTCCTGACATTTACACAAATCTAATCAACATCCGTTTGTCCTCGAGGAATCGCAGCCAAGAACATTTGCTGGCAAGATATACTGTTTTCCTTTCCACCAGCTGACTACATTCCCAGAGGACTTACATAATCTTTAGAATGAATCATCATTTCATATATTTCTCTTCATACATATGTCTTCATATATATCTCTTCAATTTATCCAATTTATCCATTTTCCTTACTAATTCTTCTTAATTTCCCCCATAATACATTCACAATATATTCATAGTACATTAGTCTTTTCAATTGATTCATTTAAAAGATATATTTAATTGCCTGCTATTTACATCGACCAGACAGGAGGTGGCGCTGTTATACCATATCTTCAGATGTTCGCTTCTTCCCTGGATTAATAATTATCAATTGTTCCTGGCACTACTCTTACAACTTTCCACAAATAGCTCTCTGACCTCGGCTTATCCAAATATTGACATATGATAGAAGAGCCTGCCAGGTTTCTGAGTCATCTGTAAAATTCCCCTTCTACCAAAGACGCTGCTTTCCTTCTCAGAGACAGGTAAGCCCTCACTTCTCATTATTTTCATTTCAAATTATAATTATTATATTTTTCTTCATACAGCCACCACATTCCCCCCTTTTTGCGAGCGAATGTTCCACAGTAGCATCGCAAACTCAGGATGTTAGATCCTTATTTCAAAGCAAGAAAAGAATAACAAGAATTTTAACACAATCAAACAAAATCATTTATCACAATTACTGAAGAATGTCCCATACACGTCGGCACTTCCACAGTGCTCCTCAATCTTCTGTCTGATTTATTTGACCAGCTTCCAGGTATGTGGTCAAAACCAGAGCCGTAGTCCTCTTTCTGGGTCTCATGGCGCTGTTGGTTTGACGGTATGAAGTCTCAAGAGATCTTTCCGTTCAGGAGTCGCAGTCCACTCAGGTGGTGCCTTTTTTATTCTGGTGTAATGGATCCAGGCTTTGATTCCTTCCACTTTGACAGCTGTGGGAGTTGAAAGCAAGACAGTAAAAGGCCCTTTCCATTTTGGTCTTAACGGTTCTAGTCTCCAATCCTTAATCAGTACTGAGTCCCCCGGGCGGAAGGAGTGTAAAGGAGTAGCTGGCCAAGGTGGTCTTAGTTCTTCAGTGTATTGTTGAAGTTGGGCTATGGCCAGCCCTAATGCTTGAACATCCCTTTTTAATGCTTGCTGTCCCAATTGATTAATATCTCCTTGAAGATGCCTCAATCCAAGGGGAGGTCTTCCATACATAAGTTCAAACGGGGACAGGCCCAAAAACTTAGTAGGAGTACATCTAATATGGAGCAAGGCTATAGGCAGTAACCTAGTCCATGGCAAGCGAGTCTCTTGACACATCTTTGATAATTTTCCTTTTAGAGTTTGATTCATCCTTTCTACTTTTCCTGAGCTCTGAGGTCGATAGGCACAATGCAACTTCCATTTTGTTCCCAATAGTCGGACCAAGGACTGTAAGACTTCTGATACAAAAGCTGGTCCATTATCTGAACCAATGTGCAAAGGAATCCCATATCTTGGGATGATGTCTCTAAGAAGTGCCCTTGACACTTCAGCCGCCTTTTCAGTTCTAGTTGGATATGCTTCAGGCCATCCAGAATGAGTACATACAAACACAAGCAAATACTTATGAGGCCCACACTTTGGCATTTCAGTGAAATCTACTACTAAAGATTCAAAAGGTGTATTTCCTTGATATTGAACCCCTGGAGGTGGCAGTGGTCCTGTTCTGGGGTTATTTTCAGCACAAATATGACATCTGGCTGAGGCTATTCCTGTTAGGGCAGTGAGCCCATTTATGTAAAGTTGTCGTCCCATTAGTGAGGCCAAAGCTGTTTTTCCCATATGGGTTTCCTGGTGTGCCTCCTTAATCATTTCCCAAGCTATCTGTCTGGGTACAAACAGCCTCTGGTCAGGCAACACCAACCATCCATTTTTCCTTACAGCTTTCTCACGCTGGGCCCATTGTTCTTCCTCTGGAGTATATAGCAAGTCATCTTTCCTTAACCAGTCTTTTACCTGCAAAGGGGCCATGACCGGCTCTTGTCCTCGTCCCTTCCGGGCCGCGGCCTTTGCGGTATTGTCAGCATATCGGTTTCCAAAGGTCACAGGATCCTCGCCATATTGATGTCCTTTACAATGCATCACTGCTACTTTAGCAGGAATCCAGACAGCATCTAACAATCTCAGAATGGTCTCACTATGTCGTATTTCTTTCCCAGCAGAATTTAATAGTCCCTTTTCTTTATACAAAGCTCCATGTGCATGCAGAGTAGTAAATGCATATTTTGAATCTGTATAAATGTTGACTGTTTTTCCTTCTGACAATTCAAGAGCTCTAATTAGGGCTATCAGTTCTGCCTTTTGAGCTGATGTGCCTAGAGGAAGTGGTTCTGCTTCCCACACAGTGGTTGCAGTTACTACAGCATATCCAGCATACCTTTGTCCATTTTCAACAAAACTGCTTCCATCTGTAAAAAGAGTGGCATCCGCCTTAGGCCAAGGTTGATCTTTTAGGTCAGGCCTACTGGAATATATCTCATCCATAGTTTCCAAACAATTATGTTGAAGTAATTCTCCTTCAATAGGCAGGAGTGAAGCAGGATTTAATGTACTGCAAACCTGTAACTTGATTCGAGGGTTCTCACATAACAAGGTCTGATATTTCAACATCCGGCTATTTGTGAACCAATAATGTCCTCTATATTCCATAATAGCTGTTACTGAGTGAGGAACCATAACTACCAATTCTTGCCCTAAAGTCAACTTATCAGCTTCTTGAGTCAGCAAGGCCGTAGCAGCTACAGCACGTAGACAAGATGGCCAACCCTTTGCTACCTTGTCTATTTGTTTGGACAAGTAGGCTACTGGTCTTGCCCAGGTTCCTAGTAGCTGGGTAAGCACCCCCACTGCTATTCCATCTCGTTCACCAACATAAAGGGTAAATGGCTTCTCCAAATCTGGCAGGCCCAATGCAGGTGCTTGCACCAGAGCTTGTTTTAACTGGGCAAATGCTTGGGCACATTCGGGGGTCCAATTAAATGGTTCCTTTTCACCCCCCTTTGTAGCTTCATAAAGAGGTCTTGCCATGATAGCAAAGTTCGGTATCCAAATTCTGCAAAACCCCGCACTCCCCAAGAATTCTCGCACTTGACGCCTACTGGTGGGGGTGGGGATGGCACAAACTGCTTGTTTCCTTTCAATTTCTAATTGTCTCTTTCCTTGTGACACACGAAAACCCAAATATTTGACATCAGTTTTACACAGCTGGGCCTTCTTTCTAGAAACCTTGTATCCTTTTTCATAAAGTAGATGTAATAGTTCCTTAGTCGCCCTGTAACACTCTTCTTGTGACGTGGCTGCCAAAAGAAGATCATCCACATATTGTAAAAGCACCCTATTTTTAGGGTCAGATGGGAACCCTTGTAAATCCTGAGCCAATGCAGTTCCAAATATCGTTGGGCTGTTCTTAAAACCTTGAGGCAAACGAGTCCAAGTATATTGAACTTTTGCTCCGGTTGTAGGGTTTTCCCATTGAAAAGCAAAAATGGGCTGACTATTGGTTTCAAGGCGTATACAAAAAAATGCATCTTTCAAATCCAGGACTGTAAAATGAGTAGCAGCTGCTGGTATTAAACTTAAAAGTACATATGGATTGGGCACTACAGGATGTATGGTTACTGTAACTTGATTTATAGCTCTTAAATCCTGCACCGGACGAAAGTCTTGTGTTCCTGGCTTTTGTAATGGTAAAAGAGGAGTGTTCCAAGGAGACCTACATTCTCTTAGGATCCCATATTCAAGTAACTTACTCAGATGCAAATTGATCCCTTCTACAGCTTTTCGAGGTATGGGATATTGTCGAATAGCCACAGGTCCCATTCCTGGTTTTACTTCTATCTGTACAGGTGGAACACACCGAGCCAAGCCAGGTGGATTGTCTTCTGCCCATACACCTGGAACTCCATATTTCTTCCATTCTTCAGTACTTTCCTCACAAACAGTAAATATTCTCCATTCCTCTGACATAGGACAAATCAAAGTATAAAGTCCCTTTCTAACAGTCATTTCCATTGTCCCATTGTCTTCAAATGCTAATATTGCTCTCATCTTGCAAAGCAAGTCTCTTCCTAATAAAGAGATTGGGCATTCAGGTATATATAAGAATTCATGCATCACTTGTTGGTTTGCTAAATCACATTTTCTGCTTTGTAACATAGGATAACTTTGTCTTTGACCGGTGGCTCCAACCACATTAAGTTCTAGTCCATTTTCAGGGGCCACTGGCTTTGTTACCACAGAGTGGTCAGCTCCCGTATCTACTAGAAAAGTCATTTCCTGGCCCTCAACATTCATTTTGACCAGTGGCTCCCCCGGGCCTAGGCATAAGGGGGCCGGTCTGTCCTATTCCGTCCAGTCTTCTCCTAATCCAACCATCCCAACAAATTCTTCTTCTCTTTTTTCTCCATATCTAGCCCCAGGAACCAGGTTAGCATATCCCCCTTGGTGGCCTCCTCCCCGGCCTCTTCCTCTCCAATGTCCTCTCTGGGATGGCATTCCCCTTTGTATTCCTACCGTTCCTTGAGCAGATGGGCACTCATTCTTCCAATGACCTTCTTGACGACAAATGGCACACTGGTGTCTTCCCAGGGGCATCCCTCGTCCTCCTCTTCTTTCCTTCTGCCACATTACTCTTTTCCTTCTGTTTCCACTTTCAGATTCTTTCAGTTTATCTCTTTCATCTAGAAGGTTCAAAAAAATCTTATGATCCTCCTCTCTTATTTTCTTTCTTTCTCTTTTTTCTGCTTCGTCCCTATGGATGAATACTTTTGTAGCTATTTCAATTAACTGGGACAGATTCATCCCTGCAAACCCATCTTGCTTCTGCAACTTTTTACGAATGTCTGGGGCTGATTGAGTAACAAATGAAGTATTTAATAATGCAGATCCATCTTTTGATTCAGGATCATAGGGACTATACTTTCGGTAAGCTTCCAATAATCTCTCTAAATAAGCACCTGGACTTTCATCTTTTCCTTGCATTACTTCCTGTATCTTCTTGAGGTTGATCACCTTTTGGGGTCCCTTCTTCAAAGCTTCCATTAAAAATTCCCTGTATCTGACTATATATTCCATCTCTCGGCTTATATTAGGATCCCAGTTTGGATTTGTCAAAGGAAATGCCCCTGCAGCCCATTCAATGGGATTATAACTTGTCTTTTCAGCAGCATATGTCTGTGCTAGTTGGGTTCCTTGATTAAGGATTCTTCTTCGCTCTTCAGATGTGAAGAGAGCCTGTAATAGCTGTTGGCAATCTGACCAATCTGGCTGGTGGCTAGCCATTATTGTTTCACACAAATTTATAAGTGGCTGAGGGTTTTCAGTATAAGGAGGATTATTAGACTTCCAATTTAACAAATCTGAAGTGGTAAAAGGCACATGCTGGTAAGTGGTTTTTGGAGTTAGGGTTAATTCTCCTTTGTTATCTATTTCTTGTACATATTGGACCATTGATCTTAAAGGCAATTGAAAAGCAATCTTTGGGTTTGGATTACTATGGCTTCTAGTTCTTCCAGCTATGGGACTATCTCGCAAAAATTCTTCTGTTATATTCTGAAGCCATCTGCTTGCAGATGCTAGATCTATTAAAGGTGACTTTTTAGATTCCCCAGGAGAGGTATCAGAAGCTGTTGGTGTGGTTAAAGAAGTTGCCTGAGGAACCAAGGTTGACCTTTCATTGTCAATGGCTTTTAACTGTGGGTACATAGGAACATAAGGAGGAGGGTTACTCACTTCTTCCTCAGGACAAGGAAAAATTCCAAATCTTCTTTTCTTCTTATCTGCCTGAGGCTTTTTCAAATTAGTTAAAGCTACAAAAACAGCACATTCTTTGTTTTGACATTTCTTTAACCATGCGGGCTGTGTAATGATAGCATTTTCCCATGCCTCTGCATATGGAAATTGATCCGGATGAACCTCTGCTGTTATTCTTACAACTGTTCTGATATCTTTTAAATCATAACTTCCTTCACCTGGCCACCCGGTATTAAATTGCACCCAGTCTAGTTCACAAAGAGATCTCAATTTCTGGGGGCTATTACATCCTGGTGTTTGAGTTAATTCCCTAAATTTTGAGAAATTCTCCACCATGCATTCAAGAGCAGTTAAAGACTTTTTACTTGGTATACCACCCATTTTCTATATTTTTCTCCTTTTTTTTTCTCTTTTTAAAACAAAGTATTTAGCACAGAAAGCATAAAGAATGGAAAATACAGAAGCAAAGAAGCAACAACACAATATTTCATAAACCAGAATACACACACAAAACAACCTTATCACTTTCCCCTGAAAGTGTGTTCCTTTAACCTGTGAGTGCGATTTCTGTGCGAAAACGTCACTCGAGGGGTTTCCACTTGATTTCTGCAGTAATCACACAGTGAAATATTCCCCAGGTACTTCCCATGTACCTCCTTTTCCTGTCCCTTTAAGGCTAGCCTTTTTCCTTTACCTGTGCCGTGGAATCAATATACCCCAGTCTCAATATACCCCAGTCTAAAGGGCAGGGAAGGCGAGGATCAGCCGGGTCGTTTCTTTCAATGGGTACCCGTTTCGCCCCTTCTGATCGTCGTCTTACCTGGCCCGCTGAGTGGTGGCAATTAAGTCCTCAAAAGACTTCGCTTCTGTTCCTTCACTGTTGACTCAGATCCCGGAGAGCCCCCATTTGTTGCAGCAGGTTTGTTACCCAGGATCAGATGAGTGCAATCAGGAAAGAAGAGAAGGGAGACAGCAACAGATTCCAGGCTTTTTATTCAATCAGGCCTGATCGGGTGTTCAGAATACAATATCTGACACACACTGGGAGTCAGATTTGCTCCAGCATTTATAGCATAATTTTCAGGGTTACACATGCGCAGAAAAAGTCCTGACATTTACACAAATCTAATCAACATCCGTTTGTCCTCGAGGAATCGCAGCCAAGAACATTTGCTGGCAAGATATACTGTTTTCCTTTCCACCAGCTGACTACATTCCCAGAGGACTTACATAATCTTTAGAATGAATCATCATTTCATATATTTCTCTTCATACATATGTCTTCATATATATCTCTTCAATTTATCCAATTTATCCATTTTCCTTACTAATTCTTCTTAATTTCCCCCATAATACATTCACAATATATTCATAGTACATTAGTCTTTTCAATTGATTCATTTAAAAGATATATTTAATTGCCTGCTATTTACATCGACCAGACAGGAGGTGGCGCTGTTATACCATATCTTCAGATGTTCGCTTCTTCCCTGGATTAATAATTATCAATTGTTCCTGGCACTACTCTTACAACTTTCCACAAATAGCTCTCTGACCTCGGCTTATCCAAATATTGACATATGATAGAAGAGCCTGCCAGGTTTCTGAGTCATCTGTAAAATTCCCCTTCTACCAAAGACGCTGCTTTCCTTCTCAGAGACAGGTAAGCCCTCACTTCTCATTATTTTCATTTCAAATTATAATTATTATATTTTTCTTCATACAGCCACCACATCAGGGGGCTGTATATTTAATGCCAGCAGGAGAAACTCCTACTGCTTTTCATATCCAATGGGCAAAACTTCTGAATGCACAACTACAAACCCATATTGGACTTACTACATTACATTAAGGACTCAGCACACTTCATAGAAAAAATAATCTTAAACTCAACTTCAGTGACAAACTGATTAGCTTTAATATGGTTTCTCTATTCATCATGGCACTTGTTAATTGGAATTTCCCAAAAGACATCACAGCCCTGTTTCAACATTGCCTTACTACAAGCTACTTATCGTGGGATCATGGATTCTGCTAATAGAAAGATGGGGTGGCCATGGGGAGCCCACTTAGCCCTGCCATAGCAAATTTTTATATGGAACAAGCCCTTTAAGAGACATGCCCTTGAAACACGAAAAAGCCCTCTTATGGTTTTGTTATGTGGGTTTTGTTATGTGGGTGATACCTTCACCATTTGAAGCCTAAACAAGCTTCTGGATTATATCAACAGTATCCATCCACACATCCAATTTACCATGGAAAATGAAAGAAAACTGCCATTTTTAGATGTCTTAGTCATTCGCAAACTGAACCAACAATTATGCCATACAGTATACAGAAAACCTAAGCACACTGATAGATATCAACATTAAAAAGAAGCACAATGTCAACCTTGGTAAATTGTACAAATGGGTGTCATGGACCGCTCAGATAGTGAGGACAAGGAACAGCAGAGGAGATGGAGGGCAGCAGCTCCCAGCTGTCAGCCCAGCCTAACTCAGTTGAGCCTTCAGCTGACAGACACCCCAGCAGCCTGAGCAAGCCCTAAAGCAGTGTTTCTCAAACTGCTCCTCCAGGTGTTTTGAGCTTCAGCTCCCAGAAATCCTAGCCACGTTTTCAGGTGTTAGGAATTGTGGTAGCTGAAGTCCAAAACATCTGGAGGAGCAGAGTTTGAGAAACTGCCCTAGAGGACACTGAAACAAACACATCTGAGCAAGCTAGAGAGGGTTACATTTACCCACACCTCTAAAGTATAGGAAAGAGCAGGCAAGATGTCACAGGTTTTAGAGATTAGCTGAGAAACAATCCATAATCAACATAAGAGAAAAAGTCATCAGTCTTTTGATGATGCAGAGGACAATGTTTCCTGGTTTGAGTCCAATGCCCTCTTGGTTTCCTCTTGGGATCTGACTGCCACTTAGTGATCTGTTACTCAAGGGCTTCTGCTTTGACCCCTGATAATCTGACTTCTGGCATTTTGTTTGCTTGAACTGTGTTTCTGACCCTGGACGAGACATTTGACTATTCTGATGAATTCGAATGACTAATCGGCACTTCTGACCCTAGACTGTTGACCTTGGCTATTTCAATGAGTTTATTTGGACTTTGCTTCCATAAGTGGAAGCTGGCTTGATAAACATTAACAACAACAAAGGCTGCTGTAGCCTCTCCCATCATTTCACCTCTCAAATGAGGTGAATCTATACTGCCCACATCTTCCAGCATCTCTAGTGTATTGGCAAACCATCAGCTTGATATTAACCTACTGGGACAGTCTAACACAGTGTCTCTCAACCTTCCTAATGCCATGACCCCTTAATACAGTTCCTCGTGTTGTAGTGACTCCACAAGCATAATATTATTTTGATTACATTAATGTTGTAATTAACAGTTCCAACCTCTATTTTAAACAGTTATATAGCACATTTCACCATTATGGAGGAAATTAGGAGACATAACCGCCTACTTAGCCTGATGTCCAGCTGCTGAAAATTATTTACAGGCAACTTCTAGACCCTTGAAGTCCTTTCTTAGGATGATGGATCTTTGAACAGGAATCGGAATACATGACCATTCAGAGGACATCTACAAATTAAGGGCTTTACCATGTTCATTAGGGCTTGTGTCCATGTCATTGAACCCACCCTGTTTACTCTTCTTAACACTGCTGGGTCGTTAAGATGATGTGACAGCTTTTCTCCATTCCTGAGCCAGTCAGTCTTTTGGCTGCCAACAGAGTTCTCATTGTAACCTAACAAAGTGGTACGTATGCCCTGAGACTTCAGCCCTTCACAGCGTCTCATGTTTGTTTTTAATCTTGGGCTCGTTACCATTTTTGAATTAATTTCTCTGAAATATGAACTTCCTCCGGGCCCTGCTGCTTCTGCAAAGTGAGAGATTTGGAAAGGATTTGTCATTAAATGCAAACAGTTCAGCCCAAAGTGGCAAATCAACCACAGGCAGTGCATTTCCATAGGAAAATGATCCCACTGGCTTACAACTTCTTGAAACTGTTATTAAAAATGTCAGACTTATTTATTTTCTGATTTTCCTACCGCTCTTCAGCCCAGGTCTGGAACTTCAGCGCCATTCAGTCAGAGGAAATGAATACTGCCTGGCAGATAGAAGTTACTCACAACACCTAATTGTTCTTTCTGATCACAATTCCTTTTGAATTTTACATTTTTCTTCTCTCCAAATGCCTGTGGGGACCTTCCTCTCTGTGCTGGAATTTTAGAATGTGCTGTTTTTACCTTTGGGTGAGATGATAAAGAAGAGTAATGAATTATGAAGGAAGTTTATGAATTTCAAATGGCAACTGTTAACTATTGCCTCTCTCAATAAAACCTTTAAGGCAGTATTTCTCAACCTGGGGGTCGGGACCCCCATGGGGGTTGCGAGGGGGTGTCAGAGGGGTCACCAAAGACAATCAGAAAACATAGTATTTTCTGTTAATCATGGGGGTTCTGTGTGGAACGTTTGGTCCAATTTTATCAGTGGGGTTCAGAATGCTATTTCATTGTGGGTGAACTTATGAATCCCAACAACTACAACTCCCAAATGGCAAGGTCTATTTTCTCCAAACTCTACCAGTGTTCACATTTGGGCATATTGAGTATTTGTGCCAAGTTTGATCCAGATCCACCATTGCTTGAGTCCACAGTGTTCTCTGGAAGTAGGTGAACTACAACTCCAAAAAACTCAAGGTCAATGTCCACCAGAGCTTCCCAGTATTTTCTCTTGGTCATGGGAATTCTGTGTGCCAAGTTTGATTCAATTCCATCATTGGTGGAGTTCAGAAGGCTCTTTGATTTTAGGTGAACTATAAATCCCAGCAACTCCAGCATTACCAAATGACAAAAGCAATCACCCCCAACCTAACCAGTATTCAAATTTGGGCGTATTGGGTATTTGTGTCAAATTTGTTCCAGTGACTGAAAATACATCCTGCATATCAGATTACAAATCATCACAGTAGCAAAATTACAGTTGTGAAGTAGCAACGAAAATAACATTTCCTTACGTAGTCCCTGCGAAGCATACATTTGATATTCTCTGCGCTCGTGCAGCAGCATTCGGAACCTTCCAAATTAAAAAGAATGACAGATAGGCCACGCCCCCTCCCCTGGTATAAATAGCCCGTGGGCGGGGCCAACCGTCAGTTCTCTTCATCCGCGCTAAACAAAGCAGCGGAGGACCTTCTATCTCTGGCGAGCTAGACCAGAATTAAAGGATTAAATATTCTACCTGTTTCTTGCCAATCATGGCAACAAGTTCTTTTAAAAATGCATAAAATGTCCTAACATCTTGCCGGATAATGATGGACATGAGCTTTGCCTCGCCTGCCTTGGTGAAGCTCACCTGTACCAATCCTGTTCGGTCTGCCAAGCTTTTACACCGCAGACCAGGAAGAACAGGATTTTGAGATTAAAGGCAGCTCTTTATGAGAGGGCACTTTTGCCTTCTTCGGATCCAATTAAGATCGACTTGCCTGAGGTTGGGGGTCACCACAACATGAGGACCTGGACTAAGGGGTCGCGGCATGAGGAAGGTTGAGAAGCACTGCTTTAAGGCCTGGTAGTTGTTACTGTGCACTTTGAGGAGTGACCTTGTAACCTTGATTAGACCAATATTCTTCTTTAACCAACTGATGATTGAGTTTTTTGTTCCTTTGGCTGATTTGTAGAGCCCAAGACGACCTAGTTTAATACAGACTATTTCCTCACCAAGGCTCTAGCTTCTTACACTTTCTTACGTAGAGGTGAAGAACCAATAAAATCCCCACATTTTATTAATTGGCTACCATTGCTTATTTCTTGGAAACTTTCTGTTTGCAAGCAGCTTGTGGCTTATGGACTGGTGACTGCAAGTATCACTGGTTGAAGCTATCAGAAGTACCATGACTTGAGGATTTGAGGAGTTGCAGTCTGACAAGTATCTATCCCAAGTTCTGACTAAAACTGACCATAGCTCAACACTTAATTGGGAAGCAAAACACCAGAAACTGTTACTGGAAATGGAATATTTTCATTGCATGTCATAGCACAGGTTTTTTTTTTAAAGGCTTCATTATTATTAGAGATATTTGCTAAGAGCAGTAATTCCAAAATTCTAGTTCTTCAGGTATTGGGACTTCAGCTCTCAGCTACCTTAGTGAATGACCAGGAATTATGGGAGCTGAAATCCACATCACTCAGAAGTGCAAAGTTTTGGAAACCCTGCTTTGGAGGAACTGGGCCCCTTCCAGCTGTATAAAATCCACCTTGAACTGGATTATATGGCAGTTTGGACTCAGATAATCAGTTCAAAGCAGATATTTTGGATTATCTGCCTTGATATTTTGGGTTATATGGCTGTGTGGAAGGGCCCTAGGTTTATGGACAAACCTTCTTCCCATGGGCCACATGTGAAGGAGGCACTGTGGGATGACTTAAATACTTCATGGGGAAGAGCAACTCTTCATCACACGTCCTACCAAATTTCACCTGTGTGCAAGGGGCAACTCTCTGATGATGGGAGGAAACATCAGGAAAAATGGTGACTCCCAGTTGTCAGAACCATGTTGCGGATTGCACTATGATTTCCTTTCCCTGCAAGAAATCAATGAATAGCTTCAAATTATTACCGCAACCAACATATTCACCTGATCTCACACTGTCAGACTTCCGTCTTTTCCCCACTATGAAGAAATGCCTAGAAGGAAAGCATTTCCTATCCAACAACATATGATGCTGTAAATGACTGGTGCATCATCTAGAAAAACAGTCATTAACCGTCATCGGTATCAGACAACTACATCATAGGTAGGTTCAAGACCGTTCATCCAACCCTCATGTTTATTACTGTTGTGTGCCTGTAATTCAGCTCTGCCTCTTGGCAGTCCTATCAAAAGATTTTCTATATACTGTACAAGATTTAGTCAGAAGAGGTTTGCTATTGCCATCCTGTAAGACTGAAAAAGTGCAAATCCCAGTGTCATTCAAATGGCAACTGTTAACTATAAAGCCCGGCTGCTCACTGGAGGGCAGGATACTAGAGACAAAGTTGAAGTACTTTGGCCACATCATGAGAAGACAGCAAAACCTAGAGAAGACAATTATGCTGGGGAAAGTGGAAGGCAAAAGGAAGAGGGGCCGACCAAGGGCAAGATGGATGGATGGCATCCTTGAAGTGACTGGACTGACCTTGAAGGAGCTGGGGGTGGTGACGGCCGACAGGGAGCTCTGGGTTGGGCTGGTCCATGAGGTCACGAAGAGTCGGAGACGACTGAACGAATGAACAACAACAAGTGTCATTCAGTGAGAGTTTCCATGGTCAAGCAGGGATTCAAATGATGGTCTCCCAGAGTCTTAGGACCTCATCACACTTACCAATGTAAGCATCCTAGGATGCTTGCCAGCCAGCTGAGGGCCAAATGGGCAAAGAGGAGTGTGTTTGGAGTCTTCTTAGACAACATGTGACTGATTATAACCAGAGTCCAGAGAAGGCAGTAGGGATAAACATTGGCAATCAAGTACAGGTTGAGCATCACTCACCCAAAATGCTTGGGGCCAATAAGTGTTTTGGATTTTTATTTTATTTTATTTTATAATACCTGAGCCCCCAGTGGTGCAGCAGATTAAATCACTGAGCTTCTGAATTTGCTGATCTAAAGGTCAATGGTTCGAATCCGGAAAGCAGGGTGAGTTCCCGCTGTTAGTCCTAACTTCTGCCAAGTTAGCAGTTCAAAAACATGCAAATGTGAGTAGATCAATAGTTACTGCTCCAGAGAATAAGGTAACAGCGCTCCATGCAGTCATGCCGGCCACATGACCTTGGAGGCATCTATGAACAATGCTGGCTCTTCAGCTTAGAAAGGGAGATGAGCACCAACCCCCAGAATTGGACATGACCAGATTAATGTCAGGGGAAACCTTTACCTTTTTAAATACCCATGCTTGCATAATGAGATAAGCTTAAATGATAATGAGATATCTTAAAGATGGGACCCAAGACTAAACACAAAATGGATGTATGTTTCATATATACCATATGTACATAGTCTGAAGAAAATATTATACAATCTATATAACTAAAAATGTAATGTTCGTTTGTGGGATTAACATAATTCAAAAACCACTGGACGAATTTGGACACAATACACCTATCAGGCCAGCCAGTGACCATCACTCATAAAAACACTGAAAAACACAGCAGAAGGAATTTTAAAAGCCAAAAAAGCAAAAAGACGCTATAGTGCATGCGCAAAATGACTCCCCCCGGCAAACAAAACACACAATAGCATATCCACACTCTTCCAGAGTACAGCTCCCAGCATCCCCCAGACTAAGCCTTTTAAGAGAGGAGGATGATCCAAATGAGCTGCTTCCAAGATGAAAGCTTTCTTCTCCTTGGATTTCTCTGAGAGCATCCCAATCCCTGCATATTTCCAGTTTCCTATTCCTGGACTGCAATTCCCAGCAATCCTCCAGATAGATAATTAGGTAGAGATAGGTAGGTAGGTAGGTAGGTAGGTAGGTAGATAGATGGATCAGGAGGACTTCTGGGAGTTGCAGTCCAAGAATAGGTAGAGAAGGAAGAAAGGAGAGAAAGGGGAAGGGAAAGAAAAAGGGGGAAGGAAGGTAAGAGGAAGAGAAGAAAAGAAGGAAGGGAGGGAGGGAGGGAGGGAGGGAGGAAGGAAGGAAGGAAGGAAGGAAGGAAGGAAGGAAGGAGGGAAGGAGGGAAGGAAGGAAGAGGGAGGTAAGGAAGGAGAGAAAGAAAGAAGAGAAAGAGGGAGGGGAAAAAAAGATGGGGGGATGGAAGGGATGAAAAAGAGAAGGAAGGAAGGAAGGAAGGAAGGAAGGAAGGAAGGAAGGAAGGAGGGAAGGAGAGAAAGAAAGAAAGAAAGAAAGAAAGAAAGAAAGAAAGGAAAAGGGAGGGAAGGAAAGAGGGAGGAAAAGAAGGGGAGAAAAAAAGAAGAGAAAGGGGGAGGGAAGTCTGGCCACAGCAACGTGTGGCAGGTACAGCTAGTAGCTTTAATAATTTTGTACATGAGACAAAACTTGCATACATTGAACCATCAGAAAGAAAGGCGTCACTATTTCGTGAGGTGGTTTTTTCGAATATATCGGATTTGGAAAATCCAAGTAAGGTGATCAACCTGTTTAAGAAGCGCCTTATCATGCTATGCAGTTGCTGCTGCTGTTTTAGAATAATCATTTTATTGATTAGACAAGCCACTATCATTTGTGAGTATTCTCTTTGTATTTCTAGACTATTGGTCACTTTAGGAAGTTAGGAAGCCTTGGACTTTGAGAATGCAGTCACTACTGCCAAGTTGGTGAGCAGATGTTTCAGAGACAGTTGGAGCTGGAGTCATTACAAATGGCAGTGACAGAGCCAGCACTCTTCAATAAGAGCAAGCAGAACTCAGATTATGACAAATGGTGAACTTTTATTGAGTGCTTTTGTGGGAGCTGATTTGTGAAGACTGTCAATCTCTAACCTTCCAGAGGGGTTTTTTTATGTATCTTCCTCGCTTCCCTCTTGTGTACTTATATACCTGTAAGTGTGTGTGTGTGTGTGATTTGTGTAAGGTGCAGTGGCAGTGCAATAAAATTGAGTTAGCGGTGAAGGGAGAGAAGCACAGACTCCTTAAAGAGAAACATCACAGCTCTCCCTTGTGGGTGTGTTGCTGGCGTCTTCAGCTTAGTGTCCCTCAGAAAAGGGATGGAAAGGCAGACCTGAACCTGCCGGTACATTAATACCTGACAAGGATTTTTAATCCCAAATGTTTAAAGCACCAGCAATAAATTCTAAGCTATACTGTTAAAATGAAAAATACGCAGGAGATCTAGGGATAGATTTATGTGTAGAAGGGTTGTAAGCAGAATTCATTTCTGGTGCACAAACCAAATTCCAGGACTCATGACCAATTAACAATTTATTTCAGTCTTTTGATGGATGTCTACAGTCTAGGTATAAATACAGTGGACCTCCCAAGAGATGGAAGTCTGCTTACCTCCAGGATAAGCAGACTTCAGGTGTATCAAATCTGATTTTTCCTTACTAGAATGTCAAGATCCACCAACTCAAGATATGTGCAATAGGTAGAATTAGGATGCCTTTAAAGAACAATGTGCTATTTGGGAGAATATTTGGTGCCTTGGAATTTGTTTTCAGCCCCAAAGTTAGAGTAAGCTTACTTTTATTTATCTCCTTTTAATCATGGCACAGCCTTCTTCAGCACTGTAATTTAAACTGGAAAAATCATTTTAATGTTAAGCAGCTAAAAGTAAAAAAAAATAAAATCCCAAACCAATGTGTATTGCAAACCATATGTGATTGGTGATTATATGTTTTTAATGGGTATTTAAAATATGGATTCTTATTATGTCATGTTAAATGTTTCAATGGTATTTATGACTGTTGTAGCATCAAATTGCTGCCAAATTGTAAGCTGCCTTGAGTCACCTTCGGGCTGAGAAAGGCGGGATAGAAATACTGTAAATAAATAAATGAATAAATATGCCCAATTAGATCCCAGCCTTTTGAATTGGAGTGGTTTCTTATAGGTTTCAGTTAACTGTAGCTATAGCCTTCTGTCCCGATGCTCATAATATTGCCTTGGATATATTTTTTAAGATGATATATTTGACCTCAGACCAAACAAGTACAGTACATGAAACTATTGGAAGAGGCTACTCATAGTTTTGAAGTTGGATATTACCAGGATGCTGATGATACCAAACTCCTTTCTATCTGATTCCACAGAAATTGTCTCTCTACAAAGTTAATGTCTGCAGTCAGTAATAGATAAAACTATGTAAGAAAATTTTAGGGGGGAAAATGTTCCCAGTTTGAAAGTGTTATTTTCTGTTTAACTGTGCAGTATTTACTTTGAAAGTAGTTATTATATTCCAGAAACTTCATTTTTGTGGCTACCACAAACTATGTTGAATTGGGTGAGACTCTTTGAGATATTCATTAAAAATTTATAGCAAGATATGCTGCAGGATGTCCCACAAAAACTAAGTTTTTGAAGTTTAATAAACTTTTTTCATTTTTTTAATGATAGAGCCAATTAGGAGATGACATTTATAACTCAGGATCAAAAATCATGTTACATAGTGTTATCAGTGGTTCCTAGCCTTTGGTCCTAACAGCTATGGGAGATGAAGTCCAAAACACCTGGAGGACCAAATGTTGAGAACCACTGGGCTAAATGGTGGGAAACAAACTGGGCTAGATGGCGGAAAACAGATAAGTTAGATGTGCTTTTGGTAAATTGAATGGCAGATCAGGGAAAAGGGATTCAGCCTGTGTTGGATAAGGTTGCAATCCCTTTAAAATCTCAGGTATGTGGTTGGGCAAACTCCTGGGCTCTTTTTACATCAGTGGTTCCCAACCTTTTTTTTTTTTTTGACCAGGGACCACTTTACCAGGGACCACTCCCCAACATTAGTACCAAGAGAGTTACAAATCAGGTTTTGGTCAACTTCAGATTCAGGCTGGGGTGTTATTCAGAAAATTGCATAGACCACATCAGCTCTAGTTTCTGATACAGAACATATGCCATGGTCAGCGACAGGGAAGGAGTGGCAGATGGTGCAAAAGGAGTGGAAATAAAGTAAAATAAAGAGGAACGAGGCTCTCTGACCATATTTTCGTCCTCACGACTCATTGGTGGTCTGCAGCCCACAGGTTAAGAACTACTGCTGGTCCCATTTCTCTCTAAAAAGCACCACCTTGGTTGGCTGCTGATTCTCTGAGAGGTTTTGTGTCCCCCTTAAGGTGGAGGCTGCTTTCTATCTAGCCCAGTAAGGTACGACTCTGGCCATGGTTCTGGGAATACTGGGGACTGAACCTGGGACAAGGCATGCACTCTGTCACTGAGCTAACCCCTCGGTTCTTCATATTTATCTTCTGCTTGTGGTCACATGACTGTCGCATGTTCCTTGTGACTGTCACACTCTCTGGCGCCTCCAGACTGTTAATTGGCTGTGCAAGTGGTTCCAGGCTGTTGAGGTGATTAATATGGAAATGAGAGGACTCACGGAGGAGCTAGTTCCTCTGTTATTGCTGCCTTAGGGTGTCTGCTTAGCGTTTCAGCCTCCATAGAGCAGGCGGATCCAACTGTCAATTAATGTCAGTAGAAAATGGGAAGGAATGCTACCCGCTTGTGCTATCAAGGCAAACTGTTTTAGTGTCACAGCAAAACTTGTCTGTTGCTCTGGGCATTTTAAGTTGCTGTATTTTTTTACTGCCTTTTGGTGTTGTTTTATGTTTGTACTGCATTGGTGAAATGGGATTGAATGATCCTTTTGGTTACCTTTATTGTACACGACTGATAGCTTTTAAGAATGAACCATTTATAAACACCTTAATAGGAGCTGCGGCACAAGGGTTAAACCCTTGTGCCAACTGAACTGCTGACCTGAAAGTCAACAATTCAAATCCGGAGAGTGGGGTGAGCTCCCATCTGTCAGCTCCAGCTTTTCATGCAGGGATATGAGAGAAGCCTTCCACAGGATGGTAAAACATCTGGGTATCCCCTGGGCAACATCTTTACAGACAGCCAATTCTCTCACACCAGAAGCGACTTGCAATTATTTCAAGCCGCTTCTGACACGAAAAAACTTAATAGTAAGGAAATAAAAGACTAATGCATATGATATTTTACTCTAGATTAAACTGCGCAAAAAGTAGTGCTTATAAAGAATGTGTAGTAATCATTTTATGTAACTATTTTAATTACAGCAATATTAACAATGCTTGTTTTTCAAATCAAGGATCTCTATGTCTTCAGAATAGATATAATATAATATAATATAATATAATATAATATAATATAATATAATATATGGTTGTTGTGTGCCTTCAAGTCATTTCCAACTTATGGTAATCCTAAGGTGCATCCATCATGGTGCTTGACAAGATTTGTTCAGAGACTCTGCCTTTGCCTTCCTCTGAAGCTGAGAGAGTGTGACTTGCCCAGGGCAACTCTGTGCGTTTCCATGCCTAAGTGCAAATTGGAACCCTGCTCTCCAGAGTCATAGTGCAACACCCAAACCACTGAAATAATATGAACACAACCTCATGGTCTAAGTGGCTTGTTAGAACTGTAGAAATCAACACCACAAAGAGTTTTGTTTCCTTGAAAGGATACCACAAATTCCACTGAGAGATATTTAAATGGTTATATCATTTTTGTGATACGTCGTTTATTACTTACATCCAGGTTAAGTATAAGGAATTAAGTATACCAAACTGCACTTCCATTTCAGAGCGCCTTTTTTCCCTCAGCCTGGTTTTGCCTAGTATTTTTTTTTTCTGAGAACTACAACTCTGATAAACGTTTGCACTTTAAAAACAAATTTAGCCAACTATCGAAGGGCTGCAGTGGAGGAATCCGCATTCATTGAGATGTTTGCTAGCTACTTAAGACCCATTTGCCTAATACAATAGGGGGAATTAAGTTTTATCAGACCCCAATTTGTAATCTTCTATAGCCTAGGACTTCAGCTTCCTTAATACTTTCCCCTTGTTTCTGGGAATTGGTGCTTTAGGCTTAAATCAAATTACAAGCCACAGATAGAACAAAGATTACATTGATAGGATTTACACTAAGTGTGTATTTACCATTCAAGATTCAGCTAGGTGTATATTAATCACACTTTTTTTCTATTTCCACAGCCTTTTAGAAACCGATTGCAAGGTGTACTATTTGCTGATTTTTGTCTTTTAAAGGGTTTGTTTTCAACTGTTTTAATTCTATGGAAGAGTTAAATGCATTTTGTAATATTTGTATATTTTTACTTAAGGGTGCCCTGTTAGTGCAGCAGGTTAAACTGCAGAGCTTCTGAACTCACTGATTGAAAGGTCGGCAGTTCAAATATGGGGAGTGGGATGAGTTCTCGCTTTTAGCCCCAGCTTCTGCCAACCTAGAAAACCTTTGAAAACATGCAAATGTGAGTAGATCAATAAGTACCACTTTGGGTGGGAAGGTAATCGCGCTCCATATAGTCATGCTGGCCACATGACCTTGGAGGTATCTACGGACAATGCCAGCTCTTCAGCTTAGAAATGGAGATGACCACCACCCTGCAGAGTCGGACAAGAGTAGACTTAATGTTAAGGAAAACCTTTACCTTTACTTTTATTTTTACTTATTTCTTAATAAGGACTTTTAACTGTATTTGTTTTAATTTTTGTAAGTCACATCAAATTCTATTTTAAGGAAAAACGCAAGGTGATGATGATATGGTAATGCTAGTTAGCATAACACCAATTGCTATTTATGAGATGTGGACTGTTACATAGAGTGGGGCAGTTACCTTTTTTGATATAGAGGGAAATAAATCATTTCAAATATGAGTGCAAAATGGTGAAGGCTGAAGGGAGGGCAAGATGGACAGGTTGTTAACTAACCGCATGACTACTCATACTTTGGATGTTCAAAATAGATTTTCATGGTGCTGGTTATGACAACAATTGCAGGGCTGCTTGTGTGCCTATTATGCAATGCTTTCTTGTTTGCACCACCTTTTGCAAAACTTGTAAGGCTAATAGCAAGCTCATGATTTTATGTGAAATAATATGATACAAAGATCAGCACACTAATGCTGGATATTTCCTATCACTGCCAGGACAAAAAAAAGACACGACTTTGTAATGCAATTCAACTGTTGTGTCAGGTCACAAAGCAGGGGATTGATGGGCAAGTTGTTAATGTTTGGCTTAATGGAAATTCCAATCCATCCACCTGGTGGAAAGGCCCAGTTCACTCCCCTTCATCATCAAAAGAGTTTTCCATCTGCCCCAGGCTTCACCTCCTTAATGAAGATTTGAACATCCCAGGAGATAAGCAACTGCCAAGCATCAGATAAGGCAAACTTCTTGAGAGTTCCTCTCTTTGAGCTTGAGGCGCATTGGATAACAAATAAAGCTGGAATAAACAGACTGAGGACCCTTCCACACAGCCCTATATCCCAGAATAGCCAGACAGAAAATCCCACGATATCTGCTTTGAACTGGGTTATCTGAGCCTGCAGAATTCTGGGGTTTGTAGTTTAGGGAGGAGCCTTTAACAGTCTCACTAAACTACAAACCACAGAATTCTGCATGAGGCAGAAACCGGATTTAAAGTGGATTTTTTCCTATAGTGTGATAAGGTCCCTCGAAACATCAAATGCCACCAGTTAAAAGGAAATGGTTGCACAAGCCTCTTAAAGTTAGTAAACTGACCCTTGTTGGCTATTTTTGAGGGGGGAAAGTAAAAGGGAACCCATTAATAAAATACAAAGAAAGCCATAAGACCATAGAAAGTGGAACAGATCAGATACAATAGTTAGGGAGGGATTTGCTGGGCTGAGTGTTTAGCTTTATCTTTCCTGCTGTAAGTTTTAACTTAGTAGCATGGTAATGTGAACAATGGGAAGTGTAAGATGTATATCAGGAATGGCTTAGCAATAGTTCTCTAGCCATCCAGTCCAACCCCCTGCCAAGACACAGGAAAATTGCATTCAAAACACCCCTGAGAGATGGCCATCCAGCCTCTGTTTAAAAGCCTCCAAAGAAGGAGCCTCCACCACACTCCGGGGCAGAGAGTTCCACTGCTGAACGGCTCTCACAGCCAGGAAGTCCTTCCTAATGTTCAGGTGGAATCTCCTTTCCTGTAGTTTGAAGCCATTGTTTTGCATCCTAGTCTCCAGGGCAGCAGAAAACAAGCTTGCTCCCTCCTCCCTATGACTTCCCCTCACCAGGCATGTAGGTGGGGGGGGGGGGGCTTCAACCCCCCAAATTCTCATGGTGGTTCACGAGAAGGCCTTATTGGTGCATTATTTAAACTGTTATGTTTATTCATAACATGATCTGATCACCATACTCAATATATCCCATAAGCATGGGGGTATTGGGGTAACGATACAAAAGGTTTGCTAGGGTAGACCCTCTTTCGCTCAGACTCAGCCCCCCCCCCCGAATCAAACTCAGCCCCCCCCCCCCCCGAAACGAAATCCTGGCTACGGGCCTGCCCCTCACATATTTATGCATGGCTATCATGTCTCCTCTCAGCTTTCTCTTCTGCAGGCTATACATGCCCAGCTCTTTAAGCTGCTCCTCATAGGGCTTGTTCTCTAGACCCTTGATTATTTAAGTCGCCCTCCTCTGAACAGATTCCACCTTGTTGACATCTCTTTTAAATTGCAGTGCCCAGAAATGGACACAGTGTGATTCCAGGTGTGGGGTGACCAAGGCAGAGTAGAGGGGTAGCATGACTTCCCTGGATCTAGACACTATACTCCTATTGATGCAGGCCAAAATCCCACTGGCTTTTTTGCCACCGCATGACATTGTTAGCTCATGTTTAACTTGTTGTCCACGAGGACTCCAAGATCTTTTTCACACGTACTGCTCTCAAGCAGTATCTGTCTCCCATTCAGTATCTTTGCATTTCATTTTTTTTCTGTTTAAGTGGAGGATAGCCAGATCTGGAGCTGATGTACTCTGGACACTCCATTAGTCAGCTTACAACCATGGAACGGACATTTTGCTTCTCTATTTGTGTTATCCAGCTAATGTTTGCACCTCTGCTAAGATTTGCAACCCAGTGATTCTGGCCATAAAAGCCTTCAACAAAACCTGTTATTGTTTGTAACTCAGGGACTGCCTGTACACTAGCTTTCTTCAGGATGGTGGTGCTGAATTTTTTTAATGGAGGCCATCATGTAATAAGAAAAATAGAAGACCTGGCAAAGGGGGGAGGGGGGGTCAGAAAAAGGAACAGGCCTGGAAGTGAAGTTTTGAGGAATAATGAAAATACGGGTGCCAGGGTCAGTGTGGCAGGTGGTAGTGGAAGGAAAAAGAATCTCACTAGTATAGATATGTAAGTGAATAAAGATGGGCTAATGAGAGAGTAGCACGTGGTAACAATCCTGACACTTTCGGAAAGCAACAAGAAGTGGTCCCACTGGGCTCTTAGCTTCCCTGGCTCACACTGCCCTTCTCTTTAAATGCCTTTTTTCATTCTCACATTGTGTTGTCGAAGGCTTTGATGGCTGGAATCACTGGGGGTTGCTGTATATTTTTCGGGCTGTATAGCCATGTTCTGGAAACATTATCTCCTGATGTTTCACCTGCATCTATGGCAGGCACCCTCAGAGGTACATTTCTCCTATTTTTCCTACCAGCTCTATGGTCTATGGTCCTTCTGCTGGTCGAAGCCATGGAGCTCAGGAGGAAGAAGTGCATAGTTTACAAGTGCCAATGTGCCAGTTGCTTCCAGCTAGTAATTTTCCAAAGCCTGAACAGTGGCAGCATTTGGCAGGAACAGATAAGCTTATGCCTGATGGGACCCAGGAGGGCTGTGTAACCATGTTCTTGTCAGTAAGGAACAGAAGAAAAAGGTTCTGCTTGACAAATGGTGAGGATTGCTATAGGATGGTCATGAGTGAAAATAATGTTTCAAAGTCTGGAATGGTTTAATGTATGAAAGGGACAGGACATCACCATCCCATATCTCCTTCCTCCTTTTCCAGTCCCTGTCTTTCATATAGGAAGTGGTTTAGTCTTGGCTTTGCAACTGGGGCTGGATCTACACTGCCATATAATGAAGTTTCAGAATGCAAAATAACTGCCCTGAACTGAATTATAGGAGTCATATCATCCAGTTCAGTGCAATTAATCTGCATTCTGAAATTGCAATATATGGCAGTGTAGATCCAGCCTAAGGGAGTGGGGATGTACATTGACATGCTGGTCAAGGATGGGGATCTTGTGGCCCTCTAGGTATTGTTGAACTACGATTCCTGTCACCTCTCCCCATTAGACTACCTTAGGCAACTTAGGGCTGATGAGAAATAAAGCCAATAACAAGCAGAGAGCCGCAGATCCCCTGGTCCTGATGTAGGCTTATCAGCTCTTGACAAAAAGAAGGCAACCACTAATGGTTGATGCTTAGACAGAAAGAGCAAAAGTGGGATCAGTAGTGGTGAATCCAAATATATCAACGGTAAGCCCTCCACATATGTTAGAATTAGGGGAACAAGACCCCCCATAAAATGGGAAAAACACTTTATTTTCCTGAGAGGACACCTCTCTAGGTATCTATAGGTCTTCCAGTGCAATTCAGTGTTCAATGGCTATTGAGAGTTCATCATAGGTGGGCCTAGCTAGAGATTTTTAGAGGGAACATATTGATTAAATCCACAGAAGTTAAACACAAAAACCTGAAGGGCCGACTGTAGTTTGCTACTCAAATTCCTCTCTTTCACAATCTCAGTATGCTCTGCTCCCCTTACTGCCCAACAGTAAAGCTAATATGACCACAAAAGCTTCGTAGGACCCCAGGAATGGTACTTCCCATTTTGCTGGGGTCCTACCTTCCCTTCCAGTCTGAACACAATTCTAGAATGAGCTTGGAACAGTTAAGGTTTTTAGGAAAACCAAAATCTCTCAGCCAGGATAGCCTGGGGCTGGGTGTTATTGTCCCAACAAAATCATTTTCCGAAGCATCCATCCGAATACACTCTGCAGGTGGCAAGGGTCTGTGATGACACAATTGTGCGAATGAGTGAGTGATAGTTTTCTAAATGCTCTTTTTCTGCTCTGGGGATGTTGTTAGAACAATTTCAGTACGAACAAAGAGCTGGCAGTTCCAGTGATTACTTTCTCATGCTGTGGCTGGCAGACACATTGGGAAATATGTAGCACACTGATATGCTAAAGCAGTAAGGAATAAGAAAAAGGAGCAAAGGGTAATTTGTTAGTGACTGAGAATGATTGATTTTGTGTGTGTGTGTCTGTGTCAGGAGTGACTTGAGAAACTGCAAGTTGCTTCTGGTTTGAGAGAATTGGCCATCTGCAAGGACATTGCCCAGGGGATGCCTAGATGTTTTACCATCCTATGGGAGGCTTCTCTCATGTCTCCACATGAGAAGCTGGAGCTGACAGACAGGAGTTCAACCCACTCCCCGGATTTGAACCACCGACCTTTCGGTCAGCAGTCCTGCTGGCACAAGGATTTAACCCATTGCGCCACCGGGGGCAATGGGTTAAAAATGATTGATTGATTTAGATATACACCCCGTACTGTCCATAAACTTTCAAAAAAATCAATGCTGCCCTACTTTTGAATAACCAAAAATAGTTATTTGGAAGACATTTTCTAGACATTTTCTGAATTTATTATTATGGTACTATTTCAGATTAATGTGTTCGTTTAAATCATTTTTGTCATCTCTCCTTACAATTCAACACATCTCAAACCTGCTACATATAATAAAGATGAATGAGATATAAGCAAAGCAAGAAACAGCACATATTTTAAAGAACCTGATAATTAAAAAACATAAACCATCAGTCCTGAATTTTGGTACTATTCTCCAGGTAAGTCTGTCTCTGTTGTGAATTTCAGTGTTTACAAACATGTCAGGTAAGCCTATTCACTCTCTTTGACAAACATAAAGCAATTAATGAAATGTATTAAAATACTTGCACAACCACAGCTCAGCACTCTACCCTATAAAGACCTTCATATCCTAGCAAAAGTAGTTAAGTGTTTGAGAGAAGATTGGCCAAAATTTTCCAAACAAGAATCTCAGCTTTACCAAAATTTAGACAGAAACTGTAGTTCATCTCAGTCTTGGCTCAGAAGTCAACAGTCACCTGATTCCAGCTTCCTAGGTGCCACCAAATCTCAATTTCAGAGTCCTTTGGACTTGTTCACAGCAACTCAGGAAGAGAAGTGAATCAGTCAAAATCACCAATCTTAATAATAATAATAATAATAATAATAATAATAATAATAATAATGTATTACCTGCTTTTCCTTACAGCTCAAGGTGGATTATAAAGGCTCAAATGATCAAATAAACTAACAACACACTACTCACAGGAAGGGACAGTAACAATATCCAGTACATTCTAATGTAATACTGGAGTAAACATGAATCTATAACTGCCAACAGAGTGGAGGATGAATGTTGAAACAACCATGGAATATGGAAGTTCCTTGCACTGTAAAGATGCTTCCTATATCGATCATGAGTTCTCCTTTACAGAAGGTGATTCTTTGTTTGAAAGGCTTTCTGGATGTAATCAGTTTTATAGATAGATAAGAAGAGAGAGCAGGTAAAGAGTGAGAGTTTTGGGGTTTTTTTCCATTTCAGGAGCAACTTCAGAAACTGCAAATCACTTCTGGTGTGAGAGAATTGGCCATCTGCAAGGTCATTGCCTAGGGGATGCCCAGATGTTTTACCTCTCTCATGTCCCCGCATGGAAAGCTAGAGCTGACATACAGGAGCTCACCCTGCTCCCCAGATTCTAACAGCTGACCTTTCAGTCAGCAGTCTTGCTGGCACAAGGGTTTAACCCATTGTGCCACTGGGGGCTCCAGAATTGCCCAATGAAAGATCATAGCTGAGCAACAGACTGCCCCACCAGGTTGGAATCAATTGTAATTCTAGTTAAATTATAGTAAGTATGCCTGAACTTGCATCTATGTAATGAGCACATTCAGATTTTGTGCAATTTTTTTTAGATCTACGTTTCCCCTTTGGGCCATAATGTGTTTGCCACACATGAGACTACTCTTAGTCTTTCTGTTAAGTCCAGACTCCCTAATCTCCTTCCTTTCATGAAGGAATCATCTTTAAATTACTCAGGGAATGTCTACTGCCTGAAGCATTTCTGCCAGCCTTTTCCTTATCATTAGTGATCAAATGCATGTTCCTGGCTAATGCTGCACCAATTATGAGCAGGGCTCTTTTTTTGAGAGAGAGGGTGGGGGGGGGGGGGGGGGGGGAGGGTGGGAGGGAGAGTGATTGATTGATTGATTGATTGATTGATTTGTGGTAGAAGTGCTTGATAGTCAGACACCTAAGGGTAATTTACATTATAAAATGACAGGTTCATATACCTGGCTGGCCTTCAATAAAGCATATTGGAAGTACAAATTGCCATTACAGTCAGACCAATTTTCTAGAGAGACTGTAAATTATTTAACATTTTCTTACAGTCTAGGGATATATGTTGTGAGCTGCCAGGGGCGATCTGATGATTTATTATTACCCATTCTATCCTGATCTGTGTTTGTGCTGTTATAAATCCTGCTATTGTTTTTTCCTCTATCTTTCACTTTGCTGTCTTGCCATGATTCAGTAATTAGTAAAAATTACTTTATTACAATTGTGCTTCAGGATTTTTCTAAACTGTAAAAATAAGAACACTGGAAAGCTCTGTTCCTTTGCTCCTTGTGGACTCCTGATCTTTCTGCTGTACTCCCGGTCTTCTCTTGCCTGTTGTGTTAATTCAGCCCTCTTGGCATTTTCTTGACTTTCCACTAGCTAGCAGATCATCCATACCTACAACTTAACTTTAGCCTCATCTACACTAACATATAATACAGTTTAAACTTCATTATATGGTCAGTTTAGACCAGTGGTTCCCAACCTGTGGTCTATGGACCACGAGTGGTCCACAAGAACTAAAATATGGTCCACGGCCTCACTGTTACTACACAATTGCAACAAGAGTGACTGGTCTCGAAACGCTCTTATAGTGCCAAGAATTATTAAATATGGTTTTCTGTGGGCGAGCAGATGGTGACTACTGGATGGCATATATTCTGTATCAGAAACTAGAGCTGATGTGGTCTACCCAATGCAATTTTTCAAATCAGTACCCCAAATAACCAAACTGAATCTAAAGTTCAGTTCTTGTGGGTTTTTTCGGGCTATATGGCCATGTTCTAGAGGCATTTCTCCTGACGTTTCGCCTACATCTATGGCAAGCATCTTCAGAGGTCTGCTGGAGCTGGGAAAAAGGGGTTTATATATCTGTGGAATAACCAGGGTGAGACAAAAGGCTTTTGTAAGTTGGGCTAGGTGTGAATCTTTTCAACTGACCACCTTGATTAGCATACAATGGGCTGACAGTGCCTGGAGCAAACTCTTCTTGAAAGGTGATTAGATGTCCCTGCCTGTTTTTCTCTCTGCTGTTTTAATTTTAGAGTTTTTTAATACTGGTAGCCAGATTTTGTTCATTTTCATGGTTTCTTCCTTTCTGTTGAAATTGTCCACATGTTTGTGGATTTCAATGGCTTCTCTGTGTAGTCTGACATGGTGGTTGTGAGAGTGGTCCAGCATTTTTGTGTTCTCAAATAAAATGCTGTGTCCAGGTTGGTTCATCAGGTGCTCTGCTATGGCTGACTTCTCTGGATGAAGTAGTCTGCAGTGCCTTTCATGTTCCTGGATTCTTGTTTGGGCGCTGCGTTTGGTGGTCCCTATGTAGACTTGTCCACAGCTGCATGGTACACGGTAGACTCCTGCAGAGGTGAGAGGATCCCTCTTGTCCTTTGCTGAACGTAGCATTTGTTGGATTTTCCTGGTGGGTTTGTAGATTGTTTGTATGTTGTGTTTCCTCATCAGCTTCCCTATGCGATCAGTGGTTCCCTTGATGTATGGCAGGAACACTTTTCCTCTGGGTGGATCTTCATCTTTACTCTTGTGGCTTGTTCTTGGTCTTGCAGCTCTTCTGATGTCTGAGGTGGAGTATCCATTGGCCTGTAGAGCCCAGTTGAGGTGGTTCAGTTCATCTTGGAGGAGGTGGGGTTCGCTGATTCTTTTTGCACGGTCTGCCAAGGCTTTAATGGTGCTTCTTTTTTGACTTGGGTGATGGTTGGAGTTTTTATGTAGATATCTATCTGTGTGTGTGGGTTTTCTGTAAACGGTGTGACCCAATTGTTGATCAGGTTTGCGGATGACTAGGACATCTAGAAAAGGCAGTCTTCCTTCCTTTTCTTTTTCCATAGTGAACTGGATGTTAGGGTGGATGCTGTTAAGATGTTCCAGGAACCTGTTGAGTTCTTCATCTCCATGGCTCCAAATGGTGAAAGTGTCATCCACATATCTGAACCATATAGTGGGCTTTTTGGTTGCTGTTTCAAGAGCTTGTTTTTCAAATTGTTCCATGTAGAAGTTAGCTATGACTGGGCTGAGAGGGCTCCCCATAGCTACTCCATCTTTCTGTTCGTAGAATTCATTGTCCCACTGAAAATAGCTGGTGGTGAGGCAATGGTGAAACAACGCCGTGATGTCTTCTGGGAACCTCTGGTTGATGAGTGCCATGGTGTCTGCAACTGGGACCATGGTAAATAGAGACACCACATCGAAGCTGATCAGTTTGTCATTTGGATTTAGCTTGAGATTGCTGATTTTTTCAATGAAGTGGGCTGAGTCCTTGATGTAGTGTGTTGTGAGCCCAATGTGGCTTTGTAACTGTGCAGCAAGAAATTTGGCTGAATCTAAAGTTGACCAAAAACTGATTTGTAACCCTTTTGGTAATAATGTTGGAGAGTGGTCCCTGGTCAAAGTGATCCTTGGTCTAAAAAGGTTGGGAACCACTGGTTTAGACTCAAACAATGCAGACTGAACTGCATTGAACTGGGTTATATGAGTCTACACTGTCATATAATCCAGTTCAATCTGCATTATAATGGCAGTGTAGATGGCTCCAGTCAGAGCTGAACAATGTGACCAGGATTCTCTTTGTGATATTATACAACAGCACAAAACTGTTTAAAGCCATGTTATGTGTTTTGAAAGCTTGCATGGTGTAGTGGTTTAGCATTAGGCTATGATACTGAAGTTTAGTACTCCCAAACCTCTTCCATAAGGAATATGTTGGTTATTATTAACATACTGTTAAAGTCTTCATTGATGAACAGAATATTGTGTTGTGTTGTGATTCTTTTCACATTCTTCCTGTCCTTTACTCAAGGTAGAATTTTTACTTTTATGGGTGAATGTTCCTTTGAGTGACCTATCAACTGAATTTTAGCAGACCACTTAATAAAAGTATTGAGGATCAGTTTATTTGTTCAACAAATCAAAGCACAATATGTGCCTTGTCTTTAACAACTGTTTCTTGCTTTTCTAAAGTTCTGGATGAGCCAAGTTTTATTAAAACATCTGTAATATTTTCTGCAAAGGATTATTTGAAAACTTCTGGTTGAGGGTGTTTCCTATTTTTTTTAAAAGACGACGAGAGTTGGAAGGAGAAGAGGAAGAGAATGTGGAAAGGAAGAACGAGAAAAATCAAGACCACCAGCAATTGAATTTAATAAAGTCTGGGATTTGTAGTTTGTTATAGCATAAGAGTTTTCTGACAGAGAAGGGTAAATATCTCACAAAACCACAGAATTCCATAGCATTGAGCTATGGCAGTTAATATGGCATCAAACTGCTATAATCCTACAGTGTGGAAACAACCAAGGATTCTAAAAGTCCAATGTTTGGATTCCACTGAGACATGGAAACCCAGTCCATGGCTTTGGACAAACAATTGTCTCTTAGTGTATTGTGAAAAGCTTTCAAGTGTGGAATCACTGGGTTGCTATGAGTTTCTCAGGCTGAATGGCCACTTTCCAGCAGCATTCTCGCCTCATGTTTTGCTTGCATCTGTGGCTGGCATCTTTAGAGGACTGTTGGAGGTGAGGCAAGTGGAATGTATATATACTGTATTAACTTGAGTATAAGCAGAGTTTTTCAGCCCTTTTTTATGCTGAAACACCCCCCCCCCCCAGCTTATACTCAAGTCAAGTGTATTTATTATTTTACTCTGTTATTCTTGATATTTTATTACATTTATTATTTTTCTCTATTTATTATTGTTATTATTACATTTATTATTTTACTGTATTTATTATTGTTATTATTACATTTATTATTGTACTCTATTATTGTTATTGTTATTATTACATGTATTATTTTACGCTATTATTATTACATTTCCATTATTTTACTCTATTATTATTTTATTATATTTATTATTTTGCTCTCTTTATTATTATTAGAAGGATGCATTGAAGAAGATTGGAATAATCAGAGTTGGACAGTCTCATCCTAAATTACAGTCTTATGGAAATATTCAAAAACATTTAACCTACTGATGCCTCAATTAATGTAATTGTATTGGTATCTATTTTTATTTTGAAATTTACCAGTAGCTGCTGCATTTCCCACCCTTGGCTTATTATTGAGTCAATACGTTTTCCCAGTTTTTTGTGGTAAAATTAGGTGCCTTGGCTTAGATTGGGGTTGGCTTATACTAGCGTATATACAGTACCTGTGGAATGTCCAGGGTGGGAGACAGAACCTTTGTCTGTTTAAAGAAAGTGTGAATGTTGCCATTATCAAGCTTAAATTAGCATTTGAGTAGCCATGAAGTTTGCAAAGTCAATCAGTGGGGGTATCTGCATAGAGGTAGCCTGACCTTTGTTGTCTGGAGGCATTCTCTGTTTGGGAGGTGTAAACTGGCCCTTGGTTGCTTTTTATCTGGAGTTTTCCTGTTTCTGAGAGGTGTTCATTATTTACTGTCTTGATTTTTTAATACTGGTAACCAGGAGTTTTCCAGTTTCTGAGTGTTGCTCTTTATTTACTGTCCTGATGTTAAGAGGCTTTTTAAAATACTGGCAGCCAGATTTTGTTCATTTTCATGGTTTCCTCCTTTCTGTTGAAATTGTCCATGTGCTTTTGGATTTCAGTGGCTTTTCTTTGTAGTCTGACATAATGGGTTGTCAGAGTGATTCAGAATTTCTGTGTTCTCTAGTAGTATTCTGTGCCCAGGTTGATTTATCATGTGTTCTGCTCTGGTTGAATTAGTCTACAGTGCCTTTTGTGGTCTTTGATTTCTGACTGGGCGCTGCATTTAGTGGTTCCTGTATAGTGGTTCCTGTCCACAGCTGCATGGTATATGGTAGACTCCTTTAATTGTCTCTTAGCCTTAGAGGCAGGCAGTGACACCCCTCCTCTGTGAAAATCCTATCAACAAAATCTACAGTAGGGTTACCATAAGGGATAGCAACAAGAGGGATCAGTATGTCTCTATGTCCAGATATTGTTGACAGTTCATGTTGTTGTTGTTGTCGTTATCATTGTTGTTGAACAGCTGGGCTCTACTCCTGGCAGCCCTTGGGCTTCCCCTTTCTGCAGCAGGGATTCCATTGCTGGCACTGCCCCTTCCCCTTCCTCCGTTAGCCTGTCACTTACAGTTAGGCTTGTCCATCTCTTAGGAAAGGTTACTGGTTCTGCTTGACAGTATTAGTTACTGTTAAGTGGTGGGATCTATCCCTCTGATTAATTCAATCATTTATTTCTACAGATGAGATGAGATGAGTAAGTGAGGGCTTTTGCTTTAGATGCCAATGATTCCTAAGGCTTCATCATGTGTGTGCATGTTTGGAAACTGTATCCCAATTTGGGTACACAGAAGTTTAAAGACATTTTATGTGGCCTTCATTTTATGTGTTTTATAGAATCATAGAGTTAGGAGGGACCATATGGGCCATCCCATCCTGCCATGCAGGAACACAAAATGAAATCACTCCTGAAAGATGGACAGCCTGTCTCTGTTTAAAAGACTCCAGGGAAGGAGCCTCCACCACCCTCTGAGTCAGCAGTCAAGTCCACTGTCAAACAGCTCATGAACTTTCCCCCAATGTTTAGGTGGAATCTCTCTTACTGTTTGTTGGCATTCATGCCTGGAGTGCACAAGTATCTTGTGTCATAAAGTTTCCAGGCCTCAAGGAGTAGCTAGACTAGAGCTAGGATTAGACTGAGGGATTTCTCCCCCCCCCCCCCCACATACCTATGCATATATCCCAAAATGGTTTCCTCCCCCTTTTGATGTAACAATGGCATTCTGTGAGGGAACTTCTTTTTAAAATGTATTTTTATTGCCCTGGGCTTGGCCATGTGGCCATTCTCCATTTTCCAGTCTCTTCTGCTTTTCTTTCTACCTATGAGGATGCAATTTTGTCTCTCTCCAGGCAGAGGCGGCCCTAGGTAATTTTCAAAGGTAAGCAAACAGTATTTTGGCACCCCCCCCCCCAACCAATCATTGATGTATATTTTCTGTTCGTAGTGGGAGTTTTGTATGCCATATTTGGTTCAATTCCATCATTGGTGGAGTTCAGAATGCTATTTGATAATAGATGAACTATACATCCCAGTAACTACACTTGTCGCACTTGCTCCCTTGCCTGGCCTGCTTTGGGTCCGGAGGCATGCCTGAAGACCCCAGCATGTGCACCAAAAGTCACCTCTTCTCCTGACTTTCTCCTCAGCCATTGGGACCAAGAGAGGGAGAGAGAGAGAGAGGGCGGGGGAGAGAGACAGAGGAGGAGATGCCCCCTTTCCTGAAGGTAGGCGCAAAAACAAAGGAGGGAGCGGAAGTGGGAGATACCTCCAGCCGGAGGGGCTCTCTCTCTCTCTCCCTCTCTTGGTCCCAATGGCTGAAGAGAAAGTCAGGAGAAGAGGCGACTTTTGGTGCGCACCCTGGATCTTCAGACACGCCTCCGGATCTTACCCTTTTACCTTCTTAGTAAGCAAGTTAGCTCTATCAAGAATGTATTTCTTTTATTTCAATAAATATTTTTGAACCTAAAGTTCTGACTCTGCAATCCTGTGCCATCCTATGGAGTAAAAGCTTATCCAAGTTTCATCACACGTAAGTTTCTGCTGGTTATGAAGTTTTCTTCTGCTATATTTATGGTGGAATCACCTCAACTGAGGGTTATTTTGAGCCTAACAGATTTCCCAACACTGTTGCTTTGGAAAAGAAGATGAGTTTGCCCCCCCCCCCCCAATATAACATGCTTTTAAATATTGAAACATGACTGTAATGTTCCCTCTTAACCTTCTCTTCTCAAGGCTGAACACAACTAGATTATTTTTTTTGTTGTATCAGGAGCGACTTGAGAAACTGCAAGTCGCTTCTGGTGTGAGAGAATTGGCTGTCTGCAAGGACATTGCCGAGGGGGTCCCCGGATGTTTTTGATGTTTTACCATCCTTGCGGGAGGCTTCTCTCATGTCCAGAAGTGGCCCTAGGTAATTTTCAATGTTAAGCAAACAGTATCCCCCCCCCCCCCCAACCAATCATTGATATATATTTTCTATTCATCATGGGAGTTCTGTGTGCCATATTTGGTTCAATTCCATCATTGGTGGAGTTCAGAATGCTCTTTGATTTTAGGTGAACTATACATCCCAGTAACTACAACTCGCATTTGTCAAGGTCTATTTTCCCCCAAGAGCGCCCCTGGGCAAAATCAACTATACCGCAAATGCTTACTTTGCGTAATGGGTTGAGCCGCCCCTACTCGTGTCCCCGCATGAGGAGCTGGAGCTGACAGAGGGAGCTCATCCACTCTCTCACCGGATTCGAACCTGCAACCTGTCGGTCTTCAGTCTTGTCGGCACAGGGGTTTAACCCACTCTGCCACTGCGGGCTCCTGATTAAACTGATCTTCATAGGACTTGGCTTCTAAACCTTTTGCCATTTTGACCACTCTTCCCCAAATATGTTCCAGTTTATCAATATTCTTCTTGAAATGTGGTGTCCAGAACTAGACAGAATATGCCAGGAAACACTGGTTTGTATGGAGCAGTTTTGTTACAGCTCAAAATATAGAATCCTGCTGCAAATTTTGGGAGGGGGGGATTGATGAACTAATCAGTGTGACCTAATCAGGAAACTTCGATGGTGTGAATTCTTTTGCCAAACCTACATTTGCTTCCTGATTTGATTTTTCATGCCAGGTTTCCTGGGCAAGCAATTATAAACCTATTCAAATGGGAAAAAAGAATCAATTGCTTGCATCTCCATTGGGAAAATGTTGAAACCATGGAATATTGTCAAAGGTTTTCATTACTGGAATCACTGAATTCCTATGAGTTTTCCAGGCTGTATGGCTATGTTCCAGAAGCATTATCTCCTGATGTTCTGCCCGCATCTAGGACCTCACAGCCTCTGAGGATGCCTGCCATAGATGTGGGTGAAACATCAGAAGAGAATGCATCTGCAACATGGCCGTACAGCCCGGAAAACTCACAGCAACCCATGGAAGATTACTTCAGACTGCTGCATAGTTCTTTCCCAGGAAGATGTGGCTTTCCCTTTGGAAATGACTTTTTTTTATTTTCTAGACATATTATTCTTGTAGCCTAATAATGTATATAGAGTACTGGAGGATAAAGTATGTTTTACACTTTATCTGGCTACAAGAATTATCTATCCGAGTAATCAAAAAGGTGTATATCTGGGGCAGAGCATTTTCTGAGTTGCTTACAGCACAGTTTTACTTGGCTGTGAACGTGAGGGGTGCTTTGTTTTTCCAGAATCTCTGTTAATGTGCAGTTGATAGAATCTTGGAATCATAGAGTTGGAAGAGACCTCTTGGGCCATCCAGTCCAACCCCATTCTGCCAAGAAGCAGGAAAATCGCATTCAAAGCACCCCTGACAGATGGCCATCCAGCCTCTGTTTAAAAGCCTCCAAAGAAGGAGCCTCCACCACACTCTGGGGCAGAGAGTTCCACTGCTGAACGGCTCTCAGAGTCAGGAAGTTCTTCCTAATGTTCAGGTGGAATTTCCTTTCTTTCCTGTAGTTTGAAGCCATTGTTCTGCGCATGAGGATATCATGCAAACAGCCTTCATTCTGAGTATTTCATTAAAAGACTCCAAGCATCCCTTCCAAAGCAGTTTTGTATTTCTTCTCTTTTTAGCACTTTTCAGTCATTTGCATTCTGTTGTGATGATCAGCAGTGTTGGTGAAACCAAATGGTCATTGTAAAGAAATTCTGTTGTGATGATCAGCAATGTGGGTGAAATTGATTTTTACAGTGGGATACCTGCATTGCAATTTAATTTCCCCCCCTTCCTAGCTTCTCTTTGCCACTGCTTTTAAAGTTTCTTCCGGGACCTTATTCTACCAAAAACCAAAACAAAATCTCACACCTTCCTCTCCTCTGTGAGATGTGAATCTTTAAGATGGGCAAACAAAATAAACTCCCCAGATATACATGTCTTTAGATTTCCTTGTGTTGGGAAATAGCTGGGGAGGCTCCCGAGGTACTGCTCTGCCTTCCCTATCTGCAAGCCCAGGGCAGGGCCAGCCACACAGGCCTGCTCCCACACAGAAGTGGGCAAGGAGAGAGGGAAGGACCAATGCTCAAGGGAAGAGTCAGTGGTTTCTCTGAAGTTGATGCCTCTCCCAATTTCTTGGCATCTTTGCAAAGGTGCCAGACAGCCTGGAAAGAGAACATTTGAAATGGCTGCTGGAGGGGGCAAGAACAGGTTAAATATACAATGTCTAGAGCAGCAACTCTCTTCCATACTCCTCCACTCTCCACATAGTCTGAGTCCTAGGGATGCCCCTGCCTTGAATACGACTTAGATTAGGAAGGGGAGAGGAAAGGGAACAGTAAAACAGGCAAAGATGTCTGGCAACCATATTTTAAGATGCCAAAGTTCTGGGAAATTTGAAAGTGTGCACCTTTTTTTGACCAGGGACCACTTTGACCAGGGACCACTCTCCAGCATTAGTACCAAAAGGGTTAGGAATCAGTTTTTTGTCAACTTTAGATTCAATTTGGTTATTTGGGGTGCTGATTCAGAAAATTGCACTGAATAAACCACATCAACTCTGGTTTCTGAAGAAGATATGCCACCCAGTAGTCGCCATCTGCTTGCTCACAGAAAACCATTTCCAATTATCCTCAGCACTATAAGAGGGTTTAGCAAGACTAGTCGCTCTTGTTGCAACAGTGTAGCAATGGTCAGGTTGCAGACCTTATTTTAGTTCTTGTGGACCACTGGTGGTCCATGGACCAGAGGTTGGGAACCACTGTACTAGCGGGAGGGATGCATAGTCCTGGAGAACTCAACAGTTTGTAGGCCAAGCATGGGCAAATTTTGGCCCTTCAATTGTTTTGGACTCCCACAATTCCTAACAGCCTCAGGCCCCGCATCTGAGAGGGGAAAGGAAAGGTCCTAAGGCTGTTAGGAATCATGGGAGTTGGAGGCAAAAGCACCTGGAGGGAAGGCTGAAGTTTGCTCAGGCCTATTGCAGGCATTTGTGAGATTTTAGTAGCTCCCATTTAGTGGGTATTACCTGCCCGTGAATTCTGAATTATTCTGTGATAGGATTGGCACATTTTAAGGAAAATACAACAAAATCCAAGATCCACAAAAGAGCAATAATTTTTGTTGTGGATTCAGGATTTCGTTCTCAAAGTCAACACATCTATTTTTGATTAAGTTTCCTTAAAAGGAAGGATCTGTGCAAAGGAAGGATCTTACTGCAAAGAAGACAGGGCAGGCTATGCATGGGTTTGAGATGGGAAAGCCATGTGTTTTGTGCTGTCCCAGGACTTACACATCTTTTAATGAAAAGGGGAAGATGACCCACTGATTCCCCACCCCCTTTAAAGCGAACAGTTCAGCCCAGTTAAACTGAGAAGGGGAGGCAATGGCATGGGAGGAGGCACACTTCAAAGTCCCGGCACAGAAGCAGACTTCCCTGACAGACAGATCTCCATTCTCCAAAGCAAGCCCCTGCCATTCAATAGGACTTACTTTTAATTAGCTGATTATAATGATATTAGCTAGGAGCCCCTTGTGCCAACAGGACTGCTGACAGATAGGTCAGCAGTTCAAATCTGGGGAAAGCAGATTGAGCTCCTTCTGTCAGCTCCAGCTTCCCATGCACGGACATGAGAGAAGCCTCATGTGGGGGCCAGATAATGGTTTTTTTGGATGTTGCAAAGAAAGATTGATCCACATTCATCACACTAGAGAACGAATTCACTTTACATCTGGTTTCTGCCTCCTGCAGAATCTGGGGTTTGTAGTTTTGGGAGGCTGTTAAGGGCTCTTCCCTAAACTACAAACCCCAGAACTCTGCAGGAGGCAGAAACCAGATTTAAAGTGGATTCGTTCTCTATTGTGATGAAGCCCCCAGTGGGTTAAACCCTTGTGCGGGCAGGACTGAAGACTGACAGGTTGGAGGTTTGACTCCGGGGAGAGTGTGGATGAGTTTGCTCTGTCAGCTCCAGCTCCCTATGTGGGGACATGAGAGAAGCCTCTCATAAGGATGATACAACATCAAAAACATCTGAGCGTCCCCTGGGCAATGTCCTTGCAGACAGCCAATTCTCTCACACCAGAAGCGACTTGCAGTTTCTCAAGTTGCTCCTGACACAAAAAACAAAACAAAAACAAACTGCAATAGCTCCTTCTTGTGGGCTCTGCTCAAGGTAGGACCTGCTCCCCCAGGACAGAAAATGATTGAAAAACTCTATGTTCTTGGAGCCTGTTTTTTTTTTCTTCATGTTGGAAGCGACTTAAGAAACTGCAAGTCGCTTCTGGTGTGAGAGAATTGATTGTGTGCAAGGATGTAGCGCCCAGGGGGCACCCGGATGTTTTCCCATCCTTGTAGGAGGCTTCTCTGATGTCCTTGCATGGGAGCTGGAGCTGACAGAGGGAGCTCATTGCTTCTGGTGTGAGACAACTGGCCGTCTGCAAGGACGTTCCCCAGGGGACGCCCGGATGTTTTGATATTTCCCCATTCTTGTGGGAGGCTTCTCTCATGTCTCCACATGGGGAGCTGGAGCTGACAGAGGGAGCTCATCTGTGCTTTCCCCAGACTCGAACCGGCACAGGGGTTTAACCCACTGGGGGCTTCACCACACTAGAGAATGAACCTACTTTAAATCCGTTTTCTGCTTCCTGCAGAAATCTGGAGTTTGTAGTTTAGGGAGGAGACTTTAACAGCCTCCCTAAACTACAAACCTTAGAATTCTGCAGGAGGCAGAAACCGGATTTAAAGTGGATTCATTCTCTAGTGTGACGAATGTGTGATGTATCAATTCTTTGTTTGAGACGCCCAGAAAAAAAACATTTTCAGGGAGTCTCAAACAAGTTGTAATGTCCCCACCCACCCCCTCCCTTCCCAGAGCCCTGTCTACCTTTGATAGCGAAACCCCTGGACCCGCTCTATCGAGAGAGAGAGAGAGAGAGAGAGAGAGGAGAGCCGTTTCAAGCGCGTTTATTTCTTGTCTGTGAGGGGCGTCGGGGGGCAGGCCTTCCTTGCAGGGGTCCCCGAGGGCTTGGCTTCCTCCAGGGGGGCGCCTGGGCTCTTCTCCTCCGGCGGCGGGTCTTCAAGGGGCGGGGCTGCAGTCGGCGGGGTCCAGGGAGACGGTGACGTCGGCCTGGCACTGGACCACGCTGGGCAGGCCGGGCAGCAGCTGGCAGCTCCGCAGCTCCGGGGAGACCTCTTTCACGCACACCGCCTGCAGCCAGCCAGCCAGGGAGAGAGAGAGAGAGAGAGGCAGCCAGGGGCGGCGGACGTCAAGCTCCCACGCTCACCATCCCCAGGCGCCCAGTGGCAGCCCACCCGTCGCTCCAGAAGCTGAAGTAGCATGGGCAAACTTTGAGCCTTCCTCCAAGTGTTGGGACCTCGTTGTTGTAGGTTTTCCGGGCTATATAGCCATGTTACAGAAGCATTCTCTCCTGACGTTTCGCCTGCATCTATGGCAGAGGTTGGGAGATCTCGGTGCAATGAATGTGTTGATTACGGATTGGTAATATGGATGATGCAATTGGACCACGATTTTAGTTAGGAGATGTATTGGATTGTGATTTCGTGTAATATTGTGTATTATGTTTTTTATGGTTTTAATTGTATACTGTGCACTGTAATTGTTGTAAACCGCGTTGAGTCGCCAATTAGGCTGAGAAACGGCGGTATACAAGGACAGTAAATAAATTAAATAAATAAATAAATAAATCTGTTGGGAACTAGGAAAATGGGGTTTATATACCTGTGGAAAGTCCAGGTTGGGAAAAAGAACTCTTGTCTGCTTGAGGCAAGTGTGAATGTTGGAAACCACCATCTTGATTAGCATTGAATGGCCTTCTAGCTTCAAAGCCTGGCCTGGAGGGAACCTTTGTTTGTTAGCTGGCCCTGATTGATCCTTGTCTGGAATTCCCATTTATGAGTGTTGCTGCAGACTACTTCAACCAGAGCAGTCAGCCATAGCAGAGCACCTGATGAACCAACCTGGACACAGAATATTATTTGAGAATACGGAAATGCTGGACCACTCTCACAACCACCATGTCAGACTACACAGAGAAGCCACTGAAATCCCCAAGCAGGTGGACATTTGATGGCCTGACAGTTTTTTTGTTGTGGCTTGTTACTTCCTGGGGGAATCTTTTTGTTGAGAGGTGATTAGGTAAAGGTTTCCCCTTGACATTAAGTCCAGTCGTGTCCGACTCTAGCGGTTACTGCTCATCTCCATTTCTAAATCAAAGAGCCGGCGTTGTCCGTAGACACCTCCAAGGTCATGTGGCCAGCATAGAGTGTCATTACCTTCCCGCCAGAGCGGTACCTATTGATCTACTCACATTTGCATGTTTTCGAACTGCTAGGTTGGCAGAAGCTGGGGCTAACAGTCCCAGGATTTGAACCGGCGACCTTTAAGTTCAGCTGCTCAGTGGTTTAACCCACTGCGCCACCGGGTGATTAGCTGTCCCTGATTGTTTCTTGTCTGGAGTTCCCTCACAACCTCTGAGGATGCCTGCCATAGATGCAGGCGAAACGTCAGGAGAGAATGCTTCTAGAACATGGCCATACAGCCCGGAAAACCTACAACAAACCCAGTGATTCCGGCCATGAAAGCCTTCGATAATACGTTTTGGACTTCGACTCCCATCATTCCTAACAGCCTCAGGCCCCTTCCTTTCCCCCCTCAGCCGCTTAAGCCTGAGGCTGTTAGGAATGATGGGAGTCGAAGTCCAAAACAGTTGGAGGGAGGGTCAAAGTTTGCCCATGCCTAGTGTAGACGCCCCCGCCGATCCCCGAGTCTTACCATATTCCTCAGTCCTCCGGGACTCAGGCGCGGCTCAGGCGCCCAGAAAGAGGAGGCTGCTGCTGCGGCGGGAGGGAGTCCGGGGACGGCGCCGTTTTCGGTGCTGCTGCTGCTGCTTCCTCCGCCGCCTGCCTGCTGCTGCTGCTCGTTGTCGTCGGCTCGACGGCTGTAGGGCGAGCGTCGGAGCCCCGAGAGCAGCCCCGAAGCCCGGCCGACCGAGTAGTAGCTGGGTCCGGCGGCCTGCTTGTACCACGCCTCGGCGGCGGCCGGAGGACCGGGCAGGACGGCCAGCGCCAGGAGGCAGAGCAGCAGCAGTGCCGCCCGCGGGGTCCCCGTCCGGGTCCGCGCCGCCCTCATGCTGCAGCCGGGACTCGGGATCGGAAGGAGGGTGAAGAGGGAGAGGGATGAGGCTGGGCAGCTCCCGCGCGGAGCCCCTTATATCCACCGGGCGGGCGAGTGGCGGGGGCGGAGGGGACGGCGTCGATGCTCCTGCGGTTCCTGCTGCTGCTGCTGCTGTTTCTGCCCGGAGGCATCAGCGAGAGGAGGACAGAGACCTAGTTCTTTCCGACACAAGAACTTTGCTCATCCTTGCGTTGTCAAAGGCTTTCATGGCCAGAATCACTGGGTTGCTCTGAGTTTTCCGGGCTGTATAGCCATGTTCCAGAAGCATTCTCTCCTGACGTTTCGTCCACATCAATGACAGGCATTCTCAGAGGTTGAGAGGGTCTGTTGGAAACTAGGGAAATGGGGTTTATATATCTGTGGAAGGTCCAGGGTGGGAGAAAGAACTCTTGTCTGCTTGAGGCAAGTGTGAATGTTGCAATTGGGCACCTTGGTTAGCACTGAGTAGCCTTGTAGCTTCAAAGCCTGGCCCAAGCAAATAAGATTTATATATCTGTGGAAGGTCCAGGGTGGGAGAAAGAACTCTTGTCTGTTTGAGGCAAGTGTGGGTGTTGCAAACGACCACCTTGATTAGCATTGAATGGTCTTGAAGCTTCAAAGCCTGACCTAAGCAAATAAAGCTTATATATCTGTGGAAGGTCCAGGATGGGATAAATAACTCTTGCATGCTTGAGGTAAGAGTTAATGTTGCAATTGGCCACGTTGATTAGCACTAAATAGTCTTGCAGCTTCAAAGCCTGGCCTAAGCCAATAAGGTTTATATATAGGGTGGGAGGAATAACCCTTGTCTGTTTGAGGCAAGTGTGAATGTTGTAAATGACCACATTGATTAGCATTTAATGGCCTTGTAGCTTCAAAGCCTGGCCTGGAGGGATCCTTTGTTTGGAGGTGTTAGCTGGCCCTGATTGATTCTTGTCTGGAATTCCTGTTTTTGAGTGTTGCTGCAGACTAATTCAACCAGAGAAGTCAGCCATAGCAGAGCACCTGATGAACTAACCTGGACACAGAATATTATTTGAGGAAACAGACATGCTGGACCACTCTAACAACCACTATGTCAGATTGCACAGAGAAGCCACTGAAATCCACAAGCATGTAGACAATTTCAACAGAAAGGAGGAAACCATGAAAATGAACAAAATCTGGCTACCAGTATTAAAAAAAACCCTCTAAAATCAGGACAGTAAATAAAGAGCAATAGTCTAAAAGCAGAGGAATTCCAGACAAGAATAAATTAGGGTCAGCTAACATGTCCAAGATGGATGGATGACATCCTTGAAGTGACTGGCTTGATTCTGAAGGAGTTGGGGGAAGTAACGGCTGACAGGGAGCTCTGGCGTGGGCTGGTCCATGAGGTCACAAAGAGTCGGAAATGACTAAACGAATGAACAACAACACCTCCCAACAAAGGATTCCCTCACGCAGGAAGCAGCCAGGCTTTGAAGCTGCAAGTCCATTAAATGCTAATTAAAGTGGTAAATTGCAACATTCCCTCTTGCTTCAAGCAGACAAGAGTTCTTTCTTCCACCCTGGGCATTCCACAAATATATAAACCTCACTTGCCTTGTTTCCAACTGACCTCACAACCTCTGAGGATGGCTGCCATAGCTGTGGGTGAAATGTCAGGAGAGAATGCTTCTAGAATATGGCCATACAGCCCGGAAAAAATCACACAGCAAACCTATTATTATTATTATTATTATTATCTCATCCATACACACAATACATTCAATAATAATGATTATTCAGTGTGCCTTACTCAGAATATTATGTGTGTATACCCACCTTGAAGTCCCCAGTTTACCTAGTTTAGGGCAACTCCAGGAATTACCTGGAATTCATTGGCTGTCTTCCCTCCAAGTGCTAACCAGGGCTGACCCTTCTCTGATTCCAAAATCAGATAGGAACTGGTGCCTTCAAGGTATTTACCTAAACTTTGAACCATCAGGATCCTATACACATGCAGAAGCTGGAAACTGTTGTAAAATCTCTCCACTCTCTCATCACATGTGCTTTAGTGACCATGAGCGCAGGCTTTATTCTTGAGGAATCACCAGGAAAAAGAGCTGGGGTGCAGAGAACACTTCACGCTTCCAGAAATTTGCCCATTTCCAGGATTCTGGCATTCTCTTCTCTATTTTGACTTCTTCCCTCAGTTTATTTCCAGCAATTTCCCCATGTGATCTAAGGAACAGTTCCTTGCTGAAGCAGAATGGCAAAACAGTGGTTCCTGCTCAAGTTTAAGCTATTTTGTTTCTGTGAAGGGTTTGTGTGTTTGGCTCCAGACCAGGTTTTGAATGCTTTCATAACCACAGAAGCCCACTGGGTGTCCTTCGACAAGTCATACTCTCACAGGTTTAGAGGAAGGCAATGATAAACTTCCTCTGAGGAAACACTACCAAGAAAACCCAGGATAGGGTTCTCATAATTCAATAACAATTTAAAGGCACCCACCAGCAAACAATGAAGAATGTCTATACACCTGTGGCCGAATGCACAGTACTTATCAAAGAGCACCTCGAGTTTCTTGCTGTCCCCTTGTGGTGTGTGTTTGTACAGGCAGGCAGGCATCTGTACGTGGGAGATGTCTGACTGAAATGTAATATAAGCCAGTCCTCAAAGATATGGGGTGATGCAAAGCTTTCTAATGAGTGAACACTTTTTAGTATTATCTATATGTACATATATAGTGCTAGGATTGATGTATTAACATTAAATAAACCTCACTCCGTACAATTTTTGGAACAGAATACAGTTGACACTCTTTTACATTGAAAGTGCTTTTGAAGTGTGGACTAAAGTTGCTATTTGCACAAAACAGGGAACCTTTTTCGAGGGAGCAGGTAACTGCAGAAGTGGCAGATTGAGGAAGGTCACTGCAGACTAACTCAACCTGAGAAGTCAGCCATAGAAGAGCGCCTGATGAACCAATATGCTGGACACAGCATATTATTTGAGGAAACAGAAATGCTGGACCACTCTAACCACCACCATGTCAGACTACACAGAGAAGCCGCTGAAATTCACAAGCAGGTGGACAATTTCAACAGAAAGGAGGAAACCATGAAAATGAACAAAATCTGGCCACCAATATTTTAAAAAATCTCTTAACATCAGGACAGTAAATAAAGAGCAACACTCAGAAAATGGGAATTCCAGACAGGAAACAATCGGCCAGCTAACAACTCCCAACAAAGGATTCCCCCAGGCAGGAAGCAGCCAGGCTTTGAAGCTGCAAGACTATTAAGTGATAATTGAGGTGGTCAACTGCAACATTCACACGTTTGCCTCAAACAGACAAGAGTTCTTTCTCCCACACTAGGTATTATGCCACAGATATATTAACCCACTTACCTAGTTTCCAACAGACCTCACAACCTCTGAGGATGCCTGCTATAGATGTGGGCAAAATGTCAGGAGAGAATGGTTCTGGAACATGGCCATACAGCCCGGAAAAGTCACAGCAATCGAGGTCAATAAAGTTGATTGACAACACGTGATGGGTTTGCATTTAGGGTTAAAGCTGAATTTGCCAGATTTTAATGCTCATGGTACCAGATATATAGAAAGTATCAAATTCAGGTTTAAGGAATGATTAAACTGAATGCTGCAAGTACTTTCAGACACACCAATTGGCTTAGAATCATAGAATTATAGAATCATAGAGTTGGAGGAGACATCATGGGCCATCCAGTCCAACCCCTGCGAAGAAGCAGGAATATTGCATTCAAAACACCCCCGACAGATTGCCATCCAGCCTCTGTTTAAAAGCTTCCAAAGAAGGAGCCTCCACCACCTCTCTTTTAGATGGGAGAGAGGTGTAGTACAATTTATTGATTAGCCCATTGGCCGTAACAAAACATTTGACACATTTAATACATACACATTCAGCATAGAACCCACTGAGAAGGGAGAGGGATTCTTTTAAAATATAGATTAAGTTTACCCAAAATGTTTTAGCTATTCAAGGGGTGGGGCATAGGAGATTATTACTTCCTTCTGCCAGTCTTATGGTCAAGCCCAAGACATGCAAAGGACCAATCTCGGAGGCAAACAACAGTTTGTATATTTTGCTTAGAGTTGCACTGCCTTGTTTTCAAGGAAACATATGTTTTAGCCTGTATAGTGAGATACCAAATTGCAGAGAGAAGCCAGTTCCTGATGAAGCAAGGTACCTTATTTGATACTGTGGCCTCAAATGAGACACTAACACATGCCAACCCTTCCTACACCGGTCTGTAGCTTGGAATGAGAGCATGAATCACATATAGCGCTTGAGTGCTTGCTAGTACTGCCAAATCAGAAAGAGCAAATATGAAAGCTCCTTATTAGATCCAATGGTTTTCAAAATGCTAGAAACTAGTTCTCAAGTTACACAAAAATACTTTTTAGGCATAGGTTTACCAAAGTGTAGGGCACAAGTTCCTTAGTCAACAAATTTATGTAATGGTCATGGAAAGCCGAGGAGGACATGTGGCAACCTTTGTACATTGGGACACTCTTCTCTCTCTCTTAGGCGATCTCTCTTGGGCTCTTGGCGGTGGATACGTAGGGGATTGTGGAGCTCTATTCTCGACCCACATGTTGATTGTAATTGCTGTTTTAATGTTTTATTGTAATACGAATTATGATGTTTTATTGATTGTATGTGATATTATGGTTGGAAACCGGTCTGAGTCCCTCAAGAGAGGTGAGAAGGCCGGTATCTAAAACTTTTAAATAAATAAATGAATGAATGAATGAATGAATGAATGAATGAATGTTCTTCCACAGTGAGGGCCTCGGTTTCCAGGTGGAAGGCAGTCCCAATCAGGGTTGGCTTGATGTGCCTTCCATGTTCCTCCCTTTTACCCTCCATTCACGCCTCTTCGAATTCCACAACACTGTTCACAACTGTTCTCCACTTGAGGGCCAGGGCTTCCCAATTCTTGGGTCATTATACAAACGGGCTCAGGAAGTGGCAGAAATCTGTCAGATCATGTCTACTGTGCTACCATGTCTACTGTGCTACCATAGCATTCTGCTAGTGATCTGGCGTGTACTCTATGAGTGAAAATGGCAATATCTTCATGCATTGATTGCTTCCTAAGACTCAGTATCACTCAGGAATGGGGTTGTTTCTAGTATCACTTCAATGCTCCCAGTATCATTTGGGTACTGCTGGACCCTTGTAAGGCAGGAAACAGATTGTAAACATATTTTGAATACCTACATTCTGTAACTTGTACTTTTGGAAACACCTTGAAACTGAGTGGGAAATTTCAACAGTCCTGTGGACATGCTAAATAATTTGCAACATGAGTGTAATAAGAAATGCATTAAACATTCCCCCGAGTCTAAATAATTCAATGGAAAGCACCCACTATATTATATTCCTGCATCATCTCCTATCAACTTCTGATACCCACAGGCCAGCGTTTCTCAACCTGGGGGTTGGGACCACTGGGGGGGGGGGGGGGGGGGAGTGTCATGAGGAGGTGTCAGAGAGGACACCAAGACCATCAGAAAACACATTATTTTCTGTTGGTCATGGGGGTCTCTGTGTGGGAAGTTTGGTCCAATTCTATCGTTGATGGGGTTAAGAATGATCTTTGTCAGTAGGTGAACTATTAATCCCAACAACTACAACTCCCAAATGTCAAGGTCTATTTTCCCCAAACTCCACCAGTGTACACATTTGGGCATATTAAGTATCTCTGCCAAGTTTGGTCCAGATCATCTTTTGAGTCCACAGTGCTCCCTGGATATAGGTGAACTACAACTCCAAAACTCAAGGTCAGTGCCAACCAAACCCTTCCAGTATTTTCTGTTGGTCATGGGGGTCTCTGTGTGCTAAGTTTGGTTCAATTCCATCATTGATGGAGTTCAGAATGCTCTTTGATTGTAGGTTAAGTATAAAACGCAGCAACTACAACTCCCAAATGACAAAATAAATCCCACCCCCCATCCCACCTGTATTCAAATTTGGGTGTATTGGGTATTTGTGCCAAATTTGGTCCAGTGAATGAAAATACATCCTACATATTAGATATTGACATTACGATTAATAACAGTAGCAAAATTACAGTTATGAAGTAGCAAAGAAAATAATTTTATGGTTGTGGGTCCCCACAACATGAGGAAGTGTATTAAGGGGTCACAGCATTTGAAAGGTTGAGAACCACAGCCATAGGCAATTGTTCCATACATCACTGTTAAGTTTACTCAGTTAACATATTCCAAAGATGTTATTGCTGATGGTCCTTATGTGTTTTGTATATTATTATGTTTTGTTGGTCAGCTTCCTGATCATCAGAAGACAGGCACAAGAGAGGAACAGATACTAAGACACATAAAGGCATGTTTTCTAGCTTTAAAAGTAAGATGTCGGAACATAGGGAGAATGTTTTTTCAGTTTTAATGAAAAGTATTTCTTAGCTGTTAGAAGTCTGGAGCACATGGAAGCACAGTATACGTCAAGTCGAAGTCAATGGTTATATTAAGCTAAGAAATCTCACATTGTGCTTTTCTCTGAAAGGGCACATCTCTCAAGGCTTGGGACTTTAAGGACACTCTGAAGGTTTTCTCTCTTTTTTGCCTGGAAAATAATCCCCCACCCCTCCGCTTTGTGGCTAAACTTGCAATTTAGCTAGCGGTAGCCTTCACTCTATTATAAAGGCCACCAATTGGAATAATTTATTAACACCACCTTCTCATTTGGGTGCACAAGGGGCCATCCATTACACATTGCAGGCGGGGGTGGCATCCATACCAAAAGTACTGGGCACCCAACAGCCAGGATGAAGCATCAAAAACAGCTGGTCTGTAGGCTGTATGGCTAAATAGCTAAACTAGGAACCTTTCCCCATTACAAATAATTATAGGTATCATTTTAAAAAGTAACCAAGAACATTTCATCCTTTCCCACAAGTCACATACTACCATCTCACAATAATAGTAGAGTATTGGCAATAGATTTAAAAAATTGCACTCCTGACTGAGAGCAAGTTTGAAGAATCCTATCTCATATGGAAAGAGGCAGGGAGCATTGGAGGCAATGAATCACATCATTTCTTGGACTCACCCCCAGTACAAGTGGCCTCACTAAGACTGTGGGCAAGCTTTTGGCAATCAATGTGCTTGGCATTACAGCCTTCTGGGAACAAACATATTATTGGACTGCAGGCCAACTATGCAGCAAGACGCAGGCACAAATCCTAGTTCCTCCCTGTAATCTCTAGCACCATTTTTGTATTAGATCTAACCCTATACTGCATGCACAGTGAAGGGATTTTTCGAAGTCTGCATCCTAGTAATTTTGGATTGGCTCACATATAAACAGGATTGTGGTCTAAATGGTCAAGTGCAGGCTACGTTACAGAATCAGGAAATCAGACTGGCAGTAAGGTTGCGGCAATACATGTAACACAAGACATAGCAACAGAAAGGAAGTTTAGCTGCTCCGTATCTCAAAATCTAACGAGGGAATGTGATTAACAGGAAGAATGCTTTGATTTTTTAAAAGCATTCATGCAGCTAGGACACAGCTCCTTGAAACTAGCGTTTCAGACAATCCACCAAGACACAAGCTTACAAAAGGGGCCCAGGTAATATCTAGCATACATGAAAATAACATCATGATATGTTCTTGTTCAATATGCTGACCTTCTCACAAATATATATTTCCTACACGATATAGACACAGTTCATGACCATTTAAAACCACAATCCTGGACAGAATAAAGACAGAAAAACCTGAATGGTAGACAGGATAATAATGTTAAGAAAATGTAACTAGAAAGAGAGCATCCAGTTCCTGCACTTCTTTTGATTCAGTCTGTGGGAAGGCTTAGGATATACAATACAATACAATACAATACAATACAATACGAGCAAGTAAAGTCTCCAGGCTTGAGGAAGAGCTAGGAAGGATGAATCTCCATGAAGCTATAAGAAGAGGATGTGAAATCCGTAAGGAGGGAGAAATCTTGACCTGGTTATTCTTTGAACTTCCACTCCTGTCGGCACATTGGACAGTGCTGCTGGACTTGCTGGGAGTTAAGCCACTTGAGAATGCAGTGCATGTGGAAGCAGTGGGAACACTGACCCCACACCAGCGGGCAGTCATCTCCAGGCACCTTACCTGCAAAACACAAGAGTTACTAGGGCAAAGCTGGGAAAAGACAGTGTATATCGATCAAGAAAAATGTCAGTGGGCAGATAGTCCCAATACTCACAATCTGGGCAGCAGCCATTGAAGGCCATCCGGCAAATGCCACAATTCTCATCATTGGCAACCCAGAGCCAAGAGGCAACTCCATGCCAGCTCTTGATTTTCACTTTCATTGTGTTCAACTAAATACCACACTTAGATCAACCTAGTTTAGCACCTGAAGGGAGGAGAGAAAAAACCAATGGAAATCACTGTTTCTAAAATGGGAATCAGAGTTTCTAGAAATCAAAGTCTCTGTTTCCTAGCAAGATTGGAGCTGGAATGCAATTTAAAAACTATTTAACCTATTTAACCTTTCCACCAGGGTAGCAATAGATGGCATTATAAATTATATTAATATTCGTCTTACAATGTATATGCAGTCCAGGAGGTATGTTAAGCTTGTGCCTTCTTTAGGGATGATGCAGGACAGACTACAACCAAATTCCAGATTAGGACAGGATGGAAGCAGAGATTTTTGAGACATTAAAGCAAAGTAATATATATTAATTCTTACCTATGATTACATTGTTTTTATAGTATAACCATTACAGCAGATGAATACCAAGGTCCTAATGCCCAGCATAACTATACAAAAGCATTGCAGAAGAACAGCAGCATTAAGACATTGCAAAGCTGGGTACATTATTAATATTGAACTCAACAAAATTTGAAGTAGTTGGGTAGGAATCATATCCCATGTGGGTAGAATTCAAAGGCATGACTGCATTAGTCTAGAATACCAGTATGCAAAGGGATCTTGCAGTACCTTAGAGGCAAAATGAGACAACAAAACTGATAACATAACCTTTCCAAGATCAAGTCTATTTTGTCAGTAGCTCGCCACAGAGTTTGTGGGCATGGTGCTAAAATGACCAGTTCAGTGTTAATGATGTCACTGAGGAACAAAGGGAGTCGAGAAGATGTTGCCTAAAGGCAAGATAAGTAGATAAGCATATGAATGGTGGAGGGAGTTCTTGGACTGTCCTGTACCTGTTTTGCATTTCTATGGCTATTCACACATTCTGTGTATAAAGATCTCTTTACCCTAGGGATAAATAGGAATGTCTGGTGCTAACCCACCTGATAAACATGTATGTACTGAAACACAATCATTTTTTTTATACTATAATTAACTATTTGATATTGCTGTTTACAATATAAATAAACTGACACAGAACTTCTAGGACCATAAACTTTTATCACATAGATTTTATGAATTTTTCCCAAGCACTTCAGTCCATGCATCTGAGAAATCGGACGAATTATGAAAGTTTAAGCTACTAGCGTCATTCTTTCAGTCTCTAAGTGCCACAAGACCCCTTTGCATACTGTTAAGACTGCAATAGTTCCTATCGCAGCCCTTGAAAGGAAGAAAAGCAAAAGATATCCATATTTTGCAGGATATTCTCAACTGAGTCTTATTTAATTTATATGTTGCCTTTCTTATAAATAAATAAATAAATAAACCAATAATAAAACATTAAAACAATTTAAACTATCATGTTAAAGCAGTACATAATTATTGAAAGCACATATCAAAAATAAAGCATTCTTCCCCGTGGGCAATTACATATTATCAGATTAATATTTTAAACACTGTATTTTCAGTTACCAGCTCCCCGTATCTTGCCATCTTCTTTTAAACAGCTTGTAAGAAGTAAACCCTAGGTAGCTGAAGAACTAGGGACTTCAGCACACTAGAGCATCTATCAACCTTAAATCCAGTTTCTGCCTCCTGCAGAATTCTGGGTTTGTAGTTTAGAGAGTGGCCTTTAAAAAGCTCATCCAGAGAGGTCTTGGAACTCACTAAACTACAAACCCCAGAATTTTGCAGGAGGGAACAACTGGATTTAAAGTGGATAGATGCTCTAGTGTACGCTTGGGCAAACTTCAGCCCTCCAGGTGTTCTGGACTCCAACTCCCACAATTCCTAACAGCTTACTAGCTGTTCGGACTTGTGGGAGTTAGAGTCCAAAACACCTGGAGCACCCAAGTTTGCCCATGTTTGCTCTATTGTGATGAAGTAGCTGCTTTTGTAACAGTGACCTAAAATTAATGGTTGGCTCAAACTATAGCAGGCTCTTTGCACTATCTGTGTGTCTGTATACACACAACACTTCAAGCTGATCATTGACTGATTGCGTTATTGTAGGTTTTTTGGGCTATATGGCCATGTTCTAGAGGCATTCTCTCCTGACATTTCGCCTGCATCTATGGCAAGCATCCTTGTGAGGTCCTCACAACCTCTGAGGATGCTTGCCATAGGCGAAACATCAGGAAAGATGCCTCTAGAACAGGGATCCTCAAACTTTTTAAACAGAGGGCCAGGTCACAGTCCCTAAAACTGTTGGAGGGCTGGATTATAATTTGAAAATAACATGAATTCCTATGCATGCTGCACATATCTTATTTGTAGTGCAAAAAACACTTTAAAGCAATACAATATTTAAAATGAAGAACAATTTTAACAAATGTAAACTTATTAGTATTTCAATGGGAAGTGTGGGCCTGCTTTTGGCTGAGATAGGATTGCTGTTGTTATAGCCTAAAGCAAGGGTCCTCAAACTAAGGCCCGAGGGCCGGATGCGGCCCTCCAAGGTCATTTACCCGGCCCTCGCTCAGGGTCAACCTAAGTCTGAAATGACTTGAAAGCACACAACAACAATCCTATGTCATCACCCAAAAGGAGGCCCACACTTCCCATTGGAATACTATTAAGTTTATATTTGTTAAAATTGGTTTTTGTTTTAATTATTGTATTGTTTTAAAGTGGTTTTTGCACTACAAATAAGATATGTGCAGTGTGCATAGGAATTCATTCATATATTTTTTTCAAATTATAATCGGGCCCTCCAACAGTTTGACGGACTGTGACCTGGCCCTCTTTTTAAAAAGTTTGAGGACCCCTAGCCTAAAGCATCTGATATTTGGTGGCTGTCTCCCATCTAGGAGCTATGCAGTTTTCAAGATCAGGCAGACCTTGGCACCTTTACAACTGTTAGGCGCACACTGACTGCTGCGTAGTCAATTGGCATGAATCTATAAAAGTAAAGGTTTCCCTTGACATTAAGCCTAGTTGTGTCCGACTCTGGGGGTTGGTGCTCATCTCCATTTCTAAGTTGAAGAGCCAGTGTTGTCCATAGATACCTCCAAGGTCATGTGGCCAGCATGACTCCATGGAGTGCTGTTACCTTCCTGCCGGAGCTGTACCTATTGATCTACCCACATTTGCATGTTTTCAAACTGCTAGGTTGGCAGGAGCTGGACTTACAGCGGGAGCTCACCCTGCTCCCCAGATTCGAACAGCCAATATTTAGGTTAGCAAGTTCAGCAGCTCAGCGGTTTAACCGGCTGCACCACCAGGGGCCCTGGCACCAATGTAATGGCTCTGCTCTCGTTGGAACTAGCAGCTTGGCCTGGGCAATGCTTCAGCGTTGGGCTATTATTACGTGCGGATCTCTTTACCAAAGAGCAGCCGCCAAACAACAGCAGCAGCCACAAGACTGTAGTCTGAGGTCTCCGTCTACACTGGCCATTTATTGCAGTTCCAAAGCGATTTTGCTGTGCAGTCAGATGGCTACATGAGAAATCCTGGAGCCAGTTTGAGGCCCAGAAAGTGCTGAAAGCCCTGAGGCACATTAAGGGCTTTGCATTCAAGGGAGTTTGTCGCCTGGTTGCCGAACTGTATGAAATGTTTAGTGCAGACGGGGCTTTGGGGGGAACAGCCCCCTCCCCTGCCCCGAGGCAGCATCCTCCTCCTCCTCCAACCTTCCCGCCTCCCTTCCCCTTACCGGAAGTCCCGCCCCCAAGGGCTCTCCCATAGTTCCTCGCGCACCCAAGCCCTTAAAACCGAGCGCGAGAGGCCCCTTGGCGCACTTCTTTCAGCGGAGGAGCCCGGCACGAGCGCAAGCGCGCCCACCCACCGCGCTCTTCCCTTCCTTTCTTTCCCGCCTCCTTCTCCTTCTTCTTCCTCCTCAGCCAGGCTCCTTCTTTTTCTCCTTCGCCGCCCTTCCCTCTGTATCCCCGCCTCATCCGTTTCCGGTCCCCTCGCGCAGCGCGGCCGGAAGCGTAGGCCCCAGGAGCCGGAGGGAGCCGCCATCATGGGCGACAAAATGGACATGTCTCTGGACGATATTATCAAGCTCAACCGGAGCCAGCGAGGCGGAGGCGGGCGCGCCGGGCGAGGCCGGGGGCGAGGGGCCGCGGGGCGAGGCGGCGGAGGAGGCGGCGGCGGCGCGGGGCGAGGAGGCGGAGGCGCGGGGCGGGCAGGAGGCGGAGGCCCCATCCGGAACAGAGCCGCCTTGTCCCGGGGAGGCGGCAGGAACAGGCCGGCGCCCTACAGCCGGGTACGTTTCCGCCAGGCGTCTCCTGGGGGTCTGCCTTCGGGCTCATCTGGACTCTCACTGCATTCGCAACTCGTGATAGCACTTGGGCCTGCACCTGGGGGAGAAAACGCAGGGAAGCCTAGGCTTATACTATACGGCAGTGGTTCTCAACCTGTGGGTCCCCAGATGTTTTGGCCTTCAATTCCCAGAAATCCTAACAGCTGGTAAACTGGCTTGGATTTCTGGGAGTTGTAGGCCAAAACACCCGGGGACCCACAGGTTGAGAACCACTGCTCTAGGGGCTGTAGTCTGAAAATAAGGGGACATGAGACCTTAAGACAAGTGGTTTGCCACTTGTCGGTCCCCAGTATTTTGGCCTACAAGTCCCAGAAAGTTTACCAGCTGTTAGGATTTCTGGGAGTTGAAGGCCAAAACATCTGGGAAGCCACAGGTTGAGAACCAATGCCTTAAGATATGCTGATCAGTTACTGACTTGGGGTGCCCTTTCTTTCCAGCCCAAACAACTTCCAGAAAAGTGGCAACATGATCTCTTCGAAAGTGGCTTTGGTCCTGGCGCTGGTGTGGAGACAGGTGGAAAACTTCTGGTCTCTAATCTAGATTTTGGCGTGTCAGATGCGGACATACAGGTAGGTTTTCCCTTCATCTCTAATAATAGGTGGCCCAGTGTTGGAATTTGTTCTAACTCAGGCATGAGCAAACTTCATCCCTCCAGGTGTTTTGGACTCCAATTCCTAACAGCTGGTAGGCTGTTAGGAATTGTGGGAGTTGGAGTCCAAAACACCCGGAGGGCCGAAGTTTGCTCATGCCTGAGCTAGCTGATAAGGTTGTGTAATGGAGACCGCCTTTATTTTGGGCATCTTATTGCAAATTTCATCTGTGTGGACATGGGTGTTTTTTTATGATTGTGACAAATGTCTTAATGTTTGGAGAGAAGCAGAAATGTCTCTCTGTGAAATTATCAGCATTAATATTTATTTCCTTTGATAGTTTGGGATTGTTAGCAAACACATTGATATTCATAGGCTGTCTTGTTTTGTGTAGAGTACATATATGAACATTTTCTAAACAATTTCATAAGCTTAGTACTATAGTAGATATATCTGTTCTACACACTTCTTTTTGTAATCCTTGGGATATGTGGATCTCTATTGGATTATTTTTTTCTGTGCAGGGAAGTCTGAACCTAAGGCTAACCTATACAAAGACAGAAAATTATTAATTAAAAAATCATTAAAATTTTATTTCTAGTCTGTCCTATCTCCCTGAAAGGACTCAGGGCGATTTCTAATACAAAAGCAAATATTCAATGCCATATGCAACCATAAAAACACAGCACCATAAAATAACAATGAAACATGGCTAAAATGCATGCATAAAATAAACTCTATGAGGAGGGTAAACAATCAGGCTTTTTTGCAGGGAGAAAATTTTATCCTGTTGAACCACATTTCCCAGTACTGTTTATCCTTTGAAATAAAGCCAATGTTGTATCAGACAATAGGCAAACAAGAATATATTGTGGTTTGGTTGTAGGGTACAATGGCTTTTATGACTTCAGATGAACATATGCTCACACACTGGATTCATGAAGGCCAGACTTTTTGCCAATCTGCTCTTAAAACAGCATAAGGCAAAAGACACTTGCATGATTTGAGATTCAAACATGGCAATGGTTTATATAGTGTTATGCAAGATCACTTAACTTGTTTAGGAGTATGTAGCTTAAGCAGGGTAAGCCGCTTCAAATGCCCAAGAAGCAGTTCTCCACCACAGTGGGCTCCACTACAGAAAGTACAGCAGGGAACTTGTTTTCCATAATTATTCTTCTGATTTTATTTGTAGTGGGGCTATGAGGAATGCAACCACTCCACTTTATTTTGTGGCTGAGGCACCTTGGTGGAGGTCTCATCAACATTGCCTCCTCAGGAGATCTTCTGCCCTACATTTCTTGCATTTTTCCTTGAGTTCTGGGGTTAATTTAAGTAGAAAATGAGGCAAAGTTAATGCAAGATCTGATTTGTAGTTGTAGTAAAATGGCAAATGTGAGAGTGAAAGAGTTTACTGCTTTAATGGGTAATCTTTTTAGAAAGACCTGAATACTTTGCCAAATCCTCCTGGTTGAGATAACTTCCTACTTTTACCATATCATTTTCAGGAACTTTTTGCAGAATTTGGTACATTGAAGAAGGCAGCAGTACACTATGACCGATCTGGGCGTAGTCTAGGTACTGCAGATGTTCATTTTGAGAGGAAGGCAGATGCTCTGAAGGCTATGAAACAGTACAATGGAGTTCCCCTGGATGGTACGTGCTTAACTGTCTATCTTGATATTTACACAGTGGAATAAGAGATAAGCTAGCCTTGAATTTAAGTATTTCTCTGGTAGCTACAAATAACAAGGAAATGTGTTTGGAGTGTGTATGTATTATTCTATGTAAGAGGGTGGCAAAGGAAGAATGGAGAATCTGTTTTTTTTGGCATAGAAACCAAGAAGACAGTTTAAAATGGTATGGTCCTGAGAAGCTTCCAACCCTTGGTTCTTGAAAGAAGTATTTTAGCATTATTTTACAGACTAGTAAGGTTTTTGGACTAATAACCCTTGTGATGCATATCCTTTTTATTTTTAGGACGTCCCATGAATATCCAACTGGTTACATCACAAATAGATACACAGAGGAGACCAATACAGAGGTAGGAGATTTAATCTTTATTGATGATGATGATAATAATAATAAGTTTGTTCTTTTATACCGCCACCATCTCCCCGAAGGGACTTGAGGCGGCTTACACACAGCACAAGGTGCCTAAAGACAGAGCATAAAAGGAAAACAATTTAAAAATACAATTAAATGATGCCTGCTAATTAATGTTACGTAGTAACTTCAGCTTTAGGAACTGCTAAAAAGGAATGCTATATGAATTTTGATTGCATAAGAGCACTTCCTATCCTGAATCCTTGTGGGTTTTTCAGAATGATTTTTAAAACTTTCAGCCATGTTGCCATACTTCATCTACTTTCAGAGTACTTCATAGAATATATAACTTGTATTTTCCCTTTTTCAAATTACTTACTGTGCTTCTAATTTAGTCTTTCTTTTGATTTTAGCATAAATAGAGGAGGCATGACCAGAAACCGTGGTGGATCAGGTGGCTTTGGTGGTGGCAACAGACGAGGTAGCCGTGGTGGCAGAGGGAGAGGTCGAGGTGCAGGCAGAAGTTCCAAACAGCAACTCTCTGCTGAAGAATTGGATGCACAGTTGGATGCTTACAATGCCAGGGTAAGTACCAGCAGGAGCTGGGGGAGAGGGACAAATGAGTCTGTTAGTATTAGTGGTGCAAGCTAGTGGTATTGGTCTTCCGATGAAAGGGTACAGCTTCAAAAAAAAGTACAATACATGAATATGGTAGTAATTTTGCCTGGATGCTGGGATGTATGTTGTGCTTTTCCTTGCATTTCTACTTACTGCCCTTTTTATTGAATGTATGAACTGATCTCATGTATGTAGAGAAGTTCCAGCAAGACAAAGTGTGTTTCTTGTAAAATCAACTATTAGATTTTACAAATCACTGAACTTTATAGTAGAATGCTGGTTCAATATATCAGAGTTTGCAAAGTGACATCTTCCACAGTTTCACATCTTTCACAGTCTGCTGCTTTGTAGTCTCCTATTCAAATCATCTAGACATGATTCAAAATTAGAATCTCGCTGGCAGCATGTGTGTGTGTTAATTCCATATCCCTTGAGCTTCAAATACTGTGTGGATTTAGATTTTAGATTTCCATTAGCTGGCATAGTGAAATTGTGCAGTATTAAATAGAGATCTTTACGCAGTATGCTTGTGATTACTTGATTTATTAATAGTATGTTTTATTCATTTCTAATATATACTCAAGTGTAAGTCTAAACTTTTAGTCAAGAAATCAGCCCCCAAAACCCTGGGACCACAAATAATGTAACTCCTTTCTAAAAAGCATTCATTCTCTTCTTGGGAGTGGACTGGCAAAGATCAAGAGCTTAGTTCATATGGGAGAACTTAAAAGAAGGACCAACCCCCCCACCTCGACTGTGGCACGGCTTCTAGCCCTTTTGAATGCCTAGATGGGAAAATGGTAGTGGTAGCCAGAGTCAGGTGGCCCTGAAAGGGTGTTTTCCCTTCTTCACATATTGACCCTCAATTCACACACAGGTCATATCAAAATCCATCATTTTAGCCTCAAGATGTGCACTTGACATGTGATTGACTTATACATGACTATATACGGTACATTAAATAACTTATTTGGACATTGTGGAGTTTCTTTACCAACAGTTTACCAGATATGCTACTGCTGTGAAAAGTTGTAGCTCTTGCACTTGGAATATATTTTGGGGTTGATTCTGTATTAATAGCAACATATTTGAAATTTTATAATTTTTTTGTTAAACTGTCACTGTAAAATAGTGATCACTGATAATAATATGGAGGATATTTTTAATTAAATGATCATTAAACAAGTATTTAAAATGTGGACTCACGCTTTAGTTATAGTAACATTTTCGCCATAGAAAGATATCTAAAAATGGGATGCACCTTAAAATCACAGTTGCCCTTTTATGTATATAAATATGGCCTTGTTTTTTCTTGGTAGTACTGAAAGTAGTGTGTATCTTACAACTGCTGTCTTAGAATAAAAAAATACAGTATTTTGAAGATGTTCTCTAAGAAATGCATGTTGCCATCTTGATGGGGAAACAATAGAGCTTGGGTTTTTAAAAAAAATCAAAGTGATAATTGGTTTGATTGATCTATGCTGCTGGGGAGTGGGTTTGCTCAAACCTATGGCTTTCTTGTCTTTTTCCTAAGCTGATAGCAACCAAGTAACTGTTTTTTTTCCTTCATAGATGGACACCAGTTAAACCTGTTGGTGCATCATGTGCATGGGAAGGACTGCAGACATCTCATTCCATGCTCCCCAGCGGGAGGGGGAAAGGTGTATGGCGGCGGCTACTAATATCAAGAATGGAATTTGTTTTACTTTTATGTTTTGGAATAGGTTTTAAACTCATGTAAAGGTTTCTTTCTTTTTTTTAAATTCTGGAACAGATCTGTTTTGTACTGAGTTATTTTTTGGGAAAAAATTTACTGGTTGCCAGTTGGGCCACGGTGACTTTTTAACCATGGCAATAATAAAATAGAAATGTGTCTAGAGCTGTAAATGTCTGCTTCCTGTTGCAGCTGGAGTCCAGCTTTGAGACTGCAGAAACCAAGACGGGTAGGGGAGCAACTATCTGCCTGCAGGCCCCTAGCAAAAGTGTTGGTGCTCATTGTGCTTCCCATAGGGAGAGATTCAGATCTCTCTCCACCAGCTGGGGCTTACAAACTCTGTATCTCCAATCTCCTGTGTGTTTATCTTCCTCCTTTCTATGCTAAAGCCAAACAGTGTGACTACTTTTTCAGGGAGGTGGGGGGTAGAATCCAATGAAAAGGCTCTATCTACCCTTTGTGATCAAGGAGAGGGGGAGAACCCTTGTTGAAGTCATTTTTGTATTAAACACTTGATTCCAAAGTTCAGTGCTGGTCCCACTTCAGTATTTTTACTGTAAAATGGTTACTGTGATAATTCAGTGACTCCAACATGCCAAGTAAAGATTTAGTCTTTCAACTTGCAACTCCCTGCTGAATTCTTATTTCACATAATTTTCTGGCAATTTTATTATTCGTTCTTATGTACTAGTAATGGGGAGGGCGGGGAGGAAACAGAATACCTGTCAAAATAATGTGTTACAAATCAAATGGTATAAACTGAATAACATAGCAACACTACCAGCAGGTAGAATTATAATCTTTTCATCCATAATAGGGGGTTTTGACAAATAAGAATCAGTTTTGAAATCTCAGATTAATTTCTGAATAGTATTGTGCCAATGGCTTTCTAATGCTCAAAGGAATGTGGCTACATCAGTAATTTGAAAAAAAAATGGCACAGTAATATAGCAAAGTTACACAACACTTAATGACCAATCCTTAAATATTGCTTTTGAACACAGATGTCAAAAGAAAACATTTAGCAAAAATGGCTCAATGTGGTCGTAGGACATCTAGATTTATCTATTAAAATATTTATATCCTCCTTTGATCTAAAGAGTTTGGGAAGGTTTACAATAATATCACTATGATCAATTTAAGACACAGTTTAAATGTCTAAAAGATGATATATAGATAACTTGCTAAATAATTAGGCAAAATATAATCATGGTAAATAGTTTCAGAATTTGAAACAACATTGAAAGAACTGTTCCTGTTCATAATGATATACATTTGGTGTAGAAAGTATATTAATTGGGGGGGGGGGGAGTCTCGCATAACTTCAGCATGTGGTGAAATATTTCTTTGGCTTTAAAACTCAGACAAGTCTTTGAGTCTTCCAATATCAAGATATTTTCTCCGTGTTCATTTAAGAAATAGAGCAAGGTGTTCTCAAAACATGGCATCTTGAAACAATATTTTTGAATAAGACCATATATTTTTGTACAACATAGAGATCCCCTTTAAAGAACGGGTAATGGAGAATTCTAGTTTAAACCTCTTTGTACTGCATGCAAATTTAGCATGGTTCTTTAAAAATATTTTTGAAAATTGATAGAACATTTGTACCAAACAGGCTCGAGTTGAAATACCACAAGCCACAATCTAATTGCCATGACATGGCTTAGATTTGTTTGTTTAGGTCTTTATTAGTGGCCGTGAAAGTAATAAAGAACAAGTTCATTCACTCACAGTAGAATATACATGTGATACAATGGTGGACTGCTGCTTGTTTCGGTCACTGACTTGGGAGCTTAAACATATCATTCCTGAGGCCAATGAAGAGGCACTATTGAATTTCTTGACATTACTGTTTCTGTAATGTCAAGAAAGTTTCTTTACATCCATAGGAAGAATTGTAGCAGGACCTTAGATGCACACTTCCCATGCTAAGTTTCACCTTAAGAATTCATCATCATTCAGGGGTTTGCCCTGCTACAGAGCCTGATACGTTGCCCTATTACATTACAATACACTGTAAAGAGACGGAAGGTGCTCCTGGTGGTTTAAACCCGAGTTAGAACCAATAGCTGCAAGCAAGCAAGTCTGATTTTATGCAGCCAAAGACACCACAGCACTGAAAATGTTGACATGGTCATGCACCTACACCAGACATGGACATCCTCCCAGGACTTTTGAACTTCCACAATTTGTAACAGCCTACCAGCTGGGTTCTCAAAGGCTTTCATGGCCGGAATCACTGGGTTGCTGTGAGTTTTCCAGGCTGTATGGCGATGTTCCAGAAGCATTCTCTCGACATTTCGCCCACATCTATGGCAGGCATTATCAGAGGTTTTGAGATTTGTTGGAGTCTAGGCAAGGGGGGTTTATATATCTGGAATGTCAAGGGTGCATTAAGAACTCTTGTCTGCTTGTAGCAAGTGTGAATGTTGCAATTGACCACCTTGATTAGCATTTAATGGCCTTGCAGGTTCATACCACAATTCCAAACTAACTGTTTGGAATTATGGGAGTTGAAGTCCACAAAACCTGGGGGTGGCAAAGTTTCTACTGTGATTCTATTGTGAACACAGTAGAATCCATGCAGTAGACACTCCTCTATTTGCCTTGGCTCAATGCTATGGAATCATAAAAGCTGGAGTTTAACAAAGCAAAGCCTTTTCTGCCAAAGAATACTGGGCCTTACCAAACTACAAATTCCATGATTCTAGGACACTGAGCTTTAGCAGTTAATGCTGTGTCAAACTTCATTCGTTCCATAGTATATTGTAGATGCATCCACAATCTGCTGGGAGACAATTGGATCCTCCCTTCAGTGGCACAAATATTTATTGATTGACTGGCCTCATCCCTGGGTGATGAGCCTTTGGTGGTGCAATGGGTTATTATTTATTTACTGTATTTGTATACCGCCTTTCTCAGCCCGTAGGCAACTCAAAGCGGTTATCAGAGTAAAATTCAATGCTTACAATATCATAAATATAATTAAAAACAAAACAAATAATAAAAACTAAACAAATAAAAACTAAAACAAATCAATAAAATATAAATTTATAGTGTCTCCTTGTTAAAAATGTCTGGTCTCATTGTCATTTGACTAACTGACATTTTCCTATGTCAGTTATTCTACATTTGGAAACACTTGTTCAAAAAGCCATGTCTTGACTTTTTTCCAGAATGTTAAAAGGGAGGTGACCGATCTAATATCTATAGGAAGGGCATTCCATAGCCGAGGGGCTACCACCAAGAAGGTCCTGTCTCTCGTCTCCACCAAACATACGAAGGTAACAAAGGTGGTAATGAGAGCAGGGCCTTCCCAGGTAATCTTAAGGCCCTAGATGGTTCATAAGGAGAGATGCGTTCGGACATGTAAGTTAAACCCTTGTGCCAACAGGACTGCTAACCTGAAGGTCAGTGGTTCGGATCTTCAAGATGGGATCCAGCTTCACATGAGAAGCCTCCCACCGGATGGTAAAACATCCAGGCGTCCCCTGGACAACATCCTTGCAGACGGCCAATTGTCTCACACCAGAAGCAACTTGCAGTTTCTCAAGTCGCTCCTGACACAAAGAAAAAACATACTTGGGTGAACTCATTCACAAACTGGGACCTCATCACACTAGCGAATGAATCCACTTTAAATCCGGTTTCTGCCTCCTGCAGAATTCTGGGGTTTGTAGTTTAGGGAAGAGCCTTTAAAGAAACCGGATTTAAAGTGGATAGCGTGATGAAGGAGCCAGATCCAAAAGCACCCCCAATATCCAGCGCCAAAGCGGCTCTCTTAGCGGTTCCTTAGCGGTCTGACACCCTTTATTCACCACAATGGGCTCTGTTCCACCAGGAAGAGCACAACTCAGCTTTCCTCAAGGTACTTTTTTTCCTAAGGGCCCCTCTAGGATCTCCGCTCGCTTGCTGGCAGTTCCTTCCCTTCGTCTTGGTAACCAACGTAGGGCGCGCAGGACGGAAGTGGACTCTATATCCAAAACAAGGGTGGAGCGAGTTATGAAGGGGGGAAAAACCCGGAAGTGACGTCAGGTGGCACCGCGGAAGTAAGGGGGCGGGCAGGCGTGCGCGCGCAGGGGCGGGGTGGAGGATTTTGGGCGGTGGCGGCGGCGCTTGTCACCGGAGGTGGCAGCAGGAGCAGCGGCGGCGGCGAGGAGGAGGAGGAGGTGAGGCGGGTGCCGGCGAGCGAGGGAAGGGCCTCTTTCTCGGGCCTTCTTCCGCCCTCTTTTCCCCCTCCCTGGGACGGCTGCGGTGCCCCTGAAGCGGGAAGGGCGTGCCGCCGCTCTCGGGCCGGCCCTTTGTGGGTCCCGCGAGGAGGGGTCCCTTCCTTTCCTTTCCTTTCCTTTCCTTTCCTTGGAGCCTTCTGCGCCTCAGGGCTCCCTCCCACAAACCGGCCTTGGCCTCGTGCCTGCCAGGCTGCCCCTGAGCGCTCTCTGCGGGGCGGGGAGGGAGGCCAAGACAAAGCGGGCAGCAGCTACACTGCGGTTGGACACCACTCTCACGGCCCTGCCTCAGTGCTCTCGCAGCCCGGGATTGGCCTCTCAGCCAGGGACCATCACTCCTGGGCAGAAGGGACTAAAGGCCTTGGAAAAAAACACACCTCCCAGGATCCCATAGCCTTAAGTCAGGGCAGTGTCAGTGGGGTCAGACTGCATTAGTTCATCAGGGTGTATGCGCCCGAAAGCAAAGCTTCCTATGTACCTCCATTCGGGTTTCTATTTGCTGCAGTGCCTCTATCTTCGCTATACCGTGCATGCACCACTACCTTGTTTGCAGGGATGCTTTGGGACAGGGATGGATCTCATACCTTTTAAGCCCCACTGTTTCTTGAATGGTATCCATTAAATATGGGAGAGGAAGTCATAGGTGACTAAAATCATCAAGGGTCTGGAGAACAAGCCCTATGAGGAGTGGCTTAAAGAGCTGGGCATATTTAGCCTGCAGAAGAGAAGGCTGAAAGGAGACATGATGAGGGCCAGGTATGAATATGTGAGGGAAAGTCATAGGGAAGAAGGAGCAAGCTTGTTTTCTGCTGCCCTGGGGACTAGGATGCAGAATATTGTCTTCAAACTACAGGAAAGGAGATTCCACCTGAACATTAGGAAGAACTTCCTGACTGTGAGAGCCATTCAGCAGTGGAACTCTCTGCCCGGGAGCACGGTGGAGGCTCCTTCTTTGGAGACTTTTAAGCAGAGGCTGGATGGCCATCTGTCAGGGGTGCTTTGAATGCGATTTTCCAGCTTCTTGACTGGGGGTTGGACTGGATGGCCCACGAGGTCTCTTCCAACTCTTGTGATTCTAAGTGTGAAACCATTCTTTGTCATTTCTAAGCTACTTTAAAAAGCTTGGTTGCTTTTGATATGAGATTTTATAATCACTGAAGGGGAAAAAATCTTGGGATGTAAATGGGCATAGATATGGATCAGGGCTTCATTTCAGCCAGTATGTGGTATTAGTGTTCGCTGGAGTCAGGGCATATCAGGATGTGTTGTGTAGTTCATTTATTCCCTTGTCATTTATTCCCATGTTGGGTTGTTGTAGGTTTTTTGGGTTGGATGGCCATGTTCTAGAAGCATTCTCTCCTGATGTTTCGCCTGCATCTATAGCAGGCATCCTCAGAGGTTGTGAGGTGTGAGGATGCCTGCCACAGATGCAGGTGAAACATCGGGAGAGAATGCTTCTAGAACATGGCCATGCAGCCCGAAAAACCTACAACAACCCAGTGATTCCAGCCATGAAAGCCTTCGGCAGTACATTAACCCCCATGTTGCTAGGTTATCAGTGGTTCTCAGCCTGTGGGTCCCCAGGTGTTTTGGCCTACAACTCCCAAAAATCCCAACCAGTTTACCAGCTATTAGGATTTCTGGGGATTGAAGGCCAAACATCTGGGGACCCACAGGTTGAGAACCACTGGTTTAGATGGACAGAATGAATGGTTGCTTTTCAGGTAGACTTGAAGAGGAATGCCTCTCCTCCTTAACGGGAACTGCTGTGGCCAGGGAAATGATTCATACTGTTTCAAAGCCTTTAAAGTAGGCAGGGATAGTTCAGCATTAGAACTTTCTTCTTGTGTCGAGAAGGCTTATATAGCCAGAATTCATGTGGAGCAAGTTCAAGAGGATTCAGCTGAGAATAATTCAATCTTTTATGGCAGGAAGCTGAAGAATTCTATATGTCTTGGTTATGCTTCTCCTAAACTATAACTCCTGCCCTTGATGCAAGGAAGCAATTCTTATTTGGGTGAAAGTATGATAGCTGGGACCAAGTGCTGGAAGCGTTATGCTGATTCCGCAATGCTGCTTCGTCAACGCTGATAGCGTAATGTGGCAGCAGGATACCACTGAACTCAGTTAATGCAAGCGGGACACAAATAACAGTGAAGTAATTTAACAGGTCGGTGATAGTATAGCTGGGACCTAACGGTACGCTACGTGAGCAAGGCGGTTCAGAATAGAGGAATGGAAGATGACCCCATCACGGGTCAGAAAGGGGGGGGGAACAGAAAGAAAGGGGAACAATAAACAGAGGAGCATTGTGCTTAAGGGAAGTAAAGGAATCCGCATGCATCTCTCATTCCGCCCATTCTCTTGACCACGTGGTCACACACCTGGTCCTCATTCACAACCACCATTCCGGAATCAGCATAGCACTACTAGCACTCGGTCCCAGCTTTCATACTTTTACCGCTATTTGTTCCACAGTTTCTTTCTTTCTTTCTTGAGTATTTTGTGTGATATCCCTTGTGGCCTTGACAGCTAGAGATATTTGGAAGCCTGTCTTTGACTTTGAGCCCTTTCTCTGACACATAGTGTCTCCATGTGGCTGCTGCGTTATAGACCGAGGCAGAAGCTTATAATGCAAAATACCTTTTAAGCAGAGGACCAGTTCATGGTCCCTCAGATTGTTAGGGGCTGGACTGTAGTTTGAAAAAAAAGTGAACGAATTCCTGTGTGCACTGCACGTATCTTATTTGTAGTGCAAAAAACTATGAAAGGACAACACAATATTTTAAATGAAGAACAGTTTTCACCAACATAAATTTATCAGTATTTCAGTGGGAAGAGTGGGCCTGCTTTTGGCTAAAGAGATTTGTCAAGTTAATTACAATTGTTATTGTGTGCCTTCAAGTCATTTCAGACTTAGGGTGACCCTAAGTATAAATTTAGGTCGGACTGGGTAAATGACCTCGAAGGACCGCATCCACCCCATGGGCCTTGGTTTGGGGATCCCTATTATAAAATAAATCTTCTGTGAGAGCTGATTTCTTTTAAGAGGTGACTATTGTAGTCACCTATATACAATAATCACTTGCGGGCCATACAACTGTTGCTACACATTCAGAAACATCACAGGGTATAATACCTGCTGTTAAGGTTTCAGCAGTTGGATCATTATTGAATGCAAAGTTCAGCAAACATATATTTTTGTGCAGATTATATTGCACATGGCTTTCACTTTTTGGCATCTGATTTAATGACCCTAAAATGTTAAAATGACTAAGGAAATTGCAGTCTATTTTGGGGATTTAGAAAGTAGGATGCCAGGTCAGTGTCCTCATTATCTCAGCTAAATGGCTGTCATACTAATTGTTCTCTAGTTAGCTTTTAGAGCATAGAGGTGCCTGCCAAACATATAAGTATTATCTGCACAAGTTACTCATATTTTTAGCAAAGCATATGAAAACCAGATGTGAACTTCTCAGATCTGCAGATGGTGGTTAAAAAACAAACAAACAAACGTTCTGTTGTGTGTGAAGATGCTTCTGCACACAATAAAGGATGAGGCTCTAAAACAATCATCCTCCAAATTGTCGTTATTTATGATAAAGAGAGTAAAGCTGCTTAAATGCAGTACGTACCCTAGCGAAAGAGTTGTTGTATATTTGCACACAATGCATATGAAGAGGGAATATACATCCCCTCTCTTGCTGTGTTTGTCTTCAAATGTTGAAGAATACGAAGCCCCTTAATGTTTCTGGGCTACTTCTCAGTATTTACTATACTGTCTAGTTGAAGTCTGGTAACACCTGCAAAGCCACATGTTTCCCACTCTAACTATATAAATCCTGAATAGGGTTATTTTCTGCATCCTTTCTGAAAGTAACTTTTATCTTCTTTTTGGGAACTCTCCTGGGTGCTCTGGAGAGTCTTACTACTGGGACATTGCCCTTATCCATTCACAGTTTAGTTAGGGAGTGATATGTTATGAGTCCCAATGCAGCACAGCACAGCGGAGAAAGCTGTCATGGAACAGCAGCATTGTTTCGTGGGAAAGTACTGTATTTTGAACAGGAAGGAAAATAATATTTTGTTTAAGGCAGGGCTAAGAATAGGTGCCCCCCTGATGTTTGCCCACCTGACACAGCCCATAGTAATTAGCTGTTTAACAATATCAGGAAGGCAATAATTCTCACTGCTGGCTTAGTGGATGATACAATTATTGATTTCATTGGTTTGAGAAAATACAAGCACAGTATTTAACATTCAAATTGCAATAAACTAAAGCCTACCATAACAGATCCTGGATATCATTGCCTAATTTGGATTATTCCACAATGTTTCCAGTCTGCCTAATTTAGTTTAAGTGTTTCCTGCTTAAGTTGCTTTGCCATGTTCTGGTAACCTGCTCTTTCAAGTTGACTCTTACTTCCTTTATTCTCTGCCTTTCAGTATTCTGGTGGTGCATAAGTCACTTTTAGTTCCTAAGATATGTTGGCACTTGACTTCCTAATGATCTCCGTTGGGGCTGTAACATTTCCAGTAAAAGCCGAGGCTCTTCATTTTTTGCTGTTACCCTTGTCAATATTTTCTCTTGGGTTTCCATGGTGAGCCTTGTATACATGGCAGTTTAGCAGACTTGTACTATCAGCTAACAAACAATGGCAGTGGATGGATGCCGAGCAGGGGTTAGAACCTCATTTGCCATTCCTGATTCCCTATTGTGTACCTCAGCATACTTTAGCAGAAATAACCAATGCTTGGACTTTTAAGTGCTAGCGTGTGTTGCATGAAAGTTTGTGGAAGCATTCTAAACGATGCTACTCTCCAACTACAATTCCAAAAATGTGTTTGTAACAGAGTTCTTTCCATTCCTGTAAAAGTGTTAGCAGATGTAATAGAAATCAGTGTAAATTACAGGATCAGGCAACAAATGGAGGTTTTTTTTATCCTTTGGCTCAATTGTGCATGTAGGAGCGATAAGTCCAAACTCCCTACTGATCCCCTTTTCTTTCACTGCAGCATAATGCATTATCCCCGAGGCTAATGGGATATCTAGTTCATTCAAAGAGAACCTTCCCTCAACTTGAATTAGTGGCTTAGCCTTTGGGACCATTTGTGTGAGAGGCTTTCTGTTCTTGCCTCACCCCAGCAGCAGATTTCTATGATGGCAAATGCTCTGTGTCTTCCCTACAGTGCTAAAGATTCTCCGTGTTTAGTTAGCAGGATGATAAATCAGGATTATGATTTCTTAGAGGACTTATGGGCCCTTCTTTTTTCCTTTAGCAGCCTGAGAAGGATAAATACTATTGTAAGTACTTGGATGAGTAGGAAACACCTGTCGGTAGCAGAAATGGAAACCAATGCTAATATATATTAGGTGTTACAGTTGCCAATATGTTTCTCTAATGCTGGAGAGTCATATTAACTGGGAAATAAAGCAAAATTCACAAAAGAGTAATATCTTTGTTGGCCAACTAAAATGCACAAAACACCTCATGTAAAACTGTTAAGCTCTGTTGCCTTCTTCATCAGACAAAAACCATATAGGCCGGGAAACCAAAATAATGTGAACGGTATTGGTGTCACAAGCCTACATTTTATAGCGGATGTAATCTCTGCCGTTGGCCTGGAGGAATCTCAGTGCAGGCAGAGGCCACTCCTCTCTTTGCCATTTGCAACAGTAAAATATTAACTGGAAGTTTGAATTGGCCCTTTCAAACTAAATAAAAAAATAAATTCCATCTCATTTCCCGCTGTGTGGAAACTATCTCCATACCTGCATAAGAAATTGGCTTCTCCTGATGGGAATATGGTGTAAATATATTTCATAATAGTGTGAAGGTATTTGAAGAATGGAAAATGATATTTCACATGTCATGTTATATAGTGAATTCACTTAGAGTCTGATTTTTCCATCCATAACAATGAGTGTGGCTTAATTCTTGATCTTAGGTATATATTAACAGTATACATCCAATATCTGATTAGTGATTAAGTAAGAAGTTGATTCTACATCATTTGGCTGTGCTGTAGCGCAGTACATGAGTGTGTATTTGCCTTCGACTTGTTTGCTAACTTATTGCAAGCCCGTGAATCTCCTTAGGTAATGAATACTAAGAGGTGGTTTTGCCAGTTCCCTTTTCTGAAACATCTTTTAGCGAGAGGGATGAATTAACTTTAAGAGATATTCTTCCGGCATGGTGGTGCAAAGAATGGGACCCATGTACCAGGATGTTTTTATTTTAAAGTTCTTCCTGACATTGATTTAGCATTGGTAGTTCAATTTTTTTAGAACAGCGAACAACAGAAAAAGAACACGAGATGGGAAACCACACAATGATGGTATTGTGAAGAAGCGTATAGCAGAGTTCACTTTTCAAGCACCCAGATATGGTCGCAGAATCTGAGTCTCACTCACTCTGAATCTTCGGATGCAGTAGTGGCTCAGATTACCTCTACAAGGATTTGCTTTGTCAGTGTTATAGCCGCTCCAGGTGTGCAAGGGTGCACGTTTGCTGAGCTTCTTCTCTAGCTATATTTAGGTTTAGAAGTGCTCTCATTCCTGAAGAATTTGTCAGTTCTATATTGGTACTGAGACCATTCTAAGCAGTCCTGAAGCTACAGCAGAAGATAATCCTTATTTCCTGACTCTTCTTCTTGGTTCCCACTCCCTCCCTGTACTAAGCAATGTAGGGGACTTTGCACATTTGCCCAAACAATCAGGACAGTTCTAAACATTCATTTAGAGCTTTCTTCATATTTAACCTCCCAATTCCTCAATGTAATATTGGGGTGCTTATCAAGCAATTAGTTTAGTTTATGAGGGAAATGTGAACTACTTTTGAATGGATACATTCATGAGTCCAAGGTAAATCCAGTTGACGTTGAAGGGTTGAGCACTGGACATGCATTTCGATCTACACTAATTCTTGCATTTTACTCATGTTGATGATCGTGTAATTTTTAGTGTGTTGATATAAGTAATTTAGATAAAGCAATGAGTTACTAAGCAGTCCATTAGACAGAAGGAATATCTTGTGCAGTTTCTACTGGCAAGCAAATAATTGTTGCATATTGAAAATCTTGAGTCTCCAAGTTCCAAGATTTCAAAATTAGAAAGTTGTGGTTCATTGCACTGATTTAGAAGCTAAAGCCAACATTATTTCACAGTCAGATTTGAATGTATTGGGTTTTTCCTTCTTAACAACAATGTTTGTGCCAAGCAAATGTGCCAAGAATATATTCCACAGTTTGCAGCACACTTTCCTTTCAGAATGAAAACTTTGGACTGTTTCAAGAAAGAAGTAATTAGATCATGTATGTAAGAACAGCAAGTGCTCAGTCACTAGAATTACAATCTTGAATTCCACCAAATGCTGACTTGTTTTTAAATAAAAGAACAATAATTTTCAAGATGCCAAATTCTTGGACTTGTATGTGGCTACAGGTTTACTACTGAAACCCTACTTAAGTCACTTTCATGGCTATAAATGTAATATTGAGCTTATAAGTCCTCCTTTATCATTTTGTTCTAGAATGATTAAGGCTTGAAGGAAGGTAGAAGGCAACCTCTTCCTCTTCCCCTGGAGGTAGTATAGCTTCTTGTAGTTCTGCCATTATGCATATTGAGCACTTTTTTTGCTTGAGTTCTAGTTGTATGCAGAATATATGTAAATTTCTTTCACCATATATTGAAAGTTTGCAGTTTCTCAAGTTGCTCCTGAAAAAACCCATATATTGAAATTAAAGAAGCATTATTATGGCACATTAAAACAGGCATCCTACCCTGATTCACACAGTGTATTTTAAATAACAATGTCCAGCCATTTCAACTCTTAAGTGGATTAAGGTTGGCAAGATAGAGCTTCAAATCTAAAATACCTGGGTTGGACCCCAATTGAGAGCAGCTGTCTTAGGGGCTTTCACTGTAACATTGCTAGAATTATTAGGGACATGATTTTTCTAACCTGATTGCTTCTCTGTTTACAATTTTCCTTCTGTGGTCTCTCATGTTATGCACCTGTGAAATTAGGATATTTTATGTTTTTGTCTTCACATAATGATACAGCACAGCACTTTCATCCCATGGTCTTGTTCCTTAGCTACAACTTGCACTATGACAGTTGACACTATAGATTATTGGGCACTATTTTGAGTTCAAATTGTTGTTTTATAGACTACTGGTTTATCTTGTATTGTCCTGTGTGTTTATTTTATTTTATGCATTGTTTTCAGCACTTTGTGCCATGTGTAAGCCGCCCCGAGTTCTTTTGTGGAGATAGAGGCAGGGTACCAAAAAATTGTCTTCAAAACTTGCACCATGTTAACAATTGCCTCCATCTAGAATATACCAAAGCCTTTTTTTTAATTGCATAAGCACGTTAATCTCTTTAGATACTGAGAACCTAGAAAACTTAAAACACAATTGCCACAGAATTCCCTTACGAAAGGTTTACTCTGTTCTGCTAAGTGTTTCTTCCTAGCCAGGAATATACCTTTCATGGCCTAAGATCGTTGGGCCTCTTTCTTGTATGATAGTCCCATCTGCCAGTTTTGGGAAGGTGGAATATTTTAACTGAAATTGTGGAGTCTTGTTTTAAGCAGTTTCAGGTTTTGTACACAGCAGTTGTCTTCCATTGTAGTTTTAGGGATCAGAGTGTCTGAAAGTGTGATTTAGAATTAATTTGCTAGCGTTTTGCTTGCCACCTGAAAATGGCGGATAAAGGGCTTTTGTTTCCTCTAGGCAGCCTTTGTACCAGTGACCCTTAGTAAACTGCTCTCTTCCTCCAAGGAAGAGGCTTAGGGGGCTGGGGCCAGCATTGCGCACAATCATACCCTTCCTGTCTGGTTTGAAGCCATTCTTGTTAATGTGGACAGAATTTTGTGAATTTGTGTGTGAAGGGAGGCGGCAGGCAGATCTGGTGAGTGGGCTAGAAGGGGGGGGGGCAGAGAGCGGTGTCACAAAAAGTTTGTTCATGTCTTCTCTGCTATATTGCACAGCCTGGCTAGGGTTTGTGTCTGCTGCTACTTCCGAAAACCTGTGTGTGCTGCTGGAGGAAAAGGCAGCTGTATGCCTGCTTTCTGAGACTGAGTATTCCCTATTGTGCTTTCAGGACAGCCTGTGGCAAAACTGTCTTTCTTGGAGACCTTAACAGTTAAAAGGGCTTTTTAGGTTGCAATCAGCAGCACCACAAGCCTTAGAGGATTAGCCTCTTGGCCTGGGGGGAGATGAGAGCCAGAGATTCTTATATTTTGTGACAATGCTTCTGAGGTTCAGCTGCTTTTTATGAATGGCTAATCAAACAATGCACTTCTAAGAGCTGCCATCTGGACTCTAATATGTAGGGTATTCAGGCTCAATTCCCTAAAGGCCCTAGATGCCATATGATCTTCGAAGGTCAGCAGGCTCAGCTGTGGTTAGTACTTGGGTGGGAGACATCCAATGGATACCTAGTGATGTAGGCTATATTTCATAGGAAGGAGCTGGCAAAACTGCTTGTGAGTATTCCTTACCTAAGAAACCCATGGGGTTTCCATAAGTGGACAGACAACTTGAAGGAGCACACAGTCCCTGTATTTCGCATTTGCCGTTCACATGGCTCTCTTTCAGGGTGCCTCAGTGAATAAAGTGTGAAGCATAATGCCTGCTTTGATTTCAAGATAAAAATTGGAGTGGTCTGTCCATAAAAGAGAGAGTGAGCACACATGGATGGAAGGATTGTCTTCCATGAAGTTGTGGACAAGCAACTCCTGTGAGTCCTATCAGTTGCTTTTATCTGGGTTTGTGGGAAGAAAGGGAGGCAGCAACCACTGGTAGATGGTAGTGTGCATAGCTTATTACTTCTTTTAATGGCCACTGTGGAATGCTTCTTGACTGTGTATAAGGTGAGGGGAGTGAGATATAGGCAGAAGCCTGGCCTGTGGCTGCGAATACAGATTTATACATGTAGGAAGGCAGCTGAGAGCTGTGCCAGGGACTACAGCTCTTCAGTAACGTCCAAGGCATGTGGACACACCCTTGGGGAGGGAGCCAGCTTCCTGATTGGGAGGGGAGGAGTGTGCTGCTTTCCACAGGCTAGGGCTGGGCTGCATCATGTTATGCTTCCAGTCACAAACTCTGAAGAATGCTATTCCTTGCTGAAAACTACCCTGTGGGGGCATTTGGGTGCTGGACATACAGTGTTGTTTTGCACACTGGAGAACACAGCAAGACGGACCAACAATAATAAAAACTATATATTATGGATTATTCTCCATAAACCCACAGCTCAGAGAAATCTTCCTCCCCATTTTCATTTTGTTCCTGTGGATTTGTTCATGATTTTTTTAACTTGGTGAAAGGAAGGACCAAGAGCAGTTTCCTACAAAATAAGGGGTTAGTGTTAATTATGTGTTTTTGGGTCAATCAGGATTCTGCTGTTCTTTCGTCTTGGCTCTAAGAAGTCTTCTGGTTTGTGATGGTTCTGCTTACTATTTAGATGTGGTCACACAGCAAGGAAGCTCCTTTTTTGTCTTGGTGTCACTCAGAAATCCCTGTCGCAAGTTTCTCATTATATAGCTTGAAAAACAGCTTTCAGACAATAACTGGGTTAAATGGGCCAGATCAGACGTGGTAAAAGGTATCAGTATATGTCACCCAGTCCTGAGCAGAAGCAGTCCTTTGCTGAATTCTGGCCAGATGAAGTAGGGAGTCTTTGTTTTGTTAGCCACCAAGGCTGTTCTAAAGCGCTGAAGCCAAAGTCCTTGATGGGATTATTGCAGCCTTCCAAGCCTCTTTTCCGGTTTGTAATGTTTTGAGGAAAGGGATCTGGCTTCATTTCAAAGTATTGTTGATTTGGGCTCCTCCCTGCCTGATCTCACTCATCTCCCTGTGCTATGGAAATAAGTGTGTACTTTGGAAGTAGTGTATCATTGACAATTGGGCAGTATGGATAATGAGTGCATGGAGCCTTCCAAGTCCAATTCTCTCCATTCCTCTTCTGGAGGGGGGCGCTTTAGCATTTGCCAGTATCTCCTGGCAGGAATATTGCCCTGGTTCTGACTCCTGCATATTTAAGCAAACTGAATTTGAGGCCTAGAGGAGGGAATGGAGAAAGAAGTTGACAACTGCATGGGGACAGAGCCACAATTGCCACCCTCCTTGAAGCACTGAAGCAACATAATTGTAGAAAATCTGGACTTTGGGCTCACTAGATGACAAGACCATGGGCAGGAGAAGGAAAGCCTTTGAAATGTATTGTCACCTGAGAACATTCCTTCAAATTATAGAAACCCCTGGAATTAATTGACCCTTCCTGCTTCCTTGGAGACTAGGACACGGAACAACGCCTTCAAACTACAAGAGAGGAGATTCCATCTGAACATGAGGAAGAACTTCCTGACTGTGAGAGCCGTTCAGCAGTGGAACTCTCTGCCCTGGAGTGTGGTGGAGACTCCTTCTTTGGAAGCTTTTAAACAGAGGCTGGGTGGCCATGTGTCAGGGGTGATTTGAATGCAATATTCCTGCTTCTTGGCAGGGGGTTGGACTGGATGGCCCATGAGGTCTCTTCCAACTCTTTGATTCTATGATTCTATGACCCCCCCCCCTTTTTTTTTTTTTGCCTATGGAAGATTTGGAGGGTCTTTCTAACAGGGTTTGGAATGTGAGCAAATTTCCTTAACTATGGTTATTTGTGCCATTCTGCACAATGAATAGCTTCCTATTCATTAGTCTGGACGGGCTAGACATTTTACCTCACTGGCCTTTCTCTTCCAATAGCCAATAACAGCTACCCTGTTTAGCTTTGAGACTTTTCAGTCAGCTGCTCAAGTCTCCCTGACCCTTGCTTCCCAGACCAACAGTAGGGAAGAACACTAGCCCAGGCAGCAGGATATGGGGCTGTTGGCTTTCTTGAAGCCAGATGCAGAGGGAGGGCCCAGGACAGTGCATAGCCCAGGCCTATTGCTGACTCAGTTTGCTTCTGGCTCTTAGTAGTGGAAGAATTGCAGAGAGAGATCCTGCAGATAAAATCTTGCTCCAGTAGCCAGGGTGTACGTGTACAGAATGGGTGCAAAGTGCAGTTACCCTGGCAATATGCCATACTCTCCCATCGGCTGTATTGGAGGGGAGGTATCGGAAAACCCCCTTCAAGGAGAGATTAATCCCCTGTGAGTCTGGACTTTAGAAACAACTGAACATGTGCTTCTTCAATGCATGCTCTACAGAGACCTTAGAACTAATCTCATTACACCATAGCTTCTAAAATATCCAGGGCACACTGAAAAATATTAGTCCACCCTGCTGCTTTCAGGCTCTAGCACTACACTAACTTACAGTGTTGCTAAGTTTTGTGCTGCAGCACTTAAAATTAGCTGGATGATGATCGACCACGCAAGGCAACACCCTGTTGGGAATGTAGTTAGAGCAACCTGTTACAGCTGAAATGCTACTGGACTTGTAATGTGCCCCTCCCATCCCCTTTAGTACCTCCCCTCAGTGCTTTGACTGTGCTGGTCAGTGACTGTAATAGAGGATTGTATTGTATTGTATTGTATTGTATTGTATTGTATTGTATTGTATTGTATTGTATTGTACGATGCCCATATCCAGCACTACTTGCTGTTCTAGGAATTGGTGGGATTTGACCAGGAAACTGCTGTCTTCTGATTTCTACATAGAAATCATCACTGCTCTGGAATTCAATAAACCGAGTAGCTTTGTTAATCTTTTGAGCATGAATGTGAGAGAGCAGGCATGACTATTGCCAGATTTGCCTATAAAGATGTATTAATGTGTTCATATGTGTAGCAAAACCACCTTTGTCTGAGAAAACCCTATAAAGTCCATGGTGGCTTGAAGGCACATATATGTGTGTGTGTGTGCCTTTGTGTTGACAAGCAGCACGCAGGCACATACGTATATATGCCTTCAATTCACTTGTGCAGTGGTGACCCCATGAATTTTCATACGTCTTCAATAGGCAAGGACATCTCAGAGGTTGATTTTCCAGTTGTATCTTCTGAAATGTAGCCTACAGTTCCACCACTGTTGTAAACACAGTTGTGGGGATGTGAGGGAGGGCCTTCTCGGTGGGTGCCCCTCGGCTCTGGAACTCCCTTCACAGGGAGGCAAGGAAGGTTCTCTTCTTGTCCTTCCAGTGGCAAGCTAAAATCTTTTTGTTCAGGCAGACTTTTAGCATGGAAAGTATTTCAAAAATGGCCTAGAGAGTGCTGCCTTATTTTAGGTTTAAATGTTTTTAACTTTTCAATAGTTTTTTAAAAAAAATTAATTGCATTTAACCAAATTGTTTTAATAATTGCAACTACTGGTAGTTTAATTCTATTGTAATATTGTTTTTGTATGTTTTCAGTTGTAGTGCTTTTAAAGTTGTGAGCAGTTTTGGAACCCAATCTTGAGAAAAGGTGGCATGATGATGATGATGATTTACCTCATGGTCTCCCATCCAAGTACTAACCAGAGCTGACTTGCTTATCTTCCAAGTTCAGATGGAATCTATGCCTTTAGCATATTTAGGCACTTTGTATTAATGCTTTGCTATTATTAGTAGTAATTATCATCACTGTTAAGAAATTGACTGATATATTTAACAAATGTATCTCTGTGTGCCCCTTTTTCCCCAGACTTCAATCACAGTTTCCGGAATGGCGGAGCAAGAACCCACCCCTGAACAGCTGGCCCAGATTGCCGCTGAGAATGAGGAGGATGAGCACTCAGTCAACTATAAGCCCCCTGCCCAAAAGAGCATCCAGGAGATCCAGGAACTGGACAAGGAGGATGAGAGCCTACGGAAGTACAAAGAGGCCCTGCTGGGAAATGTTACCATTGCTGCTGGTGAGTTCCTGGAGGGTGTTGTGTGAGGGGCAGGGGCGTGGGGAGTGGCAGCAGGCATCTTCTGAAATTTGCCCTACCTTCACAATTTACATGGAGCTCCCCTGGAGGCAAGTACTCAGGCCTCTTCTATCTGGATGTGCAGATGGAATGCAGACAGGCTGGGTCAAGAAACGGGGGACTTGAGAAAAAGCATATTAACTGCTCTGTCATGAAATATATTTGCTTGAAGAGGACATAACGGCTAGTAAAACTGTACAGCTTTTGTGCTGCCTCTTGATAAACTGAAATATTAGATTTGAAATAAGCTTTAAAAATAAAACTAATTCTTAACCACAACTAATGAAAAGGTGGTTTTGGATTGGGCTTTATTTTTGGCAGGAACCAGAAGTCATTTGAGGGAAAAAATAGGTATAGAGATGATGATTTGTGTGTGTGTGTGTGTGTGAGGAGTGACTTGAGAAACTACTTCTGGTGTGAGAGAATTGGCCATCTGCAAGGACGTTGCTCAGGGGACACCCGGATGTTTGATCTTTTGCCGTACTTGTGGGAGGCTTCTTTCATGTCCCCGCATGGGGAGCTGGAGCTGACAGAGGGAGCTCAACCCGCTCTCCCCAGATTTGAACTGCTGACCTGTCGGTCAGTAGTCCTGCCAGCCCAAGGGTTTAATCCATTGCACCACAAGGAGGCTCAGAGGTGATGATGATGATGATGAAGATAATGATGATACATTTATTACCCACTTCTTCTTGCAGCTTGAGGCGGGGTACAATATTGCTAAAGCAAAGAGATAAAACACTATTAAAATACAAGATACACATAGTTAAAATGCATGTTAAACCTTGCTGATAAATGCAGATAAAATTCACAAGCTAAAATTGAGTGGGTAGGCCTCCCAGAAGAGATTGGTCTTCTGTTGCATCTTAAATTCCACCAGCTGATTTAGCTGTTGGATTTCTTCCAGCAGATCATTCCACGGTTGTGGGGCGACTGATGAACCATCCTCTGGGTGATGGTTGCCAGTCAGGTTCTGGCTGGTTGGAGTAAGTGTCCACCAGAGGAACTCAATGTTCAGGGCAGTGTGGCAGAAGATGATCCTGTAGGTAATTTGGACCCAAAACCACGTAAGGCTTTAAATGTCAAAACCAACACTTCGTACTGTACCCGGAAACTTGGCAACTAGTGAGTGACCTTAGTATGGGGGTATTATGCTCACCCCTGGGTGTTCCTGTAAGTAGTCTGGCTGCAGTGTTTGGGGATGTTAAGAGAATAGATTCCTTTTCTTTCAGTTTTGGGATCTCTCCATGCTTGCAATCACTTCATGTCTGACATTTTCCTTTAAATCAGGGCAAGTGTATTGTTAAATAATATGTCCATGGAGTAATGTCGATCTCAGTGTAGTAGTGAACCAAACGTGCTTCTTTTCTCTAAGCCTCTTGCTTGCTCTTGTGAAATGACAGGTTGTTCCATTATGTAGAAGTGAGGTGGGAATTATATGGTTCCCAGGAGTGGTTGGATTGCAAGTCCTGGCAGTCTTAGCTACCAGCTACTGGCAAGGAATGCTGGAAGTTGCAGTTCATCTACATCTGGGGAGCTACATGACTCCAACCCCTAATCTAACATTTTTGCCTCATTTTTTTTTTCAGATCCCCGCACTCCAAATGTGGTGGTAACAAAGCTGACTTTGGTTTGTTCTGCTGCTCCTGGCCCCTTGGAATTGGACTTGACAGGTGGGCAGTGAGATCATAGCACTTGACTTCCCCCATAGAAGTGGGCTCATCAGAGGATGTTTTAGCCACAGTATATTGCATGTAGCATGTACAGAGAAAAGCCAGAGAGATTTATCTCAAAGGTGCTTTGGACCCAATTTTAATTCTGTAGATGATATTGCAAGTTTCTTAAGACACTGGGACCTGACTGAAGGTTCAGCTTGTCTTATATGAGTCAGGCTTGTTTTGTAGTTTCAGTGTCATGTGATTAAAATAACTACAGTTCATCTTAACACTTGTTTATGGGGCAGGCAGTCCCCTAGAAAAAGCACAAGCTCCAAAAAGTTCATGCAGAAGGTTTCCAACTTTATGATTGATCCTTAGAAACTTCTAGTCTTTCATTGAGAGAGGGGGAGTGTGCACATGTAGTTCACAATGGCATATTAATTAAAATGAGCATGCTGTTGGAGAAATCCTTGATTCATTTGTACATTTTCTTATCTGTGTAGACTTCCAGCACCTTCACTTCTCCCTTGAACTTAGAGTAGAACCACATTATTAATCATTGCAGTTCCTTTAAGAATTAGTTTTCTTCTTGATTATACCAGAAGTGATCTTGCTGCTGCATTCTGTACTAGCAACTGCATTGTGTCACCCATATAGCCCCATATTGAAGAGTGCATTGCAACAGTCCAGATGGGAAGTTACTTGTGCTTGAGCTGCTGTCACCACGTTATCCCTTTGTAGATGTGTAGTAGTTTGTTTGCCAAGTGAAAGTGGGAAAAGGCACTGATTTCAGTTGAACTGAACATGGCTCCTGCCTCACAGTGTTTGTCCCCCCAGATATCATTTAAGAGATTGAGAGATCAACGGGAGCAATAGCATGAGACTCCTCCATCTGTCTCCTAGAATAGCAGGCCTTTCACACTAAACAATTACAGTACTCCGATTTCACTTTAACTGTTTCCTATGAAATCCCCGGGGTTAGTAATGTGGTCATAGGCATCAGAGGAGCTCTCTGGCTGAGAATTTGAAAGGTCTCACCCTAAACTGCAGATTCTAGGATTCTGTAGGATGGAACCAGGGCAATTAAAGTGAAATCTGAGTTTTCTATCTCAGTTACGTTCAAGTGTCACCTGTCAGGTTCCAAAACTGACTTGAAACCAAACTCGAACAGTCAGAGATATCCTTGTTTACTTTTAGAATCTGACCAACTATCTGAAGCATCTTGCCCAGAAAATTAGTAGCAGAGTGTTGTTTCTCATATAACTAGGGAAGAACTCTAGGAGACACTTTGACTAATATTACAAATACAAGTGAATTTGGTGCCCTTACATTAAATACTTATATTAAATACATTAAATTCATGACATCTGAAAGATGATTTTTTAAAATTGTTTTCTCCTTCTTGCTGCTATCTAGGTGACCTGGCGGCTTTCAAGAAGCAGTCATTCATAGTGAAGGAAGGTGTGGAGTACCAGATAAAAATCTCCTTTCAGGTACAATCTCCCGAAGGAGCTGGTAGTGACTGTAAGAGGGGTGGTCCTTTGGGCTTAGGGAGGGAGCGTTTCAGGGTAGTGCATGGCAGCTAATGCCTCCTCTTTCCATTTAGGTGAATCATGAGATCGTTTCAGGGTTGAAGTACATCCAGTATACATTCAGGAAAGGAGTGAAAAGTAAGTGCTAAGAATCAAAGCAGCCTCTCTTTTATTGATCCCATGTTTTCACCTCCTCTGCTTTTTTGTACAGTAGTGAACAGGGGAGCCTTGGCAGTTGACATGGTCTCCTCAGTAAAAAATGGACCTTGGCACTAGCCTAATGCAGAAATTGTGCCCCCCCCCCCCCCCCGGTATGCCAGCCCTGAAGGGGATAAAGATGCAAGCTGGGCTGATTATCCCATGACATTTGCTGATGTTCATTGGAAATGCTGACACATTTCAACAGCTCTCTGTGCTTTTCTTCTTTCAGTTGACAAGACTGACTACATGGTTGGCAGCTATGGGCCCCGTCCAGAAGAGTATGAGTTCCTCACCCCTATAGAGGAAGCCCCCAAGGGTATGTTGGCCCGGGGCAGCTACAATATCCGATCCAAATTCACAGATGACGATAAGACAGACCACCTTTCCTGGGAGTGGAACCTGAACATCAAGAAGGAATGGAAGGATTAGCCCTTCCTAGCCAAACCCCCAAGAATGGCTCAGACAGTGGCTACAGTAGAAACCCCACCCTGTACCAAAGTGCTGGCATCGGACATCCCTCTTCGCCTTCCCCTTTTTAAGCTCACCAGGAAGATCTTTCTGGCTCAAGGCCCCACCTGTGTTTCCTCCTATGAATCACTGCAAGAAATTGACCAAACCTGTGCCATCCGTTCCCAAGCGCAGAGGCAGAACTGCCCCTTGTCCTTTCTCTGGCTTTGAGTTGGAGGTCCCCTGCTTGTGGCCCATCTGAATTCATCTCAGGCAAAATAGCGAAGGGAAAGCCATGTTTCCTGCCTCTGGGGCCAAGGACCTGGGAGACACTTCTGTCTCTGGCTGTGTGGGGGAGGTGCAGAGAAATCCTAATTCCATGCAGAGCTGGCAAGGGCCTGCTTCCCCCAATTTGTGTCCAGGCTTAATCATGTTCATAGCTCGCCCGTTGCCTTTCAGGGGCATGGGTTGGTTTTCATTTGTGATGGTTTCCTGTAACCATGATGCCTTAATGTGTGTAACATACATCCTCCAGGGAGGGTCCCACCCCATCCCCGCCTTGTTACACATTTTTTTTAATATGTGCGCCCGTCCTGTCCACACATACCCCTCCCTCCTGATTCAAATCTTCTGGCTGGACATTTATGCTGCTGAGGATGTATCTCCTCAAGGGCTTATGTAAGGTTCAGGCGGTTATCCTTGTAGGCTCTTTTTGGCCAGAGAAGCCCTTGATTCCAGCTAAGGAGAGGAGGGAGGGGGGCTGTCAGTGGGCATAGAAGCTTGTAATGCCACTGTAGTCTCCATGTTAGTTCCATCCTATAGAAACTAACTGCAAAGTCCTGAAGCCCCTAGGGCAGCCTCTGGGATTCAGGGCTTGAAGATGTTGGCCTAGCTCAGCTATTCCTCATCTAATCTGAACAAAGAGCTTGCTGTGGACAAATATTCAAGAGAGCAGAGAATGCCTTATGTATCTGTTCTGCCTTTTATACCACGTGCCTGGCTTGTCAGTATTTATTATTGCCTTGAATAGATTCTTTTTCCTCATGATGCCCGGCCACCCCAGCAAGACCCCACTGGCCTGCAATCGGGAGCCAGAGACCTGCTTGCCAGCCAGTTGGGACCAGGTTCCTGCTCCACAGCCCTACACGGTGGGCTACTGTGAGTCCCAAAGTTGTTCTAGATCAGGGACCAAGTGTGTGTGGTTCCCTTTCGTAGCTATGTGTCTGCCCATGTCCCCTTCCCTTCTCCTTCCCTGTATAGGAGATTTTTTTTGTTAAATTGATTTGATGCATTTTTGTCTGTAAATCTTAGATCTGAATTAACAGATTTGGAATCATCAGCTTCCCCTTTTCTGACAGTAAAATAAAATCATGAACGTGACTATGGGTTTTGCCTCCTTGTTCGGTTTTTGTAGGCTTTCTGTGGGTTTAACAGGGAAATGGAGCTCATCAGCCTGTGCTTGGGGTAGACAAAGTGAAGTATTCCAGATGTTGTTGAACTCATTCATATCCCTCACAAACATCAGAGTGTTAAAGAATGCTAGGAGTTACAGTCCTATGGCATCTGGAGATGTGCTCATATCCCAGTCCTGATGAACAAGCTGGGATAAACAGGTAAGAGGGGGGAAATCTTGACTGAAATACTGGGAAGCCAGTTGGCTTTGAAAGTATCGGGTGGACCAACCAGTGATTTGCCTCAACAAAAGGCAGGTCTAGTGCCTATTTGTATGTCCTATGTATTTTTTAATCTTTCAACAATCCTTTGGATGTCTTCCTTGTCTAATTGAAACTTAATTCATCACATCCTTGTTGTTTTATTCATATCTAAACATCTGTGTCTTGCTGAGGAGGAACACTCAGAGACTAAAGCAACTGTTTAACGCTGGCTGCTTCATGTTGGTGGAGACAATCCTCAGAGGGGAGCTTTCAGGTTATCACCCTCTACTGTCAAACAATGTAGAAATTGTCTTTGCAATAGAGATGATTGTTGGTTAGTTGCTCCAGTGTGTGGTTTGTAAACAAACAGGGAAGGAGACACCCTCATCTTCACTGGAAGAGAGTTCTAGAACTTCCTTTCATATTTCTCTTTGCAGATTTAGTGGCATGTGGTTCACTAAGTTTAAAAAGGGTTTACTCAGTTGAGCCCTTAGTTTGACTTCCTGCAGAAGTATACATTATGCTCTAGTCCAGTGGTTCTCAATCTGTGGGTCCCCAGGTATTTTGGCCTAAAACACCCAGTAATCCCAGCCAGTTCACCACTGCTCTAGTCCATAGTTTTCCAAATGATGTGTTGCATAAGCAATGCTCCCCACACTCCTGCCATCACAAGCAAATACATGTGTTGGTCTGGTTGGGGGGAAGGAGGAGAAGAAGGAAAGCAAGGAGGAGGAGGAAGAGACCTTCAAAGAGCATCCCAGTATATAACCCTTTCCCTGTCTCTTCTCTCTTCCCCCCCCCCTCATTTTTTCTTTCAAAGAAAGAAGTGAAGGGGAACCCTAAGAGTCGCCCTGAATTGAGTTACAGAACTCTAGAGTTCGAAGGGACCCTCAGACCATCCAGTTTAACACCCTTATGTGAGGCAGGAAGGCACAATTCAAGCCCTCCCAACAGACGGCCATCCAGTCATAGAACTCTAGAATGAAAGAATCATAGGATTAGAAGGGAACCCAAAGGTCATCCAGTGCAAACCTCTTCTGCCATACAATCTAAGCCTCCCAACAGATGGCCATCCAGCCCCTGCTTCAAAATCTCCAGAGGAGGCTCCACCATCATCTATTCCACCTTGATGTTTCCATCTTGAAAACCTCAGGAAGATATAATCGCATTGGTGCTTTTAGTTGCTGTATCACAGTATTGAATTGTGTTTAATTTGTGGTAGGATCCCAGAGTTGTAAGGGAATCCCACGAGTCATCCAGTCCAAACTCTTTCAGCCAGTCAGGAAAACACAGTCAAAGCCCTCTCAACATACAGTCATCCAACCTCAGTTCAAAAAACCCCCAAAAAGGAGACTGGGCCCCCAGGCAGGATATACTTTATTAGAGTTCAAAGAGACCCCCAAAGGGCATATAGTTCAATCCCCTTCAACCAGGCAGGAGTGCACAATCAAAGCATCAGTAGATGGTCATCTAGCCTCTGTTTGAAAACCTCCAGAGAGGTTTAGTCACTACAGAAGTGGAGTGCCGGTGTTATTCAAGCGTAGGTACTGTTATAACATTTACTATTACACAATTTGCTGATTGAGTTGCAATAATTTCCACTAAAATTATTACATTTCTAATTAAGAAAAGAAAATCTGTTAACAATGATGCTTGATGAACCTCATGAAATGGTTATAGAGGAAACTACACAAGAATCAGGTGTAGTACATAAGAAGCATAAACAAAACATTTCCAAATCTTGTTTCAACAGTAAAGATTCAAAGCAATATATTTTAAACCATAAGCCCTCTCAACATTTATAATACTTTATCATCCCTTGCTTTGGTGGCAGTGGTGAGATTGTTTGACCACCCTGCCCAAGCTGTGGCGCTTTATATTTTACTATACTGGTGGCAGCGGTGGGATTCGTTGTCCCCCCTGCCCTAGATATCTTTAATTTTACTATACTGGTGGCAGCGGCGGGATACGTTACTTTAGTAGTGAAATCTACCTTTTAGGCGAACAGGCCAAAGCCTGAATGTCAGTAGCTTTCATCTTGAAAGACAGGCAGAGGCAGGAGGAGGAGTCAAGCCGACTCCTGATTGGTGAGAGCAATTAGGGGAGGAGTCGGTTGAGAGAGGGAAAGTGGCTGTCAGCTTTTGACAGAGAGAGAGAAGTGTCTTGACATCAGACACAGAGGGATGGGATTTTAGGAGAGGAAGCTAGAATAGAGTTCTGACAGGGAAAGAAAGCTTGGAAGTGAGCCTTAAGGATAGGGAATAAGGTTGGGACAAAGGCTAGGGTTTTACTGTGTTGAGAGGACCAGTAAAAGAGAGAGTTTTGTCTTATTAAACTTAGGAGAAGTTTAAGATATCTTATTGCCCTGTGTGTGAGACAGATCGGAGTCTGTTCTCTAAGAGATACTGTTTCTAAGATTAGAACAGTGTGTTTAAGGAAACTCACAGTTTTAAAAGCTTTATGGTCAGTAGAACTAACTGTTTAATCCAACTAAGTCTCTGCAACTGAATCAAGTTTCTGTACCCCTCATTCTATGAGGTGATATTTGTTCAAAGTTCAATAAACTTTTCTAGTTCACTTTTAACTGGTGTCAGCTCCAGTCTGTCAAGCACTTTTAAAGTCCAGTTAGCCAGTTAAGAAGCAATAGAAGAACCCAGGGCAAACACACCTTACCTACAACACATTCACACCTTTGGTTCCTCAGACCAATAAAGCTGAGGTGGTGGCGGCTAATACTACCAATAACATCGGTCATTTATAATACTTTATCATCCCTTGCTTTGGTGGCAGTGGTGAGATTGTTTGACCACCCTGCCCAAGCTGTGGCGCTTTAATTTTACTATACTGGTGGCAGCGGTGGGATTCGTTGTCCCCCCTGCCCTAGATATCTTTAATTTTACTATAATTGGTTACCCAGGGGTTCCCCAAACTAAGGTCCATGGGCCAGTGGCTGCCCTCCAAGGCCATTTACCCGGCCCCTGCCCTAAAGCTTAGACATGGGGTCGCCCTAGATCTGAAATGACTTAAAGGCACACAACAACATCAATCCTCATTAACTTGACTATCTCATCAGCCAAAAGCAGGCCCACACGTCCTATTAAAATACTGGTAAGTTTATGTTGCTTAAAATTGTTAATTTTAATTGTTCTTTCATCCCCCCCCCCCCCACTACAAACAAGATATGCGCAGTATGCATGGGATTTGTTTGTTTTTTCAAACTATAGTCTGGCCCCTAACAGTCTGTGGGACCATGAACTAGCCTCTCAGTTTAAAAAAATGGAGGACCCCTGGTTTAACTTCTGGTTTGCTGGTAAAATGAATTGTTGTTGTTGTTCATTCGTTCAGTCGTCTCCGACTCTTCGTGACCTCATGGACCAGCCCACGCCAGAGCTCCCTGTCGGCCGTCACCACCCCCAGCTCCTTCAAGGTGAGTCCAGTCACTTCAAGGATGCCATCCATCCATCTTGCCCTTGGTCGGCCCCTCTTCCTTTTGCCTTCCACCTTCCCCAGCATAATTGTCTTCTCTAGGCTTTGCTGTCCCCTCATGATGTGGCCAAAGTACTTCAACTTTGTCTCTAGTATCCTTCCCTCCAGTGAGCAGCCGGGCTTTATTTCCTGGAGGATGGACTGGTTGGATCTTCTTGCAGTCCAAGGCACTCTCAGCACTTTCCTCCAGCACCACAGCTCAAAAGCATCAATCTTCCTTCGCTCAGCCTTCCCTATGATCCAGCTCTCACATCCGTAGGTGACTACAGGGAATCTTTGTTGCCAGTCTGATGTCTCTACTCTTTACTATTTTATCGAGACTGGACAGTGCTCTCCTCCCAAGAAGTAAGCGTCTTCTGATTTCCTGGCCACAGTCTGCATCTGCCGTAATCTTTGCGCCTAGAAATACAAAGTCTGTCACGGCCTCCACGTTTTCTCCCTCTATTTCCCAGTTGTCAATCATTTTTGTTGCCATAATCTTGGTTTTTTTTTATGTTTAGCTGCAACCCAGCTTTTGCGATTTCTTCTTTCACCTTGATTAGAAGGCTCCTTAGCTCCTCCTCGCTTTCGGCCATCAGAGTGGTGTCATCTGCATATCCGAGGTTGTTAATGAATTACCATGTTGCAAAATGAATTACCATGTTGCAAAAGGATACATGTTTAAAAAGCGTGTCACCAGCATGAAAGGCTTGGAAAGCTCTGCTTTAGTTATATCTTCTTCCTATTTTAAATTTATTGATTTTTGATGTTTTGGTGGTCTGTCTCCCCTGGAGGTACAATTTTGGGTGGAATGCTTTTAGAAAATACATTTGGGGATACGGTGTACATGTGTGTGTGCCTAGCCATAGTAATCTCACCACCACATGCAACCTGTGGACTATGGGAGATTTCTTCCTGGGCTTGGCAATGATTGTCTGGGGTGCTGTGAGTTTTCTGGGCTGTATGGCCATGTTCCAGAAGCATTCTTTCCTGACATTTCACCCACCTCTATGGCAGGCTTCCTCAGAGATTGTGAGGTCTGTTAGACACTACACAAGTGAGGTTTATGTATCTGGAATGTCTAGGGTGGGAAGAAGAACTCTTCTCTGCTTGAGGCAGGTGTGAATGTTGCAAATGGCCACCTTGATTAGCATATAATGGCCTTGAAGCTTCAAAGCCTGGCTGCTTCCTTCCTGGGGGAATCCTTTGTTGAGAGGTGTTAGCAGGTCTTGATTGATTCTTGTCTGGAATTCCCCCTTTTTTGGGTGTTGCTCTTTATTTACTGTCCTGATTTCAGAGTTTTTAAAATACTGATATCCAGGTTTTGTTCATTTTCATGATTTCCTCCTTTCTGTTCAAGTTGTCCATGTGCTTGTGGTTTTCAATGGCTTCTCTGTGTAGTCTTGTTGGGCAAGGTAGTTGTGAGAGTGGTCCAGCATTGCTGTGTTCTCAGATAATATGCTGTGTCCAGGTTGGTTCCTCAGGGGCTCTGCTATGGCTGTCTTCTCAGGTTGAATTAGTCTGCAGTACCTTTTGTATTCCTTGTTTCGTGTTTGGGCAATGCTGCATTTGGTGGTCGCTATGTAGACTGGTCCACAGCTGTTTGGTATACGGTAGACTCCTGCAGAGGGGAGGGGATCCTTGCCCTTTGCTGAACAGGATTTTCTTAGTGAGTCTGTAGATTGTTTGTAGGCTGTGTTCCTTCATCAGCTTCCCTAGGCTTCCTTGATGTATGGTAAGAACACTTTTCCTCTGGGTGGATCTTTGTCTTTACTCTCGTGGCTTTTTCTTGCTCTTGCAGCTCTTCTGATGTCTCATTTTGACAGGGCTTGCGCTTGATGAAGGGCCAGTAAATGCCTGACTTTATTTCCTTGTGGAGTTACCAGGTAAAGCAGCATAGAGACTTCTGAGCCATTTTCTGTTGTTGCTTTTCCTTGTAGACTGAGCACAACATATCTGAACTCTTAACTTTTTTTTAGTTCTCAGTGAATCATCAATGGTAGGTGGAAGTACAAGAAGCTATTAAGGAGAAGCTGTAGAATGAATGATGAATCCCTTGGTGGAGAACACAGAATCCACAGCAGTTAGCCGCAGTCCTATAATTTCTAACTGAGGAAGTGATAAGAGGCTTAAGACCTGAAGCAGTGAGAGATCTAATCAAGGGATTTGCAGAGAGGGCCTGGAGGATAGCAAAGCAGCAGAGAGGAAACTATATTTCTGTTCTAAAAGTAAAGAACAACCTCTATTTTCTTTGGGGAGGGGGTGCAATTTGCAATAAAAAATGCTCAGTATATTCCAATTATGGTTACATAACCACTTACTGAGATATAAAGGATTGGTACAAGAGAGGAATTTAAAGTGCATAGAAAAGGGGTTTGTCTGCATGTGTATTGCTGGAGTATCCCTTATCTGAAATGCTTGCAACTAGAAAGTGCTGTGGATTTCAATTTCTGGAATATTTGTCTATACATATGGGGCTGTCTTCATGTAGGAGTCCAAGTCTAAGCCTGAAAACCATTTATGTTTCATGTGTACTTTAAACACATGGGCTGAAGGTATGTGGCGTCCAACTCTATAATACAATGACTCAAGCAACTTTCCATTCCATACTATGATAAAGGTGATTCATTTGATTCTGAGGTTGGGGTGACCTGTATCAAATACCTGGCCCACAGCATCCCCCTTGCTTGCCCTTAAGAACTTTCTTCTTCCAAAGCCTGCCTGAATAACAAGCTTAAATTGAAACATTCAATTGAAACGCAACAGCATAATTTACCCAAAACTACTCCCAATGATTTGAGGCCTCAATGATGTTGGTTTATATAGGGGGAGAAACAATACTTTGACAAAGCATGCCATTTTGGAGTGTGAGGGTGGCAGATTCGACAGTGCGTAGTCTATCCTCCTCCCCACCTCCCATCTGATTGTAAGGAGCAGCTGGTGCATATAATACTCTCCCATTCATAATGACTTGTGGCCATTTTTAGGTAGCAGTAGCTCTCCGCCACATCTTCCTATTTCAAAAAAATAAATAAAGAGGAGACCCAATAGACTGAATTTCAGAGTTGCACACAGAGAAAATGTGTTGTCAGATACTGTATTAATGAAGCAAGGTTCTTCTCACAATGTATGCAAAATCTGAATAAAATCGATACCAAGCCTTTGTGGTTGTTTCCTTGGTTGGCCACCAGAGGCTGCTGGAGAGCAAAGTTGCTCTCAAAGCCAATTGGACTGTGCCTCTTGCCAAAGAAAGGCCAAAGGAGAGAAGCAGCTGCAGTGGGACTGTAGTCTTTTCCTTGCAGAGACTGGCTTAGGGCCTCTTTGTAGGGTTTACTTTCTATGGTTAGACCCCCTTTTCAGTGGTAACACATTTGCATCACAATGAAGATGGCTATTGAGTGCTCTGGCTGGCTGGCTGGGAAGTGGAATCATTTAAAAGGAAAGATATCCCGCTCCTTTGAATAAAGGGGAAAGGAAAACTGGAAGGAACATGAAGAGGGAGCCTTGCAGACCCGTTAGCCATGCTTATAGTCCACCTGTCCCCAAGCCGAATTTCTGTGCCAACCTATGGGGGGTGAACAGGAGAGGGAGGGGAAAACAGTGGAAAAGGGATGGATACAAGTAGGGGACGAGGGCGATTACAAATGATTTTTTTTTGTTAAATTGTTAATATATATATATACTATATGAGTCACCTATGTATTTTCTAAATTTCCTCATGAGGAAAAGTGTTTATGTTATACTTGTTTGAACCAAATAAACTAAAAAATGTGTTAATAATGCCCTTTTGTTTACATTTGCCATGCTTTTGTTTGCTAATGTTTGCCCTGCAATTACATTTGCCATCCCCAGCATGATACAAAAGCTTGTATAGTATAAAGCAGGCATGAGCAAACTTCAGCCCTGCAAGTGTTTTGGAATTCAAATCCCTTAATTCCTAACAGCCTCAGCCCCCTTCCTTTTCCCCCTCAGCCACTTAAGTGAGGGAAAGGGCCTGAGGCTGTTAGGAATTGTGGGAGTTGAAGTCCAAAACACCTGGAGGGCCGAAGTTTGCCCATGCCTGGTATAAAGTGTGACACTCCCTTTGGAGAGGCCAGGGTTCAAATTGTTCTTTCTGTTAATTTACTTTTAAGTCATTTCCCAATTAATTGGCAACGTTATGCAATGTTTTAATTTCCAGATGAAGAGCTAGGTTACAGTGTTGCAGTAAAATCAAGGTGTCTTCAGATACCTTATAAATTAACATATTTATTACAGCACAAACTCTTATGAACCTTGCTTACTTCTTCAGATTGATTCATCTCAACCTCTATACTGGTCCATGAAAAGTTTGGGACATAATGCATTTGGGTCTCTCTTTAAGGTTTCCCAAATCTGCATGGAACTTTAAGCTGTTGTTTGCAGTTAGACCCCTAAGCATATATTAACAAGGAGTTTCTACTGGCACAGCGCCCTCAAATATGACACATACTAATCAGAATAGGTAATTACGTCTGGATGCTGGTCAGACAGAAGCTTTCCACATCGTGTCTGATTTCTGCAAAACATTGGAGCAAACACTTTAATTCTGCCAACAGAAGAGATTTCAGTGGGAGAGTTCTGTGTCCCTTATGGCCCTATTTTTTAGATAAGACCTTGTCATTCTCCAAAGAATCTTATGAAATGCTCAGGAAATGCTGATCTAGTGACCACAAGTATTAGCCTTTCAGTTTGAATTTGGGCAGGAAAACCATCACAAACAGTTACTGTTGAGTCATTTATCTTGCTTTTTTATTATTTTATGCTCAGAGTATCTGCTTTTTGCCAACAAAATAAGTTCAAGGCATTCATCTATCTGCCTAATTTTTACTCTAGAAAAACACTAAGTAAAACACATTTTAGATCAGTGGTTCCCAACCTGTTGTCCATGGACCACCAGTGGTCCCCAAGAACTAAAATGTGGTCCACGGCTTCACTGTTTCTACACCGCTGCAACGAGAGCGACTGGTCTCACGAAAACCTCTTATAGTGCCGAGGCAACAGGGATGTTGAGAGGGGAGAGGCTGACTATCCATGAAAGGCGTAACAACAAGCCTCCTGACTGCTGCTTCTCCTCCCCCCCCCCCCCTCCTCTGAGTGGAGCCATTCCACGTGTCTTCATTTCTAGGCCTGTTCCAGGGTTATTTGGGGTGCTGATTCAGAAAATTGCGTTGGATAGACCACATCAGCTCCAGATTATTAAATATAGTTTTCTGTGGGCAAGCAGATGGTGACTACTGGATGGCATGTGTTCTGTAAGAGAATCTAGAGCTGACATGGTTTATCCAATGCAGTTTTCTGAATCAGCACCCCAAATAACCAAACTGAATCTAAAGTTGACCAAAAACTGATTCATAACCCTTTTGGTACTAACATTGGGAGTGTGGTCCATGGTCAAAAAAAGGTTGGGAATCACTGTTTTAGATATATAAATATACCAAGACTATATAACTTAATATGGTACATGGCATGCTTTTTTCTACTGCATCTAAACTCTGTCCCTGGTCTGATTTCAGTTGTGATGAAATTCTATAGCAAAGCTGAACGTAGTCTTAATATAAGATCTCATAAACAAAAGCTTACTTCATCAGACACTTGGCAAAGCTCATGTCACAACTAGTCTTTGAGGTTTGTGTCATTCTGTCGTCCTCACAGTAGCAGGGTGGATATTGCTGCTCTTAACTGAAACTCTTTGACAGTATGAAGTCTGCTAATAAGCTTGTTGGGAGTTTAATTTGGGAGGTGCTCTTCCTGCAAATGTATGTATGCATGTATGTGTACACACACACACATTGTGTGTGCATATGCTCAAGCTAAAATTAAAAAAAAAACCTGATCTCAAATCTGAGGTTAACATAGTAAATGAGCAGGTTGTAGCAAATTACTGTGGAGGTATGTGAATTTTCCAGTTCTAACCTTTAAACTCTTCAGATGCCTGACCCAAGATCACGTTAGGAAATATTTTATTTCTTGTCAACTTCCCCATGCCTTTCTGTGCAGTCTTTTCCTTTAACCAATTAGGCTCATAGACATTTTCTAAACAGCAACAGGACAACTTCCTAGACAACCCTTCTCTCTTTCTGAAAGTTAGTATAATGAGAAGCAAGTGACATCAGTCTCTCAGATCTTTATGAATTACATATACCAAATATTCAGCATAGTTTCTTCTGTCTGGGGCTGATGGGAACTGTAAATCAAAACCATCCAGAGGGGATATTACCTGTATTTGATATAAAATATTTGTTTTAGCTGGCATTCTCAGAGCCATCTGACTTTTTTTAATAGACCAAGCTATTCTTTCTTACATGTATGCTGTCTTCATGCATGAACAGATATAGCAGAGCAAACACTGCATCAATTGCTCTGCTGTTTCTCTATGGGAGGGCAGGGTGGGAAAACAACTCAATTGAGGATTAACTCTGGAAACCCAGTGGCTGGTGTAGCGTTGTGTTGTTTCTGGGGATATTATGTGGAGATACAGGGGCTTTGGATGTGGTGCAGCCACACCACACATTTAGCAATTGCTTCACTGGTAAGAGTCTATCCATCTATGTAATGCTGTCTTTCACTTTTCCTATCGACTTCTATTTGGCATTATTGTCTTTCCTAGTGCATCATGTCTTCTCACAATATGACAGTCTTGAATTACTCTTTAAATTCCGATATGCCTGCACTTCTGCTGCCTGAATGTTTTATTGTCTACTTGTTGGTGCTACTCCTCTGGGGACTGCTACAAAAATAATGTGCTGGAGAGAACGTAACTGATGTATTAACGTAAAAGGAAGGTAATTGTATGGAAAGCTTCAGTTCCATACAAAAGCAGTCCAGGCTATTTTCCTTAGGGATATTGTACAAGGTCAGTACATTTGTCCCCACTCCCCAGCAACTGCTTATAGTAATATTTTAACCCCCTCTATAAATACTTTAACTGCTCTCTTGATATTTGGCAATGTAACAGTCATTCATTTCCTGCGGGCTTTCTTGATGGTTCTCTTCCTGAGCTCTCATGATAGTGCTGAGAAAGAGTCAGTTATTGATCAAACTAACGACTGTAGTCTTACCTGGAAGAGAAACAAGGTCTGTGCTAACTTGCATCATAGCTCTGCCTAATGGTAACAGCAAGATAATACAGCATTGCTTCTTGTCTAGCTCAAATCCAGCTTCTTGCAAGAGGCGAGATGAAAACAGTCTTTGTGCCCAAGGGGCATGCCAACAAACACCACTACAAAGCTGGGGAATGTCCAGATACCACTGGACTGCAAACATATATTTCTACATATAGTTTGATGACTATTTGACATAGTGTTCGCCACACTTCTGCTCTTCTGACCATCACAACATCAGTATAGGGGCAAGATTTATATGGGCAGAGGTTTTTTTTACAGGAGTTGCATGAAGCCACCCATCGATTGTAGCCAGTTTTTGCTATCTTCAAGGCAGATGCATAATGCCAAATAAATCATTTGTGAAAAACACTATAGATTGTACATTTAAGTTCACTGGTTTTAGGTCTGAGGAAGATGACGGAATCAAATCCCCCCCCTCCCCCAATCATGGCTGCTGTAAAATTGCAGGCACCCATCTGCTTTCCATACCTGCTCTGGAAATGGAGTTCTGCATGTTACAAATAGAGAGAATGCATCAGCTGCATTCTTGTATCCTTCCAGCAAGTATTTTGTAAATGTCGAAACATTTACAAAATATTTATGGATGAAAACTCAACCATTATTTGCACTGGTAACACACATTTTTTTCACAGAAGGAATCATACCTTCTATTGAAAGCTCTTTTGGTATCATGTCCTGCTGCACTGGATTCTGGTATTATATGGTATGTTAGCAACAGGAGAGTCTAGGATTAAAATAATCATAGTAGTGGTTAACCTATAATGGGCTGTACTCTCTGTGTAGAAAACCTGCCACAAACAGGTAGTGTGATTAAGCCATGCACTGAATTGTGTTGCTGAAGGCTTTCATGGCTGAGTTGCTGTGAGGTTTTGGGGCTGTATGGCCAAGTTCCAATAATATTCTCTCCTAATGTTTCACCTGCATCTATGGCAGGCATCCTCAGAGGTTTGTTCAGAGGTCTGTTGGAAATGAGGCAAGTGGGTGTGTGTATATATATATATATATATATATATATATATATATATCTGTGGAATGTGCAGGGTGGGAGAAAGAAGTCTTCTTTGTTTAAAGCAAGCGTGAATGTTGCAACTGGCCGGCTTGATTAGCATTGAGTAGCCTTGCAGATGCAAAGCCTGGCTGTTGCTGCCTGTGGGCAGCAGCCCCCAAGCAGCAACTCCAACCATCACCCAGGTCAAAGAAGAAGTACAATTAAGCCCTGAGAGATCGTGTAAGAATCTGCGAATCCCACCTCCTCCAAGGCCAATGAATACTTCACTACAGACATCAGAACAGCTGCAAGACCAAGAACAGGACATGAGAATAAAGACCAAAATCCACCTAGAGGAAAAGTATTCTTACCATACATCAAGGGAACCACTGACCATATAGGGAAACTAGTAAGTGCTCTCTCAATTTGCAGTGCCTTTAATATTTATCAAACTACAATAATCAGTAACAGTGCCATCTGCAATTCGAGAGTACCAAGCAAAGTGTTGCAATAATGAGACAGGTACCAATCCAGAAAATTATTTCATCTTTAAAAGAAATGGAAATATATATGCACACAAGTCCTGCAAATCGTCTACTACAATTTATTATACTTACAGAACCAATTACTTCCATCCACTAAAACTTGCCAAGTTTGGTTTTTTATTCTCCTTCTGGCATGCTTTATGCACACTTGTATTGCAAAAGTATCCAGTAGGGAAACTATTGTGAGAGAATCAACAATCCCATTTGATATACAGTGTTGATTTCAGAGTTTAATATGCTCTGTAACTGAGCTCTTAATTCAAAATGCTCTTATCTCAAATTGAACTTGCCCATTGAAATGCAATTAATCCGTTCCAGCCCCCCAAACCTATACCCCATTTTTTTACATGTTTCTAAATAAGAAATGATTAATGTATAAATGCACAAATGGAACAATAAAAACATAGATTAAATTTAAAATGGTAGACGCACAAAGTATTGGCAAGAAAGCACATTTGAAGCAACAAAATGTGTGTTGGCCAGTTTAGCAGCAAGGCAAAACCTGCATATTTACATGAAACAATAAAAAAGAAGGATCACCTTTTAAATGGCAGAAGTTCAAAGTTGTGGCAAGGAAGCACAAAGTGAAGAGGCAGAAGCATCATTTTCTTCATATTGTACTTATTCCAGTCTCCCTCCCTCTTGCTCTCTCTCCCTCTCTCTCTTCATGAAGCCAAACATGCCAGGAATAAAAACCATACAAAATCATTTAACCCAAAGTACCGCAAATTAGACAAGAGCATGGGGCACGCGAGCATGGAGGCTGCTCCCTAAAGCCCTGTACTTTCAATCTAGTGCTCCCTCTCGTGCTAGCTCTTAACTCAAAATACTGCTCTTATGTCAAAGTGAAACCAGGGCTGTGTGATGGCTTTTAACTCAAAATGCTCTTGTTGGGGTGCTCCTAAGTAGAAGTTCCACTGTAGAAGTCTAAGAGGTGACCACTGCCCAGCCAGTCCCCATGTTGCTGGGACTAACTCAATACCGGTACACAGGAGAAGAAGAAATATTAGGCAATTGGAGGATCCAATGAAATGGATGATGTGGGGGAAGTGTGCTGTGGGCAGTATGAAACAGGAAGCAGTTCAAAGCACACCTAATGTGGGGTAAGCTCCTTTAGGCTTAGTGGGACATGCATCCAATTAAATGTGGTTAGCATCATGCTGTAAACTGTATACCATTCAAACGAACTGAATTGTGGTGACACTATTTCCTTTGTGCTTCTGTGTAATACTACCACTATGATCTGAACAGTGAACACATTTTTTCCTGAGCAAACAGGCAGGAAATATTATGTTGCTTGTGTCCATGGTGTCTTGTTTTAAGCTTTCTAAGTTGAAACCCATTAGCTGCAATCTTATATTTGCCTCAAAATAAAGCCACTGAATTCAAAGAGTTCTGAGTACAACCATAAAGTCACATGAAAATAAAACACACCACAAGTCATACTAGATATAAAGGAATAAAAATGCTCCAATTAACTGTAAACTTTGTTTTACTTGCACTTTCACTGTTGAAGGCAAATAGCTCCATTCAAATGAGGAAAGAGGTTTTCTTGGCACAGAGGCTGAGAAAAACCTCAGCTGCTTGGGAGATTAAAATAAAACAAATCAGTTACTAATATCTTCAGGCACTGTATTCCTGACATTGGAATTAGCCTATATAGACTTTAGATATGACACGTAAGAAACAGCAAGAATATATAAATGTATTTCAACATTTAAGCGTCTGTTATAGTTATAATTCACATATAGTAATGTTTATATAGTTCTGTATATAAACAGTAATGTTTGTATAGTTCTGTATATAGTTTTGTGGGCTCTCTGGTGGTGCAGCGGGGGTTAAACCACTGAGCTGTTGAACCTGCTGACCGAAAGGTCGGTGGTTCGAATCCGGAGCGCGGGGTGAGCTCCAGCTGTTAGGCCCAGCTTCTGCCAACCTAGCAGTTTAAAAACCATGTAAATGTGAGTAGCTCAATAGGTACTACTTCTGCGGGAAGGTAACAGTTCTATGCAGTAATGCTGGCCACATGACCTTGGAAGCATCTACGGACAATGCCGGCTCTTCGGCCTAGAAACTGAGATGAGCACCACCCCCTGGAGTTGGACACGACTAGACTTAATGTCAAGGGAAACCTTCACCTTTATATAGTTCTGTAGCTAAGGGCCTTATCTTTTTAAAACTTTAATAGGATCAAAGGATTCTCAACATTTTTTTTAAAAAAGGGAGGTCTGAGAACTGTGTGAATTTTGCATTCTACAAGTTCAACTTGTCTCCAGTTAGGATTGAGGGACAGCTATCTCTACCAGGTTTTATTCATTAATTTTTAACATTTTTGGCCTGCTCTTTAACTACAAAGGATTCCAGAACAGCTCAAAGCAGTAAATTAAACAAGCCTGATAAAAATAGAACAGTTTGTTCTTTAAAAAAAAAACCCAAAAGGCAGAATAGACGTTAAAGCAAAATAGAACTGGAGCTGAGCAGGAATAAAATATCATTGTAAAACAATTTTCTTCCCTCTTGCACCACTGTTATTAAATACATTTCAGCCCTGTCTAAAAGACATGGACTCGCTGCAACAAAAAATGCACAAAATGCGGTCGGAGCTGTTAAAAACAACCAAGGCTTATTGGGATTAAACTTGATTAGCAAATAAGGAGTTTTCTTGCTGATATCAAATTACTGCTTGGTTTGTTTGAGAAACATCTGCCCCACCAACATGATAGATATGGTTTGCTTATCGATCCTTGTTTGGCTTGTATGAGACTTACTATGAAAAGCAAGATAACCAAGTGAGATAGAAATGTGAGGGGGAAAAAAAGCTTTTCTTTCTCTGCGCCCTTATGGGCCACCACCCAGGGCAAAGGCAGGGAAGTTCAACCAATTGCAGACAGACAGCTCAGGCTGCTTCTTCCTTGGGATCTGGAACCTAACAGGTTGGGACACGTCCTCCCAGAAAGGAGGAAGCTGAAGCAAGCAGAACTAGTTGGGATGTTTATAATTAGGGAACGTATACTAACAACGGAGAAAACTGATGTAATCTGGTACTTCCTAGAAAGGAAATGCAAATTCCTCAGAAATAGTGGGCAACTGTAGCTTTGTCATCTTGAAAATACAAATACTGATCAATCTTGATCCAGCTGTGTGAATACTTCCCTTCTGTTTGTCTAGAATTTAAACATGAAAGAAATTGTAGAAAGCAGTTCCCAATGGGGAAAATTACCTGCTAAAATAAGAAGTCTGCCCTCAAATGAAATTTTCAGTTACCAAATTTACAGTAGAATTACAGTAACTTAATTTTTTTTGTATGAGCATTTAGAAATATACCTTAGGCAACCAAAAGAAAGGGGCAAAGCAAAGGAATGTGAGCACTCAAAAAGTTTGAATTATGGATGATTTTGAGACATGAGTCCTGAAATAAAATATAATGCATCAAGTTGGGGGAAGTAATCTTATAGGAAGAGGCAATAACTTCATCCCAGTAACTGAATTGATTCAACTGAATAGGTTACACATTGTATATCTACCAGTTTTAAATCTCAGCTGTGGCATTATAAACCCACCACTCTTGACAGCATTTTATTGGAAGCAAATGACGTTTGTATCCCTTCACTGACTTCTTAAAGGTAAAATAATGTTTTTCTCTTTTGATTATTCCCAAGCCACATTCTAGCAACAGAGTGAATTCAGCATTGTGGTTCAGATACCCACTTGGCTTGGGCTGGCTCATCATCCTCTGAATGAACAGTCAGGCAGGACTTTGAACAGAAGCAAAGTCGTTTAGAGAGGGAGCCTGCTGAGCACTGACGTGGCTTAGTAGTACCAAGTCTAACAGGTTCTCCCCTTCTCTAGATATGCACACCTTGGTGAAGAAATTCTTTTGTACAACTGTTTGTACAATTAGAATAGCTTGGTTGAGAGAAGCACCCTCACGGCTAGGACTGGGCTAACACCTATGTAATGCAACTGAGTAATTGAGACATACAAACAATCTGTCTCTTACTCTCTCCAGTGGAATTTCTTACACTATCTTTTCCCTAGAGGGACCAGATAATATTGATCTGCTCTGACTATAGAACAAGTTCAGGAGCCAGCGTGGTGTTCAGGTTTGAACATTGGACTATGACTCTAGAGAACAGAGTTCAAATCTTGCTCACACATGGAAACCCCACTGGGTGAACGTGGACAAGCCATACTCTCTCGGCCTCAGCAGAAGGCAAAGGCAAACCACACCTGAACAAATCTTGTCCCCCAAAACATAAAATAGAGCCATATGAGGATTGATACTCAGTAAGAAGCATCTTGAAGGGGGAAAAAAGATTGAAGATATTCCTCAGTGGGAGACTTTACTTTTTACGTCATACTCACTTTTACAAGTACGGTGTAAAAAGTAAACCGTAAATCTGATTCCAAGACAAATATTAGCAAACGAAAATATAAGGATGATAGTATAAACACACAATGGTTGGCATACAAAATTTGGAGCCAGATGAACTATAAGTGCAGTGGGAAAAGTAAATTTGCCTCTCGGGGGTGCCAAAGGGAGGTTATAAGGGAGAAATAATGAGACATTTCCGATTGGCTCTTGTCAAATTGTCACAGAACAACTAATGTTTACTTTTTCTCTCCTTTCTAGGATTGCTCTAAGGCAGGGGTCCTCAAACTAAGGCCCGGGGGGCGGATGCAGCCCTCTAAGGTCATTTACCCCGCCCTTGCTCAGGGTCAAGTCTGAAACGATTTGAAAGCACATAACAACAACAATCCTATCTCATCAGCCAAAAGCAGGCCCACATTTCCCATTGAAATACTAATATGTTTATATTTATTAACATTGCTCCTCATTTTAATTATTGTATTGTTTTAAAGTGTTTTTTACACTACAAATAAGATATGTGCAGCGTGTATAGGAATTCATTCATTTTCCCCCCAAATTATAATCAAGCCCTCCAACAGTTTGAGGGACTGTGACCTGGCCCGCTGTTTAAAAAGTTTGTGGACCCCTGCTCTAAGGATTGCAATCTACTAAATAAAAAAAAAGTATTGGGTGGGGGTTTGGAAATCAGTGAAGGCAATATTATACAATTCACTTATACTGTTTGTGCTGAATATCAATACAAAGGCACTGAAAACGTCTGGTATTAATTCTATCACAACTAAGAGTGCTTAATTCCTTTCACTGAAATCACTGGGGAACCTTCAGTTTCAGTTCGCTATCCACAACTTGCACTTCTCACTCTATTTCAGACAGATGCAAACTCTTTTCTAAATGGCTGTATCCACACTACCTTTCACAGATGGTTTTACTTGAATTTATGAGTAAAAGCACTTTATCACATTCCCTCTCATGGGTAGAAGGGCTCCATGAAGCAACAACCTTTACATGTAGTGGCCTGTGAACTTGGAGCAACCAAGGTTCGAAGAGAGGTGTGAGAATCTGATGGTTTCTTATCTAATCTGTGTATTACCATACTTTCCAATCAGGGAAGTATTCATTGCCACACTTTCAGAGCTAAGCTAATTTTAAATTGTGGTAGCAGTAAGTCACAAAGGCAATGCTGGTGTTTGCTACTGCTAATGGTTGACACTTCCACCAGTGGACTTCATCCTTCAGCAAGGGTGATGATATGCAATGGCCCCTCGGTCATCACACCATAGGAACATCAGTTTAAAGCACTAAGTTATATTAGTGACTTAGGACCTTTTACTCTAGCACTTAAGACCTAGCTTTTTACTAGAGCATTTGATCTCTGTTAATTTTTAATTTCTGTATGTATGTATTTTATCTTTTACAATTTAGCTGTAAATCGCCTAGAGCATTCTCTAATGGAGGGCGATTAATAAGTAATTAAATATGATGATGATGATTTTTTATCCACTATGCTGAAGATGTATAATGCCCCCTACTTGACTCAATGAGAGCAAAACTCAGATCTCTTAACAAATACTACAACTTGTCGTAGAGACAAATAAAAGAAAAACTCAGTTATAGCTCATACAGAAATCTGATTATCTCTCAAATTTTAGATGCTGGAATATGTCCTTGTTTGAAGTTTTCAGTCTCACAATTCTGTCATCCCTCCCACCACCCAGGTTTCTCACAGACCTCAGCTTTGTGTATATCAGACATGAACTAAATAGCCAGCATCAATCATCCCTGCTCTCCAAAGGAATTTTGAAGAGTTTATGACCAGGGCACTATATCATACATCTACCATAACATTATTTCTCTCTCCTTGTTTTAATTTGGAGGTATTTTCAACACCTCCAAATTAAAGACAATGCCTAAATGTGGCAATATGAAATTTAAAAGGCACGCCCTAATTTAGCAGCAACATCTTTAAGACTGCAAGCCAATTGAATACGCAGCTGCAAAGAAATAGCACAGCTACAAAAAATGTGAAGCACAGTTTGCCTTCAACCAGCTTAACCAGAAAGGGAAGTATTTCAAAACAAGAAAGCAACGTGGATTAATCTTATTGCTTTGAGAATACAGAGGCATTTGAAATTACTGATCACCCAGGAATTCTTTCCCTTTGTTACATGTGTTAGCTCTCTTGCTTTAACTTGGTAAATTAAAGCACAGACAAATATATAATCCATCTGCAACCTGGCATCTGGAGCCATTTTTTTCACATCATTTACTAAAATCCTTTCTGAGTATAAATGACTTCTAATTGACCAAAATATGCTAGACTTAGGCTGTGCCCCTGAAAAACTGTGTTCGCAGCTTGGGAGTACTCTTGGATCCGTCTCTCCAAATATCAACCCAGGTAGAGGCAACAGTTAGGAGTGCTTACTATCAGCTTTGGCTGACCTGCCAGCTGTGCCCCTTCCGAGATTTGGAGGACATGAAGATGGTAGCACACACACTAGTCACCTCAAGGTTAGACTCCTGAAATGCACTTTACACTGGACTTATACCAAATTCAGAATTTCCCAGCTAGTTCAAAATACGGCAGCCAGATTGGTTACAGGAACATCTAGGAGTGAGCATATCATACCTATCTTAATGTCTCTTCACTGGTTGTCAATTGGTTTTCGGGCAAAGTACAAGGTGATGGTTTTGACCTTTAAAGTCCTACATGGTTTGGGTCCAGGTTACTTAGAGGATCACCTTCACACACTTCGACCTTCTGGGGGAGTGTCTGCTCCAACCAACCTGAACCCGACTGGCAACCACCACCCAGAGGACCTTTTCATCAGCCACCCCAAGACTGTGGAATGACCTCCTATTAGAGTTGCCACAGCTAAATCAGTTGTCGGAATTTAAGACACAAGTGGAGACCTGTCTCTTCCAGCAGGCCTACCCTGAGTTTTTAAATAAACCTTAAACTTGAATTTTAATGCATGTCCTTTGTTTAATCTGTTTTGTCTGTTTTAATATGTATTTCATAGAGATGCGTTTTGGTATGAAACTTTTATAGAGGTACGTTTTAGTGCTTATATTTGTAGTGTTTTTGCTGTTTATGTATTTTAATTGTTCTGTAACCCGCCTCGGGCCATGAAGTTGCAATCTTATGTACACTCAGCTGGAAATAAATCAAACTAAACAATACAGCCTTTTCAGGTGTAAGTAAACATGTCTTAGGTCACAGTAGAGTGTTTACTCAAGTGTTGTTGGTGCTCTGCAGCGGTGGCCACAAAAGGATTTTTCTGTTGTTACAGGTAGGTCAAGAAAGGATATTTGATTTTCAGTCTGTTGTATTCTTCTCAAATTGCTTCACAGGAGATTCAGTTCATAATCACTCCAAGCAGTAGAGGCTGTCACGCTGGAGAAAATGAATCAGCTGATCCTACTATGGTTGTGCATTTTTAAAATGTTTCTCCAATGTGACATGTTTCTTTGAGTAGTATAGAAGGCAGAGAGCAATTCTTATGATCAACAGAATCAAACAATGAGCAATGAGTGGGAGAAAAATATTGCATGCTGAAAACTAAGGAACAAAGACATTCACTCATCTTTCTTTCAGGTTCAGATAGATTTTGTGGTATTCCTACTCTGAAATCAACTGAATTTTATCCAAGAAATAGGACTATTATTACTAAAACCCTACCTTATGAAAGAATGGCAAACATTGCTTTTTAAAGGAAATATTTCTGAAGTTGCAATTCTGTGACTACTTGCCAGAAAATAAGCTTTGATGAACTTCTGAATAGACATTTAGTAGATGTGCACAACTGTGTGTGTAGCATGTCTCACAAATGGCTACACCATATAATTCTGATTTTTTTTTTTTTTTTGCAATTCCCCATCTCATAAATGCAGACATCACTAACAGGTTTAATAGAAAAGCAAAATGACGAGACATTTCAAGGAGGTTTACAACCCTGTGCTTTGAGCATGCAAGCAGTGCATGGTTGTGCAGGGACAGCCATTTGAACACTTTACATAAAATGGTATTTTAAGATGGAATTTGTAACTCTGATTAATACAATACTATAACATTTATTTACTCTATAAATTTATTTATTTAAGTCTTCAAATAATAACTAGTGCTATTATTAGCTGCATCCATCTATCCCAGTGGTCCTTAACCTGTGGACCGCGGACCACCAGTGGGCCGCAAGGACGAAAATCTGGTCCGCAAGCCTGCTTCATCTTTATTTTTTTAATTTCTGCTCCTTTTGCGCTGACCATGGCATATGTTCTGTATCAGAAACTAGTGCTGATGTGGTCTATCCAATGCAATTTTCTGAATCAGCATCCCAAACTGAATCTAAAGTTGACCAAAAACTGATTCGTGACCCTTTTGGTACTAATGTTGGAGAGTGATCCCTGGTCAAGTAGTCCCTATAAGAAGCACTACTTGAATATCAAGCAAAAAGTGGAGCAAGAAACAGTATCATATGAAAGCCAACTGGCACAACTTGGGAATCACAACCAGATATAGTGAAGACATCTGCCCTTGCACTTTGCTACTCTGCTGTTGAATATGCATGACCAGTGTGGAACACATCTCACCATGCTAAAACAGTGGATGTGGTTCTTAATGAGACATGCCGCATTATCACAGGATTTACGCACCTTACACCACTGGAGAAATTACACTGGTTAGCTGGTATTGCACCACTTGACATCCGCCGGGAAGTAGCAGCCAATAATGAAAGGACCAAGGTATTGACATTTCTGGCCCACCCCCTGTTCAGATATCAGCCAGTACGCCAACACCTTAAATCAAGCAATAGTTTTCTAAGATCTACATATATATTTGCAGAAAAAACTCAGAAAGGTGAGTCCAAAAGTGGTAGGCTAAAACCTGGAACCTCAACCTATGGCTGATACCAAGTGAGAAACTTCCTCCTGGGCACACAGAAGACTGGGTGAACAGACTGGACTCTGGCACCACAAGTGCAGAGCCAATAATAAAAAATGGTGCCACAAAGTGGAGTCCATGGCATGTGAGTGTGGAGAAGAGCAAACCACAGACCACTTATTACAATGCAGCCTGAGCCCTGCCACATGCACAATGGAGGAGCTTCTTATAGCAACACCAGAGGCACTCCAAGTGGCCAGCTACTGCTCAAAGAACATTTAATATAATGCCAAGTTTTCAAACTTGGTGTTTTTTAAATACATTACAACTGTACCCTTGGTTCGCTCCTGATATGATAAATAAAGAAGTAGTCCCTGGTCAAAAAAAAGGTTGGTTATCACTGATCTACCCATTCGCATTTCTTTGACTGTAAGACGCTATCGATTGCAAGATGTGTACAGTCCAACTACCAGTAAAAATGCATAAGATACACCTGCAGGTCTAAGACAAATCCCAGTTTTAGAGATGTTTATGTAGGAAATAAAGTGCATCTAAGAATTGAAGAAATATCGTATAGAGAGGTACAAGTATGTATGTTTATTTGATCCACAAAGGCTCCTACAAGGTGTCATGGATCAGGACCAAACTTGGTACACATACCATTAATGATCTAACTTAAAATACTGCCATGGGTTTGGGGGGGGGGGGGGGAGATGATTGAGAATGATGGGAGTTCATCCACATCTAGAGCCATGTATATCTCATCGATGATAGAAATGGATGAAAGGTGATACACATACCATTCATGATCCAACTTCAAATACTGTCAGGGTTTGGGAGGGAGGAGTAGTAGAGGACAATGGGAGTTGCAGTCCACCTACATCCAGTTCCAATCAAGTCAGATCTGGGCCTGATAGGATTGCCATCTGGCTAGATCTGGGGATAATAGGGAACTGCAATCTCACCAGGCCTTGGTCTAATAGAAATTCCAACCCATCACCTATACGCGTTTATAAAAGGTCCAATTGTACAGACATATGTTTTCAAATGGGACCGCTTATAAAGTCGTAAAATTAGCAATAAGTATTCGAAATTGCATACTTGGGCAATGTGAGCCACATAAACTAGTGTGCATATGTGTGAATGTATTTGCATATATAGATGCGTATAAAAATAGACACACTGTCTCTATTTCTACGTGCACACAATCACCTAACTCGGGGCCCTTCCACACAGCCCTATAACCCAGAACTTCAAGGCAGAACATCCCACAATATCTGCTTCGAAGTGGGATATCTGAGTCCACACTGCCATATATCCCAGTTCAAAGCAGACAATCTGGGAAGGGCGCTCAGGAAGCCCCACAACACTAACTCGCTCATGTCCTTAATGTTCGCGTTTTCCTTAGGTTTCCCAGACCAACAGTAACGCCTCGCCGTCCTCCTCCTCCTCTTCTCACCCCTCCTCCGTCGCGCCCTGGAAGCGCTTCCTCCTTGACTTGCGTTTCCGGGGCACCCCACATCCCACGGTCCAGTCAGAATCAAACACGAACCACGTCGGCCTGTTAGGCTCAACCACGCATGCGCGGAACTAGGGGGCCTCCTTCGCGAATGCCACGTTCCAAAGCAAAGAGGGGGGCGGGGCGAGGAAAAGCGATCGTCAAGCAAAGCCAATCAGGAGCAGCTAAACAGAGTTCTGAAGGCAGCCTTTCTAACCAACCGTAAGGCACCAAAGAGGCCGGGGTAGCCAATCAAAGGCGACGGAACAGAGGAAACTTTCCGGCTAGTTCGGAAGTGGAAGGAAAGGTGACGCGACCTTTCGCGCGGGCCAATCAGAGCGCGCAGAGGGCCCCAGGCGCTGCTCGGGCTCAATGGGCGCCGAGAGTGGGAGGGCGGGAGCAGCCAATCGGCGGCGGCGGCCGCGACGGGGGAAAGGGCGGGTTTATAAGCGGGGAGGCGGGGGAGAGGGCTCTCTTTCGCGGTGCCTTCGCCTGGCTCGGTCTCCGTGCTCTCCCTCGCCGCCGCCGCTGCCGCCATGAAGACCGCTCCGCTCCTGGGCCTCCTCTTGCTGGGCCTGGCCTGCTCCGCCGCCGAGTTCGAGGAGGACGAGGGCGTCCTGGTCCTGAAGACGGCCAACTTCGAGCAGGCGCTGCAGCAGTTCCCCAACATCCTGGTGGAGTTCTGTGAGTCGGGGCGGGGGAGGAGGAGGGCCGGGCCGGGCCGGGAAGGGAGTGCACTCTGGCGCAAAACTACGGCGTCCTGGGAGTTGTAGTTTTCACAAGGCCCTTCTCTGCAGAAGAGGGTTGAGGCCTTGCCATACGAAGGATCCCATAGCATTCCGCCTTGGCAGTCAAAACCGCCCTAATCCTCCAGTGCAGGTGCACCCAAGAATGCCTTCCTGCCTTTAGCGGGCCTTTGAGGCGTGAGGAAACCGGTTCCTCCTCGGACTGTGTGCCTGCAGGGCTGTAAGATGCCCCGTTCGAGGGGTGTGTCGCCTGGGTGATTGCTACTTGCGTTTCTTCTCCGCCTGAAAAGGCCTCCTTTTGTTCTCACAGCAGCCTGGGAAGGAGTGACTGGGCCCAGGGATTGAAGTCTGCATCTCCCACTCCTTTTCTGAAGGAATTCTGAAGGCCTCTCAGGCCCAGGATCACTCTGTTGCTGAAGGCCATCTTGGTGCAGTTCGCTAAGGATCCTGACAGCAGAGAGAGTTGAACACAGATGTTCAGAGGGCAAAGGAGGTTTTCAGGCACCTGCTACTTGAAAACATAGGATTTGTTCTTTTTCACCAGTTGCATCTGCAGTACCAAATTAATGCTTTCTGGTACCACTTTAATAATAATAATAATAGTCGAAGGCTTCCATGGCCGGAATCACTGGGTTGTTGTCGTTATTTTGGGCTGTATGGCCATGTTCTAGAAGCATTCTCTCCTGACATTTTGCCTGTTTCTATGACAGGTATCCTCAGAAGTTGTGACCATCAATGCAGGCAAAATCTCAGGAGAGAATGCTTCTAGAACATGGCCATACAGCCTGAAAAACCTACAACAACAACAACAACAACAACACTTTATTTATATTTCGCACTATTTCCCCAAGAGGACTCAGAGTGGATTACAACATACACAGATAGGCAAACATTCAGTGCTTTTACTACAACGAATTAACAATGACACAAATACACAGAACAAAGGTAAAGGGTTCCCCTTTCATCTCCAGCTTTCTGGAGGTGGTGCTCTACTCTGTCCATAGGGAGGTGTCCTTGTTCCATTTCCAAGCTGAGGAGCCTGTTGTCCGTAGACACCTCCTGGTCATGTTGCCAGCATAGTGCTATGGAATCATGGGAGTTTTCGGTTGGTGAGGCACTAGTAAAGGCCTTGCAAAACTAAAACCCATCTGATTCCATAACATTGCACTTTGGCAGTAATAGTTGTGTCAAACTGCGTTAATTTTATGGTGTAGATGCACCTCAAGTTCCAGAATTCACGAAAATGTTTTGAGTTTCTGAATATTTGACTTAAAATTCTGAGACATAATGTTAATTATATAGCCAGAACAAGTTGAGTGGTTGTACCTAAAGGTATGTAACTATGATATTTTTCTACAGTTATCTCATTTTTTGAATGAGAATAGAGGCAGTCTTTCTTTTTTTTTTCTTGTCTGTTCTGAACTCCCACAATATTTATTACCAGTAAGCAAGCACTTTTCCCTTGATAATGTAAAGTCACGAAGTAGCTTAGGTTATCTAATCTCTTGTTGACTTAAATCAGTGGTTCTCAACCTGTGGGTCCCCAGATGTTTTGGCCTTCAACTCCCACTAATAGCTGGCTGGGATTCCTGGGAGTTGTAGGCCTAAACACAGGGGACCCACAGGTTGAGAACTACTGATTTAGATCCTTATGGGTAAACTTCAGCCCTTCAGGTATTTTGGACTTCAATTCCTAACAGCCAGTAAGCTGGGGGTGTTTTGGGAGTCAATGTCCAAAATAGCTGTAGGGCCCAAGTTTGCCCGTCCTTGCTCTGGAATAACTGGTGTGCAGTGCTGTTACTCTTACCTGCCCTTTGTTACATCTATCTTCCACACAGGCAAAATAGCTGTCTGCATTGTACAATGCTACAAATGAGTTTTAAAAAGCTTTGCATACTGCTTAGGATGCTGCAGAGCAATCTTCATGGAATGGTTTTTATATTGTACCTGGTTTCCTGTGGTTGAAAGTTGCAAAGATAACACTGGGGACTGCATGCAATGGCTTTGATGCTGAGTATTTCTGGTCTTTTCCCCCCACAGATGCACCATGGTGTGGCCACTGTAAAGCTCTGGCACCGGAGTATGCGAAGGCAGCAGCTAAACTGAAATCTGAGAACTCTGAAATCAGGCTGGCTAAGGTGGACGCCACAGAAGAGTCAGAACTTGCCCAGCAGTTTGGTGTGCGAGGATATCCCACTATTAAATTTTTTAAGAATGGAGATAAATCTTCCCCCAAAGAGTACACAGGTAATAGACTTCTTTGAAGAGCTGCTTTCAAAGTGTAGAGCAAAAGATCCAAGTATTTATTTTTAGAACACATTGGTAGTTCATACTGGTGATATGCAAGACAACATTGTGTGCGATTGCTAAAATCCCATGCTTCTCTTTATACTTGCTGAGATCTTTTTTGCTGCTGCCACAAATCCATTATCTCATATTATTTCCATGGTAAATTGTAAGCTCTTTATCCTTCCATGTCCAGTAGTAATTTGTCTTACCACATTTCACTTCCTTCACTCTCTTCTGTGTCTTATGTTCCTGCTTCATCTTTGAAGTGTAATTCAACTTTCTCGTTGAGCAATCAAACCAATTGACTCCTCCTTTGCAGTGCACAAAGAAGCCTGTATTTTCTCTATGGCCAGAGCATAGCAAAAAGAATGTCCAGGCCCTTTCTGTGAAACTTATGATCCATAGCAATCCAATTTACATGACATTCTGTTTATAAATATGATCAGTTTTATGTAACTGTTCTTAGCATTGTACATTCAGGTACATTAAAAACCACTAGCTCATCATTAAATAATAAACATTATCACTTTATCCTCCCACATGGTAATCTGTTAGCAAATGGGTTCGCATCATTTACCATGGGGTAGACTTGCATCTTGACTTCAGAAACAGTTGCATGTACTGAATTTCTGAATCTTACAGCTACAGAACAGTTGTACAAAACTTACTAATTATGCTGGTTTTCACTGGAAAACTAGAATTTGCCACTAGTTAATTAGTCCTTCTGAACCCTCTTGTAATTTAAATCGGTTATGGTATGCAAGCAGATATTTTAATGTAATTTATATTAATTTTACTGCTAAAAGAACAATTAATAGGAAACTATTTCCAAGAAAAACATTTGTCTTTTTGAAAAAAATAAAGGTTTTCACGTACATGTTCTTCAGTTCCTGTTTTATACAGTTTTGTGTACGGTGTCTAAAGCTACCTAGAGTCGGAAATTGGACACTAATCATTTTTCTCTAGTTTAGAAGTAAGAAAAAAGTAAATGATAGCTCTTGACTATGTATTGTTTTTGGCAGTGTCACATAGTCTTGGAAACAGGATTTTCATTGCAAACAGTCCCAGGTTTACAAACAAGATAGATTTTGTAGGTTTCTTCAGGAACTTGTTACAGGCAGTCCTCGAGCTACAAATACCTGATTTATATATGACTCCTAGTTACAAAAGGGAATGAGACAACAGGAAGATCTACCCCTAGGAAGAGAAATGCATTTCTGCACAAGTTGTCATTGGAAAAGGTGTGTCTAGTTCTAGTTTCCATGACAGCCTAAATTTTAAAAGTCCAGTTGTCACAGGAACGGAATATTGTGCAAAGAATTTGTCTAGAAAAGTGAAACTAAGTTAATGCATATAGGTCCTAAAATGCTATTTAAATTTGGAAGTGTAAATGTTTTTATCTTATGTTTGTCCTCTTCCCTGTCCCCATATTCAAATAATGTTGCTTCTCTCTGAAAAAAAAACTATCATGAGTCTTCTATCTCCATGAAAAAAAACAGATCCATACATTGCTTGTTTTAGCTATTTCCTCTTTGATCATAGGTGCTTTAAAACGGCTAGTATTCTTATTTATAATTGGTTTAAATATTTTTTTGCCTGGAAACGTTCTTCTGGAGTCCTTCTGTGGGGCTGCCACCTGTTTATTTAGGGTCTATCTCTTGAAACCCACCTTGGAGCATCTGCCAATAGCCACAGGATAGGCAAACTGGTGCCCAGTTGATGTTTGGAGCTGCTATCACTCACAATCTGAAATCATTTGTCATGTTAGTTCAGGTTATATGTCCCTGCAGGTCCTTGTCTCGGTTCCCTCTTCTAACAGAGCCATCTCAGTGGCTGCTCTAGACTTCCCTGGGGAACCGATTCCCACAAGATAGTTTTGGTTGGTTCCCCTCAGTGTTATACCCCTCTACCTTCAGGCACAGATCTATTAAGGAGGCCATTGGCTTGTAACTGACTGGAGAAGGAATGCATTTTAATTTTATCTTTTTATTGTATTTTATTTGGTTTCAAATGTTTTGAAGTTGGGCTTTTAATATCATTTGCTAGATTTAAAACCTTTTTAATTAAGATTTCAGTTGTACTTTTGTTTTAAATTTATTTTAAAACATTTTGGGTATCTTGTTGATAGAAACACTAAATAGAAATTAAATAATAAAACTCACCATATGTGCTTACAAACATGCAATATAATGTAGCGCCTTTTAGTAACTTCAAGAAGGACCTATATGCATCATAGAATTGTGGAGCTTGAAGAAATACCAAGTGGCCTTTGGTCTAACCCCTGCCATTGCAGGAATCCATAGTTAAAGCATGGTGCCAAGTGGTGAGCCAGGCCCTATTTGAAAAATTCTAGTGAAGGAGAGTCCATTAACTTCTGAAGTATAGTGTAAGTGAAAAACTGAGCTGCTGGGAGTAAGAAATACCTCCCCCCTTCTAACAACTTTCCTTCACTTGTAGGAAAGAGTGCTTTTCTGTGCAAGGGGAAGAAAATCATGTGTAATTGTCCTTTGATCTGCAAATTGATTCTCTTTATTAAATAGTTGGCATGGTGATAACTTAGGTTGAGGATTTTCTCCGTTTCTGCTGACTTAGGTTTCTAGTTGAAACACAGGCTTCATTTTAAAAAGGTTAAAAATCATATTTGTGGCACGTCAGTCAAAGTGTGAAGTTTGAGAAGACTTGTTGCCTTTATTTCAATGAAATGTTTGTCCGGACAGATACCAAATATCACTGATAGTGTGGCCAAAGTCTAACTGTAGTTAAGCCAGTTTCTTTACGCTTCAGCAGCATGTTATAAAGAGTGAGTTAGGTGGACTGTGTTAATAGCCTATAACTCTGTAGCGCTCCTTGTGGCTCAACAGCACCTTCTGGTGGCGTCTTGCTCTTAAAGAAAATTGTAGGCATGTGCTTGTATGATAAATCATACGAAAAGGGATAGATAATGAGACTTTCCCCTTGCACAATCAGGATGATTGATCATATTTCTATCAGAGAATATTATAATATGACTTTAATTTGCTAATGAAGCTGGCAGGGAAGCAGATGACATTCTGAACTGGATAAAGAAGCGCACAGGGCCAGCAGCTACTACAGTGAAGGACGTTGCTGGAGCTGAAGAACTCATAGAAGCCAATGAAGTTGCTGTGATTGGGTTCTTTAAGGTAATTTTTTTCTTTCAAGGGGATGGGATAATTTTGTTTTTATCAGGCCACCTTCTTTGGGGAGGCATTGTTTTGTGATTTAGAATCATAGAGTTGGAAGAGACCTCATGGGCCATCCAGTCCAACCCCCTGCCAAGAAGCAGGAAAAAAGCATTCATCACATCACTAGCATTTGTGTGCTCGTGATGTGTGAGAGTGAGATCATCAGTCTGCAGGGCTATCCCCCTTTTTCTTCCTATTACCCCCCCCCCCCCATGCCCCTCAATTGTGGACAGGGGAGTAAATTCACTCCCTTGTTGCCTAAACTCATTTATGCAGAGCCTGAAAGCACATGAAATTAATCTGTGGGCCTTCCCATTACTTTAGCTGATAGTTTTTATTTTCTGTTTCTAAATGCAGTAGTCGTATAAAGCTTAAATAGGAGCTAAACTCTGCTATCTATTTTCTTACTCTGTTTTGGCTCTTTGTACAGTTTTGGGCATGATGTGGAGTTTTAAAAGGACCATTTTACTTCTCTATCAGGATGCAGAGTCTAATGCTGCCAAACAATTCTTGTTGGCAGCAGAGTCCATCGATGACATTCCTTTTGGGATTTCCTCCAGCAGCGATGTCTTTGCCAAATACCAGCTCAGCAAAGATGGAGTTGCTCTTTTTAAGAAGGTGAGTGTCTGAAAAAAATTGCCAATCTGTGTTGAGTCCATCTGGCAGCCGTTCGCATAGTAGATGGCACTGCTTCTTCCGGTGTTTTCCAGCCCACTTCTTTCCTTCTCTTTATATGTGTGCAGTAGGAAACTAGCAGCTGCTTCAATTATTTTGCCTTAGCAGACGTCAACACTTCATTCTTTTCCCCCTAAGAAGCTTCCCACTCAGTTGTAAGACCAGGGCTGGGCAAAGTTTGCTGTTCCTGGATTTGCAGCTCCAAGTGTTCCCAAGCTAGTTAGACACAATAGGAGTTGCAGTCCTAAAATATCTGTAGGGCTACAATTACCCCCGCTGTTGATCCTCTTGTTCCCTTCAACAGTGGTGCTTCTAGTACAGTGTTTCTCAACCTGGGGGTCGCCAAAGACCATCCGACAACACAGTATTTTCTGTTGGTCGTGGGGGTTCTTTGTGGACAGTTTGCCCAATTCTATGGTTGGTGAACTACAACTCCAAAACTCCAAAAGTCAATGCCTACCAAACCCTTCCAGTATTTTCTGTTGGTCATGGGAGTTCTGTGTGTCAAGTTTGGTTCAATTCCATCGTTGGTGAAGTTCAGAATGCTCTTTGATTGTAGGTGAACTATAAATCCCAGCAACAACAACTCCCAAATGACAAAATGAATCCCCCTCCAACCCCAACAATTTTCAAATTTGGGCGTATCAGGTATTTGTGCCAAATTTGGTCTATTGAATGAAAATACATCCCGCATATCAGATATTTATATTGCGATTCATAACAGTAGCAACATTGCAGTTAAGAAAGTAGCAATGAAAATAATTTTATGATTGGGGGTCACCACAACATGAGGAACTGTGTTAAGGGCTCACGGCATTAGGAAGACTGAGAAACACTGTTATAAGAAGATTGAACTATAGAGGGCGGGACTGGTTTTACCTTGGGGCTTTTTATAAAGAGGCATTGCAGCTGATTAAGAGTAGCTTTATGAGCTGCAATCACTCTTGCGTTAATTCTAGTGAATTGTGACCTGTTTTATGCCCGCTTCGCTGAGTTAGTATTGGAAACAGTGTTCTGGAAGGATTTTGAAAGCGGAACGGGAAGATACATTTTTAAGAGCCTAGTCAGCATTGTTGACTGGCCCGTTCAGAACTTAAGGAGGTGTTGCAGTATGAAACTAAATAATGAAGGGTTTGGCTGCTGAGTATCCCTGTTAGAAGAGAAGTCTCAAGAGTAGGACATCTCTTTCAACTTCCCAGAATTTTAAGATAGTGTGCCTAGAGCAATCTGCAAATAATTGGTTCAAAAATTATGTGTAGAATCATTTTTAGGGAGTGGGTTTATTTAATGGGGGAAAATACCTGTATGTGGATAAAAATTACAAGATAACATCCTCCTTTCTTTAGTTGAGAAGGGAGAGAAGCTTGGCCTATATTGCAGCAGATATACCTTAGACCAGGGAGGGGCAACTGCAGTCATGGCATGGGCCATTTCTCCTTCCTGTGCCTGCTTGTCACAGTAGTGATTTCAGTGCGCCTGAAGTGATGTGATATCATTTCTAGCTGCAATTTTTGTTTGTTTTGGGGGAGGAGTTAGGGTTCAGGGAAGCAAACTCTTGTACTTTTAGGTTTGTTTGGGGTGTTTCACCCCCACACCAGTCCAAATGTTTTTTTTAATGGGGGAGGCTTTTTTATTAGTCTAGAGTAGTGTTTTCAATCCAGTCCATTGATTTGTAACCAGTGGGGGGAATGGCAGTTTCATCTCAGGTTTACAGGTAAGACCAGAAAAATATCTTTGTTAATTTCTCTTACCTTATTAATTAGCATGACCAAAGTTTGTGTGTGTAAGAGAGAGTGCCTTATGAACTTGGATTCTGGAACTATTTTTTTCCCTCCACAAATAACAGACTGATTCTTACAGCTGTGAAGAACTATGTTTGGTAGTTCTCTTGTCCCTAATTAGAGTACCTTCTTCTGTTTATGTATTATTGTTGTGGTTACAACCTCTTATGAGTGTATATACCTGCACAAGCATGTGTGAAGTTTTGGTTGCTGAGTAGACTCTTTTCCCAGTTGCCTTTGTTCATTTAATGGCAGACACATTCTCTGAATGGAAATGGAATATCAAACTTCTTAAGATTTGTGTCTTCCTCATGCTTCAATCAGGCCTTTTATTTCAAGATATCCAGTGAAATGTTTGGCACTTCATAAATTGCTTTAGATTCTGTTCAGGGGCCATTATTTATTTACTTTATTTCTATCCTGCTCTTCTCACCCTTGCAGGGGACCCAGAGTTGTGTACAAAATGGACAAATTTAATGCCACATATTCCACAACATAAAATAAAAAGCATCACAGTAATAGACAATTAAATCATATAGATAGCAAAAAAACTGTTAAAACATGATATCCAGTTCTGAGTCGTCATTTTTGTGCTACATTATGCTGATTCCGCATCGCACTACCTGCTTCCAGAGCCAGGTTTTCACTTGTTTCCTGAAAGCCAGGAGAGAGGGGGCTAGTCTGATATCTCTAGGGAGGGAGTTCCATAACCGAGGAGCCACCACTGAGAAGGCCCTGTCTCTCGTCCCCACCAGTCGCGCTAGCGATGGGTAGGGCCTCCCCCGTGGATCTTAAATCTAACAGGTTCATAGGGAGATATACGTTCAGATAGGTAATTTGGACTGGAGCCATTTGGAGCTTTATAGGCCAAAGCCAGAACTTTGAATTGTGTTTGGTAGCAAACTGGTAGCCAGTGGAGCTGACATAACAGGGATTGTATGCTCCCTGTACGTTGCTCCATTGGGCACCCTGGCTGCCGCTTGTTGAACTACTTGGAGCTTCCAAACAGTCTTCAAATGCAGCTCTCCGTTGAACACATTGCAATAGTCTATTCGAGATGTAACAAGAGTGTGGACTACCGTGGCCAAATCTGGCTTCCTAAGGTACGGTTGCAGCTTGCGCACAAGTTTTAATTGTGTGAAAGCTCCTCTGGTCACTGCCGAAACCTGGGATTCCAGGCTCAGCGACAAGTCCAGGAGAACTCCCAAACTGCAAACCTTTGTCTTCAGGGGGAGTTAGAGGATTAGAGAGGAAGTATTATTATCTTTATACCCTGCCTTTCTCCCTCAAGGTAGGTAACACTGTACACTAGACTTTCCACATAGCCTTTATGATAGCCAATTCTTTAGAGCTATGCACAGCCCTCTTAGGAATGCTTTGAGATACACTGTCCTTTGCATCAGTCTCTGTTGGGCAAGTCTGGATTCTACCAAAGACCAGGTAAACGAGTTTCCTCTTGTCTTGAGTCAGGCAAAAAGTCTCATGTTTTAACTGTTTTATAGTTGGATGGGGTATGTTTTTATATGTTTTCATATGTGGCATTGAATTTTGCTGGTGTCTGTAAGCCACCTTGAGTCCCCTCTGGGATGAGAAAGGCAGGGTATAAATGAAGTAAATAACTTAATAAATTATAAATACAGTTCCACAGCTTTCCTCACCATAAACACCTAAACATTGATGTCGAAGCTAGCTGAGTCTTTGAGTAATCAGGCATGATCAGTGTTTTTAGAGGTCGTATTCCCTTCTGTCTAGAACATCTTGGGCTCTTGTATGAGGCTAAGTTTAAAAGCCTCCAAAATCAATTAAATGCTGGCCATCAGAAAGAAGCTTAAGAGATGCCCCTACTGTTTTATATTCAGTTTAATGGTTTCAAAGAAATGCCATGGCAGCTCATTAATAATACCAGAACTGTTCCAAAAGAAGATACAATGTGCAGAAATAAATTGTGATCTAAGCATAGTCAAAAATAAATCTGTTTCCACAATCAGATACCTGTCGTGGGTCTACTGAGGGCAGATGTCATCTTGGTAGCTGCAGGCAATATATCTGAGTGGGACCCCATTCTCCTCGTTCAGGCTATCCATTCTTTTAATTTGTGGATGAGTTATTTATTAAAGAGAGATACCTTCACTCCAAAACAAAATGACCTCCAGCTGCTAAGTACAAATGAATATTATAGACCAGAATAATTCTTTGGGTGCTTGTATGTAGCCCATGTAAACAAACATAGATGTAATAGAAGTAAAATTCTCAGGTATCCTAGAGGAAACATCTGTTCCTGATTAGCCTGCCTAGGATTTAGAGGAGCTTGACTGTTTTTTTAAAAGATTAATATGTTTTATTTTAATTTACATATCACATATTCATAAAGAACAGTGAAACAAATCTATATACATGTATAAATGCATGAACCTATACAATACTTCCTAGGTAAAGGTAAAGGTTTTCTCCTGACATTAAGTCCAGTCGTGTCCAACTCGGGGTTGGTGCTCATCCCCATTTCTAAGCTGAAGAGCCGGCGTTGTCTGTAGACACCTCCAAGGTCATGTGGCCAGCATGATTACATGGAGCACCGTAACATTTATGTAATATTCATGTTTGGTTATGCTCTCCCCTTCTCCCACCCCTCCCAATTTAGTGACTTCCCATCCCTTGGGTTGGAGACATTCATATATATTTCCGTTCTTCCTTCCTATTACATTGTTTTCCTGTCCTTCCTTCTGGCCTGATATTTGTTATCTCTAAATTCCCTACACAGATTAGAATAGGGTAAATTATGATGCCTTCTATAAAAGCGTTTCCTTGTTTCTTTTGTATATAGTTTAGAAATGATTCCCAGTCCTTGATAAAGTTGTTTTGTGTGTTTTTTCTTTGTTCATCATTGCTAATTTGTCAATTTCTGCTATTTTTAAGACTTTAACCATTCATTCTTCTCTTGTTGGGAGGTCTACCTTCTTCCAGAACTGTGTGTGTACTGTTCTTGCTGCTATGATCATGTAGTGCAATACTTTATAATTTAGTGATTTTGTCTGGTTATTTGACATTCCCAATAAAAAATAATTCAGGCTCCAATTGTATCTTTGAATGAAAAAGATCTTGCAGTGTTTTTGGTACCTTGCCCCAGAATTCTCCTGCTTTTTTACAAGACCACCACATGCGGAAGAAAGTTTGTTATATTTCCAGCATTTGTTGCTTTTTACCTTATATATTTTAACTAGTTTTGCTGGGGTCAGGTACCACTTGTTTATCATTTTATAAAGTTTTTCTCTTAGGATCGTAGCACTGAATAGTTCACATTTTCCCCATTTATCTAGTTCTACATTTTGCCCGACATTTTGTTCCGATTTAGTCATACAAACCTTCATCAGTTTTCTTTCCATTTCAATCTTCAGTAATACTTTATATATTGTCCAATAATGTGTTCTTCATTAATACACAGTTCCTTTTTGAATTCTGATTGGTCTCTTTCAAATCCCATATTTTTATTATCTAGCATAAATCTTTCTTTCCATTGCCTATATCTGTACTACTGTAAGTGAAGTCCTGCATGCTTCAGTTCTTCTAGAGTTTTAAATCTGTATTTTTCATGTATTATTAAATCTCTGTATGTAATCCAGTGTTCTCCTTTCTTATCTAACTTGGAAGAACTATCTTCCATTGAAACTGATTTTGGACATAGTTTAATTTTGTACTTGTTCCAAATCCTTAGTATGACTCATCTTATAAAATGGTGATTAAAGCCTGCATGTACTTTTGCTTTTTGATACCATACATAGGCATGCCATCCAAAATATAGATCATGATCTTCCAATTTTAACAGTTTCTCATTTGTTAAGGTTAGCCAAACTTTCATCCAAACTCGTAAGCATGCTTTGAAGTACAATTTCAGGTCTGGTAACTCCAATCCTCCCCTTTGCTTTTCATCCTGCAGAATCTTGTTTTAATTCTAGACCTCTCACCTTAAGAAGCTCGGCTATTTTTTAAACTATGGATTTTGGAGCTCTTCAGGAGTCAACATGGTTTTTTTCCTCAAACAGGGTTGGGTAGACTATAGCCCAGAGATTACATGCCACACTCTGCACAAGACCCTCTACAGTCAGCACTCTTATACCTGTCCATGCCAAATGGCAAACCAGAAGCTTCTTGAGGTTGTGATTTTACCACTTAAATGCAATATCCCCTTGCCCAGGACTGTTTAGGAACAGGAAGCTGCCAGACACAATTTGTCATTGGGAGGATAAGAATAATTTCTTCTCACTCAGTAAGGACATGACACAGCAAGTCCTAGGCCATAGTAAAAATGGCACACAGAAATGCTATATGTCCACACCATTTTTAAAAATGGATGTTGGTTCTGCATCTTATGGAAGTGACACCAATGAGCTCTCTTAACAGTTCCCACTGTCACATAGGCTGAAATAACAATATGCACGGTAATTTGTGTAATTCTGGAAGTCATTGTTTACACATATCTTGGTGGTAATAATAAAAGGTGTTATTTTTATGTGTGTGTGAAAGAGAGTGAGTTATGGCTGCTGTAAAATGAAATTTAAATCAGGAATGTATGGCCCCAGTTCTCTCTAGCCATAACACTACTCGCTGCCTAACTTGCCTTTTGTTTCTTGGCTTCTGAAGTTTTAATAATACTAGGAATAGGTCTTATGTTTAGCTTTTCAGAAAAGGTGTTTTATGACATCCATCTATGTGTGCTGTTGCTAAGGAGTCCACACAATGAGGCCAAAGTTTTTCCTTCCTTGTCTCATATGTTGAAGAAGCTTGTGCTGATATTGCCTCCTCCCGAAAGCATTTCGAGAACCTGCAGTGTGATAAGTGTTGCTCTGCAATAAAATTATTCTTGCAGTGGAGTTATCATGTGCTCTTTAATTTCTGTTTCGATTTTGCAAACAATAGCCCTGCAGAGATGTGTTGCCCTTTGTATAAAGTGCTGTTTATTTAGTGACTTCATAGTGTGTCTTGCAACCTAATGGAAGTTTTTCTTTTTAATCGGTCTGTTGACCAGTCTTATTAGACTCATTGTTCATTAGAATATAGATGCTAGTGTCCACAGTTCTGAGATTTGCAGCAGCTTTCTGGGTGTTTGCTTAAGGCATTCTTGTGTGTTGACGAAGGCCCATTTGAGAACATGCGTGTGTGCATATTGCTGTCCCAGCTTGTGCCAAACTTCCTCCTCCTTGGTACTCAATTTACTTCACTTGAAACTTAGATCTTGCTTGTTAGTAAGATGAGAGCTTTGGTTAAGATTCCACCCTGGATTTTATAAAGAATTTTGTGCCTTGCCTGCAATGTGAAATGGGCCCTCCTCGGCCTGGAAGGGAGTGATGCACAGGCGTCCTGCAGACATCATCCTCCATCTCTTTTTCTAGTCTTTTTAAAAATGTGCCAAGAGCAGTTGTACAATGATCTATATACATTTTGCAGATTGGATAGCTTCATGTTTATCTTACACATTTCTGAAACTCAAGTTATTATATGTTTTTATGGTTTTTGTATTGATTTTATAATGCTGTTTTAAATGTTTCAATTGTATATTGTCGATTGTTATGGCATCAACTTGCTACCAATTTGTAAGCTGTCTTGAGTCACCTTCAGGCTTGAGAAAGGTGGGATAGAAATATTGTAAAAAATAAATGAACAAATAAATAAATAAGTGAGGAAAAGGAGCTAGACAGAATACTGTAGCCCATAGTACTTCCTTAGACCATTGGTAACCTTACCCAGGCATGCTTCTAGTTTCTGCAGTCTTTCCTATATGTTAGCCAGCATTTTTTTGCAAGCATGAGAGGTAGACACCTAATGAATGCTCGGGTCTTCAGGAAACACTGCAATAGCATGTCTTGATCTCCTCTAGAATTATAGCAAATGCTTAACATGCCCATGCATTGCTGTTTTTTAGTACAAAGTAGGATTTTATTGAACTGGAAGTCCATAGGTTTGATTAGCGTTTTCTTTCCTGCAGTTTGATGAAGGCCGTAACAACTTTGATGGGGAGATAACGAAGGAGAACCTGCTGAACTTCATCAAATCAAACCAGTTGCCCTTGGTGATTGAATTTACTGAACAGGTACGGAAGTGACTTGCCAAACAAAATTGTGTGATCAGGGTGGTAGAATTGGGTTGGCGAAAGATGAGTGCACAGAAGCATAGAGTATAAGGTTCCTTACAGGGCTTTTCCAGTAATGCATCTGTTTTGTTTTGTTTTTGTCCAGACTGCACCCAAAATCTTTGGAGGAGAAATCAAAACCCACATCCTTATGTTCCTGCCCAAGAGTGATATAGACTACCAAGTAAAACTGGATAACTTCAAAAAAGCTGCGGAGAGCTTCAAAGCAAAGGTGAGGAGCAAAAAGTGACTGCACAATTTCTTTTTCTCGTGCCTATCGCCTGGACAAATGTGGAACAAGTGCACACAATTGTCCCTGCCACATTTTATGTTATTATTTTAGTATTTAGTATAGACAGCTGAGACTTGCAGAACAAGGTTGCCATGTGGAGTACTGTGACTCAGTAATCTACTTAGGCAGCTGTGCCCCTTTCCCAGGAAACTGTTTTGCTGTCTCCCTCCTGGCCCTGCCCAAGTGTCAGAACTTTTTGTCCACTGAATTCCTTGGGTTTTTTTTTTTACAAGTTTCACAAATGTTGCCTTCTAAATGTTACTTGTACTTGTACAAAGATTGTGTCTGATCTGGCGTTTACTAATCTTCTTGTAAATAGTACATTTCTATCTATTTGAGGACTGGAGTAGCCTTTTAGAGAAAGAACATTGACACTGTCCTATATATTTTTCTTTAATGGCTTTCTTTTGTCCGTCCCCCCCTTTCCCCCAGATTTTGTTCATCTATATAGACAGTGACCACACTGATAACCAGAGGATCTTGGAGTTCTTTGGCCTGAAGAAAGAGGAGTGCCCTGCCATACGTCTCATTACTCTAGAGGAAGAAATGACTAAGTACAAGCCCGAGTCAGATGAACTGACTCCAGAAAACATCAGGGATTTCTGCAATAAGTTCCTGGAGGGCAAAGTTAAGGTAATGGGCTTTTAAAATGTGGTTTTAGAGGTTTTACAAGCCTGTGAGGTGATTCGAGCACTGAATATGGCATGAAACCTAAGTATTGTCACGTGGCGTGAATCCTTTCAAGATAGCTTTGCAGCACGTCCAACAGCATAGTATTTAGAGCTTCATGCTGAGAGACCCAAAGGGCAAAGTCAGTGGGGCACAGTGCCAGTATGTAAATAGCTTTAATGTGCTGATAAAGTGAGCTCGAATCAGAGAGCTCTTCATAGAACTGAGAAGGTGTTTCCAGTCCAAGAGCTGCATTTATCCTATTGGTATGCAGAAGAGGCAACATGGCCTCGGCCTCACGTTGCACGAGCACTTGGAGCCCTCCATCTTAGTGTGGAGAGGGCAACAGCAGCTGTGCAGAGATGGATATTACTTTCATCAATTGTCACATCTACAGCCATTTTCTCAACTCTGCCTTGCTCTTGTTCTCTTCTCTTCATCACTACCTTTCTTCTTGCAGAAAGTGCCACCCTTCTTTTGAGAAATGGAATGTATTTTCTTCAATTGACAGTAAACATAGGACTGAGAAATTGTAAGCTTAGTTCGCATATGGAACAAATCCCCAAGGGAAATAACTTGAACAAGTTTTCTGAGGAACAATGTTGTCAATTCTGGCATCTTCTAATATTTTAGGCTACAGTTCCCATCAGTCCCAGCTACCATGGCCATTGACTAGGAATATTGGTTGAAGTAGCTGAGGTCTTCTGAGGGACCCACAGTGATGAAGAGTTGCCTATGCCAGAGCTGGAAAAAGTGTTTTCCACAGCCTTTCGTGATTAAACCGAACCTTTAAGATAAAAATAGATGGAGTGCAGCCCTTCAGATACTTTTGGATTACACCATAGCCAATAATAGTGAGAGTTACAATCAGACATCTGTATAATTGTATTTTGCCCACCACTGATTGAAAGGGCCCCTTCTAATCTTAAAAAGCGCAGTGAGGAACCTCCTTTGCTCCCTTCTATAGAAAGTCTTGGAAGTGGTCTTGTACTTGCCTCAGTTTCTTTTTCGTACATTTTGTGCATTCCTTCAGTTTTGCTTCCTGGACTGTAGCGGTTTTTGTATGCATAGGCCTCCTCCTCTTTGTAAAATTCAGCTTGCAACCTTCAGGTAATGGCCTGAACATGAGTGGTTCAGGATTGACCTTGAGAGAGGAAGTCTATATTAATCTCCCTTTTTATAGCCCACAGTTTGTCAGTTGTTTGAGGCTGTCTTGGAACAGTGGGGTGGGGGTTTCCTGTTGGCACATTCCAGGCCATAGCGCTCATTCTGCTTCTCTGGCCTGTCTGTTTCAGCCCCATCTGATGAGCCAAGAGATTTCTGATGACTGGGATAAACAACCGGTCAGAGTTCTGGTTGGGAAGAACTTTGAGGATGTGGCTTTTGATGAGACTAAAAATGTCTTTGTCGAATTCTGTAAGTATTTCCGTGACAGTGGGAGTCTTGAAATGAACTTTTCTCCAACTTTGCCAGGAAATGGAATATAGGATTGGCTCTTGTTAAACAGATATTGAATTGACCTGTCACCTTTTGACCTGCAGATGCTCCCTGGTGTGGCCACTGCAAACAACTGGCTCCCATTTGGGATAAACTTGGAGAGACTTACAAGGACCATGAAAATATTATCATAGCCAAGATGGATTCTACAGCCAATGAGGTTGAGGCAGTGAAGGTCCACAGCTTCCCTACTCTCAAGTTTTTCCCTGCTAGTCCTGGCAGAACGGTGAGTGGGCAAAAGATTTCTTGCAACATTTCTGTTGGACACGAAGGTTTTAGAATATGAGGGGTGAGGAAAATGCTGCCTCCTACACATTCTTGGCAGGAGGGGTTGAGTTCTAGGGAGCGGGGATGTGATGGTTTCATAGAAAGTTTCATAGGAGCCCCTGGTGGAGCAATGGGATAAACCCTTGTGCTGGCAGGACACAAGGGAGGTTCAAATCCAGGGATTCTTAAACATCTAAGAATCAAAGAAACACAAAAGAAAATAATTTCAAAATGGTTTAGGACCTCCTCTCAATTAGCTCACAGTATGAAAAACACTTCTAACAAATGCTGGCATAAATGCGGGGAGACTGGTACCTTTTCACACATGTGGTGGGACTGCTCTGAAATCCAATAATATTATAATACTGTTAGAGAAGTAATAGAGGAAATAATAGGGCAAAAACTACATTGGAATAAAGCTCGATTTCTGTCCCTCACCATAGAGGTAGAGGAAGGAAACAACGAATAGTCAGATATATTGAAATTTATGATAGCCGCTATATATGCCACAATCGTCAGAGGTTGGAAAGATAAAACAAGGTGGGACCTGAAAACCTGGTGGTCATATCTCTCTGAATATTTAATTAATGATTTCATTTATGAAAAGAAAAATATTTGAATATTCAGTCAAGACAAGATTGGTTTAGGAAATGGTCTTGTTTAATCGACAAAACGGAAGGAAAAGATAGGTACAGAACTTTAAATCAGGCCTTCCAGACAATTTAATCAATGTATTGATTCAAGTAACCCAGATGGGGGTGGGAGGGAGGTGGGTAGAGAGTGGTAAGGGTGGGTGGAGTGGGGGTTTAAAGGGGTAATTAATCAAAATATATGGTAAAGAGAAGCACAATTGGAACCTGTCCTAGCCATGAAAATTGTAATCAGTTTTCGATATTATCTTTTAGATGGCTGAGGTTCGTATTGTATAGTTTTGTTATCTGTATGGAGAAATTAATAAAAATTTCAACAAAAAAAAAAAGAATCCAGGGAGAACGCAGATGAGCTCCCTCTGTCAACTCCAGCTCCCCATACGGGGACATGAGAGAAACCTCCCACAAGGATGGTAAAACATCTAGGCATCCCCTGGGCAGCATCTTTACAGACAGCCAATTCTGTCATACCAGAAGCGACTTGCAGTTTCCTCAAGTCGCTCCTGGTGTGGAAAAAAAAGGGAGTTAGAGTAAGGTAGATTGCTTAGAGAATGGCATTCATGTTTGAGCTGTTTTTCCTTGCAGCAATCACATGTGTCTAGTGACTGGCTGCTCTTCAACTCATATGGGCATGGCGAATTTTCCAATCCCTTTTGCTTGGTTGTTCAGAAAGTGAATTCTTCAACTGCTAAGATTCTGCACTTCCTTTTAAGTGCTAATTCATTTGCTACTTTGCCTTTAGGTTGTAGACTACAATGGTGAGAGGACACTGGAGGGCTTCAAGAAATTCCTGGAAAGTGGTGGAAAAGACGGTGGCGTAGATGAAGATGTGAGTATCTGAAATCAGGGCCATGGACTCCTTTGGGGCTTTGCTACGTGTGCCGTTCCAGGGTAGGGTTTGGATGTGTTCCCAGAGGAAGGGGAAATTCTGCCTGTCGAATCTACTTATGGCTCCTTGTGACAGCCGAGAATGCTGCTTCCATAGCAACTTGTACACAAAGCACAGCTGGGAATATCCAGATTGTGATGGTGATGGTATTCCTAAATTGCTGCCATTCCATGTGAACTAGCCGGGCCACATGAACTGCAGTAGCCGGCACAAACTGCCATCGCCTGTCAAAGTGCCATAATTCCAAGATAATCACAAATGTTCAAGAAACGCTGTTTACATTTCTCTCAGACTTGACCCAACTATCTGTAGCTCTCATGGGATGAACCCTCACTGGGCTGGATCAGTCCCCAGCACTGGATACCAGGTTTGCATGTCCTCCTAAGTCAAACAGTTTTCTGTCAGCATGTGCTGCAATTCTTGGCGTGTTCTCTTGCTGTTAGTCATTGCCATTGGTAATGCCATGAGCTCTGTGCAGTGTTGTTGGTTTTATTTCACAGTCCAACAGGAACGGTAGGTGAGCCTGAATACACATGCCAACATCCTAGCTAGGATCTCTGTGTCTTCAGGGCTGTAGTTTTATCAGTTATGTCAGTCAGAATAAAGAATTGATTACGTTACCTTACCTTATCTGTGCATTGCTGAGAACTGCAATGGCTTCTGCATCGTGAGACTAAGCACTCCCAGAATAGCCTAGTGACCATATTGACTGGGAGATTCTGGGAAGAGTAGTAAAAAAAAAGTAGCTTCTCAGGGTTCTTCTAACTTGAACATGATCTTGGATGAAAATCAGTGCATGTCACTTCTAAACCTGCAATTATTGTTGGGACCATCTGATTTTTACAGTGAATTAATTGATCTGTTTCTGGTTGCCCCCAAAAAAGCTTACCTGTCCAATTGTATCTTCCCCTATGAACCATCTCAGAGATTAAGGCCGTCTGGGGAGACCCTGCTCCCGGTCCCGCCTCATTTGGGAATGAGAGACAGGGCCTTCTCAGTGGTGGCCTCTCGGCTGTGAAACTCCCTCTCCAGCTATATTAGATAAGCTCCTTCCTTCTTGACCTTCAAAAAAAGATGAAAATGTGGCTTTGGGATCAAGCCTTTGGAGAACAATATAATGCAATAGATGGATTTGGAATTACGTGCAATGAGTACCCGAATGGGCTGGACAATTGTAAAGTTTTAAATATTTTAATTTATTTTAACTTTGATATTAATTTTAATGTAAATGTTTATTTTAATTGTATATTGTTTTTTAATGCACTGAATTGTTGCGTATGTTGTAAGCCGCCTTGAGTCTCCTTCAGGGTCGAGAAAGGCGGGATATAAATATAATAAATAAATAGTCCAGAAACTCCCTATTTTTAACCTTCTTATTGTCTCTGCACTGGCTTTTATGATTCAAGAGTAAATTTGCTTTGTTGCCCAAAGTATTTTTATCCAGGTTTACTGTTTGTATTGTTTGTCTTTAAGCATCAAATAGCATAGTAACACGTAACTGAGATGTAGCAGAGTGGTGTTGGCTGGCTTAGTTTTGCTTCAGACCGTTTTATTTTATTTAGCCCTATAAAACTTAGAGATTCTATTTCGGTTTGTCAGACGTGAAGACATGCACACATATAGCCAGATGTATACAACTGGACTCATGTGTTCATGTATTAGCTTGAAGTTAGTAGATCTATACCTTCATGCATGGCTGAAGTTCTCCTGACACTGAAGAGGTGGTTGACAGTCATTGAATGTTTAATCAAAAGGATCATACGTGGTTTGTTTTAAGTGGTTCTAAGTCTTCTCATACATGCATGTCCTTTGTGTGTGTGTACATATAGGAATGTTAGCCAATTCTACAGCCCCTTGCTAAATAATATAAAGTACATTTAAACCAAAATATGCTGGTATTTTGTGCAGCAAAAAAGAATAAATATTCAATATTATAAACAGCTAGTTATATCTGCAGTTCAGAGTACTGCCTTGCTGTCATTCCAAAATTAATCTCCATATGCTTTGCTTGTATTTATCACCTTGTGGATGGACTGGTGTGGTTTTCATGCAAAGCTTCCTTTGGAATGAACGTGAATGTGGCTTGTTGTGCACTTCCATAAACAGAGAGCTGCAGTAACCATGAGTGATAGTGTTACATAGGATACTTAATGCTATAGGATCAAGGTGTTGGAACAGTTACATCGATTTAGGCACTTTCCTTAATTTTGCACCTGACTAGTTTCATGTTTGTAGACATTTATGGTTTGATATGTCTTCAGAGACCACTGGTAACGCTTTCAGTCATTGGAGTTTGATGCTATCCCTACTTAGACACTAACTCTTTGTGATCCAGCTTTGGGGGGTTTTATGTAGGGAAAATGGGAAGCCAACTAGCCTACATCTTAATTTGCGGCTGAAAATTTCCTCTTGCCTGGTTTGTCAGAATGCTTGAAGACTAAGTAATTAACTGTTTACATAGCTATTTTTTGTCCAGAGCATTTATTTTATAAAGCACACATTCTTTCTTGGCCAACATGTGTTGAAACCAAGGCTCAGTCTCAGAAAGTAACTTCAAATTTGAACTTCAGGTAGATATGTTAGTTACCATGCCAGTAAAGCTAATAGCAGAACAAAGAAGCTGCCTGTTTGACTTTGAACTACAACTGACTTTTTTTTTTCATCTAAGCAGGATCTGGAAGATCTAGAGGATATGGAAGAGCCAGATGCTGAAGGGGAGGAGGAGGAGGATGCTACACTTAAAAAAGACGAACTGTAAAGTTGAGTCCAATCTGCATATCCCCCAGACACTACACTGTGGCTGCCTGCTCATGCAGTCAATCAAATTCAGAAATAAATTCAATCCAGAAGACTGCTGCTGGCTGAAGAATACAGGGAATGGTCAAAAGTTACCTTTCATCCTAACTTCTCTGTCAATTTGATTGTTCTAGTCTTATTTTTTGTTATTTTGGAAATGGGACTGGCCAGGTAGCCTACCCTACAGGGGACTTTTATTTCTTCATATATACACTGTGATGTACATTTTCTTTTCCTGCAGTGTTCTGTGATCTGGGTAAAAGCAGGTTGACCTGGCAATGTGTCTTGTTGCCTAATCTGGGAGCTTTTCTAATAATGCCTCCTTCAAGCTTTAGTCACACTTGCTAAAATGTCATGAGCTGCTGTTGGCCCAGCAGGGTCTTGGTTATTCTGTCTCAGCTGTTCTCTGTTCCCGTTTGAGGGGCCACTCCAACATCAAGGCCAGTTCTAGGTTGACCACCATAGTGCCCAGAGAAAGGAAAAGACATGAGCGGGGTGGGATAAGTCCTCTTAACTCACTGCATAATCTTGCTTCCCCTTTATGACTGAACAAAGTATTTCTATTCCAAAGATCAGGAGGGGTAGGGAGACTTGCTATGAGGAAGAAGGACTCAGTTGCTCCCTCTCCCAAGGCAAACGTTTGATTCATGCCACTACCCTGCCCCCTGAACAAACATAAGATTTGCTCATAACATATTGCTTTGTGAATGGGTTTCCCAGGTATTTACAGAGCTGTTTGGAAAATGGCCTGCCAGAATGCAACAAAAGGACACTCAGTAACTAAAATTCTTGTTTTTGTGGGGGGTACTTGAGAGCCAAGGAGTGCTATGGGGAGGGAAATGTGCATTTCAGCAGAATTGGGATTAGTTTTGGGCATCCATGATGCAAAAGGAAATGGAACTCATTGGCCAAATAAAAGTTGATTTTAATACTAATCTGTTTTTGACTGTTTTATTTGGATTCTTTTAAAAGAGAGCTTTTTAAGAGGCTTGTCCTTGAGCCATTGGCTACTTGAGGATGGTACCAGTCCCCAGTAGTCTTTGAGGAAAAAAAATATTGTCCCCCACATCAGATATCTTGAAGAAAAAAAAAGCACTGCTTTAAGAGGGTACCTGACACAAACCTGGAAGGCTGCACATAACATTAGAATTTTCTTTGGCACAACCTGAGTACAATGTCTTAAAAATAAAGAATCTTAATTCATCTTAGTCTATGAATGTGTGGGTTTACATCCAATGTCACGCTGTGATGAGCAGCTAGTGGAATGGGGTTGTTCCCCTGACCTTTAAGTGTCCCACACCTTCCAGAAAACAAGCTTGAATTTGAGAATCTTACAGCTTAAATCCTTTGGTTTACATGTTGTGAATATAGAATGTGAATGTGACAGTGTCAATCCAATATCAGTTGCTTGCATTATACTGGCAAATATATGTATTGTGCGATTTTAAATAATTGGTTTTAAAGGTTTTATGTTTTAATGCTCATATTTTTATTCTGTGTGTTTTTGGCATCTAATGATGCCTAGATATGTAAGCCGCCTTGAGTCCCCTACAAAGTTGAGAAGGGCGGGGTATAAATACAGTAAATAAATAAATATAAATAAATGTAGACAGATAACATCTGCAAGATATTGCAAGATGGGACAATAAGTAATGCAGGATGCATGCAGGTTACAGAAATCAGACTAAGCTTTTAAAGATATTGCCCATCCATAGTACTGTAAATATCCCTAGGGGGGACAACAGCTGCAGTTCTCTTGAATGCAATACAAAGTATGTGTGGAAGGAACGCTATACAAAACATGCAGAATAATATAAATACATTTTCCAGTAAAGTACTGTTATGAGGAAATCATTAAACTTTATCCCCTCCATCCCATCTGCAAAGTGCTGCAATGTGGGATTAAGCATCTATATTTTTTATGTTTGTTGCAGGATGTAGAGGATTCTGTTATTTCTGAGCCCAAAATACAAAAAATAGTACCTGAGTTTCTCTTCCTTTCCAATTACTCTTGTATATTTTCTCCTGATCTATAAGTTTCTGTTAACAAAAGGTAAAACTGCTTTCAGTGGAAGGACAGAAAAGCAGCACACAAACATATTAACATACAGAAAAAATAGGTTAGTCTGCTCTGCAAGTTCTCTGTTTACATGGAATAGTAATATAGAAGCATTTGAATTCCCCACAAATTATAGAAGCAGTAAACTGGGCAAATGATGTGTATTGTTTTACTCAGGCAGTTTAGAGCAGGTAACATTTTTGGGGGAGGGGGAGAAAAACCGTTGTCTCCAAGGTATAGGGTTGTCTTAGGTGGGTACTGTCTATCCCTTTAGATGTGGAGTGCCACTCTCAGTACTTTTAGCCTGTAAAGGCACTGCTTGGGATTTGGAGATAAACATCTGGAGCATAATAACTCTTATCCTGGTGTAGATCAGAATTTTAAACCACATCTGACAATATCTTCCAGGAAAGCTTCAGAAGTAAAGAACTCTTCTATCTAGATATAGCTTCATGTAACTGATGGATTATTCCTGGAAGAAGCTTCTAATTTTTAAAAGGGCAAGGGTGAGCTGTATGGCATGTTGGGCCCAGGATATTTAGGAATTTCTACCTCATGGCCAACACATTGACTAGCGTGCTGCCTAAAAAGGCTCCAGAGTGCTGACGTAATGGCGCGTCCGAACGGTGAGTCTCCTGTAAATTGAGCTGCGGCTCTGCATCATCTGAACTCCAGAACCTATGTATGTGGAAGCCAAGCAATTTGGCATGATTCATCAGGTGTTACATAATTAGGCTTCTATACGTCAAAGGGAGTTATGCTGGACTCTTGATGTCCATCCCCCGCAAATCTGATGAAATTTTAGTCAGCAGTCTCTCTGGCATTTGAGATTTTGTTAGACCATTTTAAGCAGATCTTTGGCTCTTAATCTGCTCTGAATTTACTCATATATATATATTAAAGATAGCAACTTCAAAGAGGCTGAATCCTATTCCAAATGGGTTTATTCCGTGTCCGTTAGCAGTTGTGGCATATGATAGAGTGTCAAGTACACTAAACTAGAACACTTTTAGGATTGAATCTGAGCTTGGTTCAGTCAGACTTTGAAATGAAATGCTGTCAACACCCTAAGCTCCTCTTAAGAAGTGTGAGTAAAAAGGTAACTGAACAAAATATATGCAGCCTTACTAATAAGGTACCGAGTCTAAATTATGAGGCAAGTGTAGTAGCTGCCAAGTCTGAACAGGATGGCCATCTCAAATGGAAGTTGTGCTAATTCCAAAAGGTGTGCTGTGATTGTTCAATGTTCTTTCCAACCAGCAAATCTCCCCCTCAAAGTCCGAAATCAACCAAAAATGGCAACTGAGGTGACTGGATGCTTGGGTATGGACAGTAAGAACTACTTATCCCACTTTTACATCATGCAGAACTTCAATTCCCAGTATAGTGTGGCTTGTGGGACTTGCAATTCTACAACTAGAGGTCTCATCACTTCTTTAGGAATTCATACTGCTTGGGGGTGCAATGATTGATATGGGATGCCAAAATGCAAAGGAAATCATGTTACTGGGTTGCTGTGAGTTTTCTGGGCTGTATAACCATGTTCCAGAAGCATTCTCTCCCGACGTTTCACCCATATCTATGGCAGGCATCCTCAGAGGTTGTGAGGTCTGTTGGAAACTAGACAAGTGAGGATTATATATCTGGAATGTTCAGGGTGGGAGAAAGAACTCCTGTCTACTTGAGGCAAGTGTGAATGTTGCAACTGGCCACTTTGGTTAACATTTGATGACCTTGCAGCTCCAAAGCCTGGCTGGAGCCATGTTAGTTCATAATGTTTTTCTTGTTAGGCAATACTGTTGTTAAAGTGAATATAAATGCTAAATTCTCCAGAACTCTTACAGGTAATACTGAGGCCCCTTCTACACTGCCACATAAAATCCAGATTATCTGATCTGAACTGGAATGTATGGCAGTGTAGTAGAGGCCTGAGTAGAGAGATGTGTGAAATACAAAAAGCATTGGCTTGAAACAGGCAAAACTGGCTATTTAGTTGCTATCTTAACAAAGAGTAAAGGCAGATTAGGTTAGAATTCAGCCTGCAATTTGTCAGTTCTAGCAAGGGAGCTTGAATGTTGAACATCATAGTGAACTTTAGAGCACATGTTATGGCAAATCTAAGAGCCTGGAAACTAAGCAAGGTCAGTCATGGTTAGCACTTGGATGGGAGACTGTCAGTGAATACAAGGTACTGTAGGCTATATTTCAGAGCCAGGAATTAGCAAAACCACTTCTGAACATTCTTGAAATTAAAAGGATCTCCATTAATCAACAGGAAACTTAAAAGGACATTCACACATACAGTCAAGCTATATTTTAAAGTGTTGTCCTAAATGGTTATTTATTAAGATGTAATTTTAACTTGTGTTTAATTTGGTGTACTCTCTATTATTTTATGTTGTTTAATATGTTTTATTTGAGTTGTGTTGTTGTATTTTTATTGCACTTTACAGCATTGAATGGTTGCCGCTATTGGTTGTGAAATGCCCTGAGTCCCCAAGGGGAAATGATGATGATGATGATGATGATGATGATTATGATTATATGTATAAGGTGCATATGAAATATAAATGAAGTTCATGTTTAGTCTGAATCCCATCTCTAAGATGGGATTTTGTACATGGAAGGATTCAATTTTTTAAAATCCAAAATGCAGAAATATTCTGGTCCCAAACATTTTGGATAACAAATACTCAACCTGTATTAGGTAAATTTAAAACCCTAAAAGAACCAGGAAGTATCTATAGATCATAACACTTTGAGCTCAATTCAAATAAGCAGACTCTAGACAGCAATGTTGTTGTTGCTGTGTGCCTTCCAATTTGTTTCTGACTTATGCTAAGCCTAGAACAGCCTTGTTAAGTGATTTGCTAGGGCTGAGAGTATGTGACTAATCTGAGAGCACTCAAAGGGTGCTGAGCAGGGATTTGAACTTCAGTTTCCAGAGTCACTGTCTGATGCTCAAACTACTATACCATGCTGGCTCTCATACAGCAATTACCTGTCACATCTGTGAGGCCCTAACAGGTGTCCAGCTTGTGAGCCACTTGTACTGAAAATATTGTTGTAAGTAAATATGCCTTCTTGTCACATGAGGGGTGTGAGGGTGCCTCCTCCATCAGTGAATGGTAGTGGCAGCATCAGCCGAGGAAAACAAGTTGCTGCCATGTAGGAGAGGAAAAGCTGACCAGTGGTTTGTTTTCCTGCTCTGCTCTGTTCAGGCAAGATGGCCCTTGGATACTGATAGCTCCGCAAATAGTTTCTGCTCCATAGGTTACTCCGGAGAGCTTTCTATTCATCAACATTGCATGAATGTGCCTGAATTGTTGTTGTTTTTTTACACTAATTTCTATTCAGAAGTAAAGTTGGGGGGGAGGGGGAGAGAGAAAAAAAGGACATTTTTATTTTTTGCATAGAATCAAACACTAAAACTATTATAACTTACAAAACTAAATCTAAAACAAGCACACTACTGTGACAAAAACCTGCACTAATGTATACTTACTAAACACACAACTATAAACTATTCTATAAACTTTACACTCATTGTTGATTCTACCCCTTATTATCCTGTTCCCTTTAGATAATACCATATAACTACACTTCTGCTTTTAATAACAGTCCTCTAATTCAATGGTTCCCAATCTTTGGTCCTCCAGGAGAAAGTCACTCTACCGTCTAGGCCACGTGGAATGCATGACTCTCTGCAAAAAAGGGCTGCCTCTTTGTTCAGTTACTAAATGGGGTTTGAATGTCAATCACCTGTCTTTGTGATTGGTTGTTGCTGCTACTCATTTTATTGATTTATGTTAAACTATTCCTGAGACATCTGGTAGTGGGTGAAAATGAATTTATGACACATAGGACTCTTTAACAGAGTTGTGACATTTAATAGTTCTAGGAGCACAGTGATGGAAGATGTAACCTCGCTGCTGAATTTGATGCTGTAGGAGTGTAACACAGAGACAGGTTTTTTTGTTTAAAACAAGGTGCATGCTCCCCATACACTTTCTATGCAAGTGAAATTCCACTCCTGTGAGTGTAAATATACTAGTAAGCAAGGCACATGGAGAATATACACCCTGTCTTAAAGGGGGAAAGGAGATTGCTGGTGCAGCAAACTGAAGGGAGAAACAAAGTTGCAGGAAATTCAGGGGGGTTGGTTCAAGGTAAACCATACAGTCCCCAGTCCCAACAAAGTGTTCCATGCCATCTTAGGTGATGCTGCTGTTACTCTTTCAACAGCTCCCATGTGAGCCATCTGTAGCCCAAAGCTGAAGTCCTGGAGGGCAGGTCACCTTACCTGTGCAACTAGGTGACACTCTCAAATTCCTGGATGTTCTGAACTTAGAAAGGACTAATGAAAGTTTTCAGGCTCTAGATCCGTGTGGATATGTATCCCTCCAAATGTTTTTAGACTACAGCTGTCGTCAACCATACTTACTTACTTAGGCGATCCCTCGTCATCTGAATATGATGGCCTTCTTGGCAGTGGGTACGTAGGTGACTGCAGAGTCCTATTCTTGACCCCCATGTTCTCCCACAGTGAGGACATTGGTTTCCAGGTGGAAGGCAGTCCCAGTTAGGGTTGGCTTGACGTGCCTTTCCCTTGGCACATTTCTCCATTTCACCCTCCATTCGTGCCTCTTCGAATTCTGCAGCACTGCTGGTCACAGCTGACCTCCAGTTAGAGCATGCAAGGGCCAGGGCTTTCCAGTTGTCGGTGTTTATGCCACAATTTTAAAGGTTAACTTTACACCCATCTTTACATCTCTTTTCCTGTCCACCAACATTCTGTTTTCTGTTCTTGAGTTGGGAGTATAGTAACTGCTTTGGGAGACACTGATCAGGCATTTGGACAACGTGGTCAGTCCAGAGGAAATGATGGTGCAGCAGCATCGTGTCAGTACTGGTGGTCTTTGCTTCTTCCAGTATGCTGACATTTGTCTGTCTCCCTTCCTACAACCTTCCTATAACTTACATAGCCAATGGTGAGGGACACAAGTTCAGCAGCAAGGAAGATGATTCCCATCTTAGATTTTAGTACTGAGATGAAAACCTAGCAATCCAGGTACGCACCAGACACACAAGAAAGACCTTGAATCACTGGACTCCCATAACAGGCCAATAACTCAGCCTAAATAAAATAAACAGACATTTCTAACTAATGAAGCCTGACCATACCAACCTGTAGACAAGCAACCCTTTTCTACAGGTTGTCACCAAGCTTAACCCATGGTTCCTTTTACATGTAAGAACCATAAAGAATTAAACTAAACAGATGATTATTACAGTACAGCACATGTACTGTACACATAATAGCCATATGTACTAGTTATACACAACAAAGATATCAAAGAATCATGGCAGGTCTTAAGCCTAATATCCTGGCAAGACTATTTTTGGACTACAGGTTTTCAGCCTTTACTGGCACAGCCAGATATCCACCATGACAAACTAGTCCAAAGATGTGAACAACACCAAGTTGCTATGTCCTCACTGACATCTCATTCTTGTATCTAATAGGTTATCAAAAAGAAAAAGAGTACACAGTTCTATGTTCCAGTATGTGTCAGCAGGGGATGTTTTCATCTGGCAAGGTTCAGAACACCACAAAACAGGGAGCTGTGGGGAGTCTCATTACTGTTCCAGTCCCCAAAATCCCAGCGGTTTATCCTTCAGTGCCAGCTGAATTGGCCAATGGAATCAGATGACTTGCTATCGTTCCCTTTTACAGTAGCAGAAGCTTTGCTTTTTTGTTTTTAAAGAGGAGCAGTTCTCATATAGTTGTTTGGCTAGTGATGTTTTCTTAGTATGTGTGTGTGTGTGGGGGGGGGGGGGACGGGACCATGAGGATGCATGGGGAAGATATATAATGTAAATGGTAACTTCATGAGAGGGAAGTGTTTGCCTTCGCACTTTTCCTAATGTGTGGTGTGTCAGTGAAGCCTTTTAACACTGTGATAAGAAAGCAGAACTGCATCAATCTTGTAGGGAATGAGAATATGCTATTTATTTTCCTGGCTTGTATAGTTACACAGGGCTCTGGCTTCTTCTTTGAGTTTGCAGCAGAACTCTGTGGTTTTCCAGTCACTTGCGATGGTTGGGTAATAGCAGCTTCCCAATACTTCCAGCTTGCTTTATGACCCTCAACTTGGATCTGATAACTTAAAACAGAAACCACAAAGGACTTTCTTGTCACCATGTGCTTATTCTTGTCTGGGACTTACAGGATTGGTAATGCATTTTCTCTGACTAGGCAGTCTCTCTCTCTCTGGGAAGTCTGGTGGAAATGAGTCTGAGAATAGCGCTAATAAAGAACCACTCAGACTAGGGTTATCAGAGACAAAACCGAAGTGAACTTCATTTAACTTTTTAACATTTGTGTAAAATAGATAATTTCTGAAGGTTTTGCTTGTCACACAACCAGGTAACAAGTGACGGTGATTGGCATTTTCCCTTCTACACAACCAATAAAAGTACAGAGTTCACTTCCAGCTTTCATTCTGGAATTTCTAACTGTTCAGTCCAGAAGAATTGCCACCAACTGCTTGGATTCCTAAAGCAGTGAGTGGAGTTTGAGTAAAACTTTCCTGAGAGCTCTAACAGAATTAGAGGCAGGTGTTTCACTGGCATGAAGAGTGTTTTCCCTCCACCTTTTCCCAGCAAGTTAGAGTGCCAGAATTGAAGCAAACCAATGTTTCCTTATGAAAGCATCATATTGATATTAGTTACTGAACTCTGCTTCAGTGCAGAACTTTTGGAGCCACTAACATAGTTATTTAATGGCCATTTCTCTCTTCCAGGATAATCCTATCTACAATTATTACTGGAAAAGCGTATGGCAGATGCCAACAGATTCCTGCAATGGATGAAAACAGTGGGTTATACAAACAGTGCCTTGCAAAATCTTAGGCTGCTGGAATCGGTACATGCAGACCATAGAGCAATCTTGACCTGTTGACTATTGCACATCGACAGGTGGGATGTAAGCTGAGACGCCAACTTGTGCTCGAAAAGGAGAGACTGGAGGGCAGGGCAGCTCAATTACAAAATCTCATGGCAAATAGCATGAGCTGCCTAACCTCAAAATAGACACAAGGGAGCTATATAACACAAGACGCTGCTGAAAGTCGCCAGTCCTCTGCAGGAGATCACTACATGAGTACAGTGTTGTCCAAAGGAAGTCCCGAGAAGAACTCCCAACTCACTCTTGGTTGCAAACATTTTGAGGAGAGGATTGTTTGACCCTCAATCCACTGTTATATTTGGGCACATCAGAGTTGTGCGTAGACGTCTGGACTGCTGGATGCCTGTTTTCATTCCTCAAGACAGTTCCTTTTCCTCCTTGTCTCACTTGTCTCTTCGTCTTCCATCTCGCACTTCCACAATGAAGTATTACTATCCAAACTCACGTCCCCGGTATCAACGATATACAAGAGGCCTAAAGACTGTGCGTTTCGCCAATGATGTTCTCTTCCAGGACCACATTCGTCAGGGCGACCTGGAGCAGGTGGGGCGTTTCATTCGGGCTAGGAAGGTCACACTGGACACCATCTATCCCTCTGGTAGGTAAGACATGGGTAGAGACCTACCTGCAGTGAGCGTTGTTGGATGGAACTAAGTAGCAGCTCAGCTCCCTCAGGCCTGGGGCACACCGTGGGTTGCAAAGCATGGTAAATAGGTTTCCTTTCTTTCTGAAGTTAGGGAGTTTCATCTCAGTTATGACTAGGTCAGTTATACCAGTATAGCAAACCAGGTTATTTTGGAAAATGTATTGAAATAGTTGCTGGGATCATAACAATGTATAATGTTCTGTCCAGCTGATTGTTAATTCACAAAGCATAGTTTCTGTGTATGAGTATGAAGACATTTTGAGGTGGGGTTGTCAAACAATACTATCAGGTAGCAGAATGAGCAACTGAACAGATAATAGACTGAAAACAAAGTGTTTTGGGAATTACTAATCATCTTAGAAGTCTTGTTGCCCCTTTAAGCCATTTCTTCTTATCACCATATGAAAAGTTTTACAAAAATGTAATAATCAGTCATTTCTTGCCAGCTACAAAAATGTCAAGTGTTCAAGTAGACTCTTAAGAGAGTCGATTTACTTCTTAACAGGCTACCCTGACCCTGGTTCAGTGCTGGGAGGAGGGGGGGGGGGCAGCATTGAAACATCTGTTGGAATAGTCCTACTGACCTTGAAACACTGTTCTTACAAACTAGTTAATTCCCCCAAAAGCTTTCCAGAACCTACCCAGCCCTAATGAATGCATATCTGTGCACATCTAAAACTTCCCAAAATCCCCCTTTCTCCTTTCCTTCTAGGCTACTAGAGCCTTTAAAATGTTCAGGGTCTTCTCTAGATTTGTAAGATGCTTATTAATGAAAAGCAAAGGAATTTTCACTTCTGAACTACTCCCCCCATCCCCCTTACTTACCATACATAATCACACAGCACAATCCCATTTCAATAAAATGGTTGTGAAGAGTTTACTCCCTGCCCCAATCCCTTCTCCCAAGGATCTCCCTGCTCCCCTCCACAACTATGGTTGAGAGTGTCTCCTTTCCTCATTAGGCATGGCGGCTCTCCATGAAGCTGTGCTTTCTGGAAACCTTGACTGTGTGAAGCTACTGGTGAAATACGGTGCTGACATCAATCAGAAAGACGAGGACGGTTGGACGCCCCTGCACATTGCTTGCAGCGATGGTCATGCTGACATTGCAAGGTCAGAGATGTCAGATTATGTTTACTTCTCTTTCCTCTCGCTCAGCTTTAGTGCCCTGCTGACAGGCACAAATAGCAGAATACACGGCCAAGGAAAATGGAGAGGGAAGAAGTAATTGCCCCAGAGTGAGTGCTAGACTGAGCGCTTGAGATGATGAAAGAGAAGTGCCTTCTGGCTCAGAACATGGGGTAGATGACTGGTTTATAGAGGGGGCTAGTCCCCTGTCACTGGCTATGACAGGTGCATTTTATCATCTTATTAAGTAGACAGCACTGTTGCTCAGATATCTGATACAGTATGCCAAGAAGGTGATGACAGAAACCACCTAAGTTGAAGTTAGAGCTCTTGCTGGGAAAAAAAGAATCAAAGACTCTTAAATCTACCCACACTACATTATACACTAGTGTAAAGTGGAAAACCCATATATATGAACTCGAGGGTGCATATGTTTTCAACTTATCCAGTAGCTACAATTGCAGAACTAGTAGACGGTCCAAATAATGTCAATATTTGTTTCCATGTGGTTGTGCAATGGTGTATGTGACTGTGCATAGATATTTGACAAGTAGGAGCTGTCCTTAAGTGGGACTTTGAGTCCCGGTGTGGATTTAAGACCAGTGCTTTTGTTGCAACAGCTTCAGCAGAATGACAACTTCCCCACTGGCACTTGATGTGTAAAATGTTGCCTACAGAGATGAAATAGGGATGAAATCATCACCTCTCATTTCTTTGAAACTGCAGGTATCTCATCTCTCTTGGGGCCCAACGTGATGCCACCAATGACGAAGGGGAAAAGCCATCTGACCTTATTGACCCTGAATACAAGGAACTTGTAGAGCTCTTCAAAGCAGCGCGAGTGAACTAAGCTTCTACCCCTCAGCTCTTTCCCAAATGGGATTCTAGTCTCTGTGGCAAGCAGCCAAGTCTGTTGCATTCAGGATGGAGGCTAGCAACGTTGCCTGTATAAGGTTGGCAAGGGAGCGAATAAGCCGCCAAAAGAGACCAGAGTTTGGCTGCAATGTTTATGTATGAGATTGGCTACTCCAGTTTTATTGGAGAGCTATGCTTGGGATAGCCCTTTAAAAAAGAAATGTCACCTTTTATACTATGCCCCACGGTTGAGTATCTGGTGGGAGTCAGGCTTTAGCTAAAATGGATACAATAGCTGAGACATACATAGATGGTCCTATTGTGTAGGAGGTTCACAGAGATGGTCATGAGCTAAACAGGAATGGGTACCAATTTGTACAAGCATTGATCTTTCCAGTTCACAATTGACAATGACTGTGACAGAACCAGTGTTTTCTTTGCATCATTCAAGCTATTTTCCTGAAGACTTGGTACAAAGAAATCCTAAAGAAAAACAATCTCCAAATTCAAGCGGACACCTGCTGTACATATGGACTATCCTAACAACGTTGTGTATAAAGTCTTATTTTCAATGTTTGCTTGTCCTAGATTTGCTTTTCTACTGTACTTTTTTATGTGGTTCTGAACAGCTTTTTATTTTTTCAATAAAAAATTCCCAAAGCTTTGGGTCATGTATCTTCCTTCTGCTCTTATGAAAATAAGACATACTTTTCCAACTATTTTCTTTTGCTGAATCACTGTAATTGTGTTTCTCCAGAAACCCTTGGAATGCTTTTTAGTACAATCAACATCCATAAATATTTGTCATTCAGATTTGCAACCACCAAGGGTACAATATATCCAGGGCTCACAGAGTCACATCATCTACTTTTAAAAACCTGGATCCCTCTATTTCCTCTGAGCCCAGCTACACTCTTCATAATACTTGGAAGGGAAATGGATTTTCCCAGCAATGATGTACACCATGCTGTGAGCTATCCCTGGTGCAATCCAAAGTATGCTGAAGTGGCTTGGTCTATTAGCTATGCGAAAGATCTGCTCAGTATGAAGAAGAAAGCTACTTTAAAAAATAGTAATTAACACAGCTATATGCATTTTAAATCTCGTTAGGGGTTATGCCACAGGAAGCACCAGAGTGCAGGTCTATCCTTCAAAATAAACAATGTTAACAGGCAAGTGAATTTTCATCCCTAACTAGATCTGCTAAAGAACAACAAAAGAATCCAAAAATTATTCTTCATCTGGTTCAAATTCACATATGGTATCTGCATTAAACCCTTTTAATTCTGTGAAATAAAGATTTAACTGAAAAGTCAAAATGCTACAAAAATATCCTGGCTGTATCAATTTTCAATGTGTCACTTGTGATATTTCTCATGGAAGGCAAAGTGGTGAAAAGGCAATGCAAGACAGAATTTCCAGAACTGTTTTTAAGGTATCAGATGTTCAACATTGGCAGTCAGATAGTTAATAATTTTGTCTACTTGCAAGTGCCAAACTCTTCCCAAACATTATACTATTAAAATATTCTTAACTATCAAGCCTCTTACAAACACAATGTATACACAGAAGTGTAATTAATGTGTTCAGTAGAGTTTACTCCCAGGTAACTGTAAAAGATTACAGACATTATTATTCCTGGGAGGACACAACAACATCACTGTCTTAACATTCAAATATGCTTTATAATTTGGAACACTCCTCATAGATAATTCTTGGGGTGAGTTCAATTGCATAGGAGTCTTGATGGCGCAATTTTGCCAGATCACTGGAGAGAGTTTCAGCCCCCTAGCCTAGTAATTGGAGGGCCTGAGCCATGACTCCTGATAAAGGCTCACTACAGAAAGGTAACTATTGAAGACTTTGATAACAATTCTACACTTCAAAGTTCTATTTTGTGGACTTTCTCTGTGGCTTCCCATATCATATCCGTTTCACATATGCTAGTTTTGCAGCTACCACATGATGATGGAGCCTGTAATGGTCTTTCTTGAAAGGTACTGCGTATAGGAATGGTTTGGCAAAAAACTCAACTAGGCTCAAAGGAAACGAGATGCAGAATTCTTGGAGGAGAGTCAATGGCTATTACTCAAAAGTGCTAAAATGACTTCTCCCTATTTGGATAGTTTGTCTCATGGTGAAAACCAATAGTGAATCTCTTGTGCCATCTGGGTCAGTATGCTTTGAGTGAACTAGGGCAGCTGGATTCACCTCTTGGGTGCTACTTCAGGTTTCTGGAAGAATCAGGTAGGTGTCACTGAGGGCTGTACGGGGAACACCATTCAGGCTCAGGGCTCAATAGAGCAGTTCAGGAGAGGAAAGGCAACTGCCTGGCCTTGGGGCAGAGAAGATCTGTTTTACTCCCTTCCCCTTTCTCCAAATGCATCTACACTGTAGAGTTAATGCAACTTGACATCGCTTTAGCTCCCATGGCCCAGTGCTATAGAATCCTGGGAGCTGGAGTTTTACAAGAATTTTAGTCTTCCCTGCCAAAAGTGCTAGTGCCTTAACAAACTACAAATCCCAAGATTCCATAGTGCTGAGCAATGGCAGTTAAAGTGATGTCAAACTGTAATAAATGTACAGTGTAGATGCGCCCTTTTTTGTCTTTAGATTGCATACCTGAATGCATAGAACTGTTTTTGCTTATTATTGTATAGCAACATGTTTAGTGAAAGCACTTTATAAATAACAAACAGAGAAAAAATGATGACGTTGATTGCATAAATATAATATGGGCAGTCACAGTTCAATGTCTGGAGAATGTCATCTTTATTTAATGATGTTCTTCAGTTACTTATGGCTGTGATAACAACTAATAGGCCTGGGCAATGACCAGTCGGACAACCTTAGAAGTTCTGAACAAGATTCTCCAAGAACAAGATATAACCTCAACACCCAGCAGACCTCTTTGCTTTCCCCCCACCCTAGTAAAAAAAGCAGGGGGGGGGATAGCAAACCCAAGAAAATAAATGCATTTATTTGACATTTGTTGGGCTCTGATTTGTACAGGCTCTTAGCAGTGTTGATTTGGGGGTCAAAGTTAAATCTATAGCAATTTCATTATAAGGGGGGGGGGGGGAAACCCTTAAAAATTAAATCCATATTCAGCCAATATTAAGACAACCAGAAATGTCACAAAAAGAATGCTTAAGTATAATTACCATATACACACTCTTCTGTGCATTAGGCTGCTTTGACCACAGACATTCAGATGATTTTTGAAGGGTTAGCTGAAAAATTAATGTTGAAAAATTAATGGTGAATTCACATGGAGATTTAAAAAGTGTCCACTACATGATCTTGAATGGACAAATAGTGATGAAAATCTGGGTTACTGTGAGTTTACCTTAGACAATACAGTGATGAAAATACACTCAAAAATAAAATTAATATCTAAAGAGTCCACCCCATAGGCCTATCAAATCAGAAGCATTTTCAGCTCAATGTGATTTACTCTCAGATAAATGTAGGAATGTGGGAGGGCAAGCTCCCTTGTACTAGAGACACCAGGTGAACATCAAGGATAAAAACTGTCACTGTGAAAAAAACTATCAATATATTTGTCCTGCTCTTTCTGCCAAGTGTGAACCCTAAAGGCTTTGTAGTTAATCAAGAAAGCAGAGGTGAAACATTTTTCTACTGAATGTGTATTCTAAACTGCCTAGCTACGGACTGGAGACTGGCTAAAAATGTTAAAATGTCAGATGTGAAAATGACCTTAGCAGCAGCAATCCTTGTTGCTTTGAACTGGGTTGAGCTAAAAGTGGAAAGAAACAAAATATGTGGATGAGCCTGGAACATTAGGAAACCTTTTTCTGGCCATAAGAGATAGTGGAATAGACTCTTTTGGAAGGTGGAGAAAATCCCTCATTGGGTGTTTTTAAGCAGCAATTCAATGGGGTGCCTTGAGTAGTCGATTCCTGCATAGTTGGACTAGCTGACTGTGGTGAATTTTACCTGGTAGGTCGGAAAGGGAGCCTGGATAACAGTAAGGCAGGCCTCCATTTTAGGAGGGAATGCCAGAGAGGCAGCCATCTTGAGTGAGAATGGTTGAAAGAGGGGAGGAGTTTAGAGACTCCTAGGATTGGCCAGAGCAATTGGGAGGAGCCAAATCTGAGGAGGGAAAGAAGGTAGCTTCAGTGAGAATGGAGAGCTGGGAGCTGGTGTGTGAAGTAGAGTTTGAAACTGGGTTTGAGGGAGAGAGCTAGGAGAGAGAGTGTCTGTGTTAGTGCTGCGAGCTGGCAGGAAAAACATCAGACAGCAGTCGGATCTCTTGTGAGATTTAACACAAGAGATTGGCTCTCCAGGCTGGGTTAGTTAACAGGAAGAACTCTAGGGTAGAGTTAGTTAATAACCCAGGGGCTACCTAGATAGGCGAGTCAGACTCATCGCTATTCTCTGAAAGAGAGCGAGGGTTTTGTTAACAACAGTTAGTTCTGTTTGGTTAGCTCTGGCTGGAACAAAGTGAAGAGAACTGTTCAAGCAGCCAATCAAGCTGAAGTACTTTTGTAACAAGACACGCTTTTTGTATCTCTCAGGAGTGGTTAGTTGACTGTTTTAAAAATAAATCTTATTCTATTTGACTTTCAACCAAGTCTCTACTGTATATCACTCCATTGTCAAGCCTTTGTGATAGTTCCAGCAATTTTAACACCCTGGTACTACAGAAAAGCCTCTCAACAAACGGTTGTTTGGGAACCAGGGATAAAAGCAGTGTTGGCAGGAGTGAGAAAAGTTCATTTTGAATATATTTTTACCTGTTCTTGAAAAAATCCTAACACACCTTAGGTTGGTGGCAGCTTTAATTCAAAAGAAAGTTTAAAGACGAGCAGTGTTCACTTCATCATAACACATCTCCATCATCGTCTCGCTATCATATTGGAGGCACAGGAGTGGGATTTTTTAAAAAAAAATTAGGAAAGGAAAACCTCTGGGAAGATCCATCCTGCCTGGGCATAATATTAATAAGCCCCCAGCCTTGCGTCTTTTGTTATACTGACCTTTGGAGCCTCTCTCCCAATTCTGTGATGCTATAGAAACCAGCTTTGATATCCGAATCCCACATACAGTAGAGTCCCGCTTATCCAATCTTTGCTCATCCAACATTCTGTATTATCCAACGCAGTACAAGGTGAGAGGAAAAAACAAGAACCCTTGTCTGTTTTGGTGCTAAATTCATAAATACAGTAATTACTACATAATGTTACCATGTATTGAACTGCTTTTTCTTTCGATATGTTGTAAAACATGATGCTTTTTTACTTAATTTGTGAAATCATAATGTAATCATAATGTAATTTGATGTTTAATAGACTTTTCCTTAATCCCTCCTTGTTATCCAACATTTTTCCTTATCCAACATTCTGCCGGTCCATTTACGTTGGACAACGAGACTTTTTACTGTATTGTAAAAAGAAATTAAATACGTGCTTATTTTTAATTGTAAAGCTGGTGCAGTGGTTTGAGTATTGGTCTACCTTAGACACCGAGAACTGGAAAGCCCTGGCCCATAAGCGCCTGTGACCAGCAGTGCTGTAGAATTTGAACAGGCACAAATGGAGGGCGAAAGGGAGAAACGTGTCAAGAGGAAGGCACATCAAGCCAACTTTGACCAGGACCGCCTTCCATCTGAAAACCGATGCCCTCACTGCGGGAAAACATGCGGATCAAGAATAGGGCTCCACGGCCACCTACGGACCCACGGCCAAGACACCACATCTGGAAGACCACCATCCTCGAGCTACGAGGCATTGCCTAAGTAAAAGTAGAAAATTGGTCTACTACAGGCATGGGCAAACTTTGTCCCTCCAGGTGTTTTGGACTCCCACAGTTCCTCACACAGCCTCAGGCCCTTTCCTTTCCCCTCTCAGTCTACACTGCTATATAATCCAGTTCAAAGCGGATAATCTGGATTTTATATGGCAGAGTAGATGGGGCCTTGGTTGTGGATGTGCTGGTTCTCCCTCCTGTTCTGGCTGGCGTTGGGCCCCTTCCTCCCTCGGATCCCTGTGCTAGGCCTAAGGGGCAGGAGAGGAGCCTCCCCTCGCGCTCGCCCCTGCCTCCCGTTTCCATGGCCACCGCTCCACCTCCCTCCCTCCCGGCGCCCTGCCCGGCCGCCCCGTTTCCATGGGAACGCCTTCCCTCGGGTCCACGGCGCGGGGGTACCCGAACCCATCCGCCCGCAGTGCGCACGCGCGGCCCGGCCTAGGCGCGCTCTCTTCCGCCCGGGGCCTGGCAGCAGCGAGAGAAGCCGGGACCGGGATTTGGACCAGGCCCCTGACCCGGCCCAGGTGAAGGGGCTTGGCGGAGGGGAGCCACTGGGGGGACCAGCCCGGGCCACCCCCTTCCCGCTGCGGGCACGGCGGCCCCCATAAACTGCCCCCCGCCGCCTCCCTTGGAAATAAATACTCCCTCTCTGTGGCAGTGCCAGCCCCACGTCGGCCCTGGAGGGGATTGAGGGCAGGCAGGACGGCGGGCGGACAGGCGGCGGCGGGGGGGGGGGGGGGTAGGGATTTCCACAGCCTCCCCGAGGAAAGGTGCCCCCTCCCTCCTCCCCCCCCCCCCATTATCTGGGATGAGGATGGGTTATGTTGAGGGAAGCTTTTTGTGATGCTAATGCTGCTAATATTATGATAAATAAGAATTTTTGAGAATCAGAGGCCTATGAAAGAGGAGAAGCACCCTTTGGGTAGGATATACTTGAGAGGCTTCTGGTTTTATTGTGACTTGCTCCGGGAGTTCAGTGCTGGGATGCAGAGGAGGGATGCTGGGTGTCCCCTCGCTGCCTGTCACACCCCATAGGCCCCCTCTTGTCAGGCCCAAGGTGGATGCAGGGAACCTGAGGTTCTTTTCAGCCACTGGAGAATCCCACCTCCCCAGGGTGAATGGGAGATTCCTTCCCTGTGCACTCAATGCCTGTCTTTATTCTAGCATCACCCACTCTGCATATCCAGCGCTTGGGCCGAGGCCATTCAAGGTTCAGCCATGACAAGGTGAGAAGGAATGCAATGAGTGCCAAAGGCAAGATGGTTGTCAGAAATATCTGGATCTACACTGATTTGGGCTGTAGTACTTCCTATAATACAGTGGTTCCCAACCTTTGGGCCTCGAGGTGTTTTGGATTTCAGCTCCCACAGTTCCTAACAGCTGGTACGTTGGCTAGGAATTGTGGGAGTTGAAGTCCAAAAAACCTGGTTGGGCACCACTGCTATAATAGGTGTAGGGGAATGCTGGAAGAGTGTCTGTGACAAGAATTGTAATCATGGAATAATAGAGGAATAGAGTTGGAAGAGACCACATGGACCATCTAGTACCTCCCCACCATCTACTTCGGTTCAATGGGTATACTTTGACAAGTTGCTTCTTTGCTTTCTACACAAGAATATAGTTTGTGAGCATGAAGCAAAGAACTTTGTCACAGTTCCTCAAAAATGCCAAAGGGTTTAGACCAGTGGTTCTCAACCTTTGGGTCTCCAGATGTTTTGGCCTTCAACTCCCAGAAATCCTAACAGCTGATAAACTGACTGGGATTTCTGGGAGTTGTAGGCCAAAACACCTGGGGACCACAGGTTGAGAACCACTGGTTGAGACCAAATTGTGTTTCGCGGAACCCTAAGGTTCTATGAAATGGCGCTCCATGCAGTCATGCCGGCCACATGACCTAGGAGGTGTCTATGGACAATGCTGGCTCTTCGGCTTAGAAATGGAGATGAGCACCACCTCTCAGAGCTGGAAGGGGAAGCTTTTACCTTTATCTGTGTTTATTGTTTCTAGGCATTGAATGTTGGCCTTTGTGTTTGTGTATGCTGGAATCCACCCTGAGTTCCCTCAAGAAGATAGGGTGGAATGCAAACAAAGTATCATCATCATCATAATTGGCCTACCACAAAAAAATACTTACAATATTTTTTTATTTTTTGTTAAGAAATCTATGCCAGAGTATGAAGATCTTAATGAAATTCAATGTACCTCTGCTTTAAAAATGAATTTTGAATCTCTTTTTTTTTCAAAACTACTTTATACGAAACATCAAGGCAATAGGAGTAGATGAAAGAAGTTTGTGGGTTCACTGTTTAGAGACAGAGTTAGAGTTCTGCAGGAAAATCAGGAACATGGTTAGTGTTTCATGAGGAGAAAAAAAATCTTTGGAAGGGTTCCATGACCAAAAATGTTTGGGAACTGCTGGTCTAGTTTTCCATATGTTAATACTATATGTCATTGAAGGCTTTCATGGCCAGAATCACTGGGTTGCTGTGAGTTTTTTGCCGTGTTCCAGCAATATTCTCTCCTGATGTTTCGCTTGCATCTGTGGCAGGCACCCTCAGAGATTTGTTCACAGGTCTGTTGGAAACGGCTCCGGGCAACAACAGCTAGCCTTTGCAGCAGCAAGGCTACTCAATGCTAATCAAGCTGGCTAATTGCAACATTCACACTTGCTTCAAACAGACAAAGGTTCTTTCTCCTGCCCTGGACATTCTGCAGATATATACACTCCACTTGCCTCGTTTCCAACAGACCTCTGTACAAACCTCTGAGGATGCTTGCCATAGATGCAGGCGAAACATCAGGAGAGAATGCAACTGGAACATGGCCATATAGCCCAAAAAACTTACAACAACCCTGTTAACACTATAGTTCGTTCCTCTTATATTTTATACTGGCAGGGGTTTTGAGGAGTAGAAGTCCAAAATATTTAAGGATACCTTCAGATCTAAGGAATCACAATATTATTCCTCTAGATATTTGCTTTGAAACAACTTCTTTTGTTTTCTTTATTTGTAGAACTGATCACAATATTTTCTCATCTCTTCCAGCTCTCCTGTCTCCAGGGTTGTATACAATGGGAAACGGAACAGCAGTCCTCGCTCTCCAAGCAATAGCAGCGAGATCTTCACTCCTGCACATGAGGAGAATGTGCGCTTCATCTATGAAGGTACAGCACTTGACATGTGCAGAGGCTGACTACAGCAGTTGTTGCATCTCAGGTGCAACAGTGGAGATTGCAACATTGCATGCTACCCTATCCCTGACTCAGTTATCTTTCTCATGTTGTTGTCAGTTCTAGTACTAACATTTTTCCTACGTATGTGTTTAAATACCATTTGTGTCAATTGAGAGAAATGGTTGAAAATGAGCCTCATAAAAGCCAGTCTATCAGATGTAAGTTTGACACTTGGACTTGACAAGCTTTTAAAATTCTGCATGTCAGGCCCATCTCTGATTTCACAGCCCCCATTGCAAACCCTCTCTAGCTGCTGCTTTTCTTGCATCTTAAAGATGCTTCCATTAATAAAGATGGAATTTTTGAGTCTTCCAATGGCTAGCAGTAGTTTTGCCAAAAGAGAAGGTTCTTTAATCTCCATGCGAGATTATTGCTCTATTCTTCTTTGCAGCATGGCAGTGTGTGGAACGCGATCTTCGTAATCAGATGGCAGGTGGTGAGCGAGGACTTGTGGAAGAATATGTGGAGAAGATGCCAAACCCCACTTTGAAGGGTGAGTTTCCCTTAGTCTTTTGTGACCTTTCATTAGGAGGTCTGACTTAGCAATGGTTATCCACAGTTTGGTGACATTCATCTTGTTGTAGTGCACTATATGTAGGGCTGCTTTTGAAGAGTGTTCAGAAATGTGAATGAGTCTTAGTGATACAGCAGATAAATCTTACATTTTGCCATCTTTGTTGGGATTTACTTTATGTGTAAAGGATAATTTCCAATATTAACCTACCCTGCTCATTCAGACTATAATTTGAAATCAATTGCTATGTTTCTTTATAGTTGGAGATGAGGCAGATGGCTAAATGGGAAAGGATCTTCCCAGAAGTTGGTCCCTGGCCCAGTAATTTCTTCCCACAAGCAGTGCATTTCCTACTATCAGAGAATCATAGATCTGGAAGAGATCACAAGGGCCATCCACTCCAACCCCTTGCCATGCAGTCTTCCTCTCTCCTGCACTCCTGCTTTTGTTCAGAAAAGCATTTGGAAAGGAGACCTAATATGCCCAACTGCAACTGCCCTCTTCTCTTTTTTCCTTTTCACGTTGAAGTTTGTATTAGTTTTTTCTGGTTTGATAACATGGTATCCTTTGGGGAGGGTGTAAATTATTATTATTATTATTATTATTATTATTATTAGTGTTAATTGTATTCAAAATCACAACACACAATGACAACAAGTTTCTATAGCTTTATATAGTCTTCACTGTTTTTCACTCTGCTAAATCTTAAATGTATTTTTTTAAAACAAAAGTGCACGACTGCTAGATTCTGGTGTATATTATTCCAGAAATAAATGTCTATATTGTCTCTTTCTCAGGTTATGTTTTCTTTCTCAGTAACTCAGTAATAAATGATGATAATAATAATATAAACTGTCCGTTATCTTAACTCTCTTTATGTCTTTCACTTTCACTAGAAAAGTTTGGTTGTATGCTGCAAGTCGCTTCTGACACAATAAATAAAATAAATAACTAGAAAAGTACTATGCTAACTTTGCCAAGGGGATAGCAGAGAACAAAAATTTAAACATATACTATAAAAAGAGCCTTGCTAAGTCTGATCTAGCTGATCCACTTTTCAGATCCCAATAGTGGTCAGCTTGATGCCTCCAAGAAAGAGCAATATACTCCTGAAAGTGTAACACATTCGCTTATGGCCAGTAGGCACTAATAAGGCTTCTTTCCATGAATTCAATGATTGATAGTGTAATTACAAGTATCCCTATTTTTCTTAGGGTGAGATACCAATCTTATCTAGAGTACTTCTTGCTTCTGAACATCGGTTACAGCCCCGCGTAAAATTTTAGACTGCCTAGATTTTGGCTGACACAGTTTATGGGCTATTGAGTCACACTAGACGGTGGAGGAACCAGGTTAAGCACTTTAATTACCAGTTACCTATGGCTTGAATTAGTGTTTAGTGTGGTGATTGTTACGTGATGAGAGTCTAATATACTGTATTTGTTCTCTAAGTTGCCTCTCTCTCATTTCTCTTGTTTTGACAGCATTCAAACCTGTTGACTTGAGTGACCTAAAGCGGCGGAATACACAGGACGCTAAGAAATCCTAAGTGGCTTGGTCTGGCCCAGCCCCAAGTGCTGGCTTGTGGCCACCGGTACATGAATTTGATGACTTTGTGTTGGTTTCCTCCTTTGATCTGGATCACGCCTGGGGTTGGCTTTGAATTTCCTAGGAAGGATTGGCTTCTTGCTCCTCCTTCAGCAGGCATAGGCAGCCTGCCTTCATTCTACAGTTGGGCCCAGGATTTCTCTTTTTCCTTAGTAAATGACATTTTGCTCTGGTAATGATTGAGAAGTTGATATGTGTCCCATCTGATTAGGAGTGTGGAATAAGGCAGAAGAATCGGGAACAATCAGGCCTACTCTCTCCCTATAGTCATCTCTCTCTCTTTTATTAAAGATTTTAGCACTAAAAGATAGTAGAGAGGGAAAGGGGGGAAAGAAAGAGAAAGGAAGAAAAGAAAGCAAGAAATGGATTACTCCCATTTGTCCTTTTACATATTACAACAGATATACATATTACATAATTATTCATGCCTCACTCTGTAATATTAATGCAGTTTTTCTTTTTCTAAAATGAATTCCTCCTAATTAACAATACCAAAAGTTACTACGTAATTTTCCTTTTTGCAAAAAGTCCATAAGGGGTTTCCTATTTGTCGCTAATGACCTTTCTCTAATCAGCAGGGCAGTTGGTCCATTACAGCTAAATATATCAGTTTCTCCCACAGACTCCTCCATAATATTGAGTTCTTCCATCTTTGAGTATACAACGATTTCTTCTGCCATGGTCATATACTGGAGCAATCTTCCATATGACTTTACACCTAATAATCCCAAAACAAGCAGTTCTGATTTTAATCGAGTGTTAGTCTTTAAAATTCTCTGTACCAACAAAGGTATTTGTATCCATTTTTGGGAGCTTCTTCACATGTCCACCACATATGACTAAATCTACCCTTTTTGTTCACATTTCCAGAATACATTAGAAATGGCTTTAGAGGTTTCTGTGAGTTTTTTGGGTTGTATGGCCATGCTTCAGTAGCATTCTCTCCTAACATTCATCTACATCTGTGGCTGGCATCTTCAGAGGTACTCACACTACACATTTTATAAGCTGATAACATAATATAAATTTCAGTCCCTTAGACCACATATTCTCCCATTAGTCCATTTTTATATTGTAATTAGTGTTCTTAGCCCATTTTATCATACAATTTTAAATTATTCATCTGTTGAAGTTCAAACTTCAACAATTGTTTATGCTTCTTAGTAATTACATGCTCATCATTTGTATATACTTGATTCAAATTCTCATTTACTCTATTTAAAGCCATACACTTTTTATCCTTTTAAAATCTTGTCATTATTTGTAAATAAGAATACCACAGAAAAGCATATCCAACTTCTTCTAGCAGCTCTCATGATTTAATTTTGTACTCCGCCAATGCCATTTCAAATTTTAGTACATCAGTCAGCTGTCTTTGCTGGTATTTTTAATTAAAAATTATTGTCCTGAGGCCCATAAACACATTTTAGGCACATCGTTGTTTGTATCTGTTCCATATTTGCAATAGAGGATGTCTTACAAAATGATTTTTAAAATTTGCTTTAACCTTGACTTTTAGTACCACAAAAGTCAATGCCATCCAAATCTCAAATCGTGCCCTTCTAACTCTAATAGTCTTTTATTTCTCAGCATCATCTGCTCCTTAATCCAAATGAAACAAGAAGCCACAAAATATAATTTAAAGTGAGGTAAACCTAATTCTCCTTGTTTCTCCGCATCTTGTAATACCTTCTACTTGCGGTTTCTTCCCTTGCCAAATAAATTTGCTTTTACATTTTTGCCATCGCTTAAAAAGTATACCAGCCATCAAAATTAATATTGTTTGGAATAAAAGTATCATCCTAGGTAAAACATTCATTTCTATCATTGAATTTTCTCCCCATAGTTTTCTCAACCCTAACCCTTCTTGATACAAGCTAAGAGATAATGACCCTCGGACAGAAATAGTAAGGGTTGCTGTGGCCATCTTATCAATACATGTGGAGATTTTGACTGAAACACATAGTATCTGAGCTTACGGTCTGGAGGTGAAAGAGTGTTGTGCTGCGTTGACTATATGTTAAAAGCCAAGCCCTTCAGAAAAGTAATGGGAAAGAGTAGAAAGCAGAGGCCAAGGCCCCAGGACCAATTGAGGGGATTCTCTGGTATGGACAAAGCTTAGTGGTTTCCTTTGCCCTGTACTGAAAAGATATTCCAGGTTCCGTTGCCTTTGTACCCTGTCAGCAGCCCCATCTGGGAAAGGGGAGCAGATGCGACATTTCCGAGCTAGCCCCAGAGCCCAGTCCCTGTGCCCCAGCATTGCTGGGGGATAGTATTGGTATGTCCTGAGACTGGCAAATGACAGAAGTGCCCCTGCTTCTGTTCAGCCCAAGCACTGATGCTGGAAACTATCCAGATTGGTAGAGGAGGGATGTGGTGGCTGTTGCTTTCCTTTTGTTATGCCCTCTCTTGGTCTGTGTCTGTCTTCAAGGAGGTTTGTAAATAAAAGCTGGTTAGTCATTTTGACATTTTGTCGTGAGAATTTGTTCATCCTAAGTCTGTTCCTATGGTTTGAATGTGCTCTCCAACCTCTCTCTGGCTTTTGTGTTGTACTCTGATCTGCCTCACATGAATCTACAGTGAAGTTTCTCAGAAGGAAGTGAATTAATTTTGTTCTTTATTTTGCTCTAATCACAATATTTTGAAGATTTCATGACTTGCTTCCTAAGAAATAGTCTCCTAATGCTGGATTACTGAAGATTTGTAAGTTCTTGAGCTAGGTAGCTTGGTCTTACCTTACTTGCAGTGTAGCCGATCTGCTGTGGCTGTGTAAATCTCTTGAAGGGTCTTAACCTTGTTCAGTCCAAGAATTAGGGCAAAGGTGGCCATATCTAATTATATCTGATAACTGCATATTCAGCTGCTTGTCTTTAGAAAGACTGCATTTTTAATATAATATTTATTGTGAATATATGAGGAATGGCGAAGGGTACAAGAGTGGATATAGAACAGGGGCATTCTTAACATCTTACACATTTGTCGTCTTCCATTGTTATCTGATACAAAAAAGTTTCTATGATGTTAGAAAAGAAAAGAGAAAAAACAGCATTTCCTTTTTAATCTAAAACCAAAGGATAGAAAAGTGGGTGCAGAGTGTTTTAAAACAAAGGAGATAGAAAAGTAGAAAAATATAAAATAGAAAGACCTAACGAACGCTTCCTACCCTGTCTCTGCAGTCGTCTTCTTTCCAAGATCCCTTGGATATAATTGAAGATGCTGTTGTTATTGTCACTAACTTCTCTATTTTTTCTTTTCTTGTTATTCCTACATCCCTGTACTACTGATTTCCCCTTAATAATGTAAAAAAAAAAAAACCTCTAATATTTTCATTAAAAAATAATTAATAAAAGTCTGCCATTCTTCAAATTTGAAAGGATCTGGCGATTGTATAAGCCTAGTCAGTTTGTCCATCTCAGCCATATCCAACATTTTTGTATTTCATAAATTTTGGGTGGGAATTTCTTTTTGTTTCCAATAGTAAGCACAAACAAGTCTCGCTGCAGTTACCGTGTATAAAAACAATATCAGAATTATTTTTGGTAGTGTTGAATTTGTAGGTCCCAACAGAAAGGCTTTTGGCTTTAGGGGTACTTTAATTTTTTAAATGTTTTCAATGTTCTTATTAATTATAATTCATTTTCTTGTGCTTTAGGACATGTCTACCACATATGGTAAAAAGTTCCATCTTTTGATGACATTTCCACCAACCATTTTAAAATTTTGGTTCCAACTTTGCTAATCTTTCTGGCATCATGTACTATCTATACATCATCTTGTAGAATTTTTTTTTAGTCCATAGCATTTTATTAATTTCATCTTTGTTTTCCACATCTGTTTCCATTTGTCTAGGTGAATATTATGGCCCATATACTTTGAAATATTGCATGTTGTTCCTAAACAAGTGTAGTTGGACTCCACTTTTACTTTAATGTGTAATACTTCATAAACCGTAGGATGTTTTACTTTTTGAGGGGGAAGAAGGGGATTTCTCCAAAGCAGTGTTTTATGTTTGTTCTGTGATAACAGCTAATGTGAAACAAATACTTCCTGCTTAGCTTAGTATTTCCTTGGCCAAAGGCATATTCTAATGTGGTTCTTCTTGTTGTCAGTACTTGGTTGATATTATGTCATTGCAGTATAGATTCCCAAATGTAGTATGTGTACTGTTTTCTGTGGGATTTCATCTAATGATCTTAGATGGTATCTTAGGACCAGATCATGTTGTGGGTGGATTTGTTCAAAGATACGTCTGGGTGGCAGGATGGTATAAACTTTCAGTAATTGATAACATGCCTGGGGTAGGTGAGGGGTACTGCTAAGGTTTTCCTCCTTCTTCAAAGCTGAGGAATAAGATACCGATGCCTTTCATTGAACGGCATGATTTTGGTGGCATTACTGTAGTTTTCCCATTACAGGCAACTAAACTAGTCTAATGAAGTATATTTCAGTCCTCAGTTGGTTGCTGTTCTCAGTTTGCCTTCTCAGTCCTACCTTTGTCTTAAATTTGAAATCTTACTCATCTTGTTCAGTCTGTCTTCATATTTGCTTCAAGTGAGCAATGTTTACCCCAGTTTCCTTCATTTGTTTGTTCAAATCAAATGGAGCATGAGAACTTGGATTAGAAGAGAGTGTTGTCCTCTGCCAACATGCAGCACACAATCTAGATGGTGACTACAACAAGAAGCATTTTGTGTCACAATGTCATGTAGCTGTTGAGAATAACAAGTTTGGAATATAAAATGGTGGAAATAAAGCTTGCCTGTGGTATACGATAGGATAAATGAGACCCCATTTGGTCTTTCAGTATCATTAAGTATGCATGTCTCTATCATGCAGTACTCTAGTCCTTTTCTGACTGAAATTGAAAGCTAAATCAGGAGACAGGCTAATCAAATGCAGTCTTATTTGTCAGCCCAAGCTAAACAAAACGGGCAATCTTCCAGGGTACTGGAGTGAACTCTTACTCAGGGTAGGTTCGCCTGTTTGAAGATTATTTTTTTCCATTAATAGTTATTTGTATTTTTATTGTTCTGTTAGTTTTTTCATTAGAACAGTATAAACTGAAAAAGCAAACAGCTGTGGCCTCAGATATCCTTGGGCCTTCCTTTCCATTTCTCTCTCATTCGGGAAAGCCAAGATAACTGGCAGTGGCTGGTTCCATCCCTTAGATCCTATCCTTAGTGTTTGAATCTTTATGTTTTGAGATGTGTATTGTATTTGTATTTTTTTAGGAAATATATCCAATATTTCTTGAGTATGAATAGACTACCTCAGAAGTTTTTTGTCCCTGATTATGTGGGAGCATGTGACCATTTATGTATCTTTAAGAGTAGATGTCTTGAGTTTCTGGGAAAGCCCACCTGCTGGCTATCTAGAATTAAAAGTGTTTCTGGACCACGCTGTACAGAAATTAAACGCCACACGTCTGACCTTAAATTTCTTGGCCAGATCATTTCTTGGGCTATAGCGTCAATTGTTATTTAATGCTAATGGAAGTAGTGAGTGATATGAAGTAAGATAAACACAGATTGGCTCAATATGTCAAACCATATCACAGAAAGGAGCCAAATAGTAAATACTCTGACAAGTGTCTGTGTTGTAGGTAGTCTTATAGTTGTCTCTCAGCAAAGGTAGGTGTGGACGCAATCAATGTGAGACACTTGATTTGCAGTAAATTGTGAAAGTTACATAGAGGGTACTTGGTCTGAAGCAATCTTGTTGTTTACCTTACATGAAGGATGCAAAGAGCCATTGGTTTCTACCGCATGGTACTTCCTGACAGACTTGTTCTAAGTGTTTTCCATACTTACGTGATAGCACAATTTTTTGAGAGAGCATGAGACGCCAGAGTAGCTGTACCAGGGACCTTGGGTTTAAATGCTGCATCTATTAATATACTCAGATCTGTTTTCATCCCCTGGTCCAAAGGATTTAATGTCATTTGAAGTCTACTTATTAGAGGCAGGATTTCTCCTCTCTCTTCACTAAGAGTAAACTCTGTCACCTCTGCTCCAAATCTCTTGAAACCTAACCCCATTTTCAGTCTGACTGTGTGATTTGTGATCTCTTTTCATGATTTGTGTGACTTGTTTCCCCCCTTAAAGTGGGATTTTCAAATTTTGAGAAACAGATCATTCTTAATCTAAAATGTAAACAGAACATGTTGAAGCCAATGTAGGTGTAATAAACACCCATTCCAGATGACAGAAGTGCCAGGATTTTATAGTACTTGCGCTATCAATCTTAAACCCAATACTGTATCAGTTACAGATAGTGTTAGAAAAATGCAATATACTTTCCACTAGCTTGAGACCCGGGGTACATTGGAATCTCTTGTAAGAAGGGCATAATTAGGGTGCGTTTATAATCTGTTAAAAGGACTATCCAAAAGAGTCTAAAAATAGTTCGAGCACTGCCACAAAACCCATTTATGGAAAAAAGAAAGAAGGAGGTAGATCTAATATTATAGTTTAATCCTGTGGAAAGTTAACATAGAAGCAAGGATGTGGGGGTTTTCCCCTGTCAGTGAGGATTCAGCAGCACAATAAATGGGATTCTGTGTTGCATTAACTGAGAAGAGGCCACTGTGGCATTATGTTACCATGCTCAATCAAAAACACAATGGGAAAGAAATATCCAGATTTCTTCAGATTTATCATCCATCTGTATGTCACTTTTGTTCCAGAAAATAACAAATATTCTTCTAGATGATGAAAATGCAATGATGATTTTTATTTGTTCTCTCATGTCATTTTCAGCATGTTACTTCACGCTTATAGGGATTCCTTCCACATAGAACTACAGGTAAAGAAGAGAAAAACCTTAAGCATTTGCTAATCCTTTAACTTACAGTAATTACACAGGTGTATTCACCCACATATTGAATATATGTGAGAGGAAGCCACAGGGAGGAGGGAGCAAGCTTGTTTTCTGCTTCCTTGGAGACTAGGACGTGGAACAATGGCTTCAAACTACAAGAGAGGAGATTCCATCTGAACATGAGGAAGAACTTCCTGACTGTGTGAGTCGTTCAGCAGTGGAACTCTCTGCCCCGGAGTGTGGTGGAGGCTCCTTCTTTGGAAACTTTTAAACAGAGGCTGGATGGCCATCTGTCAGGGGTGATTTGAATGCAATATTCTTGCTTCTTGGCAGGGGGTTGGACTGGATGGCCCATGAGGTCTCTTCCAACCCAGGATTCTATGATTCTATATTTTCTCTCTTCAAACCTTCTCTCCCTTTTGTTCCCCCAACCCTTCTCAATATGCCCTCCTGATATTTTCTCCCCCCCCCCCCCCCGAGGGAAAGCCATCCCGCCAGAAGCCTTGTCGCCTGGCATGGGACATCTGGAGAAACCTACCAACCCAGGGACCAATCCATTCACAAGTCCCCTGGAGGTCAGGCCTACATATATGCACCGGTCCTTGTGCCCAGGCACAACCCTGCCGCTCCTCCTGCCTTTCCGTCTCCACGCCGTCACTCGTCCTTCCTGGCGTTGCCCGACGTCGATGATGAGGACGTTTATTGGTTCCCGCTCCTCCCCCTCTTTCTCACCTCAGGACCCCACGTCCGCTGCACAACCAGCACCAGCTCTGGATGCTGCGGCCTTCACTGCCCTTCTCATTCCCCTTTCTAGGGCACTCAAGGTCCCTGTCACTGCTCCAAATCAGCCGGTTGATGATTTCCTCTTCCCTTCTGACAAACAACAACAGGTGCCACTGCCGTGAGCAGTCCTTCCTGGGATCCCTAACCTTCTACAACTCACGAAAACCCCCGACCTTCTGCCTCTTTCCGTTAACCCTCTCTCCCGGAGAAACAATTTGCTCTACAAAACTGACTTTGCTACTGCTCCCTGGGTCGCACGGCCCCCCCAAACCTAATACGGTGGTTGCCGGCATGACTTCGGGCAAACGCTTCAAGCCTCATAGTACCCCTTCCGACAACCAAGGAAGAAAATTGGATTCTATGGGCAAAAAGGTACACACGAGCACAGCCTTTGTAACCCACCTCGCTCACTACACAGCTTACTTCACTTCTTACCAGACCTACCTATGGAAGAGAGCAGGGCGCAGATGGAGAACCTACCCATCCATGAGACCAGCCTCTTCAACCCGGACACAGACACAAACAAACGCAGTAAGTCAGACAAGTGGCCCATAAGTTTGGCTACACGATGCAGCGACCCTACCGCGCCTCAGGTCAGTGGACGCCTTCCACCACCTACAGCCGTAAGGCCCTACCCATCAGGAAACAGACCTTTTCCTCAGGCCCCTCTCACCCAGCCCCCCAGGCAACAACAATCAGCTCAACCCCGCATCAGGGCAAACCCTGCTTCCAGGGGAGGGGTTGGCATCACCTTTAACACCGTCCCACCCCCCTCTCTCTCACCCACCCCTTCTCTCTCTCAGGACCCCTCCTCCTTGAGGCACAGAGATGCCCTCCCATTTTTGTTGGATTTTGACGAACTTGAACGACACGAACTTGTGCCCGTTTTCCGTTTGGGTCGCGATTACCACCCTTTTTTCTGGCCTGGCAGGCCATGACCACGAATAAGTGGGTTCTGGACGTAGTCCGACAGGGCTACTCCATCGATTTTCTTTCCCTACCATCTACAGAGTTTGTGAAACCCACTCACCCTTCCCAGGGCTTATGGGATGAGGTGTATTCCTTATTGATGAAGGGAGTGATTGTCCCTTTACACCCCAATTCCTTTTCATCAGCCTCTTTCTCCTGATACTTTTTGGTCGCCATGACCTTCATGCCCTTAACACTTATATTTACCTCCCACCTATGATAACTCTGCCCACCATCCTCCCCCTCATCCCCTCGGAGGCATGGTTCGCCATAATCGACCTCAGTAACGCGTACTTTCACGTCGCTATCTCCCGCTCTCATTACAGGTTTCTCTATTTCATGATAGGCGATAGAGCCTTCTCCTACCGGATTCTCCCCTTTGGGATTTCAACAGCGGCCATGGTGTTCACAAAGTGCATGACCACAGTGGCAACCTTCCTGCACACACGGCATTACCGTGTTCCCGTACATTGATGACTGGCTGCTCCTGGCCCGCTCCCGCCAATCCCTCCTTAATGACATCCACTTCACCCTCTCACTCCTACAGGACCTGGCGCTCATAGTGAATAACACCAAATTGCGGCTCACCCCCACAAGGAACATACAGTTCATCGGGGCAGTACTTGACCCCACATCCTGCACCGCCTTCCTCTCCGAGGACCGCTTCAGGACATCCGGACGTCCATCCTGGCTGCCAAGTGCCTCCCGTTGGTTCCCGCAGCGCACATCCAGTCTATCCTGGGACATATGGCGACGACGACGGCTGTCACCCCCTTCGCTTGTCTTCACATGTGCCCTCTCCAGTCCTGGTTCCTCCAACACTTCGATTACCTCCAAGACAGTCCAAAAACCTGCCTCGTCCTCTCAAACTACATCCGCGGATCTCTCCACTGGTGGCTCCTCCACTCGACGGTCTTCACTGGCATGCCTTACGGCCCGGGACCCCTCCCGCATGCTCACCAGGCTAGGGAGCTCACACGGACCACCACACGACTCAGGGCGTCTGGTCACTGAGCTCTCACGCCCCCTGCTCCTGTCCTCCTCGACTTCCTCGCCTCCCTGGCTCAGAAGCGCCTCGCCCTTGCCTCACTCAAGTGCTACCTGGCGGCCATTGCTGCATATAAAAAGCGCCACCACCTCCCTTACCCCTTCCAGGACCCTTTGGTGCAACTATTTCTCCAGGGCTACAAGAACACATCCCCCCCCCCGGATTCTCCCTCCTCCCTCATGGGACCTACGCCTCATCCTTTCCTCGCTCACTAAACCTCCATTTAAATCGTTGTCCTCCACTGTCCTGTCACACCTCTCCTGGAAGACAGCATTCCTCCTCGCCATCACCACCGCTCGCTGGGCGAGCAAGCTTTGCACCCTGCATGCTGATGAACCCTACATCTGGTTCCACAAAGACAAGGTGGTCCTATAGATGGACATCTCCTTCCTACCAAAGGTTTCCTCCATCTTCCACTCTGCTCAGGACATCATCCTCCCAGCCTTCTTCCAGAACCTCTCGTCCCCTCTTGAGTGTGCCCTCCATCTCTTTGATGTCCACAGGGCGGTGCTTTATTACCTCGACTGCACCAAGACCTTCAGAAAGTCCCCCAGCCTCTTTCTTCATTACAGGCTGTACATCAGAGGTAACCTGGTATCCCCGCAATGACTGGCGGTGTGGGTCCTTGCAGCCATCCGCCTCGCCTACCACCTGGCGGGCAAGGACCCTCCGGCAGGCCTCAAAGCTCACTCCACCAGAGCCATTACAACCTCCACTGCCTTCTCCCAAGGTGTCCCTCTCACCGATGTCTGCAGGGCAGCCATGTGGGCCGCACCACAGACATTCATCCAACATTACAAGATTGACCTTTTATCGAAACGCCAGGCAGCATTTGGGAGATCAGTCCTCTTCTCTTCTCGGCTCTGGCATGACGTCCACCATCCTGGGTAAGTGGCTTTTTAATCTACCTTATGTGTGCATTCCACAGAGACCACGAGAATGAAACTATGGTTGCTTACCTGTAACTGCGGTTCTTTGAGTGGTCATCTGTGGAATTCACACATCCATGCCCATCCTCCCCACATCACTTATGCTTTCTTCTCTGGCGCTTCTGCGGCAGGGAACTAGTGCTGAGCACGTGGTCAGGAGTAGAGGGGCGGGGCCATAATCAAGTTAATTATTTGTAAAGACTTCCGGAATGCTGCACATAGGCACCAGAGTACCTTATGTGTGGATTCCACAGATGACCACTCAAAGAACCACAGTTACAGGTAAGCAACCATAGTTTATGAGAGTTATTCCCTGCTCTGGCCAGAAGATGGTGCTGTTGGTACAAGATAACAATTCATAGTTGGGGGAAACTGGCTATTTTGGAAATGGGTTGGCAATTAATTGTTAAAAAAGGAATTCAGGCCTTTTTGTCATAAAAACATAATACTAACTAGGTCATGTGATGGCCTTTCTGGTTCGGTGGTCTCTCCCAGATGCTCAAGAGAATGCATAGTAGGGTTCATGTAAAGAAACAGTGGGGAACACATGGCTCTTCAGATGGTTTTGGAGTACAGCTTCTACCAGGCCTTACCAACATCACCAAGGATGAGAGATGCTGAGAGTTATGTCTGTTAATATCTGGAGAGCTAGGCATTCCTCAGCTCTGATATAGCCAGGAATCCGTAGAAGTAATATGCTTAATGAAATGCTAGTCAGTTAAGTGTCAGAACAATAAGATGCTAGATCAGCCTGATTATCAAAAACACACCAATCCAAACAATAAAAATACTAAGACAAATAGCTTGTGAACCATCACTGACTGGAAGCCTCAGTGATCAAAATACCCACAAAACCTTTCAGGTGCATGTGGGAAGACAGGTGTTGGGAACCTTTATTCCTCCAGATGTTTTGGATTACAATTTCACAATCTCAAACCATTGGCCACTGTTGGAAGGTGCAGGACAATACATCCTGGGAGTAATTTAGCATAGATTGTTAATCCTGCATTCCTAACAATCTATAGGTCAGGGAGAGAAATATGTTGATGATCAAGGAAATGCCTGATCTGTGAACTTCATCCTGAAACCTGGATCACTTGCCATATATCACATCGACTGTTGTCAACTTCGGGCAGTTGGTTACAGCAAAATTCAAGAAACTCATGTTAATAGTCCACATATGGCAGCTGACTGGCATTGTTCATGGGGTGTTGTCATGTTGGCTCAGTAGGAATGGTCACCTAAAAGCCATAAACAAAGGAAAGGAAAAAGGTTTGCTGGGATATCCAAGCTCTGAGTGCCTTTCTGAAATACTTCGATTAAGGAATGAGCAACACAGACTATATTTTGTTAACAACTTGGTTTGATAAATACTTCCTCTGTTGCATTTGGAACTGATTGTTCTTGGAAATCAGTTACTCACTGCTCCGACTCAGTTTTTATGACACATTTAGCTAATAAGCACAGATTTTAAAATGTATATGATACCCTTTTATGATGAATTGCAGTACTGTTATTAGCTGCCAAGAGGGAATAGGTAATAAGATATTGGACTCCATATTCTCTACTGAAGGGTCTAGAAATTGGCATGGGATGGTTGTACTACTCTGGTGCTTTGGATAGGGACGAGTTTCTCAGGTTTCACTAAAGTAAAAAATTGCCTGGATGACATGACTGGGGCCTCTTGTTTTATGATTCAACTTGCAGTAACGCTCTGCGCTTTATTTACTATCCTCCTCTCAAAACGATTTTTATGAAAAGAGAAGTGCACCACTGGATACTACTGATTTTGTTTCATGAAATGCAATGGCTTCCAGTAGGTCCAGGGCCAAAATCCAGCCCCTGGATCCCTGGAGCACAGTTTCTTTGGTTCTTTGTGATAGATCAGCAGTCTCTTCAAGAAAAAATGAAGACAACCCATTAGGCAAATTAGATTGGCACCTGAAATATGTTGTGTGGCATTTTAATATATTCTATTTTAGGTTATATCATCTTTCTAATAGTTCTTGACATAGTTTGCCTTTTTGATCACTGTGCAGTACATCAAGTTGATGTTGTCAGTGAGCTACGTTATCAGATGCATTTGCTAAATGATCCTTCTCCATTGTTTTGGAATCCAATGCTTGAAAGATGCAACCTTGAGTTTTAATGCAGTGCTTCTTATGAGTCACTCTAATCTATGAGATGTGTAAGTCTGTCATAATCTTTTGTGAGCTTCACTGCATTAGATCAATTTGTATTCTTTAGCGGTTTTTGCAGACTTTCCTACAGCTTCATTTCGATTTCATTTACTGATGGACCCAGAGATACCTTGTAGCTTACTTTTTTTACCATTGTGAAAATATTGTACTTAGCCTTAATTTCTTTTTCCTGTTTTATAACTTGATACATGCATAAAATGCATTTCTCCCATCCTATTATTTTAAAATCCCTTTGTCCACTCTTAAAGCAGCTGTTTTTGCGAACTTATTTTGGTGTGTTTAACTGGCAACCTGACTGTATGTTCCATACAAATGGGAAATTGTTTTAAGAAGAAAGTAATATTTCCCTAGAAGGGGACATGGGTTGGATTGTTATGCTCCCCATTTTATAATGGTGTGATTTTCTTTAATTGCAGTGTCAGTCATTCATGAATGAGCACTTGCAAACTCTTGCAAGTTGACAAGTTGACATTAACAACCAGTGCTTTCCCTTGATTTAACTGAAAAATCTTTTATCACTCTGCAAGACATACAGTTTGTTCTGTGTGTACTTACACCATCACTTCCCTCCCTCCCTCTGTGCACAAGGCAACTTATACAATCTGAATCACAAAACAGTTCACTCTAGTGGAGCATTATCTGTGCTAAGTTTGCATGTACTGGGAGTTGGGGGTGGGGATAGAAACAGTGGGGCTAACGCAAGGCCTGATCGTTTTGGATACTCCATATTTTCATATGGATTATCCAAAGTCATCATGCCTTACATTAGCCCCACTGTTTCTGTTTTACAAAAGAGATGGGCCTGCCTGTCAGTAGGGGTATAATTGACAAATAAATAAATGTAGCAGTTCTGTGCAGGCAACGTTACCAGTTCACTTTCCCTAGGAGCCACTACCTTAGCCCCATTGTCCTCACCTGTCTTTAGGGAAAACAATAGTGGTCAAATGGATAGTGTCTCAGTAGAATCAGAATCCCCTTCCAAGATCACAGGCTGCACACCTGAGGTTATGTAGAACTGCATGTGATTTGATATCTTCCATAATCCTCTGTGCCCAAGTTTGATAGGAAAAGCACCCCTCTTAAGGAATCCAAATCCCTCTCTAGATAAGTACCATTTCTGTCATTGCATCCTGTTGCCATGGAGGCCCATACTTCATTGATGATGTGTGTCATTGGCCACTGACCTTCATTGCCGAGAGGAAATATCAATGTGTTTAACCTTCTGCTCTGTGCTGGAGCTCAGGAGTGCTGGAGGAAGAAAGAACAGACTTAGGTCCACTCAGCACTCTACTACTTTCTGCTCTTCATCCCTTGTGTCTTTCAGGAAATTGATGGATTTCCCTGACTAGGCTACCTTTTGCTGGGATGTGCAGGCAGTGCTAAAAGGAGCTGCGGGGGAATGTGTTGTGATCAGATATGTACTCTTTGCTTGGAAGTAGCCTGGGAGTTGTTGATAATAGGGTGAGGTAGTCCTGGGTTGTACCAAAGACATGATTTAGGGGTGAGGAGACAGACATGTGAAGAATAATAGCAACACCTTCATTTCTTTTTAAAGAAGCTGTTTTCTGGGACAAATATCATGATAACATAGGCCAGTGTCATGCACTGTGAATATTTGCTGAACAGGGCAGAACGTTTGTTCAGTGTGGAATATGTCTCACCACGTTAAAACAGTGGATGTGGTTCTTTATGAGACATGCCATATTATCACAGGATGTCTACACTCTACATCACTGGAGAAATTATACTGTTTAGCCAGTATTTCACTACCTGATACCCATTGAGAATGTCCTGATTTGGCCCTCAAGAGCAGCCTTAATACCACATTGAAAGTTTTTGCTTTACTTCAGCAAAACATAAGAGAACAGCACACGCAGTTGCAAAATGCAAAGGAAAGCAAAGAAGTCTTTATGCAGACCCAATACTCAAGTCCAAAATGAACAGCAGTCTTACATCAGACAACGGGCAATGACCACTAAATTCTTAGAAGCAGACTCGAAGCAGGTACAATTGAGCGAAGGCATAAGCATCAGAGTTATTTGTTACCAGCAAAAGCTAACTGCGCCTGCTTCTGATTTATAGCCCTGAATTCCCCATGCAGGAGGTGCTAAGGCGGCTCCCAATTACCTCAGCGTTTCTAGCAGCTATTCTAGCTGAATGTTGTCTGTGCTCCATTTCCTTTCGCCTTTCCAGAAATGCGGGCACTTACAAGACATCATCCTCTGATTCCAATTCCCCCTCTGATTCCTGAACACTTTCCTGCTCCCCTTCCTCTTCTGAAGATGAGGAATCCCTAACAGAAAATTAGCAGCCAGTAATTAAAGGACCAAGGCATTGACTTCTCTGGCCCATTCTCTGTTTGGATATCAACCAGCACACCAATTTCATAAATCAATAAATAATTTTCTAAGATCTACGGAAATACTTGCAGGAACACCTCAGCAAGCTAGAGTCCAAAATTGGCAGGCTAAAACTTGAAACCTCAGTCAGTGACTGATACCAGATGAGAAACTCCTCTTGGGCACACGGAAGACTGGGTGACTTGGAAGGCGCTGAATAGACTGCACTCTGGCACCACGAGATGCAGAACCAACCTTAAGAAATGGGGTTCATGACATGAAAGTGTGGAGAAGAGCAAACCACAGACCATCTATTGCAATGCAGTCTGTGCCCTGCCACATACACAATGGAGAATCTTCTTATAGCAACACCAGAGGCACTTGAACTGGCGAACAAAATGTATTTTAGTTATTGTTAACTTTTATTGCTTTTTCTCTTAATGGGAGCATGATTGTGGTTTCTGCTTAGCATCTTTGGTGCCTGTTGCTCAGAGGATATTGTGCACATGTGGTGCTTTTTGTCATGGACTTGGGCCCGTACAATAAACTATTTTGATGATGGTCAGCTACTGGTCAAAGGGAATTTAGTACAAGTTTTTAACTCTGTAGTTTTTTATGCATTCTAACTGTATTCTCAATTTGCTTCTGACACAATAAATAGGGCAGAACACCCTATGCAAGAAATGGAAAGAAAGCCAGCCTGTTGTCCCCTATTGAGTTGTGATTGGGGTTTGTTCCTACTACCAAGGCTCCAAGATTTGGACCGTGAAATTGACCCCAGTAGGGCTCTTACATAAGGATCCGTCTGCTCTTGGAGGATGTCACTAAGCGGCTGTGAGAGGCACAGCATCGCCTACACGACAGGCAGGAGCGCCTAGGGTGCTGTGCTCTCTGGGCTGTAATTTATCCTGCCAGTTCAACTCAGTGTGCCAACTGAGACATGGCTGCCTGTATTGGGCAAGTTACATGAGGAGGGGGTTGAGGGGAGGAGCAGTATGTCCCAGCAATGCCTGACTGTCTGGTCTGGCTGCCACAGAGCACCTAGTAGCTAGCCCTAGCTAGTAATGCTGTGGATTAGGTCAAGTTAGACATCTGTCTTCCTGGACTCTTAATGGCACCTTTTACGGCCCTTTTGTTGTAGGCTCGTGATTCAACTTAATACCCAGCCTACAGTTCCATCATGAAGACGTGGTCTACTCACCACCACTCCATGCAGCTTTGAAACCTCATCAGGATGGATCTGAGATCTTTGCTGCTCATCTTTGGTTTGCAAAGTGATAAAATTGAAATGAGATTTCTCCCTAATACAAGGTAGCTCCTATGCAGCCATCTGTGAAAACGGAAGTAACTGCTGGGTTTTACTGGAGAACTCGCCCCTTCTGGTTGCACCATGATATTAGGCTTGGTGTGTAAGACCTGGATTCTTTCTTGTTCTGAAGAGACCCTCTCATGAGGAACTGTCAAATTTTAAATTATGGAATCTCCAAATGATCAGTCCAGTTTGGCACATGAAATCAGTGGCAAAAATGTGGAAAGAAGGCTGAGAGTGAGGGATGATTTGTCATTGTGAAAATGATGTGTTTTGGGGGAGGCAGACCTTTGGTGAATAGAGGGCACCTGGAGGGTAAGAGCAACACTTGTTTCTAAAATAGGTGTGATGCTTTTTCTTGGGTGTCACTGTTGAGAGTTGTATTATGACAGATCAGAGAGTGAGTTATCTTTGCCATGCGCTTGACCCCTCAGCCATATTTACCTTCTCATAAAGTGCCTTTGTGCTCCAGCAATTTGCTTCAATTAAAGTCATTATCTCAGACAGAAGCACCCGCTGATGGCAGAGAGGCACCCTTGTGGGAGGGGAGACAGCAACTCTTTCTGTGCCCCTTGCTCATCCCAGGCCTGTGAACAGATGGTTGCTGTGGCCCTTGAGCCTGTCCTCAACTGCCTTTGGGCATGAGCGATGGTGAGAGGGACAGAAAAATAATCAACTCAACAGATAAGGCTGTGACACTTTCACTCTCACTTTTCAGCTCTCTTGCTTTTCCAGTCTCTAAGCTTGCTCTTTCTATCTTTCCTCTCAGCTTCAGCACAAAACAGAAAAAAATATAATGGGTTAAAGTGATAAGTTCAGGCTTTCCTTTCCCCTAAACCACAGGAACTCAGCAATGAAGGCCAAGTCTTCAAGTATCTTTCTCAGCAGCTTCCCCAAGATTCTGATTCTGTAGACGTGCCTCTGTCTTGGGACATAAACTGAAGTAAAGGAAAACCCACCACCATTTCCAAGAGGAAGTTCAGCATGGATGAGGGACTCAACAAGCAGTGGAGAAGAACTGTAACTGGGAATGACCCACCATTGTAGCTTTTTCAGTTGGTCAGTACATTTTGTCCAGGATAGAGATTGGCATTTTCATCTGCTGAGGGCCACATATCAAAAGTGAGTAAAACCAACACTACTGATGGATGAGGTCACAGCCAAAAGTTGGAAAAGGAAATGGTTTCTCCTGCAGCACTATGAACTAATTGTTTGCAAAGAGCTTTTAAAATTATGGTTGGGAATGCATGAGATTAGGCCAAGGGTTGCAGGTTGTCACCTGTAGTCTTAAGGAAAGGATGTGATGCAGGTGAAATCTGTAGACTGAGCCCAGGTGATGCCTATATATTTCAGCCCCGAGAAGCATAGCCAGCACTAATGCACAAGGCCAAGTGCTTCCTTAGGGCTTGGATTGGCCTTCAACGTTATAGACTTAGTAACCCCGCTCACCAGCATTGCCAGCAGCAGTTCAGGAGCTACTGCATTATTACTGTTGAGTTCTTATGTTGTTACTCATGATCCAGTTCAAATTCAGGATGGCGTTACCTTGCAGTTTTTGAAAACTCAGATTCTGTTGCAGGAGCAGTTATTAACAAAGGAAAATTATATGTGAACAGATTCATGGAGATGAATCCATTCTGGCTTTTCAATACCCTAGTAGCTTGAGGGGCTCAGCCAGAAACACATTTGAGAAATAGGCTGATCTGTTCATCTTTCTCCATATATATTTGATTTTATGTCATTCTGTCTGAATACCTGCCAACAGAAAAGTTAAATAATAGTCACAATTAAATAAGTTGCCCAAAGGAGGAGGAGGAGGAGGAGGTGGTAGTAGTAGTAGTAGTAGTAGTAGTAGTAGTAGTAGTTTGTCTGGTTATTATATGTGGTGCTTGGAATTTATATTTATAGCTTAAGGTTAACTTGATGGTGAAGATTTGGACCCTCACCACACCAATATATTTTCAAAGCTCTCCTATAGCTGGTAATGCCCAGCTTGCTCTATAAATACTGTAAAACAGATGTTTTTGAAGAGATATAAATGTATGACTTGGGAAAATCAAGAGAGGTGATATATGCCTATTTAGCTCTCCAGCTGTGAATTCAACTAGCCTGTTAGGTTTGGTTTTGTGTTTTTGACCAAATATGTCCCTGCTAAGTTAAACTTGACACCTGCAGCTTCATAAACAGATAATTTTCACACATTGCTAGCTTCCTTCCTTGACACATCCGATGTTAAGACACTTTCATATAAAGAAGTAAGGAAATAAAAGCCTGTTCAATTTTTGAGGCATTTTTCTTCAGATTTTGTTGTATCTCCAACATGGGGATTTTAAAATCTTTTCCCTGTTGCAGGTAGCACTGAATAAAGATCTGTGACTATCTTGTCCCTCTGGTTCTAGAGTATCTTGGTTTAAGGCTGTAAACACCATGGCTGCTGATGCTGCCTCAGGGGAACACATTTCTCAGTCTGACTTTAAGCAGATCAGGCTCCTGGTGTGGCTGCAGCCTATCCATGGATACAGTGGTCACTTCATTGGTTGCTGCCCAAGTATGGGGATAAAAAGCTTGAGATCTTATGGTTTGGGAATGTGGTGTTTTGACTTAAACCACCAGGGAAAGGAGGTGGAAAGAGTTGAAACGGGATAAGCGATCTGGGAGCTTTGGAGTAAGGAATGTACAACAAATGGCTGGCTGTGTGCCTGTCACCCATTATCAGAAAGATGAGGTTTGCACACTTGTGTACTCTTAACAGTGAGTCAAGTGTTAATTTAGCAGCTGCTCCCGCAAATGGTGGTTGTGGGGAACCAACAATCTTTTGAGGGTGACACGGTAGTCTAGGAGAGACAGGGACTAATTCCACAAACAAGGGGATTGTCCATTCCTAAAATGAGCTTTTGGGGGCTTAAAAGTCACAAGCAGCCAAATAAGCCAAAGCATCTTAAGTGGTGCACAAGGGAGAGAGCCAGTGCAACATAACTACACTCTGTCCTCTGTGTACAGAGCCATTTGTGCCCATAAAAGATGCAACTTCCCTTCATGTTTCCTAAGCCCAGGAGCCATTGCCTTTTCTCAGAGTTGCTCAAGTTTAGGAAAAGATCTGGGTTTTCCCCCCAGTGGATCCAAGTCGAGAGTCCTACTAAAAATGAATTATGGTACTAGTGGAAGGCCAGATATAGTCGTGACAATCTGACTGGTTCTGAGTGGAGGAGGCAGTGAAGGTGAGCAGGCAGTAAATTTCCAGTGCCCTCCCAAGAGAAAAGGATCACAGGCATCCTTTGTGCTCATTTTTAGTCTTGCCATCTCTGCATATGTCTCATTTTCTAGCAGAAGACAGAAAACCTTCCTGTTGATCTCTGTGTCCCATCTCTAAATTCTCTGCTTTATTTTTGCCTCAAATAAGACATCTTTAGAGAATCCAGAGCGCAGTAACTTTATGAATATCCAGGCTGTTTGCTTCAATCAATATTCAGTTCCACCTTCAAAATGAAGCATGAGGATTAAAAAATGACCCTTTTATCAGCTGGTTATATCTACTCACCCTAACCAAATGCTGACTTGACCAGCGTCTATATGACCCTTTAATTTTTCAAAAAAACATAATGAATAACCCAACATTATATTCTCTTCCTCATACTGTAGAGTCTCGCTTATCCAACATAAATGAGCCGGCAAAATGTTGGATAAGTGAAAATGTTGGATAATATGGAGGGATTAAGGAAAAATCTATTAAACATGAAGTTACATTATGATTTTACAAATTAAGCACCAAAATATCATGTTTTACAACAAATTGACATAAAAAGCAGTTCAATACATGGCAACATTATGTAGTAATTACTGTATTTATGAATTTAGCACCAAAATGTTACCATGTATTGAAACAGCTGTGGAACTGGTCGGGAGGCAAACTACGTTGGATAATACAGAACGTTGGATGAGTGAAGGTTGGATAAGTGAGACTCTGCTGTATATGGTTGTTAAGGAACTAAGCCTAAAAGAAAGCAGCTTGGCCAAGGTCACATACTGAATCTAGGAGTGGGGGACACACCCTTTTCCATAACTAATAAATTGGCTATCAGATCACACGACATGCTGCCCCAGTACTTGAATTGTTCTGTTTCTTCCTTCTCTCCACCAAAGAGAAGAATGCCTTTAGAAGAACATAAGAAGGACCATGCAACATTCAGTCCCAGGGCTGTCTGATCCCACATGCGTTTCCTACAATGGCCAACCACATGAGCATGGGAAGGTTCATACAGGATGGGAGTGCAAATATCCCCTCCTGTTCATGCTCACCAGCAACTTATGGTCCAATGCCATTTATAGTCTTCTTTCATAAAAGTCCTGTCAACATAAGAATGTGATGGCAATCCCAACAGCAGTTCCATTTAATGATGGGAAACGGAAACTAAAAATGACTTGGCCAAGTCTACACATGTTCCAAAAATATGAGTCTGCATCAGAAGATCAGTAAAAACATTATTTTTGGCTTATAACAGATCTCCACTTATAGCATGGAGCACAGAGAATAAAAGAAACTAATTTGGTAACGACCAGACAGCAAGTTCATCATGGCAGAAGACATTGTAAGCATACAAAAGGAGACCACATTGAAGCATACAGGTGGGAATAGGATGAATACATAGGGACCACAGAGAGAAAGATACTGGGAGAAAGACGGGGGGTGGGGGGGTGGGGTTCCAAGAGTGAGGGGGATGGTGATACCATGTTTAATTTGAAGGATGATTCCCTAAAACTGGCATAGCACCAGAAGATGGCAAGCTGAAGATCCAGCTCCTTAATGTCCATCACAGTTAAGGAGGCCTTTGTGTCTCACTAAGAAGCAGAAGTACTTCGTTGGCTGTGTGCTGCATAGCTCCTGGATGCGGCAGGTTTTTGCACACAGGAAACGGAAAGGCAAGAAGCTGCAATTCCCTAATTCAAATGCTGCTTTGATGTTGCTTTTCTAACACGTACTGAAGGCTGGGCACTTTAGACTTCAGAAACTGAAGTTATTCTGGGGCCATTCATATTCAGGGAACATATTTTTACAGAAGTTTTGTTTTGGTGAAGTGCAATGTTGGCAGCAGAGTCTCAATGCCCCTCCAAGGGCTGCTGGAACTGGCCTGGAGAGTACAAGGTCTTGGCCACTGGAGAGGACAATTACCTGTTTGTTGCACTGTTTCTAATTTTAACTTGGAAAGGTTAAAACTTGTGAAGGGCAGGACTGGTGCAGGACACCTGTTCCTGTCCATGTTGATACATGTAGCACGGACCAGTTTCTTGCTTAGGACAAGCCTCTCACTGCATTAAGAGGAGGCACTAACCAGGTTGCTAGAATATAGCACAGTATATTGAGGTGTTTGAGCCCCTGGACACTGGCACTGACTAACAGACATATAGAGACACAAAGTGGCCATTGGAGCTGATATCACCTTCCTGCCTCAACCCCTCAAGGTTACAAAATCAGCCAAGAAAAAGGTTGTTTGAGAATAAAAGGACCAAGTATGGGCCCTTCCCCACAGACTTATATCCCAGAATATCAAAGCAGAAAATCCTACAATATCTGCTTTGAACTGGGTTATCTGAGTCCATACTCAGATAATGTGGGATTTTCTGCCTTGATATTCTGGGATATAGGCCAGTGTAGAAGGGCCCCATGGATTCCAGAGATGGTAGCATTTTGGTGAGGACCTTCTCCACAGTCATATAACCCAGAATACCAAGACAGAAAATCCCACAATATCTGCTTTGAACTGGGTTATATGAGTCCACACTCAGATAATGTGGGATTTTCTGCCTTGATACAGGGCCGTGTGGAAGGCCAGTAGTTGTGGTGAAGTGTTACACCTCCTTTCATGGCTGAGGATGCGTAGCCCTGGTCCTGAGTGACCATTATAGGTGGAGCATAACATTCTCTCTGCAGGAAACACTTCCTTTGTTGTCACTGCAACTGCCAAAATCCGAAGCTTCATCTGCTCCCATTTCCTTCAAGAGGCTTGGCTACTGCTCCCTTCTTTTGCACTCATTGAACATGACATGGTGCAACTAGAACACAGGAAGTCCCCTGTCCTGTTTACATCACTGTTGTGATGTGCTTTCAAGTTGACTACAACCTTATCACAGGATTTTTCTTAGTGAGACTTTTTCAGAGGTCTTTCCCTTTCATCCCAACCCCCTCTCCCCCAGCAGCTGTCAAGCTTTGGAAGCAGCATTGCTGCTGCTGCTGCTTACCAGAGGGTACAGCAGAAGGAATTCAGAGAAGATGCAGCTGCTCTGGCCTCCAAGGAAAAGGGAAAGGAGAGGGCGCTCTACTTTATTTTCCACTTCTGAGACCATGTTTGCTCATTATATGAATGGTCTCCTTTTCCCTGGTGGGGCATGTCAGCTACCAAGATGAACTAGAGTAGGGCTTCTTAAAATATTTTTCATTCATTTTGATCTGAGAATTTTTCGTGACCCTGGGTATATAGGTATATAAAATAGATGTACAAATCAAGAATTTTCTGATAACAAATCAATATTCCCAAGACTTGCTAAACTGGCTGATTTTCCTTTTTGTGGAGTACAGCTGAAGCATCTTCTGCAGAATCCACTGTAAACACTGTATTTTGTTGCTATCAGATTTTTAGAAATGAGTGGCATTCAGGAACCTTTTACTGTTGCCGAGCTTTTCAGGAATCCAACACTGAGCTAAGAGGGCCCCATTTGGGGTCCAGACCCGCAGTTTAAGAAGCAGAGGGCTAGAGGATACAGAGCAGTGCAGGAAGAATATTTTGCTCCACCTACTTTATGCAGGATTTTAGTCATAATCATATTGGACAATTATATATTTGGAAGTTTTGCTGCAAAATTCTTTTGAGGACCCTTTTTTTGGCAGAACTTTATACTAAGATTTATTTATCTGGAAGAGAGGGGTAAAATAAGTGAAACTTAGGGAATAGCTAAATACATCTTGCTCCATGACTAATAAAAGCAACTGCACAATGTCCATGCTTAAAAAAAACTTTTAGCAAATAGTGCTGACACATTCTTAACTTGTTCTCTGTAAATACAAGGGCTAACATTTTGTTTTAAAAGGGATTCTGAGATTCCCAAAGATTTGATCAGGACTGATCATGGCACAGCCTCTAAACTGTGCAACTTTTCAGAGCTTACCAAAGTACAGAATTTCTTCTTACACAAAATTGGTTTGGCACTGTCACTTCCCTTAGTGTATTCTGTGACTGTGTTACTCCTGCCTTGTTCCACCTAATGCAGCACAGCAGTGGGGTACTGTGCCTTGCGTACAGGCAAGGCAGTAAGTCTCATTGGGTCAAACACATATCTCTCCAACAGAAAAGAACTCGCACTGTTCCAGCAACATCTCCAGGAAAATTAGAAGATGATACTGTTTCCAGTCACATGTCCTTTCTCAATGTTTTCAAGTTCAGGTTCCTGGCAGAGTCCGCTGCCATGCCTGGCCTCCAGTGTGGCTGTCCTCTGGGAAGACCTCCTTCAGAAGTTGCTCTCCACAGTGTCAGGGGAGTCATGGCCCTGGGGATGCCAGTTTCCACCTGCGGCCAAGTTTTCACTGGCACTGCAGCCTGTCCTCTCCAGATACTGCGTGCTCGTATGGACAGTGGCCTGGCTGCGCCCCAGCCCATTGAGGTAGTTGCCAACCAGTTTGTGCTTCTCGAAGGTGCTGGCACCCCCATTGCGGACATTGGGTGTGTGGCTGTATGTGTGCTTGTACTCCTCTTCTATGTCCCAGCCAAGCTTCCAGCGTGTCCATTTCTTTGTGAGCTCTGACTGTACCTACAGAAAAAACACACCAGGAGACCTGGGTTTGCCATGGATCTGACACTCTCTTTTTATTGTTTTATCAGTTTTCTAAGACATTGTAAAACTGATTCCAGTAGCTAGCAGGCTGCAACTCATATAAATAAACATCTATAAGAAGCTCACAAGCATGAGAAATTGAGATCTGACATTTTGAGGGCTAAAGCAATGTGTTACATGCAAACAAGGATACCTAAAATTGGTACATATCAACTTATTGTAGTAAAAAGGAACTTTGAAAGGGAGTGATTTTCACTGCAGAGATGACATTGAGCAAAGGGGGAAATCCCTTCTCATTACCACTTTTTTTGTGCTGCAGCTTATCTTGCCCCCAGGTTTCCAAAAAAAGCAGAGTGTAATAGAAGATTGCAGAGTTGTCACTGGACTGACTGTAGGAAGATGCAGCTGGGTGTAGGGAGTTGTGGAAAGAAAGCAGGAGGCTGAGGGAGGTGTGCCACCACTTCTCCATCTACAGCTTCAGTGAAAACTGGCTACTTTCTCAAGGCTAGTTTTCCTTCTAAGCAACAAAGGTGGCCATGCCACACATAGCCACCAAGCAGGATCACCATCCCGATATGTTTTGTACACCTAATTACAATCATATGGACAAAAGACACACATGGAAGTGATATGTGTCTGTACTCTTGCTTACATCTGTAACTAAACACCATCTTCCTGAGTGAATTAGGGGCTGTAGTCCCCATGGGGAGAAAGGGCAGGTTAGAAATAATAATAATAATAATAATAATAATAATAATAATAATAATTGTTTTTCTCCCCTCAATACAGAATAGGATCAGGGGATGGGAGTGGGGGGAGGTGTTGTTGTTGTTGTCCCTGCAGTTTTGGCAGTATTTCAAAGGCTCTGTCCCCAAAGAAGGCTGCAAGCATCCTAGGATGCTTATTTTCATCAATGTGATGAGGTCCTTGGTGACACTCAAATAGTAAAGTCCCAATTCAAAGGAAGGAGCATTCAGCCTGTGTGGTTCAGGATACTCTCAATAATCTAGTTCTTATCATAATTTAATTTTTAAAGTACATAAACATGTAGACATTCATCCAACCACAAACTGGAAAACTTTTGTTTGTCTTGCATTGAATCAAGATCCTCATGGTTCACGTGCTATCTCTCCATCTCATTTTGTTTATCCTGATGTTTCCAGACTTCCCACAAATGGGGTGGTAGTAGTAGTTAAGCCTAAAATACCCTGTTTATCTCTCTATGTACGTATGTTTGTGTATTCCCTCTGCTGCCATATAAGTATATTATATATCCCCTCTAAGGACTTCATCACATTAATTAGGTCCTTTGTGTCGATTTATCAACCTTTGTTGTGAATTGGTGACACAGCAGGACAATCCCAACAACTCACACCCCGACCAGCTGGCAGGAATGCTTCCCCATCACACATGGAGAAGTGTCACTGCATGGCTTGTCCCCGTGATAGTCCCGATGTTCCAAATGGAACATGGAGAGGCTCCTGTGTTGGTGGTGTAGTGTCCTACCACACTGCCACCCCAGTTGAGCAATGGAGTCCCCCCAGAAGTGAGGCTACGTTGTATGATGGGTGGCGTAGGGCTCCATTGCTCAACTGGGGTGGCAGTGTCCTAGGACACTAGAAATGTGTCATGTAATGAGGTTGTAAAGGCCAGGGTTCTATATGCAAATTTTACAAGGAAGGAATGCATGACATGACTACTGCATGCCAACCATTTAAGAGATCTGCAGGTGGGAAAACAATAGATTATCACATGGGGAGAGAGGGAGGGTTAAAAATTGATGATGATGATGATGATGATAATAATAATAGTCCCTGCAGATTTGGAAGTATTTCAAAGGCATTGTATGTAGTGGCAATGTATCTCTAACACAATTTGGAAAATCAGATAGAAATCCTACTCCCCTACCCATCAGTAATTCCTCCCATATAAATAGTAGTCTATATGTTATATCTTCCTGGCCACAGATGCATTTGCACTCACCTCTTTGTTCACAAAGCAATAAAGTATGGCCACCAGCATGCCCTAATGACAGAGAAGAATCAATCAGAATAAGGCTATTCAAAGTGTATGTGTGTATGTGGGAGAGGGAGGGACGGGGGCAGGAGAGAGAAAGAGAGAGAGAGAGAGAGAGAGAGAGAGAGTATATACATACATGCTGGCTTTTTGGCAAATGATTAACCAGAAAAAAAAATCAGGGGTGTCGGCACTGGAGGTTGAAGGCTCTCAAAAGTGGCTTTGGTGAGCTTCACTTTTCTCCCCTCAATACAGATAGGGCTGGGGGATGGGGGAGGTATGTCATGTGCCTGTGACTCACCTGGAAGGAGCTGAGGAAGAGGTCAAAGAAGAGCTTGACATATCGCAGGGTACCCTGAGCATGTTCATCAGTGACAAAGGCAAAAACCACCTCATGAATACCCAGCAATGGAATAAGTGTCAGCGTGGACTTGGCCAGCCTAAAATAGAGAATTAGAATGCATTATTGGAAATAGGCCCCTAGTATCCAGTTAAAAAAACAAAAAACCAAACCAAACAAGCAAAAATTGAAGAACTGGATAAAATCAACAAGAAGAAAGGAAAGACACATCTCAAGGTGCATAAAAGATAGTATTTTATGAATGGGCTTTTCAGTTTATGAAAGGCCATCTTTTAAACATGTTGAGATGTATCTTCTTTTTCTCCTCTCTACACGTTACTCTATTGCCAGTTCCATAGACGCACCCTATCTGACGGTGGTACGAATGAGCTTATGTGTAGGAAAACATGAATGCACAGATACCACAAACTGGCCAGTTCAGAAAGACACAAACCAGTGCTCAAGCCCCAATGCCCATGGAAATGCTAGAAATGATTGCAAGGACAGTCCCAACCAAGAAAGCCCAGAAAGCTGTGTGAACGGAATATCCTCATCCCAAAGAAACGATGGCCCTGTGGGGACAACGGCCAGTACCGGAATTTGTAGTCTGTGTAGCGCATCTGGTGGGCACGGAGTTTGGAGACCAATATCTGAATGATACGGATAAAAATGAAGAAATTGATCTGAAAGAGAAGACCATGTGGTTAAGAGGTGGAAAGGGACAACATGGAAGTGAATATACAGTTAACATATAGTGAGGTCTTGCATATAATAATATTAATTATTCATATGAATATTAAACTCACTTTTCTCGTCTTAAAGTGGTCTGCATAGGTCTTTCTATAGTCTTCCATCCAGATCATATCCCCAAATTAGATTTCCCAGAGCTTTCAGCAGGCCACTGAAAGCTCTAGCTTTATACATTAAAAATCCTTGGGTTTTAAGCATGTAGCAAATGTTCTGCAAACATTAAATAGATTCTGCATGAACTTCAGAAATGCAGATGGTGGTAGTAGCTGTAAGGCTTTTTGTCAGCTTAGGCTGGTACAGATTGGACCTTGAGTGTGTTAGCAATATTACTGTGATAGACTTGATGTCAGAATGCCTTTAAAAATAGTATTGTATACAGTTGGTGTGTGAGAGAAAGACATTCGGATTGTGATTTCCATGTTTTCTAAGACAAGTAGAGCCTTAGGTAAACATTCGGCTTTTCTATGCTTGGTAGATGAATTGCCCCCAAACCTCCTGCTCGTTCTTTTATGAAGAAGAGGATATCAGAGGCAGGTAATATCACCTTTGGGGTCTGCTGGAATTTTGAGATTGAGACAAACATAAAAGACATAAAGACTCACAAAGATGGCCAGAAAGACAGGGAAACGCAGGATCCACCAGAAACCCATGTTATTGTTGGTACTCCAGCATCTTGAGAAAGGAAGGAAGAAAGAAGCAACCATGTAAAAGACAGTCAAACAAATACATACTTATTCATTTGCTAAATAACACCCCAGTCCTGTATGACACAGAGTGTTCATCCTATATTCTCATGAATGTCACCTGCTAAATTGGAGCCCCCGGTGGTGCAATGGGTTAAACCCATGTGCTGGTAGGACTGCTGACCAACAGGTCAGTGGTTCAAAGCAGAGGAAAGCAGGTTGAGCTCCCCTCTGTCAGCTCCAGCTCCCCATGCTGGGACACGAGAGAAGCCTCCCACAAGGAGGATAAAACATCAAACATCCGGGCATCCCCTGGGCAACGTCTTTGCAGATGGTCAATTATCTCACACCAGAAGCAACTTGCAGTTTCTCAAGTCGCTCCTCACACACACACACAAACACAAAACCCTGCTAAATTGTCCAAAAACAACAACCTGTCTGCGCACCAGCCCATATATGTATACTATTCAGGTGCATTGCTTGTTAGAACTTACTGAATATTTTCATAAAGAAATTTCACCACTACCCATGGCACAATGAAGAGAATTGGGGCTCCTGGAAAAAAAAGAAAAAAGAATTACACAGAGCAACCTCTCTGTTATAGGCAGAGATTTAACCAGTATTATGACTTTACATTCCTATCTCAATGCCAAGAAGTAAGAGAGATGCCAAGATTAGTACAGTAGTGTCTCGCTTATCCATCATAAATGGGCCAGCAGAATGCTGGATAAGCAAAAATGTTGGATAATAAGGAGGAATTAAGGAAAAGCCTATTAAATGTCAAATTATGTTATGATTTTACAAATTTAGCACCAAAACATCATGTTTTACAACAAATCAACAGAAAAAGCAGGTCAATACATGGTAACGTTATGTAGTAATTACTGTATTTCCAAATTTAGCACCAAAAGATTGCAATGTATTGAAACAGATGTGGATCCGGATGGGAAGCAGACTGCATTGGATAATATAGAACGTTAGATGAGTGAAGGATGGAAAAGCGAGATTCTACTGTAGTTCAAAAATAAATGGCTGAGTTGGGGGAGAGAGGCTTACCTGAATTGAGATCCTGTTTTGAAGGTGTGTAAACCCAATTTTGATGCTTATCCAGATTATCCCCATGCTATTTTTAAGAGGTTGGGAAAAACAGACTTTTTGCAATCAAAGATTTCCTCCTTAACAAGTTTGAGGGCCATGATCCAGACTGAGTGAATCCCCACCCCTACCAGAATGTCAAGGCCAGATCATGCAGCTTTCTGTTGACCTGAAATTTGTCCTTGAAATACTCATCATAGACTAAAAATGGTAAGATAAAGCCATGGCTGATCACAATAATATTGTTTCTGTCCCACAAGACAAAAAGATGTTGCAGAGTTTCGTAGTGCTTTGAAAATCAATGTAACTGGGAACATGGTCATGGGGGAATAAATGTCTTTATAGCAGGTAACAAATGAATCTGTCAAACTCTCCCCAAATGTCTATGATGTACATGACTTTAGTTGCAAGACAGCGTGCAGTTCCAGTTGGAGAAGGCTGCCCTTCAAGCCAAACTTTAGTAGGCATGAAGGATATCTGGCTGCCAGCAAAACAACAGGGTCTCCTGCCTGTGTCTCCTTAGGAATGTTTGGGAAAAGATGAAGACATATGAGATGGTGCCATGGCATTCATAGCGTACCACCCATTACTAGCAGCAGCCAATTAAACAGAGTGGGTGGGTGACTGAGACAGCGATCTGTCATTCCGGTATGAACTGATCTGCTCCCCTTCTGGGGACAAACTAACATGCAGGTCAGGAATTAGGGAGCCACTCACAGGCATTGACATTTCCCAAGTATTCTGATGCAGTTTTTGGCACAAAAGAAGGGGGATGAAAATACTATGTCATGACATAAAATGTATAGTCTAAGAAAAAAACAGAATGAAGACAAAGTGTTCTTGTTCAACACACATGGAAGTAACAGGGATTGGAAGTCAGGCAGATTCATGTCTTTCCAAGAAAGCCTGAGCATGATGACACCATATTGTATACCTTCAGTAGGAAAGCATGCTGGAAAATATAGGGATATGCTGTCAGTGGCACTTGGAATCTCTCAATATTTGGCTCTTTTCTTCTCTCTCTAAGTAACAAGCTAATTCTTTAGCGCATTGCTGGAGTCACAAATGTTTTGCTTCCTAAGGTAGAGTCTATGTCACATGAGTCAAAGTTGGTTAGGTTGGCATTTTAACAAATAATGGCATCAGCATAGCATTTTCCGTTCCAGGGGGAAAGGGGAAAACAGGCCATCTGGTATCTTTCAACTCTACCTCTTGTCTCTTGGCATTTGCTGCCTCAATTCTGCCTAATAGTTGGGCTAGTCTCAGCTCGTTTTCACAAATGTTGGGTCAAATATAACATTCAACCCAAGGAAAAATGTTTTTTATTTTATTTTTTAGTAGCAAGAATGCATAGGATAGGCATTCTCAAACTGCAGCCCTCCAGCTGTTTGGGCCTCCAACTTCCAGAAGCCCTAACAAACTTGTTCAATTGTCAGGAATTCTTGGAGTTGAAGCCCAAACAGCTGGGGGGGGGGGGGGGCACAGTTTGAGGATGCCTGGCATAGAATAAGAAGTCTGGACTGTGACCTCACCTGAGCCCAGTCATTCCTGGTCAACTTCTAAGATCTGCTGCCTGAAACACTTCCTCCCTCAGTGACCCCGGGACATACACACTCTGGACATCCTGATTCATGCCATCTCTCTCACATACCCCCAACCTTTTAAAGAAATCCCACTCTTTTCTCTCAGCATGTTATACTTTCATCCCAGACTAATCTATAATATTCCAAACATTTGACCATTTCAATTAAACCAGAGACCAATGACACAGAAAGATAATAGATAGTAGTTAGAGTTTGATGACTCTTTTTTTTCAGAGACACAAATGGATGGGCTCTAATTTGTCTGAAAGCCTAGGTCAGTGATCATATTATCTCATTTCTGTCTGTTCCATCTACAGTGTCGTCCTCATGATGTCCTTAACGAAGGCCTAACCCCACTGTTCCTCCTTCTTGGGGTCCTCCCTCACAAATACACTTTTCCACTACTATCTCATTCAGGGTTTTATCATTTTTATCTTGTGCATTTGGCCCACCCATTGTGTTATTTCATTATATTATTTTGCAACTGTTTATTTTATTTTGTTACTTCATGTATCTTATTGTGATGTAATTTTTCGTTAATTTGTATTTTATATTGCTGTATTGTATTTTTGGGCTTGGCCTCATGTTAGCCACCCTGAGTCCCCTTTGGGGAGATCGTGGCGGGGTATAAATAAAGTATTATTATTATTATTATTATTATTATGCCTCACTGGAATTGATTTAATGGAGGCTGTCAGTTTTCCAGACATGGAACAGAACAGTAAAAGCACTTCGACAGAACTTGAACCATTTTAAAGTTGTTGGCATTAATAGGAACTTTTTAAAACGTGTAACACATTTGTATCACCATTAGTCCTCATGTTATACATCATGCATGAATAACTTGTTATTAATCTCTCATTTTTAATTAATGTTTGACAAAGAAAATGGCCAAAAGAAATCTAAATCTTCCTCCAAATAATCCTTAAAATATTTTATCAGCTTATCAGAAACCCATGGGATCAGAAGGAGGTGGGGTTTAATTTTGGAAAGCATTTATTTGCATAATGAGATATTTTGGAGGTGGGACGGAAGTCTAAACATAGAATTCAACTATATTTCAAATACATCTTACACACATAGTCTGGAGGTAATTTTGTACAAGATTTTAAATAATTTTGTACATAAAAGAAAGTTTGTGTACACTGAATGTCAGCCATCCATGTGGATAATTGCAGATTTTGGAATATTTTGGATTTGGGAATTCTGGATAAGTGACACCTTACTTGTACTTAGTATAGGTTGCTCATTACATACACATGCATTCCCCCCAAAATATATTTACTATGTTATGTTATGTTATGTTAACATACAGGGGAAAAGCCTGCAATTATTTTCTCATTACATCCTCTCAAATAAGGTAACATTTTTAGTTACTTGCAAACTCTGATCTCTGCTACCTTGAAAAAGAACTACGGGCAATAGCAGTGTGTTAAACAATGAAATTCCTCTTGAACAGTGTGGAAGGTGGTGCAGAGAGGAATCTGAAAATCAGACCCCTGCATTTCCAGTGGGAACCTCCACCGGATCCTAGAGATCCTTCCCCCAACAGTAGGCGGAGTCTGGCTCCAGCCTTCCAACTCTTTTGGTACTGCTCTCCCCTTCCCATGACCCAGAGACATTATCTTTCCACCCAACATTTAGTGATGAACATCTGCAGCATTTTCCTGTCTTGCCTCCCAAATGGCTTTCCTCTAGTTTCTTCTCCCTGTGTGGCAATGTTGCATGCCTGGGTTACTCTATGTTTCTGCAGTTCCTCACTGAAAGGAGTCTTGAAGTTAATCTTACCCAGGCCGCTAGTGGCCATCTACTCACCCCAGCCGATGCAGAGGTAGAGGGTGAAGTAGCTGCGCTCGGAGAAAACAGCCAGCACGAGCAAGTTGTGCAGGTAGATCCCTTCCACTAGAAGCCAACAGTAGTTGGCCACAATGCCGTACTGCATAAACACAGTGGCTGCTCGGCAGCCTGCCGCCGCCTGGGAGCAACAACAAAAAAAAGTTAGTGGAAAGGACAAAAAAACTTGGAAACTTTTGGCAAGGAACTTCATCCACCCCCCGCCCCCACAAACAATATCCAGAAGAATATGAACATGAAGGGAAAATGTGACTAATACCCAGGACTACTTCTTGACTATCCTCCCTCACAAGGTCATGCCATGTGGCACATAAGCCGAAGTGGCTGCATTCATTCCTCACATGGAAGCCAATTCGCCTGGCAGCTGAATTTACCATTAACATTGGCAGCATGAAAGCAACATCTATGACACCTAGAGGTGGCAGACTTTATTAGTAGGACCATGATAGGTTATCTGGCACATTTAATTCTCTTCTCCAAGAGGAGGGAATGCTCAAGTGGAACTCTTGAGCATTTCCCAGAGTGTGGTGGAGGCTCCTTCTTTGGGGGCTTTTAAGTAGAAACTGGCCATCTGTCAGGGGTGCTTTGAATTTTCCTGCTTCTTGGCAGTGGGTTGGACTGGATGGCCCACAAGGTCTCTTCTAACTCAATGATTCTATGATTCAAGAAGGTTGGCAGCTTCAGGAGAAATTGCTGGGATGTTGTCTTTGCTATTCCCACCCTCAACATTTGCTGCCTGAGATAGTTAATTCTACTTGACTAATAGCCCAGCCCCATAGTGTTGTGGTGGATGTTTTACAAATTCAAACTCCTGATATAGGAGATGCTTCAATCCTGTGTTATGCTACACGATGGCCAGGGCAGCATGGAGAGGGGAAAGAAGGGGAGAAGTGTTGGTTTTTTTTAAAGAATCATTAGACTCATTATCTTCTTAGCAACAAAATAGTCCTGTTGATCAAGTTTTCAAATGGCTCAATGACAGCATTTGGTACCGAGTTCCCATACTGTGATCTAGCCACAAATACAGAATGAAGATATTTTGTGGAGTATGACAGAGGCTGGAGAGATGGAGGTGTGGCTTAATTTGATCTTGAACTTCAGGACCAAAGTCTAGAAAATCCACCACCACCTTTTTTTTAAAATTACACTTCCCAGAATGCCCAACCAATACTGCCGGTGATTCTGCTGGCAGGAGGATTCTGAGTGTATTAGTCCAAAAATGGAGAAATTTTCAAAGCTCTGCTCAAGATTAGCTTCCAGTTCCATGAAGCCTTATAGCAGTGGTTCTCAACCTGTGGGTTCCCAGGTGTTTTGGCCTACAACTCCCAGAAATCCCAGCCAGTTTACCAGCTGTTAGGATTTCTGGGAGTTGAAGGCCAAAACATCTGGGGGCACACAGGTTGAGAACCACTGCCTTACAGCAAGGCTACTCGGCCCTCTTATGCTCAATATGCATGTGAGTTATATGAATTTATGATAAAACAGAGCAGAGTAACTGAACATACACTGCAGACTATGTTGGTTTTATATTTGCATTATGGATTAATTTAACATGAAGCTGTTTGACTGCCTTGTGAAATCTCTGAGAAATTCTGAGCTCTATTGCTGGCTCTTGTTAATTTGAGTCAAGGGTCTTCATAGAGGAGGAGTAGAATATCCTTTGATATTGAAGTGGGAGAGGGAAGGAGAAAAAAACATGCATCAGAGACAGTGGGGTGTTGGAACTGCGAACAGATGTGTCACCTCATGACTCAGCCAAAGGCCCACGTTGTAGTCGTCGATCTTCTCACTGTAGCGGGTGTTGAGCAGCATGTCGATGATAAGCACCGAGATGCCCTTCAGGATGAAGGAGGCGAAGAGGTTCATGTGGATGTAGTTGCGCATGCAGTGCAGCTTGCTGGAGAGCAGGGAGCTGGTCAGCAATGCCGGTCCAGCAGAGCTGGTACCAGGCCCTATCCTTCCCCCAGGTGGGCTGGCGACCCAAATCTTTTCAGACAAACCCATAACTGCACTTCATCTTTTTCAGAGGAACAGAACTGAATCTGCCCAAAAGATGCCCTGCCCTTCCTCCTACTCCCTTTGCCATTGGTATTGTTCCCAATAGGAGTCCCCCTCCCCTCACCCCATTGTCCAATTCCCAGGGCACCTGAAGCCTAGCAGCACAGCCAAGGCAAGAAGGAGGGCGCAGAGAGACACTGAGTAGCCAACTGTGTACATCACCTTGAAGCTACCATAGATCTTTGCAAACCTCTCCTGGAAAGAGAAAAAGGAAAAAAAGAGGCTGGGTTACTCTTGAGGTCCCTTCTCATACACAAGTGGAGCCAAGGGCAAGGTGTACTCCCACAGACTCCCACCCCCACCATCTGGGCTCAAACCAGCCTTCCCAGTCACCTGGTCTGAGATGGTCTTGTTGTCCATCACACACTGATGGGCATCCCGCATTGACTTCCCTTCAGGGGTAGTTACCCATTGCCCATCTGGGCCACACTTCTTAAATACATAGCCATGCTTCACTGTAGGGGGGAAACAGAAGGATCAGCAGTATCCTACTTCAAAAAGCAACTCCATAATTGTGCTGCCCTTTGACCATTCCTTGTTGCTTCTCTGTGCCTCCCCACACACTACCAATCCTCTGCACCCTGTGACTCTTCTACATATCTCCCCCACCATAGTCCTCTTCAGTCTGACCCCTCTCTTTCTCCCTCCCTTCTTTTTGCCTCCTCAACAGTGCTCCATTTAAACTCTTGAAGCCTCATGCGGAGACACTCCTGGAATATTTCCTTTACTAAGAACAAGGTCCCACTCCCACCACCACCACCTTCACAGACCATTACCTTGGTCATACCAGGGCAGGAACCAGGGACAGGAAACATTGACAGTGGTGTTGGGTTGTGCATCAGGCCAACACGAGTATTTGTCAAAAGTTCGGTTGCAGACAAGTTCTGTTGAAGAGGAGAGGGGGCTTAGGGTGTGTATTTATGGTGGTGGAGAGAACAGAAGTGTGTGCTTGTTGGAGAGGTCAGACTGGGGCACTCCCCACTCTCTTTCCATAGGCAAGTGAGACCTTTTTGGCTTCAACAGGCCTTTGAGAGAGGAACACTTTTTTCTGAATATGCTCTCTTATCTGTATTTATTCCTTTTCTACTTTAATTGATGTGCTTTTGCCAGCTTTTATTCCTATTGACATTAAAAATATTTTAATCATTTGTAGAATATTATTTTTAGTTGTATCTGAACTTTTCTAAGCCCCCTTGAGTTCTGGACTGGAGAAAAGCACTAGAGAAAGCAACAGAAGAACAACAGCAAATGCAATTATTCTCACCATTTTTTCACCCTTTCCATAATTAATGTACTTGCCAACATTTAAATGACAGGTTTGAAATCAAAGGAACCTCCCAACAAAATAGATGCTTTGGGCACCTTTGTGAATCACATGCAAAAACACGAATGCAGAACTATGTAGTTGTGCAGATATTCCCTTATCTTACCTCAACTCATCCCCTACAGTCTACTGCCCTGAAGCTATAGTTGCCCCCCCCCCCCACCCACATATCAAGTGATTCCGTATCCACAGATTTAACCACCTACTGCTTGAAAATATTCTTCCTTTCAAAATAAAAAATAGGATTTATTATTGTTCTTTTGTTGCTTTCTCTAGTGCTTTTCTTCAGTCCAGAAATCAAGGAAGCTTAGAAAAGTTCAAAAAGATACAACTAAAGAATAATATTCTACAAATGATTTAACTATGCCACTATAAATAACAGGACTTGAGTATTCAATTATTTTGGTATTCGCAAAAGAGTCTGGAACCAAACCCCAGCGGATACCAAATGCCCACAGTATCACATACAGAAAATAAGTCACGTTTGGTCATATATGGATCTTTGTGGTTTCTTTTCTGGAGGTACTCAGTGTTTTAAGTGGCTCTGGCATACCATTTAGCCTCCACAATTCTTGTTCCACAATACATCCACCAGTCAGAGGAAGAGCATGTGGCCCAGACACATGGCTACTCGTTGCTCAGCAAGGAGACTGAACTAATATAAACAAATAGGGAAGAAAGTCAGCTGAGTGACCAGTCTTAACAAAATATCTCATTGCAGACATTTGGCTTCTGAGCTGGAACAGCAAATGGGTGCTCCTCCTCTGCCTCCAGTTAAAGCATCTGAGGCATATTTTCATGGTGTTGTGTTGTACCTGCCTTTTAACTACGAGCTGTGAGGAGAGATGGGTAACAAATATAATTTATTGTTGTAGTAGTTAATAATAATAATAATAATAATAATATTTCTTACCCACCTCTTCTCAAGACTAAGGTGAAGCTTAATATAATTAAAATATGCAGAACACAGAACAATTTGCTGCCCTCTTTGAACCAGTGGCTTAAGGTGGCTGCATCTTAATGGTAGGGCCGGACCCTCATAGCTTCGTCATCTAACCCCCAGCTTCCGAGGTGGGTGTAGGGCTTGTCTCACCAGTAGGTGGCGGCAGGAGGCTCATGTTGTGGTGACACTCTTCGCTATAAGCCTTCCAGCTCTCAAAGAGGTAGTCCATAATCTGGGCTGGGGCTCCCTGGGGAAAAAGAGAAAGTAGGGAAATTTTTATGGCCTGGTAGACATGTGAGTATGGACCCTAAAATGGGGTGGGGGGAGATAATGGGAGGCTCCAAAGACCTTACCTGGAGGCATAATGCCAGCACCAGCAGGATAGTGAGGTGGTCTGACTGGGACATCCCTCTGGAGGGCTAGGAAACCGCATTGAGAAGCTCCCGGAGCAGCTGACCGGCTACAGAATGTCCTGGTTTGGCAGGAACTCTGCAAAGTGTAAGGAAAGAGGGAAGAGTTTGAAGGCCACTTATTCTTGCAGTCTCCTCACTGCTCTCCTGCAGACACCAGGCTCTACTCCCCTGCCTCCAAGACTGATGACGCAGGTTGAGAAAGGGTACATTCAGATAGCGGGCCCAGGGCCAGGATATCTGGGAATGGGGAATAGCTGCAGCAGCAGCCTCAACCCATGGCAGGTGCTGGGAGCCTGTTTGACCCTGTTTCTGCTTTTGCCTGGAGGCTCTCTGACCCTCAAGGGAACTGGAGGAAGCTGATGGCACCCAGGCGAGGATGTCAGTCACTGCAACCAGAGCCTCTTTGGGGAGAAGCTATTTCAGGGCTGGATTTGGTTCCACACTGTGGGGCCAATGAGACATGACCTACTACAAAACAGTGCAGGGACTGAGCTAATTCACACGCCTCTCTCAGATCACCAGCTTGCCCCGATCCCTGATGTGCACTTACTTGCTAACTTGAATTTCCAGCATATGCTGGTAACGAGCTGGTTGCAACCAAATGCAACAATACATAAAGAAAAGACTCCAAGGCTGTCTTTGCTAAGCTTAACTGAGAAGTTGAACTGTCATGGGGAAGCAAGGGTGCTCTGGGGTCTAAGCTTTTTAAACAGAGGACCAGGTCACAGTCCCGCAAAATGTTGGAGGGCTGGATTATAATTTGAAAAAAAAAATGAATGAATTCCTATGCACACTGCACATATCTTATTTGTAGTGCAAAAAACACTTTAAAACAATACAATAATTAAAATGAAGAACAATTTTAACAAATATAAACTTATTTGTATTTTAGTGGGAAGTGTGGGGCTGCTTTTGGCTGATGAGATAGGATTGTTGTTGTTGTGTGCTTTCAAGTCATTTCAGACCCTGGGTGAGGGCCGGGTAAATGACGTTGTAGGGCTGCATTCGGCCCCCGGGTCTTAGTTTGAGGACCCCTGCTCTAGTCAGTCCATGTTGGTGGAGGAATTCTAGATATCATGAGTCCAAGTTCTGGGCTCATGATATCTATTGGCAGGTTAGGCTTGCCAGGTTGCCTAAGAAACAATACACTAGACGTGAAGTTGGTAAGGTACTCTGCCTGTGCATCTGAATATATGGATGCACATGGATCAGCCAGCACAGGAAGCAAACAGCGTTGGTAATGTGTTGGCAAAGGCTTTTATAGCGCACTGGGTTGCTGTGAGTTTTCCGGGCTGTATGTTCCAGAAGCATTCCCTCCTGATGTTTCTCCCACATCTCTGGCAGGTATCCTGAGAGATTACAAGGTCAACCTCTGAGGTTACCTGCCATAGCTGTGGGCGAAATGTCAGGAGAGAATGCGTCTGGAACATGGTCATACAGCCTGGAAAACTCACAGCAATCCAGTGTTGGTAATCATGGCTATTTTTGTGGAAGCTGGCAAACGATTTCAGTATTTTGCCTTCCTGCATTTTATTTTCATTTCTTACACCTTTTAGCCAAAAAAGATGTGCATTAGGTTCAAGTAAACAGGGCAAAGCCTTTTAACTTGGAGAGATTATTTATTTATTTATTTACGACATTTATATGCCGCCCTTCTCACCCCGAAGGGGACTCAGAGCGGCTTACAAGGTATATATACATACAATATATTATTAACATAGTACAATATCAGTTTTAAATATTGCTATATTGCACTATATCAATTATACCGTAATATTATTAGTAATATTACATGTAATATAAATATATAATTATAATATCATATTATTATTAGTAGTATTATATTGCATTACATTACAATATTATAAATATTACATGTATACACAATATATTATATATTATATTATAATATATTATTAGAATAGCACAGGAGACAAGGTAGAACTGTCCCCTGGCCCCCTTTTCTTCACTCCGGCCCAGAGCGGCAGTTGGTGCTGGGGAAAGGGGTCCCCAACGGATGGCAAATGCAGGAGACAAGATGGTGCTGTCCCCTGGCCTCCCCTCTCTTCGCTCCGGCCCAGAGTGGCAGTTGGTGCTGGGGGAAGGGACACTATGAACGATGAATATAGGAATGAACGATGAATATAGGAAATGGAATTATGGATGACGAATTGGATCACGATTTTAGTTACGAGACGTTGATGTGTTGTTATTGATGTGTCATTATTTTGTATATTATGCTGTTAATGGTTTTAAATATTGTATGTTGTTCGACTGACTTTTGCTCTTGTTGTGAACCGCGTTGAGTCGCCTACGGGCTGAGAAACTGCGGTATACAAGCAAAGTAAATAAATAAATAAATAAAATATCTGGAAGCACCTGGATGTAGAATAATGCTGGGAATGCATCTGCCACAGGAGGTGACAACAGAAGTAGTGTCACATGTGGGAAGGAGAAGTAATGGCACGCGCGGGAAGAAGAAAATCGACTTATTTGGCATGCCCAGAAAGGAGGGGCTGGAAGGAGATAGACGCATGCTGAGGACACATGTGCCTTGATACCCAATGTCCTCACATGTCTGTGGCTACTGACCTATGCATTCCATCACCCCAACATGACCTGCCCTGTATCCACCGAGTTCGCAGGGATTCTCCCAATTCAGTGTCCATTTCTAGCTCCTTGTCCCCCAGACCTCATCTAGAAAACCTCTTTCTTAGGAAAAGGGACAAAGAAGAATGCATCAACGCAGCCAGTGTTTTTCCCCTTGCTTACAGCTTCTGGCAGAGCCCAACAAAGCCCAACAACAAAGCGGTTAATCATTTACAACCTTCAGGGAGCTCCAGCCCTGGATGAGCTCAGGAATATAGTTGTGTCCTAACCCCACAGTGCCCAACCTCCAGCTGGCACTGTTCCTACCATCCACAACCCCATGTGTTCAGAGATTGGCTCCTTGGCCCAAGAGCGACCCTGTGTTCCTGTGGGCAGTTGGGCAAAGGCACCCCTGCATTTTTGCAACCCATCCAGGATAAACTTAGATGCACACAAGAGCTAATTCCTCCAATCCCCTTCTAATCTGGTTAAAGGGCTCCTGAATGGGATCGCAGTATTCCTGACAAACAAGCTATTCTTGCTGCCTGCCTCAAGAAACAACAAGACAAGCCTTTGGCACCGGATATTGCCGGAACTCGGCTGGGATTATGTGGGTGCTCTTCCAGCCGCCCCAGGAAGGGAAAAGTGCTTGGCCTGAAATGCCAGCACTTACCCGTTGTGCCCTAGAGCCAGAATCGACATCTTGGAATCAGCTGCTAAATAGATAATGCAAGATTTGTCGTAGATCTGTAAGTCTTTCTGTCTGCCAACTGCCTACCTTCAGTAATAGGGAAAGACTCCCAACTCCTCAATATGTTTCTAAATTGAAGATTGGTGTGGGTGGGAATGTATGCACCTGCGCAACCCCTCTGTGCAGCTTTTCCTTTGCCTGTTTCTCAAGCTATCTGAAATGGGGGCCCAGCAGCTTCTTCCTCTAATGTGCCAGGCACCGGGTGAGATTTGTGTTTACTGGCTGCAACAGTTAAGTTTCTTTCTTATAAATGTTTCATGAACTAGCAGCTACACTTCACAGACCAACATTGGTTCAATCCTTTTGGACTGAATTACTGTGTATGCGTTCATAGGTGGGAATAACTGGAGTTGTAGTTCAGTACATCTGGAGGGCACTAGGATGGGGAAGGCCGGCACAAAGGGAACATCTTCTCAAATTTGATTGTTGCACAGAGATCATATAATGGTCTCTGTGGAGAAGTAGAATATGAATACAGAGTTGACAAACAAAAATATGACTGCTGTTGCTGGAAATACCTAAAGGAATGACTAATGTTGGCAAGGCATTAAATCCAAAGGAGCATACGCTTTGAAAAACGAAAACAAGCCCCAGTGTTTAGATTAGAAGCGGGAATCATCCAACCCTCCAGATGTGGATGGATGTCAACTCCCAACACTCTTCACCACTGACTTGGATCAAGGATAATAGTACTTGTAGTCCAAAATATCCAGAAGGCTTCAAGATTCCCACCCTTGATTGAGAAGCATTCCTGATGGTTGCCTGCCTCCTAGTTCTGTTATATTTGATGACCACAGGCAACTTGTGGATCAAGGTGTGGAGAGCTGTGTGTGGTGTGTGGGGGTGGTGTGTGGTGTGTGGGGGCTGTGTGTGGGGGTGCCTCCCTCCCCTCATTTCAGAATAGGCCCCCGCTCATCATCTCAGCACCCTGAGGGCTTTAATAGAAACTCAGTATTTTGCTTTTTTTCTGTAGGATACTTACTGCCTCTCCAAAGAGGAAAAAGGAATGGTTATCTTATGCCTAGCTTCCTCTTTTTATAAGAGACTAGCTGTCCCCTGCCACGCATTGCTGTGGCCTAGTCTGGTGATCTGGAAAATAAGGTAACGAGAAAGTGTTGGTTTCTAATTTATGTAATTTCTTTATGCTTGCGGGTAAACAGTATTTCTTTCTGTTTCTTTGTCAGTGTTGATGTAGAGATTGTCTGGTTTGCCTATTCTGGAACATGCAACATATATTTGTCCTTTTTTAAGGGTCCCTTTCAAATCTATGACACTATATCTGCCATATACATATATGTGTGTGTGAATCATATAGATTTATCTATATTTATGGCTGGATAACTCTTTGTCTGGAGGGCTTTGATTATGTTTTTTTGCCCTGGTGAAGGGAGTTGGACTGGATGGCCTTAAGGCAGCATTTCTCAACCTGGGGGTTGGTTCCCTGGGGGGGTTGTGAGGGGGTGTCAGAAAGGTCAACAAAGACCACCAGAAATTTTCTGTTGGTCATGACCAAACTTCTGTGTGGGAAGTTTGGCCCAATTTTTTTCGTTGGTGGGGTTCAGAATGCTCTTTGATTGTAGGTGAACTATAAATCCCAGTAACTACAACTCCCAAATGTCAAGGTTTATTTCCTCCAAATTCCATCTGTGTTTATATGGAGTATTTGTGCCAAGTTTGGTCTAGATCCTTCACTGCTTGAGTCCACAGTGCTCTCTGGATGTAGGTGAACTACAACTCCAAAACTCAAGGTCAATGACCACCAAACCCTTCTAATGTTTTCTGTTGGTTATTCCATCATTGGTGGAGTTCAGAATGCTCTTTGATTGTAGGTTAACTATAAATCCCAGCAACTGTAACTCCTAAATGACAAAATCATTCTTTTAGTGATGGTCACTCTTTGGGTTAGTAGGTATCTTGTGGCCAAATTTGGTGGCAATTCGTCCAGCAGTTTTTGAGTTATGAAGTCACTCAAAATGAACAGAGCACACACACACACACACACACAAACATCCCCTCTCAAATGAAGAGAACAGGGACCAGCACCTGGTCTTGAAGGTTCTTCTGAGGACAATCTCCCCTTGGTTGTTCCCCATGAAGTTATTTTTAGCTCTGGGGGAAAAATCATGTTTCCTCAAAGCAGCCCCTAATTGCTACTGCAGTCTGAGAGCAGGGGAGCTCATTAATCAGGAGTGGAAGGGGGCCAAGACTGCCAGAAGCTGCACCCACTGCTGGGATGCTGAGCTCTCTCCATATTTAGATGGGTGCAGGCTGGCAGATGTATCTGCCTCCAGATGAACCTTGCCCTGGTAGCTGTGCTCGGAAGCTCTTGGAAGTCTGCATAGTTCTGGCAATCCAAGGTCTTATTGGCCCAGGTCCTTTGCCCAATGATCCCCACTGGCATCCTTCCCTGCTTCACAGCCCTCCCTGTGGGAGCCCCGGGGAGCCTGAATTTTGAGAAGGAAACTTACACATTGAAGTTGAGACAGCCAGCTTGTTGCCTACTACTCAATTTGAACATTACTGGGCTCAGATGACAGGAAAATACCATTTCACTGCATCTGGCAACTCTGGCTTGTGTGTGCCTTGCCACATCTCTATGCCCTTAACAACACAAAACCAGTGATTGGGGAAATGGTGCATGTGCACACATCAATTTCCGCAAATATGTATGTAGGGAATACTACAACATGTATGTAGAAAATACTATAACTCTCAGAAGCCCTGGCCAGTTTGCTCAGACTGCAGGAATGATTTTGCTGTATCTATACTGACTGAGGGTTTCTGAGGAATTTTATTTGGCAGGACCTCTGCTCAAGACCTTCCTGGCATCTGGAGTCAATACAGAAATCATTGGTGGAAGTGGGAGGCCTCCTCTTTGTAGCCACCCATCTCTCAAGTATTGAGAGAAGGCATTTTCCAAGTATGGCTGCCAATTATTTAGAGGCTTGTTGCATCAATCCAGTGAAGACCCTGAAACAATGCATTCCCACAGTCTATCCTTCCAATTGCCTGAACAAAACCTCTGCCCTAAATCACATCTCTGTATAAAATCAGCTAGGACTTGTCCTGAGATGTCCTCCCTCTCCTCTTGCCTGCCATCCCTTGGCCTAGCTGGACAGATTGCCCGTCTGACTCCAGCCCCACTGCTCAGAGGCTCAGTTTCCTGCCCCAGTCCAGCTCTGTTGGGTAGGAGTTTTCTGGGATCGAGCCAACTCTATAACCTCATCTACCCCTTTTCACTCCATGGAAGCTGCAGTGATTTCCACAGTGGCCAAATTAATGTACACTGGAAGCCCACAAGAAGGAAATAATAATAATAATAATAATAATCATCATCATCATCATCATCATCATCATCATCATCATCAGACAGTGTTTTGGGGTACAATACTCCTGACCTCACAATTGTGGTAAAAAACAAAATATGGATCGTTGATGTTGCCATCCCAGGCAACAGCAGGACTGAAGAGAAACAACTGGAAAAGCTGGCATGATACAAGGATTTAAAGATTGAACTGCAAAGACTCTGGCACAAGCCAGTCAAGGTGGTCCCAATGGTGATCGGCACATTCGAAAATATATCACACAGTCCTAAACACTTGGGAAGTGTTTGACTTGTGATTTTGTGATACGAAATCCAGCATATACATCTCACTTGCTGTGTCATACCGTGTTTTTGTGTCAGTAAAATAACAACTCAGGGCAGCTTATGTATGGGACAAACTGACCACAGACACAAATATGAAACAGTCCATCCAAGCAAAAACACAATTAAAATAAAAACATAGTTAAATACAACAATCCAGATAAAAGCACAATTCAATAAAACATAAGAGTATAGAACAACAGCATTAAAACTCAAACAAAACAATACTCAACAAAACCAACTGCCAGTGGTACAATGGGTGTGACCAGACTATAAAAGGGCCGGGCATGGGATAGAGCAAGCAGCAGGGCCGGGTATTGGATGAAGTGCAGAGAACAAAATATTATTAAGGAACCTAAGGACTGGACATTTATAACTAGGGAATGGGCATTCTCAAATGCAACCTGAAACATCCAGGTTTGAGCAGACCGTCCCAGCAAGTAGCCAGTGGCTCACACCATCCAACCCCCTCCCTGGTGATCCTTACTCATTTACTTCACTTATTGGATATATATCCCATCTTTCTTTGAACACTGGAAGAAGGTTTAGCTGCAATTTTCACAATACATGAGGGAGAAGAATGTTTCCCTAGCAGCAAAATATCCTTCCGCTTTCTGTTTTCCTGAAAAGCTTTTTATGGAGGCTTGATCTTGAAATAGCAGTTAAAACCCATTCGCTTTATAAAAGACCGCATTTTGAGGTCGAAAACTACAATAATTAATTGGATAGAGTTACTTTTTTCACATGTTGTGGTGTCCTGCGTTATGAACACCTGCAGTTCAAAATCTGCTTCCTGACTGGCAGCTACTGATAACCTCCCTGGATCTAGCTAAACTCCGCTTGAAATAGTGTTGGTCGACAGATGCCACTACATTTTGTAATAGTCAGTGCCACTGTAACTAATTCATTGCATACAGAAGTCTTCTCTGCAATCTGAATGGATCATTCAGTTTTCAGCTTCTCCCTACTTTCTCCACACCATGCAACAATCTTAAACCCTTGAGTTGTGCCCTCTGCCTCCCCTTTGATGACAAACAACTCATAAAGTCACCTTTCCTCATAGGAATCATGTTTTCCCACCTGTGCAAGATTCATTTTTGGGCTTCCCTCAATTCCCTCTTCCAGGCCCAAGAGAGCTACATTTCTCTGCTCAACACAGCAGTGACTCTCCAGAACATGTTCTCCCCTTCTGCTAGAGTGGCCTCTCTTCTCCGTGCTTGGCGAACATACTCCAATTACTGTGTAGGCTAATGACCTTGGACCCTGAAGACCCAGGCAGGAAAGCGCCTGCCTGGAGCCACATCATGGGGAATCCTTCCTGGGAACAGAGCAGGCTGGATTAGACAGAGACAGAGACAGAGAAGATACACACACAGTCCCCGTTCCCAGCACTCTGGCTTCAGGGGAACCACAGCATCCCTCTGGGTGAACAGTCCAGGACTGTATACAGGAAGTCCCCAGGTTACAAACAAGATAGGTTCTGTAGGTTTGTTCTAAAGTTGAATTTGTATCTAAGTTAGAACAGGCACAGTTTTTAAGTGGAACCCCCCCCCCCCCCAAAAAAAACAAACAAAAGCAAAACAAACTTTTAAAAAAGTTTTAGATAACATAATGAAGAGATAACACCCCTGTAACATTTGTTTTGATTTTCATGCCTTTATACAATGGATTCACTTGCAGATGTATGATTCAGATTGGGGTTTTTTTTGTGTTTAAATAATTTTTATTAAACGTTTTTTCAGACGCATTTAAAAAAAGGGTGGGAAGGCTGATGAGCAAGATTTGGGCACTGAGGGAAGCGACTTGAGAAACTGTAAGCTGCTTCTGGGTGTGAGAGAATTGGCCGTCTGCAGAGACGTTGCCCAGGGGATGCCCGGCTGTGTTACCATCCAGTGGGAGGCTTCTCTCATGTCCCTGCATGAGAAACTGGAGCTGACAGATGGAAGCTCATCCCATTTCGCGGATTCGAACCGTCGACCTTCAGGTCAGCAGTTCAGCTGGCACAAGGCTTTAACCCAATGTGCCACTGCGACTCCAGCTCCAGATTGGTGGAGAGCACTGAATAAAGGGAAAACATTTCATGTTAGCATAATTCACCACACTAGGTGCCTGTGAGGCAATCACTTAGAATGGAAAAGAAATCCACTGAAAATCATACATCAGCCTTGAAGTCTAGCAACTGTTTTTAATGAGATTCTCAGATTGTGGAATTTAAGAAGATAAGCACCTTCTTTCACCCTTTAATAAACAAAACTTTTCGAAACGCATATTAAAAGCACCCCTTTGAGCACTTTGTAATGTTTCACTGGCATTATATAGCTATCTTTGTTTCAGCAAATTACTCAATTATCTGAGGTTATATTTTTCCATACTCAATCTTATATCCCCTTAGGTCATTGTTTCTAAATTGAAGTGGTGGAATCATCCTTTTATTGTCAGCAGCTATTGAGACTGCAATGTGATCTGCAGAGGTGTACTGCAAGCTTTGTACTTTTGGAATAATCTCTGGTGCTGTCACCCAAATATTTTTAGTGGAAACACAGTTAACTGCCAGTATCCCAGATAGCACTAAATAATGTGTCTGGGTTCAACACATCCTCCAGCTCACCTGAAGGGCCAGCCACCAGATAAGATAAAGCAGGTCTGTTCAACTTCTGATCAGGGTGCAAGGAGGAATATATTTTTACCACCCTGCCACTAGCAAGAGAACCTGTGACAATGTCTTGTGACAAGTGTCTTGCTTACGATTGTTCCAGGTTGACTCGCTGGCAAGACGGGAGTTAAAATGTATTTCCCTTCAATTCAAGCCAAAAGACCTTCTTCATTCAATCCAGCTGCTGGCTTTTTATATGGATGATTGGCATTTACATAGGTTTTCAGTGAGACTACATATTCTTAATAAATACAGATAAGTTACAGATCTATAACTCTAAGTTACGAATCCATAATTGCAGTACCAACTACCAACCATTAACTTCAATCCTATTCTGTGTTGCTGCCAGTAAAACAGAACACCTGAATCAGTATTTCTCCTCCTATGGCGAAAGGTCTTAATCCAAATCAGCTTTGTTGTTGTTTATTCATTCAGTCACTTCCGACTTTTTGTGACTTCATGGACCAGCCCACACCAGAGCTCCCTGTTGTCTGTCACCACCCCCAGCTCCTTCAAGGTCAAGCCAGTCACTTAAAAGATACCATCCATACATCTTGCCCTTGTCCTTCCATTTTTCCCAAGCATAATTGTCTTCTCCAAGCTTTCCTGTCTTCTCATGATGTGGCCAAAGTATTTCATCTTTGCCTCTAATATCCTTCCCTCCAATGAGCAGTCAGGCTTTATTTCCTGAAGTATGAACTGGTTGGATCTTCTCGCTGTCCAAGGCACTCCCAGAATTTTCCTCCAACACCATAGTTCAAAAGCATCTATTTTCCTTCGCTCAGCCTTCCCTATGGTCCAGCTCTCACATCCGTATGTTACTACAGGGAATACTATTGCTTTAACTATGTAGATCTTGGTTGCCAGTGTGATGTCTCTAGTGCTTGAGAAATACAGCTAGTGCTTGAGAAATACAGGTGCACCCATGTTTGGAAAATATATCAAGAGAGTGAAAGCTCTATAATGTTTTGCCATTCTTGGTAGTTTTCTAAGTTTAAGTAAAGGTAAAGGTTTCCCCTTGACGTTAAGTCTAGTTGTGTCCGACTCTGTGGGGTGGTGCTCATCTCCATTTCTAAGCCAAAGAGCTGGTGTTGTCCGTAGACACCTCCAAGGCCATGGGGCCAGCAGAACTGCATGGAGCACTGTTACCTTCCCACTGAAGCAATGTCTATTGATCTATCACATTTGCAGGTTTTTGAACTGCTAGGTTGGCAGAAGCTGGGACTAACAGCGGGAGCTCACCCCACTCCCTAGATTTGAACCACCGATCTTTCAATCAGCAAGTTCAGCAGCTCAGCAGTTTTACTAACTGTTCCGCCAACCCATTTCTAAGATAAATGTCATTAAAAAGCCGAATGGTGAATTCAATAAGAAATCCTGGCCACTGTCCCACATGCTTTAGTCACATGGTCACAGGCTAGAGTGATGCTAAACTGTCTCCAAGTGTGGTGCCTCCCTCTTTGGATGTTTTCAAACAGAGATTGGATGATGCATCTATGGCAGGCATCTCACAACCTTTGAGGATGCTTGCCATAGATGCAGGTGAAACGTCAGGAGAGAATGCTTCTAGAACATGGCCATATAGCCCGAAAAACTTACAACAATCCAGAGACTGGATGGCTGTCTGTTGGTAGTAGATTGATTGTATATTTCTAAATGGAAGGGAGTTGAACTAGATGGCTCTTATAGTGCCTTGCAGCTTTGTACCACAAAGACAAGAAGCAGTAGCTAGTGCAAAATAATGACTCCAGGGAACTGCCTTCACGTTTCCATTTGTCTTCATCTGGCTCTAGGTTGATTTCCAGGTTCATTCAAAGTATGGTCAGTGCCTGCAAAACTCTTAATGGTTTGAGACCAGGGTATTTCAAGGATTGCCTCATTTTCCACTAATTTCACGTTACCAGGGGGCATGTCCAGTTCCATCCCTGCCTGTCAAACTGTGCCAGAGGCACAGCTTGGGGATTGGGGGTAGAAAGGGCCTTGTAGCTTGCCGTTCCCAGATTTTGGAAGTCCCTACCCAAAAAAGATCTATCCCAGATTCTTATCAGAACTGCTGTTTCAATGTTCTTTTGGGTCTCAACGTTCAGTTAAAACGATCAGACATTTGTGATAGGAGTGAAAATACCGATGTCACAGGAAGGATGATTTGCCAGTTACTGCCTCTTATGCAAACAAGCGGAGCCTCCAAAACTGGGAAAACATGTCACCGCCAGATTGAAAAGAGTCAGTAACAGTGGCAACAACAAATCAGTTAATGTTCCTTTGAAAGAGAATCACAAGATCAGTTGGGAAGCATGGAGAAGAAAGACCAGGAGGACACCAGTGCAAGTGGCAGAAGAGAGCCTGGAAAGTACATACCGTATATCTGGGGGGGAAAACCCAGAGGAATGATGTGCTTGTAGTTGGTCTGAATTTATTTTATTTTTAAGTTTAATGTACACAAAAAGGTTGGCCTTCTTAAAGGGTGTTAATTAGATCAGGCAGAAATTCACCTACAATTTCTCCATTAAATTGATTGATACATAAACACAGATTTCTGAAATTTCTGCCTTTGATTAAATGAATGCCCCCTGAAGAAGGTCAGTCTGTTTGCGTACAGGCCAAAATGCATTGGACTTTTGAAAGATTAAATTCAGGACATCTACAAGCACGTAGGGATCATTCTCCTTTTTTCTGCAGGCTTCCATATTAAGGAAGAAATGAATCCACTTTCAAGTTTAGTCTTAGTGAATGGCCTATTTCAGGGAAGAGGGTTCAGAAATTTGGGTAGCTTCTTCAATGTTTGCACCAAAACCCAGAGTGGATTCACTAGCCCATTGACCTGGAAGCTAGCAGCTGCCAGTGACCAGTACTGGACAGAATAACCGGCAACGGATACTTAAACACCTTCCTTAGCTGTTGCTGGGAATTTCTAGGACCCTCTGGAACGTGTACAGCCACAGGTCATGTTCGGATTTTCAATCTCATAGGGCTGCAGAACTAATATGTAGACCAATGTAAGTTGTGAGATCAAGAAACTCTGGTCCAGAATGCCTGCCAATCCTTCACTTTCCTTCTTGCCCCATTCCACCCTCTCACCTTGTGTGTTCTCTTTTCCTCCCAAGCTGCACGTGTCATCCTCCCTCCTCCTGGCATGGCACCTTCAGCCCCAGACAGAGCCACCTGCAGGCAGCATTGTGACCCACATGTCCAGCCCCCTTCAGAAGAAGAGCTCTGGGGTCTCTCAATTCAGCCTTGATGGGAGAAACAGGTACCTGGAATTATGTTACAGTATTTTTAGGCAGATGAATGAGGAGTGTAAGGATATATATGGGAGCCCCTGGTGGCACAGTGGGTTAAACCGTTGAGTTGCTAAACTTGTTGTCCGAAAGGTTGCAGGTTCGAATCCGGGGAGCGAAGTGAGCTTCTGCTGTCAGCCCCAGCTTCTGTCAACCTAGCAGTTTGAAAACATGCAAACCGCTCTTCAGCTGAGAAATGGAGATGACTACCAACCCCCAGAGTTGGACATGACTGGACTTAATGTCAGAGGAAAGCTTTTACCTTTATTTTAAAGATATATATACAGAGAAATACTGTATTCAGAAATCTAGGAATTTATTTAAGAGCTGGAAAGATGTCTAGCTATAAATTCTACCTCACTCATTTAGGTGCCACTGAGCCAATATTAGCAAAAACTTAAGTCTTTCAATCATGTTATTGGGTCAGAATGGAACCGTAATTGAGGTGAGGCCACCACTCAAGCTCGTGTTAGTTAATAAAACCACAGCATTTATATAGCTCCCTTCCCACAGACTGTTTCTTATGTTTTAAAAATAGCTTTCTTGGATTACTCTATGTAACAAAATTTGAAAAAAATTTCTGTTCCTAGTTTGAAAGTGTTATTTCTTGTTTAATTGTGTGATAATTATTTTGGAAGTAGTTTTTGTGGCTGCCACAAACTATATTGAATTGGTTGAAACTCTATGAGATATTCATTGAAAATCTATAGCAAAATGTACCTTCAGATGTCCCACAAAAACAGTTTATGCAGTTTAATAAACTGTTTTCATGTTTTTATGATAGAACCAATTAGGAAATTACATTTATAACCAAAGTTTGTGTAATGTTGTGTTATTGGGCTGCCATGTAAATCTTCGGGTTGTGATCTGGCAACCCTTTTCATAATCTCTAATGTGCCCCTCAAAATCACAATTAATGGTGGAAGAGCCCTCTCATGAGACATGCTGAGAAGAACAAGAGATGTGTAGGGGAGCTGAATCACAGCAGACACCACTCTACACATCACTATAGGATGCTTATAATTCCCTAAAAAGAAGCAGTGTTTCAGGGCAGGTCTGTTGTTCAAACAGATAGAAGCTGTAATGCCCACCAATGTGGCTGGAACATAGTGAGATGTGTACACTCAAACAAATGCTCAGCTGTGTGACAGTCAATTGCAACTCTACTTGTAGCTAAGAGTAGTGCTGAAGCCCTACACTTGGTAACATCAGGAACCTTCCATCTGGAAGGACCTACAATCTGCTTAAGAACTCCTTGTTGTAAGCTGATCGGGGATGGAGGGTTGATTATGATGCTGAAATACAAACACAATTGTTATTTAATACCCATAAGGAAAAATAGCCTTGGATGTTTGTGTCTCTTGTTATACATATTAGAAATATGCTCCAACATGAGAGCCACCAACTCTAAGGAAATCTTAGCATTCATGTACGTAGGGTCATAATTACTCCTGAACCCTTAAAACAAAGGAGTCCTGTGCATACTACTGGGCCTCAAGTTCAATCTGATCAGAGAGAATATTGCTTAATAAACCCCAACATGATGACGCATTAGATCTGAACTGTGAAAACAGAACCTGCCTGTTAATCCTCCAAGAGATAAAATTTCTATGTCTCGTAGCACAAACTCATTCATTCGGCCTTCCTGGTTCCTTCATTTTAGAGTTAAGAGGGAAATGGCCCCAAAATACAGCATAATCTTAATGTGAGGAAAGAAATGTTATAGGCAGCTCAGATTTGAGACAACTGACAATGCATGCCAAATTCTCAAATGAAGAGTGTCTTGGTGAACGGTTTTGGTGTTTTGGGCATTGATGAAATCATCCTGAAATCATTTGTTCATGTGAGCCAAGCCATTGCTGGGTCATAGAATCATAGAGTTGGAAGAGACCTCATGAGCCATCCAGTCCAACCCCTTGCCAAGAAGCAGGAAAATCGCATTCAAAGCACCCCCAACAGATGGCCATCCAGCCTCTGTTTAAAAGCCTCCAAAGAAGGAGCCTCCACCACACTCTGGGGCAGAGAGTCCCACTGCTGAACAGCTCTCACAGTGAGGAAGTTTTTCCTCATGTTCAGGTGGAATCTCCTTACTTGTAGCTTGAATCCATTGTTCTGCATCCTAATCTCCAGGTCAAAAGAAAACAAGCTTGCTCCCTCCTCCCTATGACTTCCTCTCACATATTTATACATTGCTATCATGTCTCCTCTCAGGCTTCTCTTCTTCAGGCTAAACATGCCCAGCTCTTTAAGCTGCTCCTCATAGGGCTTGTTCTCCAGACCCTTGATCATTTTAGTCGCCCTCCTCTGGACACATTCCAGCTTGTCAATATCTACTAGCTGGGTCTCATAAAAGCTGTTTCCTGATTCACATTTTTAGGGATGCTTACCAAAGCAACAAATACATTCTTATTTTTTCACCCCATGTATACAATGCTCACTATAGGAGCACAACACAACCCATGGTTTCACCTACGCACATCCAATAAAATATTTTCTCTACAGGAATTTCTTGGTTCTCCACACAATTCTATCAATAGCTCTCTAGGACTTTTCTAGGCCCTCCAGTGTGACACTGTTATAAGTTCCTGCTAAAGTCACTCATTTCAAAACAGTTCACATTATCCCCTTCTTGCATGGGAGATTCGTGAGTGTATTCCTGGTAATACTACAATCCCAATCATCCCTCATCATTGACTGTATCAACACTAAGGCTGAAGGGTGCTGCAGTCCAACAACATTTGGAGGGTGGCATGTCCTCCAGCTCCGATATAAACTCTGATATAAGTGTAAGAAATCTGCTAAATGAGCAGGTGGGGTTCAGCATTGTTATTGCAGAATTACTTCCTGTGACAGTTAATAGTTCTGCCGACAAATACTAAGGTTGTCCATGTTCTAGGCAACCTACTAACTACTGCGGCTGATATGAGCCTCCCATTATCACATTGTGTATTAACTATTCCAAGAAATCTGCCCACTCCCATCACTAGCTGGCACCATTCACAATTCAAAAGGACCTCAAGGTTCAGGAATGGATTCCCACTTAATGGAAAGACTGTGCTAGGATTTCTCTACCACTAGGAAGCCTTGGCATTTAGGCTGATTTGCTAGCAGGAAAATATGCAAAGAAAAATAAAGGAAAATCTCATACAACCTGGTCACAAGGATATGCCCCTGTTTGTTTTGATTCAGATGCTAGTGAGATCAGTAGCTTTTTGCAGCGAGATTGGCTATCCTCCTCCCTTCAGTTTTGTGAAAATCCAGAAAACAAAGCCAGCCTGGCTTAATGATTTTGAGACACTCAAGTAGAAGTCCATTTAACAGCAACATTTCTTATCCTAGCGCTAGTCCAAGCTTTAAGATATTACATGTGTAGAATTGAGAAGGCACAGGGTTCATGAGCCAAACATACCAACATCACAGACATTCAGTTGAAAATGTGGCACAGGAAATTATCAAAACCAATGGCTACGATGGTGAGGGAGTTCTGAGAATTGTCATCCAAGAACATAAGCATTCAAAACTTATCCATCTCATCCCACACTCTTATCTCCAAGAAGCCAACCAAGTAACTCTAAAAACTTACAAATAGAGCCTGATGAAAATGGCCTTCTGCTTATATTAATGGCCATGGATACAACCATTGTCCATGTATTAGTGTTGTGTGTGTGTTTTTTTTAACATTCCATAACATTAAATGATGGAAGCTCCCCTGTGAGTCTTCCTCTTCCAATTTTCTTGTATAATTGAATGATGCAACACCTGTGCGATGTATACTCTGGGGTTTCCTTGTTCCTACTCCGTTGTATTTACTGATGTCTTTAGGCATAACGAAACCTGGAGTGTGGTGAAGTTAAGCTATAATTCAGCGGTTCACAACTTGTGGGTCCCAGATGTTTTGGTCTTCAACTCCCAGAAATCCTAAGACCTGGTAAACTGGCTAGGATTTCTGGAGTTGTAGCCCAAAACACCTGGGGATCCACAGGCTGAGAACTACTGAGCTAGAGCTTTTTTCATTGCTAGGCATTACTAAAGGGAGTATGGAGAATGAGACCCGGGGCTTCAGTGGCGATTCTCCACATCCTCTATCTCCCCTACTAACAGAGAACAAAGAATGAATGTTGCCACTGAGAAACATGAAGGAAAAGAATTATACAATCACAGAGTTGGAAGACACCCCAAGGAAATATCAGCATCCTTTGGAAAACCCTGCAGCTTGCGGAATGAAAAGAAATCTTTAAAACTAAAAACCAATCCAAATAAATAAATACATGCCCCCACACACAACACATAGAAGAGCTCAATGTCAACTGATCATGGTTAGCAATGTCACAAATGTCAAGTGACTGTCAGAAAAGAAAACTGGAGCTTTGAGTTTGAATTTGATTCTGTCTTTTCCAAGGCTTGTTCTACATGCGTCATTGTTCTCACTTTAATAATACTTTTTATTTGGGATTGATCTTAAATTGAGAAAAGGATTTGCTTCTCTTGAGAGATCCCTTTGAAAAATTAATGTTAATCTGGTCATTAATCTTAATAGCTCATGAGAAGCTGATGTCACTTACAAGCATCTTTAAAACCAACAAGTGCACACTGTTAAGAACTCTCCAGTTAACACCAAGCGTGACTTTTTAAAATTTGTCAATTGAGTTCTGTAGTATTTGTCACTTTTTGTTACCTCTGTTACCTTTGGATGCTAGACAAGCATGGTACATGTGGTTTCCTACATGTTGTTTGGTGAAATCTATGCTTAACTTTGCACCATACTGATGTGCTGGGCTACAACACCCATCATCTGTGATGACCAAGGATGATGACTTTTTTTTTTAGTTTTATTACTGGGACAGCACCAAGTTGGGAGAAGTTGTTGTAATCACAGAGAAAATGATGCTTAGGCATAAGTTGTTTCATCTCTCATTCAGAACATTATCACATTGACTTTACAAGATATCATTATACCTAGTTTATGGCACAAGTACAGTGTGATTCAGTGGTGTTTATTCAAGTGCTAGTAGCTGGAAGGATTGCACAATTGGTCTGTCATTGAAGAAAAGAGAAACCTATTACAAAGAATCCAATACATCCGCCTTGCTAGCCTGGTATTGAGGCAGAATATGGGATTGTTGGGGTGGGACTTCCCCTTCAGCCCTTTTGCTTAAGAAAAAAAAGAGACAAAAAACAAAAGCAAGAGCCTTGGTAAGCAAAAATTAATTGTAATTGGGCCCAAGAAAATTGCTGGCTTTAGTCTATAAAGCCCTAAACGGTTCCGGCCCAGCTTACCTGTCCAAACGTATCTCTCCTTATGAACTATCTAGGAATTTAAGATTGTCTGGAGAGGCCATGCTCTCGATCCTGCCTTCCTTGCAGGCATGTTTGGTGGGGACGAGAGACAGGGCCTTCTCAGTGGCGGCCCTTTGTCTGTGGAACTCCCTCCCTAGGAATATTAGATCAGCCCCCTCCCTCCTTACTTTCGGAAAAGAGTAAAAACCTGGCTCTTTGAGCAAGCCTTTGGCAATACAGCGTAACAGATAAATGCAGTATGATGAAATAATGAACACGAAACTGGTTAGGCAATGCAAATGGATAAGGAGTTGAACTGGAAGACATTGGTGATTATAGTTTTAATGGTTTTATATGGATTTTTATTATGTTATATTAAATGTTTTTAATTGATATGTACATATATATGTTGTGGCATCAAATTGTACCAATCTCTACGCCGCCTTAAGTCACCTTCGGGCTGAGAAAGGCAGGATAAAAATGCTGCAAATAAATAAATAAATGGAAAGTGTTTGAGCCATATCAAGATGGGTAGAGTGCACCATCATGCACCATGGGAATGTGACATGGGATGTTCTCTTTTCCAGAATGTTATCCCACCAAACAAGCACCAGGGCAGACAACCACACACACACCTCACACACTTGCACACTCACCCCCATCCCGCTCGACCTGGATTGCTCAAGAGAAAAATTGTAGGGAAAGAAGGGGGAAAACTGTTCTCTTGTTGAGACACAAAGGGATTAGCCCCTAGTGCATTAATGGCACACACTCCATGGCTCGCTTGGCACGAACCTTGGAGCTACAATCCAACACAGCAGGGGCTTCAGCGCTTGGCAGGGGAGGGGAATGTCTGAGGCAGGAACTGACATGATGCCAACCCAAGGCTTGCTTTGCCAGCAACAACCCTGTGCCCCACTTGGGATCAAATGACTTTGGCCAGCCTGGGGGCAGATTCATCATTAGATCCATCACCTACATGTACTTTTGCCAGGTGTACCCAGACATCCATGCCTGCCCTCCTTCCACTCCTGCTCTCGCAGTGCTGCGGCTGACTCACATTTCTGATCTTCATGACCCTCTAATGCCCTGGCTGTCAGTTTTGTTGTGGAAAAGGAACAGACGAAATCACAGTGGTAATAGGAAGTATCTGATTAGCTGGGACACTTCTCTGATGTCGCAAATAGTGAAGTAATCCGATTTGTCCAGCACTTTTCTTGTATTTAGTGTCGAACTGTTGTACACGCTCAGAGGTACAGACGCAAGAGTGATTAGAGAGAGAAAGGAAAGGAAGGCAATAGAAGATTTTAGAAAGATTATCACCACATTCTACAATGGTGTTTGTTGTTGTGTACCTTCAAGACATTTTCAATTTATGCTGACCCCAAAATGAACCTGTCATTGGATTTCCTGGGGCTGAGAGTGTATGACTCTTCCAAGATCCATGGCCAAACAGGGAATTGAACCCTGGTCTCTAGAGTCACTCTCCAATTCTCAAAACCACTATAACATGCTGGCTCTCAAAATGATATTTCCAAGGTCTAAATTAGTTCTTTGGGATTGGTTGAGTTCTTTTTAAATAGCTTCCCCCCATGAGGTTACCACAGCATCTGCTATGTTGACAGGTAATGGGTGGGGAGGGGAGAGCATAGAAAAGACTACTTCAGAATGACTGATGAGCTACCTTTCCATAATGTAAAAGACTGCCAAAAGCTCCTGGTCTTGGGAAATAAACAGAAGAGGGGAACTTTAAAAAAGGGCTCCATTAGACCAGACCACCAGTCTATATAGTCAAGCATTTTCTTCATAGTGTGGCCCATAGGAAGCCCACAAAGGACATAATATCACCCTCCTACAAGTTCCCAGCAACTGGTACAAGGCATCTTTCTGCCTTCATGGATGTGTCTAAAACAAGTTGTCAGCCATTATTACATACTATGGCAGAAAATTAAATAATTTAATTATGTGTAGGACTTTCATTTGACTAATTTATTTCACGTTTTGTTGCAATAAACGAATGGCGTGTGGCAAGAACATTACCTTGATTTCACTGGACAAAATGCAATTTATAAAGATACGCTGAGATCCTACAACGCATTTTAAAGTACTGTATGAGCCCCTGGTGGCACAGTGGGTTAAACCGCTGAGCTGCTGAACTTGCTGACTGAAAAGTTAGTGGTTTAAATCTGGGGTGCGAGGTGAGCTCTTGCTGTTAGCCCCAGCTTCTGCCAACCTAGCAGTTCGAAAACATGCAAATGTGAGTAAATCAATAGGGACCGCTTCGGTGGGAAGGTAACAGCGCTCCATGCAGTCATGCTGGCCACATGACTTTGGAGGTGTCTACGGACAATGCCGGCTTTTGGCTTAGAAATTGAGATGAGCACCACTCCCCAGAGTTGGACACGACTAGACTTAATGTCAAAGGGAAAACCTTAACCTTATGTAAATGCAACTATGAATAGGCTCATCAGAGCAAAAATCGAAGAAGGTTTCTATGCCTTTCATTGTTATTTAGAAGATGAAATTTCAACAAATTTGTTGCTTGGTTGTGTGACAAGTAACACCCATCCGACGTTCTCTCTTCTACACAATGATTAAAGGTGTCAATTTTCACTGCGACAAATCCTAGAAATGATCTAAAGAACAGAGCTCTGTGCAATGGAGGGCAGTGGCACGGTCAAGTGGGGCACTTCCGAATGATTCAGCTAATCCCTTCCTGCTCCTGAGCCGTGGTGCCACAGGGAGGAAAACCATGGCTTTGGAGTGGGAGTGAGTGGGCTGGCTGCATCATCCTGAGGTGCCCCACTCCACCACACCACAGGACTTTGTCTCATGCAGAAAGGCACCTGGAATTTATGGTGGGACAGAGGAGGCATTTATGATCATGTCAGTAGCACCACACTTGTAACCATGTGGCATAAATGAATATAGAGCAATTGAAATTCATAACTTAAGTTACAAATCCATAGCTGCAATGCAAGATGCCAAGCACTAGTATTCAACAAATAGACAATCTCTCTCCTCCAGGAGATCAGATGAGAAGGGGATTCTTTTGTTATTATACTTGTTGTTGTTCATTCGTTCAGTCGTCTCCGACTCTTCGTGACCTCATGGACCAGCCTACGCCAGAGCTCCCTGTCGGCCGTTACCACCCCCAGCTCCCTCAAGGTCAGTCCAGTCACTTCAAGGATGCCATCCATCCATCTTGCCCTTGGTCGGCCCCTCTTCCTTTTGCCTTCCACTTTCCCCAGCATAATTGTCTTCTCTAGGCTTTCCTGTCTCCTCATGATGTGGCCAAAGTACTTCAACTTTGTCTCTAGTATCTTTCCCTCCAGTGAGCAGTCGGGCTTTATTTCCTGGAGGATGGACTGGTTGGATCTTCTCGCAGTCCAAGGCACTCTCAGCACTTTCCTCCAACACCACAGCTCAAAAGCATCGATCTTCCTTCGCTCAGCCTTCCCTAAGGTCCAGCTCTCACATCCGTAGGTTACTACAGGGAATACCATGGCTTTGACTAGGCGGATCTTTGTTGCCAGTCTGATGTCTCTACTCTTCACTATTTTATCGAGACTGGACATTGCTCTCCTCCCAAGAAGTAAGCGTCTTCTGATTTCCTGGCTACAGTCTGCATCTGCAGTAATCTTTGCACCTAGAAATACAAAGTCTGTCACGGCCTCCACGGTTTCTCCCTCTATTTTCCAGTTGTCAATCATTCTTGTTGCCATAATCTTGGTTTTTTTGACGTTTAGTTGCAACCCGGCTTTTGCGCTTTCTTCTTTCACCTTGATTAGAAGGCTCCTCAGCTCCTCCTCGCTTTCGGCCATCAGAGTGGTGTCATCTGCATATCTGAGGTTGTTAATGTTTCTTCCAGCAATTTTCACCCCAGCTTTGCATTCATCCAGCCCCGCACATCGCGTGATGTGTTCTGCATACAAGTTAAAAAGGTTGGGTGAGAGTATGCAGCCTTGCCGTACGCCTTTCCCAATCTTGAACCAGTCTGTTGTTCCGTGGTCAGTTCTGACTGTTGCTACTTGGTCCTTGTACAGATTCCTCAGGAGAGAGACAAGGTGGCTTGGGATGCCCATCCCACCAAGAACTTGCCACAATTTATTATGATCCACACAGTCAAAGGCTTTAGAATAGTCAATGAAGCAGAAGTAGATGTTTTTCTGAAACTCCCTGCCTTTCTCCATTATCCAGCGGATATTGGCAATCTGGTCTCTGGTTCCTCTGCCTTTTCTAAACCCAGCTTGAACATCTGGCAACTCTCGCTCCATGTATTGTTGGAGTCTTCCTTGCAGGATCTTGAGCATTACCTTACTGGCATGAGAAATAAGGGCCACTGTACGGAAGTTTGAGCAGTCTTTCGCATTTCCCTTTTTTGGTATGGGGATATAAGTTGATTTTTTCCAGTCTGATGGCCATTCTTGTGTTTTCCATATTTGCTGGCAAATGGCATGCATCACCTTGACAGCATCATCTTTTAAGATTTTAAACAGTTCAGCTGGGATCCCATCATCTCCTGCTGCCTTGTTGTTAGCAATGCTTCTTAAGGCCCATTCAACCTCACTCCTCAGGATGTCTGGTTCTATTTCATTCACCACACCGTCAAAGCTATCCTCGATATTGTTATCCTTCCTATACAGATCTTCTGTATAGTCTCACCACCTTCTCTTGATCTCTTCAGCTTCTGTTAGGTCCCTGCCATCTTTGTTTCTTGTCATACCAATTTTTGCCTGAAATTTACCTCCAATGTTTCTAATTTTCTGGAAGAGGTCTCTTGTCCTTCCTATTCTGTTGTCTTCTTCCACTTCCATGCATTGCTTATTTAAAAATAGTTCCTTATCTCTTCTGGCTAACCTCTGGAATTGCGCATTTAACTGGGCATATCTCCCCTTATCCCTGTTTCCTTTTGCTTTCCTCCTTTCTTGGGCTACTTCCAGTGTCTCAGCAGACAACCATTTTGCCTTCTTGGTTTTCTTTTTCTTTGGAACGTACTTTGTTGCCGCCTCCTGAACAATGTCGCGGACTTCTGTCCATAGTTCTTCTGGGACTCTGTTTACTAAATCTAGTCCTTCAAATCTGTTCTTCACTTCCACTGTATATTCGCTAGGAATGTTAGTGAGATCATATCTAACTGGTCTGTGTATTTTCCCTGATCTCTTTAGTTTTATTCTAAATTGGGCAATAAGAAGTTCGTGATCTGAGCTACAGTCAGCCCCTGGTCTTGTTTTCACCGACTGGATGGATGTCCGCCACCTTTGGCTGCAAAGGATGTAGTCAATCTGATTTCGGTGTTGACCATCTGGTGAGGTCCATGTATAAAGCCGTCTTTTAGGTTGTTGGAAGAGAGTATTTGTTATACACAGCGAGTTTTCCTGGCAGAATTCTATCAGCCTGCGTCCCGCTTCATTTTGTTCTCCCAGACCATGCTTGCCTGTGATCCCAGTTGTCATTTGACTTCCCACCTTGGCATTCCAGTCTCCTGTAATGAAAATAATGTCTCTTTTTGGTGTATTATCCAGTAGGTCCTGCAGATCCTCATAGAACTGATCTACTTCTGCTTCTTCAGCAGCTGTGGTTGGGGCGTATATTTGGATCACTGTGATGTTGAAAGGCTTTCCTTGCACTCGAATTGAGATCATTCTGTCATTTTTTGGGTTGTATCCAAGCACCGCTTTAGCGAATTTCTTATTAATTATGAAGGCTACTCCATTTCTTCGATGTTCCTCTTGTCCGCAGTAGTAGATCTGGTGGTCATCTGATGTGAAGTGGCCCATTCCAGTCCATTTCAGTTCGCTGACCCCCAAAATATCTATCTTTAGTCTTGACATCTCTCCAATAACAACATCCAATTTGCCCTGGCTCATAGATCTTACATTCCAGGTTCCTATGGTGTGTTGATCTTTAGAGCATCGGATTCGTCGTTCACCTCCAGTACCGTCGGCCGCTAGCCTTCCTTTCGGCTTTGAGCTAGCTGCGTCATCACATCTGGGGCTAGTTGAACTTATCCTCTGCTCCTCCCCAGTAGCACTTTGGCCATCTTCCGACCTGGGAGTCCCATCTTCCAATGGCATACCGACATATCTCTGGTTGTACTGGTCCATTTAGTTTTCTTGGCAAGGATACTGGAGTGGTTTGCCATTGCCTTCCCCAGGGATCACGCTTGGTCTGACCTCTCTGCCACAACCGTCCCATCTTGGGTGGCCCTTCACGGTTTCGCTCATGACATCATTGAGGTGCTCAAGCTCCAGCGCCCCGACAAGGCGGTGATCCTTTGCTGGAGGTTATTATACTGGTGACTATATAAACCAGACTGTTTCAGCCTGGCTATTTAATCTCATCCTGATTCCTCTTTGCACTGAAAGATACAAAGGAATCCTGTAGGTTCTTTGAGACAAGCAAAGAAAAAAAAAAGAAAAAAAAAACCTTTTATGTTACATTTCTGTGGATTCCAGTTCACATAGTCCGTGAAAGGTTACGTAAGATTTTTTTCTGTATAAGTCTAAAAGGTGCCATAGGATTCCTTTATATTTTTTTTCATGCTGAAACAGAGTAGCGTGGCTTTATTTTTGAATTCTCTTTACATTGCTAAACTCTCTTTGCTAATAATCAATACCCCATTGGCATAGGAGGAAACACGGTGCTCTTTTGCCAAGGGGCAAGGCAAATGGAAGGTGGGACTAAAGCTGCTCTTGCATAACCAGGAAAGTGTCTCTGAACTACACATTTGGCACAGCAGGCTTAAGGGAATCTGCTGCCTGAGACAAAAGACACCCCTATTCCACTATTCGAGGTAACCAGATCAGTAGGACAATGGGACAGCTTGGGTAGCTCTCTTCTCTAAGAGAGGAAATGATGGGAAGGAGGAACAGCTTTGGGGAAGACGGAGACAGGTTGCCCCTGCTACTCCCTGGCATCTACTGCTTGAAGCAGTTGCCTTACACTGCCGCATGATAGGTCTAGCCCTGCTAGCAGCAAGCCTCATTTCTAAGCGAATGAACAAACAACAAACTTTGACCCTGCAAGACTTGGAAAACTAATCAGAGATGGCCAGGACATAAGAAAGCAGCAAGGATCCTGGCCCCGGCCACATCAGCCACTCAGCTTTGGCCTCTTATACAACCCCCCTATGGGGTCAGAGCAGCAGCCAACATGGCAGCAGTTGTTATTGTGAAGTGCAGAATAACAGGAGGTCTCTGCATGAGTAAGGCCTGTTCAAACAGAACCCTTTGCAACTCTGCTATTGACATAGCCCAGCTTGGAAGTCCAGCACAAAGGGCACGGCAGAGAGGCTGGGATGGACCCAGAGAACCCTGATCAAGGCCTCCCTTCCCGAGGGAACCAAGGAGCAATGGGGCAATGGTGTTCGGCACTCACTCACACGCTCTCTCACACACACGATCTCACTCTTCAAAATCCTTGGAAGAAGAAAAGGGCAACAAGAAATTTCTAGCACTATGATAAATCTCTGTATCTGAGGATGATATATTTTAAGACATGCACACACCCACACATGGATACCTGAAACAATTCATAATAGCATCCCCGCCCCTTTTAAAAAACTTTTCCTGAGCTGGGATTATACCATAGAATTGCATTGGAGGACCCAAAGAGATCACTTTCTTAGTGTTGCCCAGATAGCTTCACACAGGACAGGGGCAGCCTGGATCTCAAAGGAAGTTACTTTTCTGGTGCTAACAGAGTTGGAATTCCATTGTTTTACAGTGGAAACTCAACTTAAAAGTGTTCCAAAGTGTTTTGAGTTAAAGCTGTTGCTCAGCCCTGATTTTGCTTGGACATACAAGCAACATTTTGAGTTAAGAGCTTCTGCTAGGGGAAGTACTACTACAAGAGTACAGGGCTTTAGATTTTGCCTTGCTGTGACACTAGCCAACACAGTGCCTGATCCGCTCTTAAAAGAGGGAGAGGTCTCTGCCTGCAATGAGATCTCCCCAGATCATCTTAACTGACAATAACATTTGAGACAAAATGTATGGATTTTGGATTATTACTTTTTTTTGTATTTGGCTGTAGGGGAAACACAGCTATACCTAGGTATGCTTCCTGTGGAAAGTAAGATGCCGAAGAACCTGAGAACAAGGCAAAGATGGAATCTGAGCTCTAAAATAGAATTCCATTTTTGAATCCACTGTTTTCTACTTAGACAGACATTTTGCAGGGGGCAAACTGAAAAGGCTCAAAGATCAGTGGGAAAAAAACCAAATAGTGGAGCTTCCGAATCTCAGATGTCTAGTCATATATTTTGTTCTACAAAATACATAAAAAAACCATTTTATAGAAGGCAAACTGGTAATGTGCAGAGAAACAGGGAAACCTTATAGTACACGAGGCTCAGTTGCAATTTTTAAAAAAGAAAATATAGTTTAATTTTTAAAAAATAATATAATACTTTATTTCTAGCCCACCCTCTCTCCTCAAAAGGGACTCAGGGCAGTTTACATACATATAAAATGGCAAAAATTCAATGCCATAACTTATAATCACACGACATCAGAAATGGAAAATGGACAGTAATAAACTAATTACCAGAAAAGAATTAAGGTTAAAGGGAGGGAAAGTGTACACAAACATATTAGGGACCCAGATATTATAGGTATGGTATATAATTTGGGGGAGCCAAGTTCAAATCCATGTTTATCAAAGAATTGTAACATTTAGGGTGAATTTACACCGCAGAATGAATGCATTTTAACACTACTTTAACTGCTATGGCTTGATGCTAATGGGAGTTGTGGTTTTATAAGGTCTTTAGCCTTTTCTGCCAGAGAATGCTGGTGCCTCACAAATCTACAAGTGCCCAAATTCCATAGCACTGAACCATGCCAGTTAAAGTGGTATCACATTGCATTAATTCTACAATGTAGATGAACCGTTAGAGAAATCAACCTACTTCCTTAAAGAGTAGGAGTGGGAGGGTGGCCCAGTTGCTGGGCAGGGGAGGGGCCACACTGGAAGATGTTAACCTCGTACTTTGACCCCTACAAGCAAGCTGTTGCCCACTGTCCAACTGATGACCTGTCAATTAGATGGCAGAGAAAAGTGAGCAGGACACCCTAGGGCTTATAGGTTACGTAGGGAACAGCTAAAGGATGTAGTTTGCTCATATGCATTATGAATAAACACACAGAGTACTGATCTACTTCACTTCTATTGAACCAGGGAGCCTTAGTACCTTCTAGGACCATTTCTAGGAATTGTTATTTCTTGGTTGTACAGATACAAGGGGTATGGGGTGTTATAGATCTCTCATTTCTGAGGGGAGGAAAATGCCCTCACTTTACAGGAAAAACACATTTTATGTGATTTTAATTCTATAGATAGCTGAATATTAATCTCCACTTTTTGTAAGTTTTTAGCAATGCAGTTGTATTTCCTTCTATCCTATGAGCTGCCTTGAGTCATACTCTTGGGGCAAAAGTGGGAATCTGACCTTGGAAACACTATCTTGTCTGTGGTCCATTGTTTGCTAGCCCTTGATTCTTTAGGCCCAAACAGTTATCTGTGGGTACTGTTACATGTCTTGTAACGGTTCTCATAGAAATTAATGGAAGGAGTGCTCTCATAGAAATTAATGGGAAGAGCGGTGAAACACAGTGCTGCTCCTTCTATCCAACTTCTATCCACAGGTCTATCTCCCCTACCAACTCATCCATACCCAGAGATGTACAACTGTCTCTAGAGTTTATCTAGAGACAGCACCACAATCACAGTTTGGACAAAACAAGATCTAGGGAGCTACAAACCTCTGCTCACTTAACTGAGGGTAAACACTAAAGACAGGATAATTAACAGTCATATGAGCAATTGAAATCCCTAATTATTTTGAAGCCAGAGTTTGTTTTTGTCAGGCTCTGGATTCTGTGGCAGAAACTGGGTGCTGGATCCTAGAAGATGAGCAATAGTTCATACCATTTTGCACACATGCTCTGATGTGGTCTGAGACCCCTCCTACACTGCCATATAAAATCCAAATTATCTGCTTTGAACTGGATTATAGGGCAGTGTACACTCATATAATCCAGTTCAAAGAAGATAATGTGGATTATCTGATTTGAAAATTGGGATTATATGGCAATGTAGAAGGAGCCTGAGTGAAACCTCCTGTGAGCATGCAGTGAGGCTGTGACTTGTTTCTCTCTGCTTTCCATGTTAGAATTTTATCCAGGCAGGCTGAGAGGTTTTATCGCACTACTGCAAATCAGTGATCAAATATGTATGACAGTGTGATAAAATATTAGAAAACACTGACATAAAACCACGAGTTGTATTTGGACATTTAGAGGAATAACGACACATCCATTTGACTGTGCCATTTTTCAGTATGCCAATGTCACTCGCTCAAAGAGATAGAGCTGTTTATGTTGTTGTGTCTCCAATATACTTTATCTGGTGGAGGGAGGGTGTTGTATTTCTCCACTTTCCTGGTTATCCTTCTGAGGGCCCTTTCAGACAGAACCTACATCCTAGGATCTGATCCCAGGTTTTCTGCTTTAACCTGGATTATATGAGTCCCCACTGCCAAATAATCTGGAATAAACAGAAAACCTGGGATCAGATCCTGGAATATAGGGCCTGTCTGGAAGGACCCTGAGAGTCTCTGAGTATGTACAAAAAGGGGTAGCATAGACAAAAAGGCTCAAGACTGCACGTACATGGACTCGCCTTTCACTGTCACTTTGTCGTTACAATTACTCTGTGAGGTAGGACCCAAACTGAGATCAACTAATCCAAGATCAACAAGTTAAATTGCTTAGTGGAGATTTGATGTGGATTTCTCAAGTCCCAATCCAGTAACTCCATCCAAATTATATCTTATAGGCCATGGCTTCCAGATGTGATTGAACACTGGCTGTTTTACAAATTAAGCATCTGGCAGTAGCCAATCCAAAAGTCAAAACGCTTGCCTGCACCCAACTCCTACAATGTTTTCCAGAGCCTATACTGAGGGAAACTGGGAATATCACATCACCTGGTCTCCCACAGCACATTCTATCAGACAAATAAAAGGGCAAATACACATTACACAGACTTTCTCTAATGCATCTAGGATCTCACATCGTATAAACTATTCACAGAATGGCTCCATTGCTCTGCTCACAGCCAAAATGTGGCGACATCTCTCAGAGCCCAAGTAACGGAAGATCTGATGCATACTATTGGAATGACTCAGGCAGGAAAAATGCATACCAAAGGTAAAGTGAACAAAGATGATGAGAGACTGGCAGCTACATTTCAGCTCGGAATCCATCAGATGTCTTAACATGAGTTATTCCCAGTGGACATGCTGGATAGAGATTTTGGGTTTTTTAAAAAATCTCCATACATTTGTAGACTCTGAGTAAATAGATATATTAGAGTTTTTAGACTATAATGTAGGAACAAGTTGACTGAGACTGGGAAAGATATATGTCTGGAAATCTTCACAGTATGCGACATGAAATCTGTCCATAGTGTGAAATGTTAGAGCACATCTAACACATTTTCAAGGGGTTTTTTTGCCCATGATAAAGGCTACACATTTCAGGCTTTCCCTCCTATTAAATATGGGATGCTTAGAAATGTCAGAAGTATGCTCTAATGTTCCTGAAAATCCCAATTCTAATTAGGAAAATAAAACACCTAGATTTCTGAGGGAGAATCCACAAAAATGTGGAGATTTTTTTTTGCATGAGTTTAGGGATCAGAATTGGTCTGTGTGGAAATTAGAGTAATTAGCAGCCAAGAGATTTGCATTCTTGTACATCTGCTGCCAATCCTTTCTGTACATTTCTTGACCTTTATACATGCTGGTTTCTATGTCAAGTATTGCTACCCCAAAATATTTAGAATAGCAAAAGCTATCAGATAAAAAATTAATTCAATTTTACACAATGTCAAAATATGTAGGTATATATCTGCATAATGTATTCAATTTACATGTTCATTTTTTTTCTTTTTTTCCTGTAAAGAATTTGGATTTTAAAGTACATGCTTCTTGACTTCATTCCAAGGACAACTTTTTGGAAGACACAGATAGAACAGAAATATTCATAATGTGCCCAAGTGACACCATTTGATGGGACCACATTGGCATGGAGGGAAATTTTTCCAAGGCATTTTAAGGAGGTTGAGTTGATGCTCCATTCCACGTTATAGAAGCAAGAGGTTAATTAAAGGGAGTCTGTCTGCTCAATGCAGCTTTTCTCAGAATTTGCAGTACAAAACTGAAATGTCATCACACTCAAGTAAGAGAATCCGGGGGGGGGGGGGGGGGCAGGACTGCGTAACCTAAACTCTTATGCTGTTGTTCTGGGCTAGTTTAAAGGATCAGAGGTCAGATCTCACTCTGGAAGTCAACAGAAAAGGATTTCTACTTCTCCTATATATACACTAACCAAGAGGAAGATGTGACTGCTGCAGTTCTGTATTGTCGAAGGCTTTCATGGCCAGAATCACTCGATTGCTGTGGGTTTTTTGGGCTGTATGGCCATATTCCAGAAGCATTCTCTCCTGACATTTCACCCACATCTATGGCAGGCATCTTCAGAGGTTGACCTCACCACCCAGTGTTGGTAATCATGGCTATTTTTGTGGAAGCCGGCAGATGTAACCTCACAATTTCTGAGAATGCCTGCCATAGATGTGGGCAAAATGTCAGGAGAGAATGCTTCTGGAACATGGCAAAACAGCCTGGAAAACTCACAGCAACCCAGTGCTGCAGATGTCTTTTGGTTTTCATTATCTCCTGCCTTGTGGGTAACACAAAACAAGTAAGAGGCTGCCAATCTGCTCTCAGCAGTGAAAATCCCAATCAAAGCAATTGTGAGGCAACATCAGTTCCAGAAAGAATAACTCAAAGATAACACTTGGTCAAGTCACTGTCCTGCCATTATCTTGCCACTGACATTAGAAGGGGTTACACTGTATTGGTGCAGACACCTTGGAGAATTTAACATGAGATAGCGGGTTTACTGGAGTAATGTTGACAATGTGCTCAACCAAGCTGGAAACCAATATGCTCCTGCACAGCAGTCTACACTGGCAGCCAGCAGTTTGCTCAATGGGGGTATTTTTAACACCTTCAATTTCAATGTTAACAACAACAAAAAGTCAGGGAGGAAAACAGTATTTTCCATCCTCACATAGAATTGGGAGACATCACAAGGGCCATCCAACCTGACCCTCTGCCATACAGAAACACAATCAAAGCACTCCCAGTAGATAGCCATCAAACTTCTGCATAAAAACCTCCAGACAAGGAGACTCCTGCCCCTTCCACGCCGCTGAATAAAATCCCACATTATCTGTTTTGAACTGGGTTATATGGCAGTGTGGACTTAGATAATCCACTTCAAAGTAGATATTGTGGGATTTTCTGCCTTGATATTCCGGGATATAGGATTGTGTGGAAGGGCCCTCCATCACACTGAGGGAGCATATTCCACTGTTGAACAGCTCTGACTCTTAGGACATTCTTCCTAATGTTAGGTGGAATATCTTTTCCTGTATTTGAATACATTGCTCCATGTCTTAATCTCTGGGGTAACAGAAAATAGATTTGTTTTTCCCTCAAAATAACTTTTTCAAGGAGGCCATTGCAGAATTATATATGGTATATGGAAACACGGGTAGGAAAGGAGGAGGAGGAGGAGGAGGGGGGGGGGGAGGAGGAGAAGTATGTTGTTGAGCATTTAGGGCATGCTTGTTGTTGATCACCAACCTTGTGCACACAGTTAGCTTCTCACCCACCCTTTTAAAACTCTTTGATGGGCTTCGTTTCAGCAAATATGATGTCCCATCTTCCACTGAGCTTGGTAAACATCCCATTTTAATTGTTAATTTTGGTGTACCAAATCAACCAAGGAATTAAAAAAGCATTTTGTGACTTTATTCCTCCAAAAGGCTTGTGGCAATATTAATCCATTTCAGCAAAACGGAGAAAGACTCCTGTAGCACTCTTTGTTAGCACAGAGGCTAACAAATTATTATTATTATTATTATTATTATTATTATCATCATTTCCCCCACAGGGGACTCAAAACAGCTTAACATAAAAGCATCAGCATAACAATTTTAAAATATACCACAATTGTGTATTAGATCACAATTAGCCCTCTTTCTTGGACTAAAGACACAAATGCTTGCACTATAATACATGCGTGAGGCTTCAAGGTGCCACAGAATTCTGTGTTGATTTCATAACTCTATAATTCATCATAAACAAACCAGCATGCGCGTGCCTGAGCAGCTCATCTTCGTATATTATAAAAGTGGATATTGATTTTTCCATTTTTGCACCTTACAGAAATAATTATTCCCATTGATTACTGTTGCCTGTTCTTCCCCTCAAGCCTGCCTTGGGGTTGTTGTTCACGTGGGACAACCTCTTTTCTAAAATTTTGTTTGTCCAAGCCAAGCCATGGGCTCCCGCTCCCTGCTGCCACCTTTCCCCCTGCGCACAGAGCAGATTGCCATTAGTATTAATTAAGTCCAGGTTCCACCAGGTGTTAAGCGACCGATTGCGTTGGTGAGAGGCTGGGGGCAGGAGACCCAACGCGGTCCACGGCTTTGACATTTCAAAGGCGGAAAACAGTGCTGGCTGTAAAGCCTCACACAGTAAGAGAGAAAAGAGCACAAGGCGTAAACACCAGGATCACAATCAGCAGGGAAAGAACTACGGCATGGGACTGTGGTCCACAGAGGCTTAAACCTGTCAGTCTTGCAGACATCAGAAGACTTGGGTTGTTTTGGTCTAACAGAGTAATAAACAGGGGTGCAGCTCTGGAAGGAAGAGGCAGCTAGACTTCAGTGGCTCCACAGAATGTTTTGAATTGATTCGCCCCACAAGTACAGAGAAGTTTACTTTTTCTTTTTGCTAGATATATTGCCCAGATATTCCAGATATTGATGGGTAGCTATATACCAGGCATGGGCAAACTTGGGCTCTCCCTCCAGATGTTTTGGACTTCAACTCCCACCATTCCTAACAGCCTTGGGCCCTTTCCTTTTCCCCCTCAGCCGCTTAAGCCTGAGGCTGTTAGGAATAGTGGGAGTTGAAGTCCAAAACATCTGGAGGGAGAGCCCAAGTTTGCCCATGCCTGCTATACACATTAAGGAATTAAATACAATAAATAAGTAGATTTCCTAAACATATCAACAAGTTGATACAGAATGAAATCTATTCATAGAGGACAGTGCAACGTAGTAGTCTGAATATTGGAAAATAAGGTTCACATCCCTGCTCAACCATGGAAACTCACTGGGGATGGATCTACGCTGCCAAATCATGCATTTGAACTCCATCACATGGCCCATGTAGACTCATAGAATGCAGCTCCATCATAGGGGCCCACACTGGCCAAATGATGCAGTTCAAGCTTCTTGATTTGGCAGAGTAGATCCCAGCCTGGGTGAAGTGGGGCAAGTCAACCCTCTCGGCCCCAGCAACCCCCATAATAACAGCTATGTGATCCTGTCTGCTGGGAAGGCCAGTTCCAGGCCAAAGGGGCTTTTCGCTCAATTAGAACTGGGAGAGAAGGACAGAAGGAAAGGAAGACCCAGTTGGGTTCTACAGTCGGACTTCTTCTCAGTCACTCACTCTTGAACCCAATGCACTGTGGGGAAATCAGTTGGAAATGTCCTAACTATAGCAGCGTTTCTCAACCTTGGAGGGGGTCATGAGAGGGTGTCAGAGGGGTTGCCAAAGACCATCAGATAAGACAGTATTTTCTGTTGGTCATGACCAAATTTCTGTGTGGGAAGTTTAGCCCAATTCTATTGTTGGTGGGATTCAAGGGGCTCTTTGATTGTAGATGAACCATAAATCCCAGCAACTACAACTCCCAAATGTCAAGGTCTATTTTCCCCAAACTCCACCAGTGTTTATATTTGGGCATATTGAGTATTCATGCCAAGTTTGGTCCAGATCCATCATTGTTTGAGTCCACAGTGCTCTCTGGAGGTAGATGAACTACAACTCCAAAACTCAAGATCAATGCCCACCAAACCCTTCCAGTATTTTCTGTTGGTCCTAGGAGTTCTGTGTTCCAATTTTGGTTCAATCCCATCGTTGGTGGTGTTCATAATTGTCTTTGATTGTAGGTGAACTACAACTCCAAAATGACAAAATCAATCCCTCCCAACCCCAGCAGTATTCAAATTTGGGTGTATTGGTTATTTGGGCCAAAAGTGGTCCAGTGAATGAAAATACACCCGACATTTACATGACGATTCATAACAGTAGCAAAATTAGTTATGAAGTAGCAACAAAAATAATGTTATGGTTGGGGGTCACAACATAAGAAACTGTATTAAAGGGTTGCGGCATTAGGAAGGTTGAGAAACACTGAACTATAGGATGTACTTGGCGTCCCTTTCCTTCCGATCTTAGCTCCCATGTATCCACGCTGACTACTTAGTGCAGTTTCAAACCAGGGATTAAAGAAAGCGCAAGCGGTCCCATGGGCAAGCCTAGATGCCTTTTGGCGCCCGGATGCTGATGACACTGAGCGGGGAGCCCCGGTGCGCGTGCAGGGCTTTCTGGTGCGCCCTTTCCCGGGAGTGTGAGGCTCGCCTCGAGCTGCACGCCACGGCCAAGGCAGGTGGGGCCAGGGACGGGCAAGCGAGAGGGCAGGAGGGAGGTGACAAGAGCGGGGGAGAAAGGCATGGACTCACAGGGGGGTCCCTGGCTTGATCAAACTGGGTGTTGTGGAGTTTGGAAGAGTAGGGCGACCACGCTGCTCCCGGAGCGCCCTCCTCCCTCTCTCTCTCTCTCTCAATCCGCGCTTCGCCCCGACTTACCTGGCCGCCTTCGGGTGTTTCCGGCACTCCTCGGGCGCATCTCCGGGTGAAGGAAGCTGTAGAGCCAGGGGCTCGCGCCTCTCTCTTCCTACGCTCTGCGACCCTCCGAAGTTTGGCGAGAGGCGCGGCTGGAGGGGGCGGGGCCAAGGCGGGCTGAGTCGAGGAGGGAGGGAGGCGATTGGCTGCCCGCGGGCAGGGGGCGGGGCGGAAGCACCTGGTCCCTGGGCAGGTGCGGAGGGGGCCAGGGGAGGACCCTTTGGGGCACTGCAGCTCCCAGCAGTCCCAAGTCAGCCCTGTGCTGGGCAGGGCCTGGGTGGTGTGGTCCAAAGATAACTGGGTTACAACTTCCTCCCCAAATCCCTATACTCTTAACAGTTTATAATTCTGGGATTTTTGTGGGGGTTTTTTGCAATCCCCCCCCCCCCCCCCACACACACACACCAAACAAAGTAGAGTAGATTCAGGCTCCTTCCACACAGCCATATAACCCAGAATATCAAGGCAAATACCCAACCTATTCAACTTGTATGCAACTTGTATCATGCCATGTGTGGAGACTGACGAATCCAAGAATGGAGTTAAAATTGCTGGAAGAAACACTAACAACCTTAGATATGCAGATGATACCACTTTAATTGCTGAAAGCGAGAAGCAGTTGAGGAGCCTTCTAATTAAGGTGAAAGAAGAAAGTGCAAAAGCTGGGTTTCAGTTAAACATTTTTTTTAAAAAAACCCCAAGATTATGGCAACTAGGCTGATACCTGGCAAACACAGGGAGAAAACGTGGAGGTAGTGGCAGACTTTAGACGCAAAGATTACTGCAGACACAGACTGCAGCCAGGAAATCAGAAGCCATTTACTTCTTGGGAGGAGAGTAATGACCAATCTCAATAAAATAGTGAAGAGTAGAGACATCACACTGGCAACGAAGATCCGCCTAGTCAAAGCCATGGTATTCCCTGTAGTAACCTATGGATGTGAAAGCTGGACCTTAGGGAAAGCTGAGTGGAGGAAGATAGATGCTTTTGAACTGTGGTGCTGGAGGAAGGTTCTGAGAGTGCCTTGGACTGTGAGAGAGAGTGCCTTGGACTATCCATCCTCCAGGAAATAAAGCCCGGCTGTTCATTGAAGGGAAGGACAGTAGAGGCCAAGATGAAGTACTTTGGCCACATCACGAGAAGAAAGGAAAGCTTGGAGAAGACAAGTGTGGGAAGTCACCACAATGGGATGGATGGGAGGAAGGAATGGCATAGTCAAGAACAGTCATTGTATAGATGTTATGAAATATTGCATTGGTTCATGTGTATATACATGTTTATAGAATATTATTGCTCTTTTTGATAAATATGCAAAATAAAAATTAAGAATGGGGGGAAATAGAACTAATATACTATACCATACTGTAAAAATTCTGTATGGACTTGAGATTAATGTTAAAATATGGTGGTTAAATAAAGACAAGCTTAATGTAACATTTTTGCTAAAATCTGATTTTAACTTTTATTTCAATTATTGCTGGTATGTCTTTGATTTTGATTTTTTTTGCTGGTTGCTTGAGTTCTGGTGAACTGTTGTCCATCCTTAGAGCTTTCCATAGTAAAGAAGTGTCACGAAATGACAGGAGGCCCTTGAAGTGAGTTCTGTGAGTAGTGCCTGGCTGCACAGGGATGACCCTTTCAAAAGCTCAAGGAAATATAATTCCAGGTGGAATTTTTAAACTGAGTAAATCATATCAAAGCATTTCCTCCTCAATAGAAAAGTTGAGGCTGGGCCCAAAGTCACAGAAAGGTCCCACAAAAGGATTATTTACAATGATAAGAAATAACTGCATTTCTTCATAGTTAATAACTGGGTCTGAGCTACTCTATAACCCTTCCTTTCTAAGGTTTCATGAGAAGGTAAAAACTCCAACCACTACATCTCTCTGACACACACACACACACACAGAGATCTCAAAGCACATAACACAATCAAAGATGGAAAAGCTGAAGTCAGAAGTAAAGGCTTGCAGTAGAAAGGGAGATGAGACAAGAAATAAATACATTTCAACTGTCATAGAATCATAAAATCATAGTTGGAAGAGACTTTGTGGGTCAACCAGACCAACTCCCTGCCAAGAAGCAGGAAAATCACATTCAAAGCACCCTTGACAGATGGCGACTCAGCCTCTGTTTAAAAGCCTCCAAAGCCTCCACTGCACTCCAGGCAGAGAGTTCCACTGCTGAACAGCTCTCACAGTTAGGAAGTTCTTCCTCATGTTCAGGTGGAATCTCCTTTCATACAGGATACATGGGGGAAGGGAAACCCTCAGCCTATTCTAACCTAACTATGTAACTTGTTCCTCATTCAGGACTTGAGACTTGAGCAGAGTGGAGTTGAATTCCAACAGGCACCCTGTGTTTCTGACTTTTGCTAATCAAAAGGAGAAACAGGTCACTTTTCTTTCTATTTCTGTCTGCTATTGTAATATCATTCTATAGGGCTCTATCAGAATGTTTGTAAGTGAAATTATTACATACCAGTTCTCATGCAAAATTCAGTGTGTGTATCCATTTTCCCCAGCTCAACATTATGGTAGCATTTTTTTAATGCTCAGGCAGTTGCACAATTTGATTTCTCCTTGCGCTGCTCATTTTATTGTCATTCAGTGCACACATTGCATAGCAAAATGGATGAGTAACTCCACATGTGATTTACATCGCACAATTCCATGCTTCCCATATAGCATATTGTCTGTGAATGTGGATGCTCCTTAATTTCAAGGTCAAAATATGTTTTGGCTCCTTGTGCTGTATTCTTCCTCTCCCTTCCATTTAGTATCAACTCTTTGCCTTAGTGATCATAATGCAACAGTAGCTTCCCCTTGAATCTCAGCATAACAAAATAGTTTGTCACTAAATAAGCCTCTGTACCGAACAACAGTTTTTAAAAATAAATGGTTAAGAGTGGGTAAGCCGGGAATTACAGGCTAATTTTGGTCCTTGATAAATTGTTGGAAGATATTATTAGGACTGGAACTGAATTAAGAAATATATGAAGGAAATATATGAAGGTGGGGAAGAATCGGGGTGGTTTCTGAAAAGAGATGCCTTCTCTTACCAACCTTTAGGAAGTCTTCTTTTTAGAATGCCAACATATGATTACGTGGAATATGAAAAAAAAAAGACCAGTGCCAGACCGCACATTAGGATAATAATGTTAAGTGTGTAAAACAGTTATACTTTTGTGTTCTTGAAGGCTTTTATGGCCAGAATCACTGGGTTGCTGTGAGTTTCTCAGGCTGTAAGGCCTTGTTTCAGTAGCATTCTCTCCTGACGTTTCGCCTGCACCGGGGGTTGGCATCTTCAGAAGTCTGTTGGAAGTGAGGCAAGCGCAGTGTAAATACATATATCTGTGGAATGTCCAGGGTGGGAGAAATTTACTGTCAATTTCTTTATTCATAATTCTCAGCAAAAACAATTCTGATAAAATTACAAAATATATTATTACATTTTATTTGTATTAATATATAATCTAGTACATTTTCATTTTCTATTGCGGACATCCCCAGCATTGCTCTGAAATATTCTGGGACATTTTAGATAGCTCATTTGGACTTAGATACCATATATACATTATCTCATACTACTTTGCTATTACATTACTACACAAAGTAAATTGTCTACTATATATATCTCTCTTGGCTATTTCTCTCAATATATTGGATGAACATTATGCTTAAACTTATCAGGTACTCTTTCGCATGTTTATCTTCTGTCTCTAATTTCAAAAGCCATTTTATATATATATTTTTAATGAAATGGTCAACTATCATAAATACCAGCGCAATTCTTTAGATATACACTGTATTTCTAAACATACACAATGTGCACTAGGCTCATTTATGATCTATTAACATGCTGGGCATGTGTAGCAGGCAGATGATATGTTACTAGGCAGAGGAATGTAACTTTGATGAAACTCTTGCAAATAGGATGCTTAAACTCAAGAAGAAATGTATGACGGTAAGGGAGATCAACTATATGTTAACTCTTGATGGATTTGATTTGCAACTTGACATATGATACTTGTCAACAATGTAGTGGTGGTCAGAGAGATTTTCTGCTCATTTGAGAGGATTTTCCAGTAATACATATCATCTAAGCCAGTGGTTCTCAACCTGGGGTCCCCAGATGTTTTTGACCTACAACTCCTGGAAATCCCAGCCAGTTTACCAGCTGTTAGGGTTTCTGGGAGTTGAAGGCCAAAAACATCTGGGGACCCCAGTTTGAGAACCACTGATCTAAGCCTTTTTTTAAAAAAAAAATAAATGAATATATTTGTATTGCAATAGATTCGTAATAATTCTGACTAGAAGTTTTCTTAGGTATACTTGTATATTTTTCATTGTAATGTTTTCATTGCGAAAGACCATGTTGATCCAGAATAGATCTCTATAGTCACTTATGGACCCACTGCCAAGACTCTACCGTTGAAAGACAATCATACTTGGACACGAAGGTTTGGCTATGATGATGATGATGATGATGATGGTATGACCTACCCTGCATATCTGTAACAATGAAACAGCTAAAATCAATGTCAAATGTCCTCTGAAGTAATAGAATGTGTAACAACATGGAAAACATAGTGTATGTAATGCTGGGGTTATGCACACTGGAGTAAACAAATAAAGCATTTATGATGGGAACAAAACTGGCAATGCCTAACCAGGAAAGACATGCTGGAATAGTAGCTGAATGTCAGCTGAGTGTGAAAAAAAGCAAATTCCATGCACATGTAAAACACTATAAAGAATATTTTAAAATAGCTTGGATTCAAGATTTTATTTCTTTTATTATGTACTTTCATATGGCAATCCTATCCTAGTGTTTTCTTGCCAATATACATTCAGAGAGGTTTGCCATTGTTTTCCTCTAATGATGAGAAACTGTGATTGGTCACCCAGTGGGCTTCTGTGGGTGATTGGGGATTTGGAGCTTAGTCTCCCAGGGTCCTAATCTAGCACTTAGACTGCTAGGCCATGGTGGCTGCTAATTAAATATTCAGGGAGAGGGTTCCCAGCTAACATTAAGTTAAAAAAAAGCAATCACAACTACACTTATGTGTACTCCCTCAACCTCTTATGTCATTGATGGTGGATAGAGATGAAAGGAGTGTATGAGAGAAAGATGGGGAGTGACCATCGAGTGTTCAGAGGTAATTTGTAAGGTGAAAGGCTGTTATTTCTAGGCTGTGATTATAGGTCTTTCCAGAAATATCCACTTGACCACAATAAGGAAACAGTGTTATTGGGCTCTGGTTACATCCCGTTTCCCGTTTAGACTACTGCAACGCTCTCTACGTGGGATTGCCTTTGAAGACAGCTTGGAAGCTCCAACTAGTCCAACGCTCGGCAGCCATGATTTTAACAGGAGCGGAGCGCAGGGAGCATACAACCCCCCTGTTGCGCCAACTCCACTGGCTACCGATCTGCTACCGGGCTGAATTCAAAGTGCTGGCGTTGGCCTTTAAAGCCCTAAACGGTTCTGGCCCAAGCTACCTATCTGACCGCATCTCTGCCTATGAATCCACCAGGACTTTGAGATCTTCCGAGGAGACCCTGCTCTCGATCCCGCCTGCTTCTCAAGCTCGGCTGGTGGGGACGAGAGATAGGGACTTCTCGGTGGTGGCTCCTCGGCTGTGGAACGCCCTTCCTACGGACATTAGACTAGCACCATCTCTAATGGTATTCCGCAAAAAGGTGAAAACCTGGATGTTTGTGCAGGCGTTTGAGTAATTTAGTGCAATCTGGTAATGGAACATAGGAATGGAACAATGGACGACGAACCTGGACTACGCTTGGATGATGAGAAGATTGGGTACGGTTGTTTTTCGTAATAATTGTGCATTGTTATATGTTGCATGGAACTGCTGTTTCTACTGTTTTTACTGTTTGTGAACCGCTGTGAGTCGCCTTCGGGCTTGAGATACAGCGGTATATAAGCAAAGTAAATAAATAAATAATAATAAATAAATAGACATGCTGGCAGACTTAGCGGAGCTCTGTATAAATATTTTCTTTGGGCAGAACCATGGCTTACATGTGATGGGATGTGGGGGATTATGTATTGGTACCAGGAGGTTTAGGCAATAAAGATAAATAATTTGGGCAAAGTCATAGGCACACTCTGCCTTGGCCCTAGTCCAGTAACTCTGGAATAATAGCAATGGATAGGTAGTAGTCTCATCTCAACTGACTAGAATTGTCCCTCCACATTTGGTGTTTGATTTTTGTGGATTTGATTATTCACAAATTTTATTAAAATAGTATCTCTAGGAATCTTTAGACTATCCAGTGTAACTTTATGGCCAACTTTGGCCAGAAGTTGCCCATAGAGTCATGTTGGACAATCTAAAGATTCCTAGAGAAAATCTTTAGATTTGGATGATTTTATGACCAATTTTCAATGAGGCTGACCGTAAAATCATGCTAGATGACCTGATGATTTTAATTTGTGTCTTTTCCACTTTCATCCAAGTCCTGGGCCCCTAACCCCATTGAACACTAAAGGTTAACCATATTCCTGAATTCTTTTGTCTACCTCCTCTTTAACTTAAGTGCTGACTGAAGAATGTACATGTCTTCTAACATTTCAAAAGAGTATGGTCAAGATGGCAAAAGTTCTTAATGAGGAAGAAGAGCCCATAAGCTAGGAGAGGAACAGCAGTTTGTTTTTATCTGAGCCTGCTGGAGAGGATAAGATTCTCCTTCTTCTCCCAGCTTTCCCCTAAGTTAATTCAGTACAAACTACTTTTGCACTTTGAACTCAGTTGGCAACAACTGAAGTAAGCCTAAAACAAAAGGAGAAAGTCAGGAGAGGAGAGGAAAACTGGGACATTTTAAAAGCAACTGAGCAAATTGAATGACAGACAATTAATTGGTGCTGCGCCTGCCAAATCAGGACAGTTGGAGAGCATGTGAACACTTTTCCAAATCTCTTTTCTCTTGTCCTGATCAAAGTTGCCATTCATTGTGCATATGTGGCTCTAATAAGCCATTAAACTATTTTGGGAAATTACTGAGGAAAGAAATTGAAAAGCATTACGAAATTATCCCAGTGAGCAACAACACCCTGAAATGTTACTGCTGCTGCCCAACCAAAGGTGAGCTTTAGCAAATCCAAAACGATCTGCTTCCTTCCAAATATACTACCAAACCAGTGAATGCAGGGCAAGCATACTTCTTGTTGCTGTTGGCAACAACAAAGATGATCATATTTGACCATATGCCATAAATGTGACTAGGGATTGCTTTCTACTCAGGAAACATCTTTAAATATTCACATGCAATTCCAGCTCTGTGGGCATAGACTCTGTCAGACCCAATCTGCCAGGCTCCGAAAAGTCGTTTGGGTGGTGGATATACAATTTGTCCTATGAACATGACAAAATCACAGCATGACACAAGAGACATGACTGGTTCAGCAAAATAAGCAACCTAGCTACCAAACAATGAGTGCAAACTGAAAGGAACAACAACTCTTCTCCTGGCACAGGAAATGTTGCATCTTGTAATCGTATGTTCCGTAAGCTAATTGTGTCATGTTTTAAGGAGTCACGTTCTTTGCCCTAAATTCATGGTCCAGCACTTACTGGATTGCATTTTGTGTATTTTGATTGAGGAATGCCAATGGAATCCTCTCTTAGTCACTCTCCTGGTTGTTACTGTTGTAAATTGTAGTCAAGTCAGCTTCAGATTATGAATGAGAGATCTCTAAGGCATTCTGTGATCAACAGTGGTGCTCAGGTCTTGCAAATCCAGGTCTGTGGTTTCCTTGATTGAATCTATCACCCTGTAATGCATTCTCCCTCTTTTCCTATTTAATTCATGAACTCTGTTAAATCAATACATGTTTCCCAGAGCATTGGGATAGTGGAGAGGAAAGTTTAACAGAGTGCATGAAGAAAATCAGCAGTTGAGTACGAAAGCTGCAATCGTTCTTGGCAGAGATCTGAACTGATTTCTGGCAAGGGGCTTTTGAAACTAGGCTGTGAGTCACAAGAAATTGAACCAAGGGCCATGAAGGGTCCAAAGGCTGCAAGCTGCCCACCCTGGAAAGTGTGCCCACAGCCTTGTGCTGATTGTGTTGAGTGATTTCAGCTAACTGCAAAATGTGGGTTTGGAGCCTGGTGCGCTTTGCTACTCCAAAGATACAAACTGGGTTTGAAAGCAACAAACAAGCTTATTCTTTCTGGCCAGAAAGGAAACCAGTATGGAGTCTGCCCTCAAAGTGAACCGATATAAGACTTACAGGGAAGCACAGAGCATTTTATCCACTTTGACAGCAATTCAAAATACCCACACCCTCTCCTGATTGGTGGGAAACCCAGCCCAGTTTGGATCTCGGTTACTGTTGGTAAATTTAAAGTCCAAGTCTGTTTTAAAATCCACCCCACCCCCCGCCATGAAGGGTGTGAGTCCAGGAATGTGTTGATATCAAATGCAAATAGTTCTGTGATTAAATGAATGTCAAATGTAGGTAAACACAAAGAGATAGTTTGGAAAGCACAAAAGGGTGATTCGGATTACTTGATGAAACAGTGGGCTGATCTCATTCACATCACCGGATGGTTCCGATCCCATTGATGGAAGCCAGGAAGTTTCCCAGTGCATATAAGCAGATTTAGCAATGGCAGAGAGGTTTATCAATTGAAAGGAGTTGTGGTTTAACTAAACACAATAGATATCTCATCAATGAGACTTGGGGACCTCCAGGCTTAAATATATTAGCCATCTCAGCCTGTTTCCTGTCCCAAAGGCATGAGAGTAAGCAAGGCAATTTTATAGACTTGAAGTTCCAGTTACACTTTAACCAATTTCATTTGAAATAATTTATACAATTTCATAAAAGTACACTTTATACAAAAGAGGCAATACAGCTGGTCAGACATTTCCAGAGTTGAGGAGGAGTGGTATTTCAACATGGCAAAATTGGTAAAAAGGAAAAATAAAATAAATTATTATTATTATTATTAAACTTTATTTATAACCCGCCACTATCTCACCTCAGGGACTCGGGGCAGCTAACATGAGGCCAAGCCCAACAAATACAATAAACAAGATAAAATACATATAGCAAATAATAACTCACGTAAAATACAAACAATAAAAGAAAAATAACACAGTGGGATAAAACATTGGGTATAGGGTAAGATGAGAAGTTAAAAACAAGGGGTTGATCAGAGAGGGCTGGGCCAAATACAAGAATAAAAACAGGGGACATTGGGTGAGATAGGAAAATGGAGTAGTTTATCTGGTGGGAGAAACTCTGTTCATTAGTGTTTCATTATGAAGGGGATCAATTTCTCCATAACAATTGGAGGAAAGCAGGCTATAAATGTACATTACACAGTAGTATTTTAACTAGATATCAGTCCCCCCAAAACTATTTAAAAAATTTTCACAACTAGAAGTGGACTTTCTGACATCCTGCTCCACCCTGTTTACTGTTGTTGTTTTAGTTTTGCTTTTACTTTGGTTTTTTGGCAATCTGTACAGTTTGCTCCAAGAAGACTTGCCCCAGATGTATCCTTGTTGCAAATTTTGGCTTAAAGAAGGAGGAGAAGGAAGAAAGAGAAAAAGAGAAAGGAAAAGGAAAAGAAAGTCATATGGGGACAAAGTGTTCATGGTTCTTCCACCAAAACCACAGAGTTTCTTATGGCAGTTCTTGCCTAGCTTCCCTGTGCCCTCCTTTATTTCTTCCCTTCCCAGCTCCACCATTTTCCCTGTAGGCACTTCTAAGAGATGGTTCAGGAGTTATCCGTGCAGCCGCCAGGTTTTTTAAATTGTCCGTGTCATTTTCTCCTAAATGTTTCCCCTTAATGATACTTTAAAGAAGTGCCACTTTGTCTCCCCGTGCCCTCTTTTTGAGTGACTGACCCCTTGGTAATTGGATAGAGCGATTACAATCACACTCTAAACTGGATCTTGCAGATGAGCCTGTCAGTAGAAAGGGAGCTTATCACATTAGCCGCAGAAATAGAGACCACAAATCCCTCGTATGGCTGCCGAGTTAATAGTGTTGACAACAGCTAAAGAAAGTCAGACCTAAGCATTACCTCTACTATACCTCCCTGCACTCCCCCTGCTTGCCAAAGAAAACATATTATTATTATTATTTGAAATGTATCTCAATCTTCAGCCAGCTCCTGGGGAAGAAACATGCACTGAGCAGTGCTAAGTCAGCTGATAAGCTCTTAGATACAGTGCGGCATCCAAGTAGCAAATGTGAGGCGCCGAGTTGAGATGGAGATCATCACCTGCTGTGGCTGTCGAGAAAGAAAGAGGCACGATGCAGAGGAAATGCAAAGGGAGAAAGCGATGTTTTGTGGAGGATGGTAGCAATGGGCAGACACATCTCCTTGGTGTCAAAGAGTAGTGATGTTTTCATGTGAGGGACATGTCGGGGCAGCCTCTGAATTACTCTGCTCCCCCAAGAGACCCTCTGAGACATCACAAGGCCTTTACAGGCTGGTAAGGGAATATATATTTAATGCCATTTTGTGGTACTTGAGGGGCATGTTTGTGCACAGTGGGGTTAAGCAAGGAGTTCGGCAAACAAGGATTTTCTAAACAAAAAAGCCAGTGCTTTAGAGAATAAACAGTGTCTCCTGCTTCTTGTGACCTGTCTCTGAATCAGTCCAAGGCAGAAAACACAGGGGATGCCATCAAATGTTAGATCTCCAAGGCTGGTTTCAGGAAGTGGTCTTATCTCATGCGAGATCAAACTCTGGCACTAAACGTCACTGGTTTGTTTGGAATAGCAAATCTTTTCAAACTAATAGGTAATAATATAGGGGCTATTATTGTTATTGTGAAGTACATGTCAGGAGAACCATGCTAAGTGTGAAAAGATATATTATGCTTGAAACAATAACATCAACAACTTGCAGATAGCTCTAAAGGTAGTGTGAGGATATTTAGGGCTTCCATTTTGAAGATGAATGATCTGTTAGCTGCCTAGGGCCCCACTTTGGGACAAAGGCAGCATCTTAGTCAATTGACCATATTACTATCTAAAGGCTGCCCTTAAAGGGAGGGTCAAATGTCATTAAATTGATTGATTGATTGGTTAAATAATCAAGAATCATAGAATCATAGAGTTGGAAGAGACCTCATGGGCCATCCAGTCCAACCCCCTGCCAAGAAGCAGGAATATTGCATTCAAATCACCCCTGACAGATGGCCATCCAGCCTCTATTTAAAAGCTTCCAAAGAAGGAGCCTCCACCACACTCCGGGGCAGAGAGTTCCACTGCTGAACGGCTCTCACAGTCAGGAAGTTCTTCCTCATGTTCAGATGGCCATTGTTCAGATGGCCATCCTCATGTTCAGATGGCCATCATGTTCAGATGGCCATTGTTCCGCGTCCTAGTCTCCAGGGAAGCAGAAAACAAGCTTGCTCCCTCCTCCCTGTGGCTTCCTCTCACATATTTATACATGGCTATCATATCCCCTCTCAGCCTTCTCTTCTTCAGGCTAAACATGCCCAGCTCCTTAAGCCGCTCCTCATAGGGCTTGTTCTCCAGACCTTTTATCATATTTCACTCTCTCTTGAGAGGCTGCCTTCCAGATATTTTGTATTATAATTTTTATCATCCCTAGTGGTTGTAGTTTATAATGTCACCAAGGCACCAAGTTGGGAACGTTGAGATGGAGAGAAGGCGGTCACCATCATGCTTTTGACAGACCATCTCTGCCTAAGTGTTAGATGAGAGGGAAGAAGGATATACTTAGGCGATCCCTTTGAGCCAGAGGATGACGGTCCTCCAAGTGGAGTCTTGGAGGTGGATCTGTAGGTAGCTGTGGAGCCCTATTCTTGATCCACATGTTCTGCAGTGAGGGCATTGGTTTCCAGGTGGAAGGCGGTCCCAAGGTACGCTTGATGTGCCTTCCTCTTGCCATGTTTCTTCCTTTCACCCTCCATGCATGCATCTTCAAGTTCTTCAGCACTGCTGGTCACAGCTGACCACCAGTTAGAGTGCTCAAGGGCCAGGGCTTCCCAGTTCTCAGTGTCTATGCCACAGTTTTTAAGGTTGGCTTTAAACCTATCTTTAAATCTCCTTTCCTGTCCACCAATATCACGTTACCTATTCTTGAGTTGGGAGTATAGTAACTGCTTTGAAAGATGGTGATCAGGCATTTGGATAACGTGACCAGTCCAGTGGAGTTGATGGCGTAGGAGCATTGCTTCAAGGCTGGTGGTCTTTGCTTCTTCCAGCACACTGACATTCATCTGCCTGTCTTCCCAAGAGATTTGCAGGATTTTTTGGAGGCAACTCTGATGAAATCGTTCCAGGAGTTGAGTGTGACATCTGTAGACAGTCCACGTTTCACAGGCGTATAGCAGAGTTGGGAGGGCAATAGCTTTATAAGCAAGCACCTTGATCTCCCTATGGATGTCCCGGTCCTCAAACACTCTGTGCTTCATTCAGAAAAATGCTGCACTCACAGAGCTCAGGCAGTATTGTATTTCAGTGTCAATGTTGACTTTTGTGGAGAGGTGGCTGCCAAGGGAGCAGAAATGGTCAACAATTTCTAAAGTTACACCATTAAGCTGTATTTCTGGCATCACGGAGGGATTGGCTGGTGACTGCTGGAAGAGCCCTTTGGCTTTCTTGATGTTCAGTGAGAGGCCGAGCTTCTTGTATGCTTCTGCAAAGGTGTTTAGAGTGACTTGTAGGTCTTCTTCTGAATGCGCACATACTATGTTATCACCAGCATATTGGAGTTCTACAACAGATGTTGTTGTGACCTTGGTTTTGACTTTCAATCTGCTGAGGTTAAAATAGCTTGCCATCTGTCTGATAGATGATTTCCACTCCGGTGGGAAGCTTCTCATCAACAAGATGAAGTATCATAGAAGAAGTAAGAAGAGTATAGTGGCCTCTGAATTCAGTGTGGCCTCTCAAATAATTTTGAATAGCTCTCAAGGATGCAAGGCAGAAAGAATTCATTAGTTATATGTTTATATATGATGTCAATCTATCCTGTAATATATATTGTAGGCCAAGAAACAATTGTCTCGGTTCATACATTTACTAATGAATTGGAATTTGTGACTATATCCCAGCTGAGTAGTGTCTCTTTCCAATCACCCTTTGGCTTTTGTTTGTTTGTTCTAGAACATCAACTTGTAGTTCGGAAACTGAATTTCCTAGAAGGTTGAATTGTACTACATGAGCTTTTTGCTGTTTTTATTTCTCATGTTGTATTTGAGTTCATTTATTTCCTTTTATTGAAACAGCTCTATTTGTCAATTAAGATTGCAGAGGAGCCTTGCTCACAGGGAAAGGTTTATATCTCTTTGGAAGATGAGCACATAAAAATACCGATGATGTTGTGCATGATGTTGTTAGGAATTGTAATGTTACAGCCCGAGTAGGTGTAGGGACAAAGTTAGTATCTAGCTACTTATATTTCCATCCATGTGTCCTGTTGCGGGTGAGTAGTTGTTTAAGGTTGCAGGGCATATGGCCATTCATTTTCTAGTGGAATATTATGAGGGGTCAAGGTCTATTGATATCTGTGGCCTTCATCTTACAGATATCATGAATGTTTACCTGAGACAGAAATGGAAGAAAGGTGAGATGCAAGTGTAGTTAAAAATAAGACTTGCTGGAAAGCCAACATGGCGTGTAGTCAACCCTTCATATACATGGATTCAACCCTCATAGCTTGATGTTGTTAGGAATTGTAATGTTACAGCCCGAGTAGGTGTAGGGACAAAGTTAGTATCTAGCTACTTATATTTCCATCCATGTGTCCTGTTGCGGGTGAGTAGTTGTTTAAGGTTGCAGGGCATATGGCCATTCATTTTCTAGTGGAATATTATGAGGGGTCAAGGTCTATTGATATCTGTGGCCTTCATCTTACAGATATCATGAATGTTTACCTGAGACAGAAATGGAAGAAAGGTGAGATGCAAGTGTAGTTAAAAATAAGACTTGCTGGAAAGCCAACATGGCGTGTAGTCAACCCTTCATATACATGGATTCAACCCTCATAGCTTGAAAATATTTACTTAAAACTCCAATAGCAAACATTGATTTTGCTTTATATGTAAGGGGCACCATTTTACAATGCCATTGTATATAATGGGACTTGAACATCCATAATTTTGGTGTCCTGGAATCAAGCCCCATCAGATACCAAGTGCCCACTGTAGTGTTTAAGTGAGGAAGAGCCAGGTTCAAGTACCACCTTGGCCACAAACTTGTCCCTGGACAACCTTGGTCCAGTTTCTATCTTTCCCTCTACCCTATTTCACAGGCCTGTTGTGAGAATAAACTGGGATTGGCCAGAAAGAAAGGGAGAACTATTTTATCTGTCTTGAAGTCCTTGGCATTAAAGCAGGATGAGAAAAATGGAGGGAAATATATCATGAATAAACTGAATTGCATTGAATAACCCAGTTTATCTTTCGGAGAGAGCCAAACCTGTCCTCGGGCAGAAACTGCTTTAAAAAGGCACCCCGCAGAGGCCTTCTGCTTACCCTGGGACTAGATTTGAGCCAGCCCAACCCACGCTCACTGCAAATTAAACCGGGTGCAGCTTCCTGGCACAACAGTTTCCAGCTTCCAGGAGATGTTCCTCTGGCATTTTTGTTTGCTCAAAGAGTGGAAGAGAAATAAAAGCCACCCCCGGCCCCAAGTAAGGTCTCAGCTGCTCCTCTTAGAGCTGGGTGAATGGAAGCCCCAGAATTGTTCCCGCAGCCTAGGGGTCTGGATCTGTGGATGGCACAGACACACATTTTGAGAGAGAGAGAGAGAGAGAGAGAGAGAAGGAGGGATGGATGGGGGTAGTGAAACACAGGGAACATCTGAGAGGCACCAGGCACAAGCAAAAATGCAAGGGATCTAAATTGGACACAGAGCTGAACACGGAATGAGGTCAAAGGCCTGTGTACACAATCCCCCAGTCTCCTGCAAACAGCATGCCACTGAATGGGACTAGAAGACATGCCAACGCGCTTTGGGTTTTGAGTTCATTGGCTTTGCCTGCCAGCCTCTTCTTTTGTTTTTAGCCAGCCTGCCAGACAGACATTGGCCCTGCTGGAGGGGAGGGGGCACCTGCTAAGCAGCATTTCAGTTCCTCCCACCCACAGCTCCATCTGCTGGGAAAACCTTACAATGCACTAGCAAGGGACTACTGTTCCTTACTTAGCTCTTTGAAAGCTCAGGCCCAGCTCTATCATTGGCCAAAATAAGGTAAACATTTCAGGCAGTAATTTGTTGTTTCATGCAAAGGCAACAAATGGCAGGATATTTAATTTGTTGGCATTATTACTATATATTTTGCTGAAAACAACAACAACAACAACAAATGTATTTTTATACCCTGCCTTCATCTCCCAAAGGGATTCGGGAGTCTTACAAAGGGACAAGACCGAAAAAAACACAGATTAAAACATTAAAACACAATGCAATAAAATTTAAATGAAAAAATAAAATCAAAATATCAGAAATAAAATAAACACATCACGATAACACAGCACAACATCATAAAAGCAATCCCTAGGCTGAACAGTAAAAATACTAAGTTCAGAGGGCTAGGAGTTTGTCCAATAGTTTCTGGATAGGGTTAAGGGAAAGTGCAAAATCTGATAGAAGTTAGGGCTGGAAGGTTAATGTCATTTGGCATAAGAATGCCAGGACTATAGGGCACAGGGCAGAACTAAAGTGCAGGAGCTGTTGGTAAGTTACAGTTAGGGGCCAGTTATCTGGTGAACTGTTTAGTCATAGGCGCAGTGGAACATCCATGTTTTTAGGCTCTTGCAAAAGGTGGGCAGGGTAGGTGCCAGTCTAAAAAGAGGTACTGATTGATATTCCTTGCAGGTGCCAAAATAGCCAGGTTTAGGGTCTAATGCACCTTGCTTAGGGTCCAGTGCCTCTTTCGCAGGAGTAGTACCATAAAGTTCTCTCCTTCACAGAGTCTTGGGTATGGCCTATCTAAATTTGAAGCGCATTCTGCTGGAATAGTATAAAACCACATCCAATGTTATTTTGGTATGATGATGGTAGTGAAACGTATTTATATGTCACTGAGGTAGAATTTTGCATGTTAACTGATTACAAATAATTTGCTGATTCAATCAATCAATTAAACATTCAATTTATTGGTATGTGAAAATACCAATATGGCATATGACAAAACTCCAACATAGTACATTATTATATGCTTGAAAAATAAAAAGATGGATTCCATTTCTATTGGCAGTAAATGCCACTGTTAATTGCTAGAGTGTTCCTTTTTCCCCACCAACAAAATGGAGGGTCAGAAATAGTGGGAGGCTTTAGCACAGCAGGCGAATCACCAGCTGCAGTAAATCTTGCCAAGCAAAAGGCTGACAGTTCAAGCCGGGTCAGGGTGAGCTCTTGATCTTCAGCCCAGCTCCCCTGCCCACCAAGTGGATCAAAAACAGCAATGTGAGTAGATGAACCAGATTAAGTGGGGAGGTATTTTAGGCATGGCGTTTTGGAGAAAGGTTTACAAACAAAGAAAGCTCTTTGGTAAGGAGATAGAACGATAGCAACCCCCTCCACACACCCATTGCTGGAACAGCCTTCAAAAGATGCTGGATGATTTAAAAAAAAAATCATAAATATACATCTATATGTTGTCAGTCTTGTCGCTGTATAATTGGCATTGAATGTTTGCCGTATATGTGTTTTGTGATCTACCCTGAGTCCCCTTCAGGATGAGAAGGGTGGAATATAAGTACTGTAAGTAAATAAGTAAATAAATAAAATTCCTTATTGTATAAATACAGGGAAAACGTTTTTAAAATATAAATAAGCCCAATGACTGCCAGTACTGAGAAAGCTTGACATCATTTCACACATTTTGGTATTTCAATTTCAGAGAAATAACATGAGGTTGAAGACGGAACCCTTTGACGGTGGGAACAAGCCTTACCGAACACATTTAGATTTTTATGGGGTAAGATGATATACAAGATTGCACTGCTAACTTCCATCTTAAAATCAATGGGATTTGTGCGCGCGCGTGTACATGCAGGCACGCAAGCTGTTCCAGTAGTTTTAGCTAAGCATCGTCTAATTCAATTACTGGTGGCTCTTATTATGAAATGATTACCCATAAGTAAACTGATATATATGAACTTTATTTTCTATCAAGTCTGGTGCATTTTGGCAAGCTTTTTGAGAGTTCCAAGGCCAAAGGCTGATATTTGTCTACAGCTCCACTGACTTAACAAAAGCATTCTGATCTATGATTGATGGTTTGATTGATTAATTAATTATACCTGTTACTGTCTTGTGGTCCTAAACAGAATTTACCCAGAGTATGAAAAAGTTATTTTTTAGACTCTATTTTCTTGAGTCCTCTAGCCCAGAGTCATTTGTCCACGCTCTAAAACAAGGGTCCCCAACCTGTGGTCTGTGGACCACCAGTGATCCACAAGAAGTAAAATATGGCCCGCAGTCTCACCATTACTACACTGTTGCAATGAGAGTGACTGGTCTCACGAAACCCTCTTACAGTGCCGAGGCTTATTAAATATGGTTTTCTCTGTGTGATCAGATGAAGACTACTGGATGGCATATGTTCTGTATCAGAAACTAGAGCTGATGTGGTCTGTCCAATGCAATTTTCTGAGTCAGCACCCCAAGTAAGCAAACTGAATCTAAAGTTGACCAAAAACTGATTTGTAACCTTTTTGGTACTAATGTTGGAGAGTGGTCCCTGGTCAAGTGGTCCCTGGTCAAAAAAATGTTGGGAACTACTACGCTAGAGTCGCGTGGCAATGCTTGGTACACATCATGGAGTCCCACTCCATAGAAAGGGCCCTAGGCAAGGAGGGTTGCTGGCCCTGCTTCCCTGCCTTCATCAGAGTGTTTTCAAACACTGGCCTGTTTACCTTGGGACCTATCCAAAGCTGAATGATTTCTTCTATTTCTTCCCACTGAGAGTAGATATTTGTCTCCTTCCCTGGCACTGTGAGCTTCCCTGCCCACTTGGCCCCCACTTACCCACCCACCAGTTGGATCCATTGTGGACATGCCTCCCGTCCTTCTTGCCCCTCCAACACACACACAACAGAGTAAATGGTAGCTTTCCTTTCACAATGCATGGCCACGTCAAACCAGGGAACCCTGCTGGGTGCTCATTAATTGGACTGCTGGATGCCCTGCCCTGTGCCTGGGATAGATGAAGGCAAACACCAGGCATCCTTCTGGTCTTGCAGCTGTACACTTTGGCCTGTAGAAATGAAATGCCCTCTTAGCATGCAATGAACCCAGTGTTTGTAAGCCTGGATCTCTGCCTCTAGGAATTACACAATTGAGTCTCCACATAGCCAAACAATGTGTATGCCTTCCAGAGGCAGTGCTGCAAGTAGGGCAGGAAAGTAAGGGTTTCTTCTGCTGTGTTAACAAAAAGGTAAGTTGGCCTGGCTGTATTTTAAATCTGCACAGTCAGAAATATTCCAGGATCCCCTTGCTGGATTGCATCACACCCAGCTTTCTGTTTCCATTGCCATTAGGAAGTTCAGAAGTCGAGGAAGGTAGAAATAACCCTTGTATTGCTGCAGGGAGAGTACTTTGAAAGCCACTGTAGCTTGTGTTGGACGAGGACATTGGGAGACCAGAGGTTTGAATCTCCATTCAGCAAAGGATAAATTTAAGCCAGTCACACTAAGAAGAAAGCAATGGCCAACCTCCTCAGAATTATGTCAAATTTGAGTTGAAAGTACATGTTCAGTCTTCCAGGAGCTTGGTTTGCATTGCCCCTTAGTTGCATGAAACAGCATCCTTTGCATTTCTCCCAGGGTTGCTACAGTCTCAGCAGCACCCTGAAAGTTAACCATTAAGAGGGGCTTAAAGCCAGCCTGCAAAAGCCTTTGCTGTTATTGGCTTAAAAAGGTATCTTTTGGTCTAGAGACCACCCTTTTTCCTGGGGATGAGATCTCCATTTTGGAAAAGCTCTCCTGCCTTCTTCAGTTTAGAAAAAGCCTCAGATGTGCTTGTGGTCAAGCTAGGCAGCTTGGACAGGCCATTGTGAGTAATTACCCTCTTGACTTTGAAACTGGTGCTGAGCTCAGATAGGGGAAGACCTGCTCCTTCTAAAGATAGCAGCTCAGCGCTGGGGCAGAGACTCTCAGGATTTCTCTGCCATTGGGAGAGGCTCTATTACTTCATCCCCAAACTAACCTTGAGCTTAGATAGGGGAAGACCTGCTCTTTCTAAAAATAGCAGCTCAGGGTTAGGATAAAGAATCCCAGGATTTTTCTACCGTTGGGGAAAGTTAACTCAGCAGCTGAAGGAAAAAGGAAGGAAAGAACATCTATATAATTTCAAAAGTTGACTGTGTTTGTAACTTCAACAAACTGTGCCAAGTCTGTCAAGGACTTTGAGAAATAAATGTTCTGTTTGATGTTCAAATCTGGAGTGGCCTCAGTTGCTGAGAATCCTAAGCTTCTAAGTAAGGCACCCGCAGTTCACCCAGATAAAGAGAGAAGCACATCATAGTTTTAACTTTATAGTGTCTGGGTGTGATGGCACAGTACATAATGGTGCAGTCACACTAAACTGTTGCAGCAAGACCAAGGACCTCATCACATTAAGGATGCATGGTGAATTTACCCGTTTTGCTCCTCACCCTTTCCCATGGGAGGAAGCGTCTGCCGCCCGGCTTTCCCCATGGGAGGCCTCCTGTGTTGCCACCATGGTGGCTAACCATGCTTTCACTTCATTTGCGCCACAGAGCTCCACCGGAAGTAAATCGATGTTGTTGGATCGCAGCTGGTGGACTCAGTAACGTGAAAGTATCATACGATGGATAATTCTGCCCATCTGATGAGGCCTTAACAGACAATCTTGGGGAAATATTTTGCTAGTTCCTTCTTCTGAAACATATCCTACAGCATCTGGTAATCATTGTTGATCTCCCATCCCAGTACTAACCAGGGCTAACACTGCTTAACTTACAAGATCTGATTGGATCTCATCCCTTTAGGACAGCGGCTCTCAACCTGTGGGTCCTGAGATGTTTTTGCTTTCGGCTCCCAGAAAGTCTAACAGCTGCTAACTGGATGGGATTTCTGGGAGTTGTAAGCCAAAACACCTGGGGACCCACAGGTTGAGAACTACTGCTTTAGGGCATTTAGGCCCCAGTGAGCCTTACTTCCTTAGCTATATGGAATTATAGCTTGTGCTATTTATTGATTGTGAAAAAAGTACTGCATGTTACTGTTCCAGATTTTATGACAATTTCGGTTTTATTGGAGAAGCTTACTTTTAGTAGTCTGGGAAGCAGATGTTTGTTTATTTATTTATTTTATAGATTTATATCCTCAGCATTTTTCTCTAGGCACTTAACAAATAATATAGCATTGAGCAATAAAAACAGAAAATACGTGTGCAGAATAGAATAGCAGCATGTGTGGTTTAATGAATCAGGGTCTGAAAGCAATAAAATATATAGCAACCAAGTAATTTAATAGAAGTAATAAGGCACAGGCAAAAATCGTTAAAAACCTAGAAGAAAAGGACAGACTTTATCTAAGTAAAGTTGGAAGTAGAGATAATATCCACTACAGAAAAGCTCCCACAAATTTCCTAGGTTGATGCTCTTCCTAATCCTTCCAGTGGATGGATATCTTCGGTAAAGGTAAAGATTTTCCCCTGACATTAAGTCCAGTCGTGTCCGACTCTGAGGGGTGGTGCTTATCTCCATTTCTAAGCCGAAGAACCGCCATTGTCCATAGACACCTCCAAGGTCATGTGGCCAGCATGACTGCTTGGAGTGCCGTTACCTTCCCACTGGAGCAGTACCTATTGGTCTACTCACATTTGCATGTTTTCGAACTGCTAGGTTGGCAGAAGCTGGGGCTGACAGCAGAAGCTCACGCCGCTCCCTCGATTCGAACCTGTGACCTTTCAGTCAACAAGTTTAGCAGCTCAGCGGTTTAACCCGCTGCACCACCGGAGGCTCCTGGATATCTCCTTTTGGGGCCACTTTCATGACAAATCTGGCAATGGATGTAAGGAATAGAGCAACCAATAACTGTAGCTTCCTTGCTTGAGTTCATCCATCTAGAATGCCATCTTTCTCTTTTCCCATTGCCTTCTACCTTACCAAGCATTATTGCCTTTTCTAGTGAGTTGTGGCTTCTCACAATATGGCCAAAGTACTGCAGTTTTAATTTAATTATGTTTGCTTCTAATGAGAGCTTATTTTGTTTTACGGTCTACTTTTCTATTTTCTGCTAGTACTATAATAATTACACATTGATATTTAATCTTTCTTCTGAGAAGCTTTCTCATTTGCTTATATTTTAAACTACCAACAATCCTGCAGAATATGACAGATTAAGAATTGTTGATCCAGGTGAGCATCTAGGTTAAATATGATATTTGAATCTGTGTGCTCTTATCATTGTGCTGTGTTGTATTCCACGTTGAGGGCGTGTACTTCATATAAAACTATGTTGCCTCTTAATATACTTCTTCCGTATACTTTTGCATACAAAACTGCCATGATATGATGAAGATTTTCCCTTGTGTAATGGCAGTTGGTGATTCCCATGTTAATAGGACACAGAATTTGCTTTGAGTTTCAGGCCAAGATTTAAAAGAACATTCCAGCTTGTTGGACCTGTTTGGGAGATGGGATTCAGCATTTTATGTAACTTCATCAAAGTGCAGACTAACATCTGGATTGGATTCATCACTCTTGTCTGCGGAGCCACCTGCACCCATTCATCACATTTAGCAGTCAGCATTCAACTTGATTTCTCTACAAAAAAAGTAAAATTACTTTATCTGGCTTTTTCCTGCCTTTTAGCTACATATAATCCTAAATGGCAATATGTCTGCAATGGAGCCCCCTCCCCCCCTCCCACTTCTTTTGGTTTCAGTTTGATATCCCAGCCAGTTGTTTATAAATGAAACCGCCTACCCACAATTTATATGAGGGCAGCGGGCTAATGAGTTACTTTTCAGAAAACTGCCAGGCAGCCCAAAAGAAACAGGGCTTTCACACCTATTCTCTCTTCAAATACAACAGACGTTGTAACCACCTGACAAATGATCTGTTAAACAGTGGATGCTGAAATTAATCTCTGTTAATATCTGTCTTGACAGATTGTTTATTCCTTTGCTGCCATAGTTACCCGCGGCTTCAAAGCTAACTGCTCCCAAATTTTGCATACAGTTGCCTATTCACATTAGGATAAAGATGGGATTTAGGGACTGTGGCCAAGTATTTATTACCGTAGGAAGACACTTTATATTGAGTCAGGCCACTAATCCATCTAGACAAATATTGTGAACTCTAGACTGGCAGCACATTAGATTTTTTTCTATACCTTATGAGATCCATGTAATTTCTTAGAAGTCTCCCTTCTCACTAGTAAGTCTGACCTTATAAAGCTGATCTATAGTTGAATCCCACTCAACAACTATTTGTCAGTTTCAAATCTCTCCTTCCTGTTCAAGGTGGTGGCCTCACAACTCCAAAGGTTCTTGGGTGAAACCGATTGTCTGGATCCATCTCAGTCTGGTTTCAGGACTGCTATGGGACAGAGACAGCATTGGTCACCTTGGTGGATGATCTACGAAAAGAGCTAGACAGGGGGAGTGTGTCTCTGCTGGTTCTCCTTGACCTTTCAGCAGCTTTCAATACCATTGAGCATGGTATCCTTCTGGGCCGCCTCTCTAGGATGGGGCTTGGGGGCACTGTTTTACAGTGGCTTTGGTTCTTCCTGGAGGATCAGACACAGAAGGTGGAGCTGGGGGGACTCCTGTTGTATTTCATGGCCGGTGGCCTGTGAGATCTCTCAAGACTCAATTCTGTTCCCCATGCTGTTTAACATTTTCATGAAACCGCTGGGAGAGATCATCTGGTGTTAAATTTATGCGGATGACACCCAACTCTATTTCTCCTTCCCACCTAATACCAAGGATGCAATCCTGCCTCTAAACCAATGCCTGTCATTAGTGATGAACTGGATGGGGGTTAATAAGTTGAAATTAAATCCAGACAAGACGGAGACACTCCTGGTCAGTTGGAGGGCGGATCAGAGTGTGGGATTACAGCCTGTATTGGATGGGGGTCACACAGGTCCGCAGTCAGGGGGTGATCCTTAACTCATTGCTGACCCTGGAACCCAAGATGTTGGTGGTGGCCAGGAGTGCTTTCCCACCTAATACCAAGGATGCAATCCTGCCTCTAAACCAATGCCTGTCATTAGTGATGAACTGGATGGGGGTTAATAAGTTGAAATTAAATCCAGACAAGACGGAGACACTCCTGGTCAGTTGGAGGGCGGATCAGAGTGTGGGATTACAGCCTGTGTTGGATGGGGGTCACACAGGTCCGCAGTCAGGGGGTGATCCTTAACTCATTGCTGACCCTGGAACCCAAGATGTTGGTGGTGGCCAGGAGTGCTTTCGCACAATTGAAACTTGTGTGCCAACTGCGCCCATACCTTGAGACACCTGACTTGGCCATGGTAGTCCACACCTTAGTCACATCCCATCTGGACTATTGCAACACTCTCTACATGGGGCTGCCTTTGAAGATAGTTCAGAAGGTTCAACTGGTTCAGAGATCAGCAGCCAGATTACTAACTGGAGCTCCATAAAGGGAGAGCCAGTCCCATATTGCGGCAGCTCCACTGGTTGCTGGTCTGCTTCCAGGCTAAATACAAAGTGCTGTTAATTACCTTTAAAGCCCTAAGTGGCGCAGGTCCAGGCTATTTGACTGATCACATTTCCTCTTACAAACCAGCTTGAGCACTGCGGTCAGTGGATGAGGCCTTACTCTAGGTCCCACCCCCATCTCAAGTATGGTTGGTGGGAACGAGAGAGCCTTCTCTATGATGGCCCCCCAACTCTGGAACTCCCTCCCTAAGGAAATAAAGATGCCCCCCTCCCTCCTCTCCTTCAAAATACAATAGAAGACTAATTTTTGCTCACTAGCATATGGACAGGAGGAAGGCTAGATAACAAAGAGACTACTACCTGACCTCTGGTTGAGAATTATCACTGTATTTGGGCTCTGTCATTCTGTTAGTCCAGCTATTCTCACTGGCCACACACACAACCCATACAATTTTGTAAACCTTAACTGGCCCCTGTAAATCAATTGTGGATGTTTTATGTTCAGATTTTATGTCAATATATAATTTTTATGTTTTTGTTTAATTTATTGATGTTAGGTTCTAATGTTGTTTTCATATGTGGGCTTATTCAGGATTATTATGTTAGTATTTGTTTAAATGAGGCATTGAATGTTTGCCCTTTTATATCTTGGAATCTGCCCTGGGGAGATAGGGCGGAATATAAATACAGTTGTTGTTGTTATTATTATTATTATTCTGAGAGCAGGTAAGTTCAGGGTGGTTGAACACTAACCGTAAATAAAAGCCAGACTGAAAAACTGCTCAAATCAGGGACTGTGCTCTTCTGTGCAAGGTTCATAAGACCCCATATATTTATGGGGGTGGCTGGCAGATCATTGGAGCCCTAGCCAGCCTCTGCCTTGTTCTGGGCCCATCAAAACCTGGACACGATTAAGTGCCCACTCTGTTTTAGGAATGACTGAGGTCTTATGCGGGATATGCCTCACTTTTTTGGCATGCATTGCATAGATGGAGAGAGTACAACTAGGTCAAAATATAGCTCTACATTTTTGGCATCAATGGGATACTGTGTCTATGTATATGTGAATACAGAGCGAGTGTGTGTAGATGCACACTTGTGTTCTTTAAAGGTTTCCACATTATGGTTGCAGAGTAGCACACATAATCCTTGCTCCTATCATTCACTCAAGAGCACCTCAAAATATGAAATGGGTGAACGTTCTCTCATTACAAGCCAAGTTGTGTGGACTACAAACGGGTCCTTCAAAGGAGCATGCCACATATGTTGATCTCTTCTCTGGCACTGAGACTAGGGAGGAAGCATTCGGTGCCTGGGCTCCATCTGTTGTGTAGCACCCGTGCCTGGGGCCTTCTCCAGAGCTCATGTTGCTCGATCCATCATCCGGCAACCCAACATGGTATACATCCAGGAGCAAAGAGGGGCAGGGAAGAAGTAAAGAGCACTCTCCTTTTGCAGTCAGCAGCATTGTAATACAACTTTCAAATTTTACTGTGTATGCAAAGATACATGATGAAGTTAAGCATGGGGAGGGAAATAGCCTGGAAAACTCTGTTAGCAGTATCTTACCCTCACTCCTGTGAAAAAGAGAACACATTGACTAGTTTCACTGGATTCCTTCATTTCTTCCAATCCACTTCTTAGTGTGTTTCAACCACAAAGAGATCTATAGGTTATGCTCTTACCTGCAGGTATTAGTACTCCCACCTCCCAAATAGTCTTAGTCTCCCGGCATCATTAAGCTTTGTTAAGGTGATGGGCTTTCATTCTCTTGGCTTCTTTCCACAACCCAATTAGTATTAGATCCAAAACTCATTTTCAATTGAAACTACACAGCACGGGGCAAGTGAATTGGCAACCATGGTGTGTTGAGACTATGCACCTGTGGCTTAGACACCACTCTAGCATTTATGCCATAGCTAAAGCAGGGATTCTGGAAAAAGCATGGCCTTCAAATCTGTCACTGTCAGACTGTTACAAAGAATTTTCAGCCAAGCCCATATATAATACAACAAAGCTTGCCACTGAAATCCACAGCCAAGAACTGTGTAAGTTTTTCAAGAATGTATAGTGTTGTAACAAAGACTATGCTATGAAGCTCACTCAACTTCACCTTAAAGGTCATCTCTGCCCCAGTGGCTATAGGCCTGTGGTTCCCAACCTTTGGTCCTCCAGGTGTTTTGGACTTCAGCTCCCACAATCACTAACAGCTGGAAAACTGGCTGGGATTTCTGGGAGCTGAAGTCCAAAACACCTGGAGGACCAAAGGCTGGAAACCACTGCTTTAGGCCATATGCTTCAGACACCAAATGGGATCCATCAAATGCTGAATGGGACAATCAATGCAACCCAATTTGTTCATCAAATATTATGCTTCAACTCAGCATTCCCACCCAAAATAAGCACTAATATTTTGAAAAGCAAAATTCAAAGCTTCCGCTTGAGTGAACCCTAAGTACATTAATTTGCAGCCACATGCACTCCATTTTACAGGGAGTAGAATTTTCAATAATGAGAGACACCTGCTTTGAACTATTATTTTATTGTCATAATTACAAAAGTGCTGGGTCCTGGCTCTTGGTGCCCGCCAAGTCACCACCCTTTGGAATGACGCTTTGTCCATAGTGAGTGGCATTTCCCACCTGCTGGTGCGTGAGCAGGTGGTGAACACAAGCCAGCTAGCTACAAGGCGGGACAGACAACAGATGCTAGCAGTGCTTCATTAGGCAAGGCTCGAGTGGGCCAGAGCCAGATACATTTAAAAAAGTAATCCAGTGAACAGCAGAGTTTTCTCAATATTACAAGGAAAACAAGACAACAACCTGGGGAGATTCCAGTCTACGAGGCTTTCTTTAGATGGCTCAGAAGAACTACAAGAGCAGAGGGTAGGCAACAGAAAAAGATTGCCCACTTTAAATCTATTAGGGCCTTTCCCCCCATTGGTAGAGGGATAAAAATATTAGAGGAAGGTTTAGTTCTTGCTCATGAATGGCACCTCAGAAGTACCGGTTTTTCACATTCTGTGATTGAAGCCTCAGTAGGTCCCTTTGGTTTCATGAGGCTTTGGCTGAACAAGGTCTGGATGATGAAACAAGCAAATGGAAGCAATGAGAGATGCAAGGTTTGACACAGGAGGGGACTTGCCTGTCCCAGTTGCTTCCAGTCACAGAATGCAAACAGAAGGGACTGCCCGTTCCTCAGGTTATAGGCTATGGTGGTGAGAGGACACTGAAGTACGAACAAGGGAGAAGAAAAGGAAGCAGTGTTTTCTTAAAAACGTTTACAAATCTGAGTCATGGGAGGACAAAGGGTTCCTACTCGCCAATTCACTATAATCATAAACATTTTAAAGTAGATCTATTATGATTTTGCTTCTATGGACAAATAACATTTTCGTCTGAGAAAATGTTACATGAATAGGAGGAAGTTTGTGCCCTCCCCAAAAATAGCCAAAAAAAGTGATTGAGGAGGTGGAAAGGAAAAAGGCATGGCCCATTGGGTGAGACAACTTACTAACCATGATGCTACACGAGAGAGAGCAATATGGCACAGTACAGTAGAAGGGCATTCTGGTAAGGTTTGATAATAAATAAAGCAGAGGCATTGTTGGAATGCTGGCTTTCAGTCAATGGCATTGCAGGATGACCAGGTGTTTACTGTGGAATGCTGTGGATCTGCAAGGACACAGTACTGGGGCGAGTACCGTGATGCTGATGGCAGAGAAGGAATTAAATTGACAGCTAGGCATCGGAGAAAGACATGAGGGGAATGGGCACTCATTGCTACTGGGCACTAGAGGAGAACTTTTTGACAGGTTGGCAGCTACAACATTAGGCACCAAAGAATATTGAAGGGTTGGCTCATATTCCTGAGGCTGTTAGGCACTGAAAAGGGGCATTCTGTGGGAGTTCAACTCATGCCATGGCACTGAAGAGGCCATCATTAAGACTGCTGTACCTTGACAAGGAATGGCACGTGCACCTGAGCTTTGGGGGACCCCACTTCCCAGGCTCCAGTCCCTCATCTTTTGCATCTCTAAAAAGCCAGGCTATTTCACCCTCAGGCTACCACTTTGTAGCCAAAGTATTTGCGTAGCTGCTCCAGGAAGACAAAGGTAAGCACAGTGTGAGGGACCAAGCGAATGCCGGCAGGAACAAGGCCCTGGAATAAGAAAAATTGGTTAGGTTCTGCTGCTGCTAGTTTTGGAAAGCTTACACTTTCTCTGATGCAGGCTGAATCAGGAAGGGAAGGTGGAGCTAGAAAACTAGAAGGTAGAACTGGGTCTCAAAGCGAAGAGGAAACTTAATGTTTGTGTAATTTAGCCACAGATAAGAATCCACCCCACAAACAGAACAGTTTGCTGGGTTGTTGTAGGTTTTTTCGGTCTATATGGCCATGGTCGAGAGGCATTCTCTCCTGATGTTGCCTTATGCAGCTGACTTGCCTGTGCTTGAAAGGGCAAGTAGTTCAATATGGGACTGCAAGTAATGGGGCTGGAAGGCAAAAGCTGCAGTGTTAGGAAGGATACCCTCGCTTCCCTGAAGATGAAAATAACTGGGCAAAAGAAGTGAGTGCCATTGTTTGGCATATCAGGGAAGGAACCAGAAATCATAGCAGGCTTGGTATTTACACTGCCTGTATTCTGTGTGTGACTGAAGTGGCACAACTGCCTAGTGTGTTTTATCAGGGTTTTTTGTATTTTATGATGTCTTTTTCTGCTTTTTTTGTTTATTAAGTTAGGTTGTCCTATATTGTCTAATGTGCTTTGTTTTGATGTAAATTTGTTTGTATGATTTTCTTTTTGGCACTGAATGGTTGCCATATTTGTTGGAAACCGCCCTGAGTCCCTTTGGGGAGATAGGGCAGTATATAAATAATAATAATAATAATAATAATAATAATAATTATTATTATTATTATTATTACCCCTGCTCCCATCCCTTCCACATTACCTTATAAAAAGCCAGTGGCCCAAGCTTGGCAGTTTCCAATGCACAATGCATAACACCCTGGAACAGAAAAGCAAAAAAGACAAGAACTCAGTGTGTGTCTAGACATTCCAGGTACAAAAATAAAGCCAGTGTCTGAGTATCTCAGTCTAGATGCAATAGCCGGGATGAGGCCCAGATATTGTGGTAAAATATCAACAGAAGCAAAGGAGGACGAAGAAGAAAACATTCTGGCAGAAATTGAGGCCAATATGATCCTCAAAGCAAGCAACTACTCAATGAAGATTGAAATGACTTGTCACCAAGGCAAACATGAAGAATCAGATCACTCACCCGATATTCACCCTGGGAATTCATCATCCGCGTCTTCAGCACATCCAAAGGCTGACAGAGGAATGTGGCACATCCTCCCTGAAGTTGTGGTGGGGGGAAGAGACAGACCCTTTTGAGAAACAGCTGGCTGGTCACCAGATGGCATGCTAGTGACTGTTGGAATTCAACCTCACACTGCCCAAGTCTCAAATCCTCAATGAGGAGCTGTTAGTTAGCACTAGAACAGTCTGAGGGTTTTCCTTCCTCCATGTCTCCTGTATGACAGTTGGAATTTATCTAATTTCTTCTCTCCTCTCGGCTTCTGCTCTCATTCTGATTGGTTGTTTAGAATGGATACTTTTCTACAGCAAGGCTTTTGAATCTGATTTTAGCCTTTTATATTGGTGTATGTGCTGTGTGTTCTGAGATCTCTCTCTGTTTGTGTGTCGGGAGAGATGTAGTGATTAATGTTTTTCCCCCTCTTGAAAGAGGGAGAGATGGGTGTTAGAATAACTCAGACCCAGTTCTTGATTATTAAGAAATGCAGTAATTTCTTATAATTGTAAATAAACCCTTTGTGATTTTATAAAGATTGGACTCTGCATGTTCGCCTCTTCTAAGCTCAGAATTCTTTACAGCAATATCACATGTCACTTCACGCTCTGCTCGCTAATGAGCTGATGCTCAACTTTTGTGTCCTGTTTGTTTTTGAGTGCTCTGCTTTGTTTTAGGGTAGTTTCCCCTAACACTGACCACTGGGTAAACTAATCATTATCCTATCCTGTCAAATGGTGGAAGAAAATCTTACCAAAATCTTACTAAGCTATGGCAAGATGATTCTGAAAAACATTTAAACAGTTGTACTGAAATAAGGATGACTTGTCTATCTAGTAAGTCCTGAATAGCTCAGGCATCACAAAGCCAAATTCAGTTTGCAGCGGAGTATGGGAACTTCCAGGCAGTTAACAGCCATCCCACTGCTTTTTGGCTTTGGCAAATTTAAATATGAAGCAAAAACCATGTTTTGTTTGGCATGGTGAAACACTACTTGGTCAGGTCTGGCCTGCCTATATTACCACGTTCTAATGGGATTTCTCTCATGACCCACGCACCAACTGTGATCATTCCACTTCAAAGCGGACAGTCATTCCAGGAGAAGAGTGCAGACTGTAATTTTTGCAAGAAAGGACCTAACTGACCTTTGCAACTCATTCTCATCCCAGCCTTGATAGTTCTATGGATATGGCTTTGGATCTCTACTTCCCTGAAGAGCATTCCAACATTTCATTGTAAAAACCCTACACGCACACAGTTATATACTTACAGCAATAGAACTGGCCAGAAAATGGGTGAAAATATTGTCTGACAGCAAACCAGACCCAAGAACCAACTGCTTAGCCTGGTCATAACAGGAGAGCTGCAGAGAAGCAAAAAATGGTGAGATTTGGCTCCCAATCTGTCAATGGTCACAGACAGAAAAGTTGCTCAAAGCATCCATCATGCCCTGGATTCCAAGAAATCAAGCAAAACAGTGACATTGCTCCCTCATGCTGATATCTCAGGAACACAAGCTATAAAACTAACCTTTGCTCTCTATAGTGTCTGTCAGAAGCAGGTGAGGTTAGGCTGTTGTAGGCCTCACCTTATCTATCAAGTCCAAGACAAAAGGCCGGGGGCACAGACTGAGGGGGTTTGGGTCAGATAGCATCCCAGTCCCTAACCTAGCTTCAGTCCCTCACACTACTGTACACATCTTCCTCCATCACATATCCATTCATTGTGAGATACAAAGGGGGTGAAAAAAAATAAAGCCTTAAACTTTTTGACACCTTGGGTCAAAAGGTTGACAGGGCCTTCTCAGTGGTGGCTCCTTGGTTGTGGAACTCCCTCCCCAGCAACATCAGGCAGGCTCCATCCCTTCAGGTTTTCAGAAAAAGGCTAAAGACTTGGCTTTGCACACAACTGTTCAAAGAATAAGTTGCTATGGGTTTCAACACGGTCTGAATTAAGGATTTGAGCAAGTTTATCAGATGAATGGAACTATGAACCTTATATGTTTTTCATTTGTATACTGTTTTGTGTGTTTTATTCATTAACTGTTAATTGTTTTAACTTTGGGATATGTTTTTACTGTTTATTGTTGGTTTTTACCGGCACTGAATTCTTGCCAGAGCTGTAAGCCTCCTTGAGTCCGCTCGGGTGAGAAAGGCGGGGTAAAAATGAAGTAAGTAAATAAATAAATAGTGTCAAAACTAAAGTTGTATTGCTGCACACTTCTGGCAAGAATTATTCCACATTCTCTGATTCCAGAGATGATACCAGTTGCCCATTAATTCTCACAGATTTCTGTACCACTTAATGTTCTACTATGTTAGAGCTGTCTATAGATTTTGTAAACACATTCTGTCCTCTGAGTATTGCTGCCTATGATGCGCTGACATGGAAGCCTGCTCCTGACAACTCATGGGATGCTGGGGACTCTGTGTCTCACTCTCTAGCACCACCTGGCGAGAGACAAGGGCTCTTCTATGACACTTCCTTGATTCAAGACAAAAGTGCCATTGAATGCTCTCCTATGTCAATCTTCTGGGTGGGTCTGAAGCAAAAAAGAAGATACATAAAGAACCAGGCTGCCTTGAGGTGGGTGTGCCACTGTGACTGCTGGATTCGTACCTGTCCAACAGTAACCAAGGCCCCTCGACTTGATGCCATGGTTCCGCCAGAAAACAATTTCTTTAATCCTTCTGCAAAGACAAAAGAGATCAGAGTAATTAAATGCACACATTATAGATTCTATTCATCCTTCATTTGGATGCTGATCCCAAAACATTCACCCTTCTAAGTTGAACCTGTCTAGAAACAATTGTCTTTTCTTCTCATTAGCTTTTTCACAACTCCAGCTTTTTCAGCCCTGTCAGCATCCAAACTTTTAAAAGTCCTGTTATATTATGGTTTATGAGGAGCAAAACAGAGCCAACCAATAAATGACTTCCCACGATTACCACTGTACTCAGTCACCAACAGAGTCATGGACTTCACTCATCCACTGTGGGAAAGTTTCAATGGGGTGAAATATATGAGTATTTGGCCAAAATTAAGATCAGACACTCAAATATGGTACAATCTGGAATCAAATATATTGATTCTCCACCACAGCAATTACAAAACTAAACAAACTGATAAGTATAAGAACATTTTGAAGGGAAATAGTTGCAGAAATTAATCAGCTGAGATGGGATCAGATGATGCTGAAGATTCAGGATGCTCTTTGGATGTAAGGCTCCCACAATGTTTAGCATAGAATCATTATCTGCGGGTGCCCTAGATGGAGATCCATACAACCCCTTAATTCCATGATGTATACTCCACTTTAGAGGGGAAAGGTCCCTAAAATATCATTATCCCTTTGTAATCATTTTATGTCTTTCCAGTGATTCTCCCATCTTTTTCTCCTCACTATAGAAAATCCATTTGATTGTGACATGAGCAGTGATGCTACAAGTCAAGAGAACATATCACCGTGCTACAAGTCAAGAGAACATATGGCTTGGTAGCTCATGTTGCTGTAATTGGAGTTATGCCAACTTAAGAACTTTCCCAGGTGCTATGTAAGTATCTCTTTCTCTGGCTTTGAAATGGCAGGTGAGTTGGACCATGATACACTGCCATGATACACAGCTAGGGTGGTGGTGGTTGGAACTACACCCCGGTGTCCCCCAGTAGTTGGTATGCAACCAGGGTAAAAGCAGTAGCTTTTGTTCACCTGGTCATCAGGGTGAATGACAGTTGTTCCTCCTTTCTTGACTGCATTACAGTATTGCCAATAATCAAGACACAACACTATTTCCTCTGGAGGCACGGATGAGCCGTGGCAGTACATTCTGACATCAGCACACAGCCAGGGAAGAAGGAACAACTATCACTTTGGCCCCTTCCACATAGCTGAACAAAATTCACATTGAACTGGATTATATGGCACTGTGGACTCAGATAATCCAGTTCAAAGCAGATAATGTGGATTATCTGCCTTGATATTCTGGATTATATGGAAGTGTAGAAGGGCCCTTTTTTGACCTCCAGTATCAGTACCCTGGCGGAGCAACACTTAGAGGGGTTTTTTTAAGATTTTGTAGCAACAAGTAACCACATTTAAATTTATAAATATTTTGAGTAAAATAAATAAACCGTTACAGAATCATTCAGATCACCCATAATGGCAGATAGCTGTTACTTGGACTTTCCACTTCCCTACCCACAACACTGAAAAAAAATCATTATCAGATCTACAAGTATAGAAAATCTATTGCAAATTGCCTTGCAGCTTACAAAGGATGTGCAATGAATTACAGATGGTAGAAACTATCCATCTAAAAGCAAGCCAAGGGCTTCTTTTACTTTAAATTTTAGTACTAATCACAAATACGTTTCAGCAGATTTTTAAATGTTCATGATCATGTATGATTCATGGGTAACTAAGCATACCTTCTAAAGCCTCCTTCCAGTACACCATCAAAGGGAGACTCTTATCTCTGAATACAAGTAGTCTTCACACTGGGTATCTACATGTTTGCACAGTTTTACAACGAGGATTTAGCATGGGTATCATCCGGGGAGGCCCTTCTCTCGGTCCCGCCTGCCTCACAGGCACGCTTGGCGGGGACTAGGGAGCGGGCCTTCTCGGTGGTGGCCCCCCGGCTGTGGAACTCCCTCCCTGCTGAAATTAGACAGGCGCCTTCCCTCATGGCCTTCCGTAAGGGCCTGAAGACCTGGCTCTTCGAAAAGGCCTTCAATTAAGTGCTATGTACTGGAATGACCACCGGAATGGACTATGACCACGAGATTGATTATGACCCAAACAAGACGAAGCGGATTTTTAGTTTAATTAGTTGTGTGTTAGTTGATGTGCGTCATGATCTGGATTTACTGTAACTGTTGTCTTTATGTTCTATGTTCTGTACACCGCCACGAGTCGCCTTCGGGCTGAGAGTGGCGGTTAACAAATGCAAATAATAATAATAATAATAAATAATAATATTCCAATTAATTTTGGCAGTTATCCTACAGACCCTTGCTTTGGAGTAATTTGGATGACTATGAACCTGGCTGCATACCGAGATATTCCATTCCTTGTCCTCTTTGCTTGATTCCCAGAACATCACCAGGCGGTAAGAAGGTCTCACTGTGTGCCCTGGTGCTGGGCATTAAAGACAGCAAGAGAGGGTCTTACTCCTCCACCTACTGATCTTTCTCATTTTCCCTTTTCCTAGATTAACAGGAACAAGTCTTTTTAACTCTTCTTTCCAGAGCTCGAAATGTTCGCCCTCTCTGAAGGTGCAAACATCAACAATATATTTTATGTCTTGAATTATGTGTCATATGTAAATTATCCATCCCTTTTCTCCCATAATTCAAACAGACCCAAGCCAGACCTTCAAATACCTTAGAATCACTGAATGCTACTGACAATAATGGGCAACCAACTAAGCCACTGTGGTTACTAGCTGTGCACACAGCTTTGCCCATTCTGCAGCAGCTGTTTTTGCCTTTGAACTCTGTCCCAAACACAGCTCTCTATTAGGACCACTGGTGCAACGGATTAAACCCTTGTGGCAGCAGGAATGCTGACCGAAAGGTCATTGGTTCGAATCCGGGGAATGTGTGAGCTCCCATCTGTCAGCTTCAACTTCTCATGTGGGGACATAAGAGAAGCCTCCCACAGGATGGCAAAACATTCAGGCATCTCCTGGGCAATGTTCTTGCAGATGGCCAGTTATCTCACACCAGAAGCGACTTGCAGTTTCTCAAGTCACTCCTGAGGTGAAAAAAAATAAATTAGCACCCGTTGCCTGCAACACAGGATTGTCCCTAAAAGTCAGGTTTCCCACATTGCATAGAAAAGGATTCTCTCCAATGTCAATTTGTCACATTCAGGGAGAAAAGACTTCCAAGGTTTCTCAAAATTGCAGTCCAGTTCTGCTGTGTGTTAGTCAAATTCTTACCTTCACGAAATACCCGGTACAACCCATCCAAGGCATGTGAGTAGCTAGGAAACAAGGAGAGATGATTAGCTGCCTTCACCTGCTTGCATTTGCCACAGTGCTCTCACCCTTACAACTCTGGTAGGCACAGCAGGGATACTGCCTTCAACTGAAAAGGCACCTGAAGCTTGAAACATTGGGTGTCTGTCCCTCAGTGGCCGAGCAGCTTGAGTGGAAGCCCAGGATGACTCCATCCAAACTTCCACATTCTTATGCCTCCCCCACTCCCCAAATATATGTAGATATAGGTAAAGGTAAAGGTTTCCCCTGAATTTAAGTCTAGTTGTGTCCAACTCAGGGAGGATGGTGCTCATCTCAATTTCTAAGCCGAAGAGCTAGCGTTGTCTGTAGACACCGCCAAGGTCATGGGGCCAGCATGACTGCATAGAGCTCCATTACCTTCCCCCTGAAGTGGTACCTATTGATCTACTCACGTTTACATGTTTTCAAACTGCTAGGTTGGCAGAAGCTGGGGTTAACAGTGGTAGCTCACCCTGCTCCCCAGATTTGAACCACCAACCTTTTGGTCAGCAAGTTCAGCAGCTCAGTAGTTTAACCTGCTGCGCCAACAGGGGGGGGGGGCATATGTATGTATACCCTGTGGAATTCTGATACTTACTTGCGCCTCAGATGAGCTGGCTGTTTCATATCATTCTGCATCCTGGAAAAGAAATATTGCAATACTGAGAAGATTACGAAATAAACAGTTTTGCCACCCCATCGCCCCATAATGTTATATATGAGTTTACACATCAGAAAGGGGACTAACATAAGGTGAAAGTGTGGGCCCACTAGGTGTGGTTTAACACACATTCCCATCAGCATTAGCCAGCTTGGCCAGTTTTTTTTTTTGTCATGTCAGGAGCGACTTGAGAAACTGCAAGTCGCTTCTGGTGTGAGAGAATTGGCCGTCTGCAAGGACATTGCCCAGAGGACACCCGGATGTTTTTGATGTTTTATCATCCTTGTGGGAGGCTTCTCTCATGTCCCCGCATGAGGAGCTGGAGCTGACAGAGGGAGCTCATCGGCACTCTCCCCGGATTTGAACCTGCGACCTGTTGGTCTTCAGTCCTGCCGGCACAGGGGTTTCACCCACTGCGCCGGGGCTCCACACCTTGGCCAGTACTAAGGCATGATGGGAATAGTACTTCATCAATGTCTAGCAGGTCTCCTTTGGTGGAGACATATTTTGGGATTTTATTAGGAGTACTGCCAGTATAATTTTCCCCATCCCTTGATCTCCCTTTCCATTTTCTGCATTGAATTCCTTGCAAAGATGGCTCATGAGATTCTGAACAGGACAAAGACCAGCCCAGGAAAAGAGGAAAGGGGTACTGACCTGACATTCACCATATCAGCCGGGGTCCCCACAAACCCACCAGTGAAACCTGCAACCAGAGAACAGCGGGTGAAAGGGGACTGTACAACCTGTCCTGATCCGGCCTTCCTTCCTGCGCTTGTCAAGCCCCAGCTCACCTCCTACTGCGGCTAGCAACACCTTCTGGTAGAAAGGCATGGGCCCCTCGGCACCCTGGCTCAAGTGATCCCGCACAGTCTCATAGATGGCAAAGCGGGTGAGGGAGTACGTGATCTGAGGAAGTAGAAAGAGTATGGCAGCATTGTCTCAGGCCCTGGCTGCCCTGCTCAGCACATGGAGCGTCTTGTAGGGATTTAGCTTAGGCACAGCTCTGTGCGAGAAGCAGCTAGGTTACCAGTCAGTACACAGAGGGGGGAAAGCTATGATCACTATCACACACAAGCTGTTAAATCAAGAAATTGCCTTCTTTTTTGGAGGATGCTGGGAGAAGCTGCAGAGTTCTGAGAGGCCATGACGAAGCCCGGAAGCTGGCCTGTGAAGCCCCGGCAACACAAGAAGCAGGACTGAATGGAGGGCGAGGAGCAATATTTGACATAGCTCGAGTCTCACCTGTCGACAAAGGGAGGCGCTCAATCCACTGTAAAGTGCCAGAAAGCCATTGTTGCGGACCACATGCACAGCCATCCCTGTCATGCGCATCTTCACTTCTTGCTGGGTTTGCAGATGGACCTATACATATGAAGCAGGGAGAAGAAACAGGTTAGGCTGTGTTGGCTGCGCTCTCCTCATGCCCGAGCAGACATTGCTGGGATGGCAGGGAGATCGACTATGCAGGCACTTCTGATGCAGCAATCTCCCAATCAGCAAGATCGTTGTTAAATGCCTTCAAATTGAATTTAACTTATGGAGACACTATGAATGAGGCCACTTCCACACAGCTAAATAAAATCCCACATTTTCTGCTTTGAACTCGAATATATGGCAGCGTGGACTCCGATAACTCAGTTTAAAGCAGATACTGTGGGATTATCTGCATTGATATTCTGGGTTATAGTGCTTTCTAACTTACCAAGCATTACTGTGTATTTTCTGGTGAGTCATGTCAACCCACTGCCACCGGTGGCGCAGTGGGTTAAAGCCCTGTGCCGGCAGGACTGAAGAGCGACAGGTCGCAGGTTCGAATCCAGGGAGAGCGCGGATGAGCTCCCTCTATCAGCTCCAGCTCCCCATGTAGGGACACAAGAGAAGCCTCCCTCAAGGATGGTAAACACATCAAAACATCCGGGCGTCCCCTGGGCAATGTCTTTGCAGACGGCCAATTCTCTCACACCAGAAGCGACTTGCAGTTTCTCAAGTAGCTCCTGACATGACCAAAAAAAAAATTGATATTGCTCCCGGTGGTGTGATGGGTTAAACCTTTGTGCCGGCAGGACTGCTGACCAAAAGACTGCTCCCATCTGTCAACTCCAGCTAACCATACAGGGACATGAGAGAAGCCCCCCACATGATGGTAAAGCATCTGGGCATCCACTGGGCAATGTCCTTGCAGATGGCCAATTCTCTCACATCAGAAGCAACTTACAGTTTCACAAGTCACTCCCGACATGAAAAAAAAGCAATGTACAGCAGCCTCAGTTTAGTCATTTTGGCCTCTACGGAGAGTTCTGACCTGATTTGTTCTAGGACCAATTTATTTGTCTTTTTAGCAGTCCATGGTATCTATTGAACTCTTCTCCAGCAATGTATCAGTAATTAATTTTAATTCAGTGCCAGGAGTTACTCTCTCCTAAAGTTTCAAGGGAGCTTTTATTAACTGTAAACATGCTAGTTCTGCAGGCCAATTATTTATGTTTACAAGTCCCATTTCCTAATAACACTTGCAAGAAAGTCAACACTTTTGTATAAGAATGCATAATATTGATATTTCATTATCTTCCACCCCCTTCCCCACCCCAAAAGAGACCTGGAAAGGGGCAAGTGACTTCTAGCTATCTTGCCCCTATAAAGCTCTTTCCTCTTCATCGGGATGGAACAGAACCCATTCTTTCCACAAAGGCAAGGTCTAGAGCTTAGATGCTGCTAAAAATCAATTCCCACAATTTTACCCATGTTCTATCTACCACAAGGGAGAGCTTGCAATGTTTCAGATTTCAATTCCTAGAAGCTTCAGTCAACATGGGCTATGGCCAGGGATTGTGGGAGTTATAGCCCAAAACTTCCAACAGGCCAAAGGTTCTCCAGTCCTAGGCTACTAGATACCACTGCTTTCCCCTTGGTCGGGGTTTGTGGGAGTTACAGTCCAAAACCTCTAACAGGTCAAAGGTTTTTCAGTCCAGATCTATCTGATACTACTCCCTTACAATTGGCAAACCTTTGCTCGTATTTGATGCCCTCATAATAAAGCAAGCCAAATTAATTTGGATGTTCTAACAAGAGCAAAGGACAGTACTGAGAACAGAAGATTGTAGCCTACCTGCAGCTTGGAATACACTTCAATGGGTGTCATCACTAGAGAATGAAACCACTTTTAAATCCAGTTTCTGCCTCCTGCAGAATTCTGGGGTTTGTAGTGTAGGGAGGAGCCTTTAACAGCCTCATTAAAATACAAACCCTACAATTCTGCAGGAATTATTAGTAGTCCGCCGAGGGAATGTCTTAAGTTTTACACATCTTCTTTTGGTCTCTCATTCATTTCTTATTCAATTTAATTCCTAATGCCTAGTATTATATATTAAGTTTATTTTTCCTTCTTAGGTACTTTTTTAATTGGTTCCAGTTTATTGATTTTTCCTTGCTCTGATCCTTTAGTAGATATGAGAGTCTATCCAAGTCCATACATTCTACTGCTTTCTTAAACCATTCGTCATTAGAGGGAATTTCTTTAGTTTTCCACTTTTTCGTGATTAGTATTCTTGCAGCTGCAGATAGATAATCCCCCCCCCCCCCCATTGCTCTTTAAGTCGAGGTTTGTTATGTTCAGCAAATAGTACTCTGGTTTCATTTCAAATTTTGTTTTAATTATATTTTGTATATGTTTGTGGACCAATGACCACCACTTTTGGATCTCCTTGCAACCCCAGAATAGATGATAATATGTTCCTGTTTCTTTCTTACATTTCCAACATAAATTGTTGTGTTTTCTGTTGAATTTGGAAAGTTGGACCGGCGTTAGATGCCATCGGTAAAAGACTTTATACCAGTTCTCTATTATGGTGGTGGCTCTTGTGAGTTTAATTTTATTCTTCCAAATCTGTTCCCATTCATTGAATAGTATTGTGTGTCCTATATCTCTCGCCCATTTGATCATGTTTTCCTTTATCAAGTCTTTTTTGTTGCTCCATTCTAGAAGGCTTTGGTATATTATTGTAATCACTTTCCCCCCTTTTTCATTATTATATCCCAACAGGTGCCGTTTTCGTTAAATCCTACTTTTAAATCTTCCTTAAAATATTCTTTAGCCTGAAGATAATGGAACCAGCCTATTTCCCCATCTATTTCCTTTAACTCTTCCATGGATCTTAAACGCCATTCATTGTTATCTTTTATTAAGATTTTTTTATAGGAGAGCCATCTCTCCCTGGGAATTTCCCTCTTGTGGAATGCCTCCGTCGGTGATAAGCACATGGGTGTTCTATTGTAGATGTATTCCTTGTATTTGTTCCATACTTTTAATAGTGAGGATCGTATGTAATGATTGTTAAAGTTTTTTTTCTATTCTGGCTTTCCCATACCATAAATAGGCATGCCAGCCTCTTCTGATATCATGTCCTTCCAATACAAGAATTTCTTTTGGTTCAAGTGTAGCCCAGGCTTTAGTCCATAACAGGGCACACGCTTCGAAATACAATTGCAAATCTGCCATTGCTAAGCCTCCCCTACTTCTTGCATCTGTCAAAGTTTTTAATTTAATCCTTGGCTTTTTCCCATCCCAAATGAAATTCAAAATATCTTTGTTCCAGAAACCAGATTTAAAGTGGTTTCATTCTCTAGTGTGATGAAGAGAGGTCCCAGATATCAGGCCATATGCAATCTGACAGGCTTTGATGAAATGCAGAGCAGCTGATGTTTATAGTACAGCTAAAAGAAGAATCTAGGTGAAAGGCACATATGCTGATAAAAATCAAAATTACTAGCAGGGTCATTGGCTGGCGGGCCTCCTGTAGAAAGAGAAGGGTCAAATAACTGAAGGTGGAAGAGGTGGTGGCCTGTATGAGTTCTGCATTGGTCGTGGGGGAAAAGAGCACACACACTGCTAGCCCCACTTGTTACACCAGTCTTACATCATCCAACCATACTCAGGATGATTGCAGAGGAAAAAAAATCCAAATAATAGTTGGCCTGAGAGGGTGCAAACTGGCTGCAGCAGGTCCCAAAATGACAAAAAGGAAGAATATAGAATCACAGTGTTAGAAGAGACCTTATGGATCATCCAGTCCAACCCCTTGACAAGAAGCAGGAAAAAGTAAATACAATAAAATAAATAAAAACTGTTTATTATCTGAAGTGTTTCAGATAATAAATCCTTAGCACAAGCCAAGCTACAATTGGGAGAGCTCAGGGTTCCCTCACTCTGGTCAAGAGATCTGGTTCGTGAAGGACTGATCCAGATGAGACTGATGGGAATTTATTTCAGCTGATGCTGCTGAGATACCAGCTGCCGGGAGAGGGCAATGAAGAGCCCGATGGAGCCTGGATGGGCAGAGTTCCCAGGCAGCCAGTGGGAGCTCAAAGATCTATTGTGAAGGATGAAGCTGGAATTTGTTCATCAAGACAACACAAAAGCAGGCAGTGATGGAAACTGAAATCTGCTGAGTCTCCAGCATTTGCAAATTCATGATGCCATAACAAGAGAACGAGATGTCTCCCTCACACAGGACCAGGCCAAACATGCATAATGTGGAGGAAGCAATGGGTGGGTGAGAAAAAAAGGACAGGTTTTGCCTGTTCATGTACAAGCCGATGGACAAAGAAACATCAGGGAAGCTAAATTTCTCTCTGCCAAGCTAGTTACCTTTCCAGTTTATTCAGACTGATCATCTTCCTATCCACTTGAAGCCTATGGGCTATGGGTTGCTGGGAGTTTTCCAGGCTGTCTGGCCATGTTCCAGAAGCATTCTCTCCTGACATTTCACCCACATCTATGGCAGGCATCCTCAGAGGTTGTGAGGTCTGTTGGAAACAAGGTAAGTGGGGTTTATATATCTGTAGAATGTCCAGGATGGGAGAAAGAACTCTTTGTCTGTTTGAGGCAAGCGTGAATGTTGCAATTAGCCACCTTGATTAGCAGTGAATGGCCTTGCAGCTTCAAAGCCTGGCTAGTTGCTGCCTGGGGTGGAATCAGACAGCTGCAACATTCGCAATTGCCTCAAACAGACAAGAGTTCTTTCTCCCACCCTGGACATTCCACGGATATATAAACCTCACTTGCGTAGTTTCCAACAGACCTCACAACCTCTGAGGATGCCTGCCATAGATGTCAGCGAAACGTCTGGAGAGAATGCTTCTGGAACATGGCCATATAGCCCAGAAAACTCACAGCAACTCTGTGATTCCAGCTATGAAAGCCTTTGACAACCTATGGGCTACATTTATTAGTTGGTTTTGTCCAGTGAGTTGGGAAGAAAGCATAGCTCTTACGTTGCTGTTTGTGTGCCATCAAGTTATTTCCGACTTATGGCAACACTAAGGCAAATCTGTCACAGGGTTTGCTTAGCAAGATTTGTCAAGTGGGGTTTGTCACTCTCTTCTGAGGCTGAAAGAATATTACTTCTCCAAGATCATCTGGTAAATTTCTATCAGCAGGTGGAGATCTGAACTCTGATCTCGAGTCATAGTCCAATGCTCAAACACTATACCATACTGACTCTCTGCAGCTTTTATAAGCCAGACCAAAACTCAATTGCTAATCCCTCTGTAGTTGAGGCACACAGAAACAAAGAGGGCAACCGAGCCACATTAAGCAGCTTCCGCCAGAACATCTTGCAAGCCCTGATGAAGGAGAGAGTGGGACTGGCCTGGGTCTGTTGGTAGAGGCCTCTTTCTGGAACACAATTGCTGTGGGGATAGACATCTCATCAGCCTGAGCCAGCATAGACAACAGTACTGTTGGCACAGGTGATGTTGTACTGATAGGCTATTGATATCCAATAGAACTCCAATGTGCTGATGATAACGTAATCTGTGCATTCAGAAGAAGACCTACAAACTCTAAAAACCTACAAGCTCTATAAACCTTTGCAGAAGCATGTGAGAAGCTCGGCCTCTCATTGAACATCGAGAAAACCAATGTGCTCTTTCAGCAAGCACCAGCCAGTCCTTTTGAAATGCCAGAAATACAGCTTAATGGTGTAACGTTTGAAAATGTTCACCATTTCTGCTACCTTGGCAGCCACCTCTCCACAAAAGTCAACATTGACACTGAAATTCAACACTGCCTGAGCTCTGAGAGTGCAGCATTTTTCCAAATGAAGCAAAGTGTTTGAGGACTGGGACATTTAAAGATGAGCTTAAAGCCAACCTTAAAAACTGGCATAGACACTGAGAACGGGGAAGCCCTGGCCCTTGAGCGCTCTAACTGGAGGTCAGTTGTGACCAGCAGTGCTATGGAATTCAAAGAGGCATGAATGGAGGGCAAAAGGGAGAAACGTGCCAAGAGGAAGGCGTGTCAAGCCAACCCTGACCGGGACTGTCTTCCACTTGGAAACTGATGCCCTTACTGTATAAGAATATGCAGATCAAGAATAGGGCTCTACAGTCACTTACGGACCCACAACCAGGACACTACACTTGGAGGGCCATCATACTCTGACAATGAGGGATCGCCTAAATAAGTAAGCAAGATATCCAATGCAGTGTACCCCTGTCCCTCCCCTCTCTCTGAAACATGTGCTACTCTGATTCTTGATTTTTCTACCTTTTTGATTTGCCTCTCAGAGGTGAATAGTGGAAGCAGAGCCTTGCCTTCAACTGTTTAAGGAAGACCTGACTTCATTTTTAATCAATTCAGTCACAATCGACACCCACAGTCACAATCGTTGAGTCTCAGAAACAAATGCAAGAAGGACATTGGTACTGGGGCACTAAATACAAAATACAAGATAATGTAGTAGGATCAGTTCCTTTCTTTTTGTGGACTCTGGGGGCCCTTCCACACAGCCCTATGTTATAGAAAATAACACATTATCTGAGTGTGGACTCAGATAACCTAGTTTAAAGCAGATATTCTGGGATATAGGGCTGTATGGAAGGGCCCTGGGAAGACATGTCAATCAATAAGAGTTGTGTACTAGAGATTCTAAAGAAATATATTTCCTGATTTTGGTCTTCCTGGCCTTGGCCAGGGCACTCCCCCCTCCCCTTGATTTCTGTTCTATACAACAATATCTGATGCAATATCTTTTGAGAGAGAAGCACGGAGTTATAACTTTTGAGCTCCATTTGTATTGGCAAGTCTATTCATTTCATGAGACACTTAGGATTTCGCTCTCAGGCCCCTCCCACACCGCCCCTATATCCCAGAACCTGATCCCAGATTATCTGCCTTAAACTAGATTATATGAGTCTCCACTGCCAGATAATGTGGGATAAGAAGATAATCTGGGATCAGATCCCGGTATATAGGGGCCTCAGTAAACCTCGCTCAGAGACGAAACAGATAGAAGCCTACCATTTGAGCCACAGTTCTCATACTGTTTGAACATAACATAACCTTTGGCTGTCCAGAACTTTTAGACTACTTTTCCAATTACTCTGTATAATTTGTCATGATGGGAGTACTGCCGAAGCTTCCCTCCTCTGTAATTCATTTAAGGAGAGTTTTGTACATGGCTCCTGGGCCTCCATCTGGGCCTGAATGCCCTGCAAGTGGCGGGAAGACTCCTGCCAGCCACTGGCTTCTTGGGGAAAGCTTCCTGGAAGGTAGCCAAGGCCTCCAGGCCAGGAGAACTGCCCCCAAAGGGTACACCAGTGGATGCCAGCCTGGTTTTCCTAGGCAACGAGACGCCTGGGGCTGCCAGGAAGGGAATGCCAATGGGGCCAGTGTCTCCTGCCCAGGCAACTGGGAAAAGCGCTCCTCATGAGCTGCAAAGCCAAAATGGCAGCTTCCACTAGGCTGGGGAATGTGTGCCAGAGTGGGGAGAAGCTGCTGCTTATACTCCCCATTCAGCTTCCATGCCAGGAGTAGTGTAAGTGTATGTGTGGGTATCTCCCTTTCCTTTCTCCCCTCCCTCCAATCAGTCTGCCCTAGACTACACTAAGGCCCCTTCCACACAACCCTATATCCCAGAATATCAAGGCAGTAAATCCCACATGATCTGAGTGTGGACTCAGATAACCCAGTTCAAAGAATATGTGGGATTTTCTGCCTTGGTATTCTGGGATATAGGGCTGTGTGGAAGGGCCCTAAAAGTGCAAAGCTTGGGGAGGACTGGGTTTGAAAAAGCATTCCCAGAGAGCACCCACTATTATTATTATTATTATTCTGCTTTTCTCTCCAACAAGGAGACTCAGGGCCCTTCCACACAGCCCTATATCCCAGAATATCAAGGCAGAACATCCCACAATGTCTGCTTTGAACTGAGTTATCTGAGTCCACACTCAGATAATGTGGAATTTCCTGCCTAGATATTCTGGGATATGGGGCTGTGTGGAGGGGCCCTCAAAGTGGTTGACATTGCAAACCTTTTAGTATAGTTTAAAATCTACACGTGTAACATTCAAACTTGAATCTTTGAATGTGGAGGAGAGAGTAAAGGTGCATCTACACCAGGCATGGGCCAACTTGGGCCCTCCCTCCAGGTGTTTTGGACTTCAACTCCCACCATTCCTAACAGCCTACCGGCTGTTAGGAATGGTGGGAGTTGAAGTCCAAAAAACCTGGAGGGAGGGCCCAAGTTGGCCCATGCCTGATCTACACTGTGCAATTCATGCGGTTTGGCACCACTTGGCTGAGTGCTATGGCATCCAAGTCCTGTAAGGCCTTCGTCCTTCCGTGCCCCAAAGGCTGGCAGTGAAGCGTGGGGCCAAAGTGGCTGCGGTGTCGCTGCACCCGCTTGTCCCAAGGGCTCCTTCCAGGCTTGGAGGAGGGAGAGCCTTGGGGAGGCGGAGGGGACGCACCTTGAGCAGGTCGAGCGGGTGGGTGCAGCAGGCGGCCCCGCAGGAGGCCAGGCCCCCGAAGTACCAGCGGGACACGCGCTTCTCCGCCATCGCGACGGCCCTTCTCCTCTCTCTCTCTCTCTCTCTCTCTCTCTTTCCCTCTCCGCCTCTGCCCCGTGGAGCACGCAAGCCCGGCCTCGCTCCTGGTGGCCCCCCTCCCTCCCCGCCTTAAAGGGGCAATGCCCACCCGCTCGGACGGAGGGAAGTCCTCCTTAAGAGAGGCACGTTGAGGAAGGCGGGCCCTTCCTCCCTCCCTCCGTCCCTGCCGGCGTGTTCCCGCCCACGTAGCTGAGTGGAGGCGGTGCTTCTCCTCTACTTTCGCTCTGGGCTCATTAGAGCCAAATCCCAGCTCTGCTTAAATCGATCCCCTGAGCTCCTTTAATCCCCACACCTATCAGATTCACACCCCGCGGTCGCCTTGATTAGCATTTAATGGCCTTGCACCTTCAAGGTCTGGCTACTTCCTGCCTGGGGGAATCCTTTGTTGGGAGGTTATTAGTTAGCCCAGCTAATCAAGGTGGCTGTGCTGGTATGGCTGTACCAGGAGCTCCAACTTTATTTTCTTTCTGTTATGTTTGCAGTCATAGGGCAGGCTACCTGTCCATCATAATTAAGCTTTGGTTCCGCCCCTTGTTCAGGGCTCTGGGAGGGAAAGGAGCCATTTTTTGGTCAGTCTCACATAAGGAAGCTAAGCTATAGGACGCAGACCAGCTCGTCCCATAGAAAAGCTTCTTTTCTCAAGAACATCCAGGGAAACAGAAATTCCAGGGGAAAGGTCCCAAGGCTCTGGCTGAGAGCTCACAGCAATCATAGGGAAAACAGCCCTGAAGTTTTCAAAGAGTTCTCGGAGAAAGGACAGCATTACAGATCCACTGAAGTCCAGCTGAAATATCTACAAACCTCGGCTGGTAGGTCTACTCGATATCCAGATGCATTTGGAATCTATGCCAAAGAGGCATAGATAGTAAACAGCCTGGGACAGTTTAAATAGGGTTTTTTTCTTACAGAGAAAGTACAGTTAATCAAAGTCAGGTACCAGTCCATTGAGGACTAGACTAAGAAAGCCTTGAAGTGTTGTTTGAACCATTGAAGATTTGTTGTTTGTTCCATAATAAAGACTTTGTTGTATCATTAAAGACTCTAAAGACCATCACTTCAGAAAAATCCCTGAGAATCTCTCTTTGAGGCCCCCCTGGCTTCCCACTGGGCTTAAAAGTATATGTCCTATAGAAAAGACAGCTGTTACAGGCCCCGCGCGTGACAGAATAGTGGCTAATTGCAACATTCACACCTGCCTCAAGCAGACAAGAGTTGTTTCTCCCACCCTGGACATTATTCCACAGATATATAAATCCCACAAGAACAGAAAACGGAATGTTGGTGGGCAGGAAAAGAGATGGGCTCAAAGCCAGCCTTAAAAACTCTGGCATAGACACTGAGAACTGGGAAGCCCTGGCCCTTGAGTGTTCCAGCTGGAGGTCAGCTGTGACCAGCAGTGCTGCAGAATTTGAAGAGGCACAAATGGAGGGTGAAAGAGAGAAACGTGCCAAGAGGAAAGAGAAACGTGCCGACCGGGACCGCCTTCCACCTGGAAACCAATGCCATCACTGTGGGAGAAGATGCAGATCAAGAATAGGGCTCCACAGTCACCTATTGATCCACCGCCAGTACATCGATCTTGGAAGACAATCCTACTTGGACAACAAAGGATCGCCTAAGTAAGTATATAAATCCCACTTGCCTCACAACTTATGAGGATGTCTGCCATAGCTGCAGGCGAAATGTCAGGAGAGAATGATTCCGGAACAAGGCCATACAACTTGGAAAACTCACAGCAACCCAATACTCTTTAACAGTTTGTAATTCTGGGAGCCCTTCCACACAGCCCTATATCCCAGAATATTAAGGCAGAAAATCCCACATGATCTGTTTTGAATTGGAATATATGGCAGTGTGGACTCAGATAACCCAGTTCAAAGCAGATATTGTGGCATTTTCTGCCTTTATATTCTGGGATATAGGGCTGTGTGGAAGGGCCCTATGCTGCCATGCAGTGCAGCAGTCTATGGTTAGTATGGCTCATATATAATGCAGGTAAACCGCTCTACGTAATGCTGTTGGAAGGATTAATGGACAACCAACTCCCACCAAAGAACACAAAAGCAAGCCTTTCATGTGCATCACTGCCCTGTGGATTGTGTAATCAATCTCCGGGCCTCAATCCGGTTCGGGGATTTCCTTTCCTATGTAGTTGCTGGCTCAGTGAAACCACTGTCTTCCACATCGGTTTGAAGCTGCATTGAATGGTCAGTGTAGATGTTGTTGGAGCATGTACAAATCAGTTGGTGAGTGTGTTAACTGAAAAATGCAAAGCTGATTGGCTGGGCCATGCCTGAGAGGCTAGCTGAGCCTGGGAGTTTTGACAACAGTTACATATTTAGGAGCTTGCCAAAGACAAGTCAGTGTATATTTTCTGCTTCTGAACTGCTGGAAGAAGAACCTTGATATGGACAGCCAAGGAACATTTGAACCCCTCAGAGGACATTGTATGAGTCAATGCAAATGTTCACATGGCTGTATATATGTTGTTCTGCATAACAAAGAGTAAACACCTTATTCTTTACTGATCATGTGTGTGACGTATCTTTTATCTAATAAGACAGTGTGTGGATTTGTAAAGACATGAACTACACGTGACTTTCATTCTGCCACAGATGTGTTTCGACTTTCCGCACAGATCAGTTCATACTGCTGCACATAACGCATGCTCTTTTGTTTTTAAAGACATGCCTAACATCTGAAGTGTGGAATTTAGTGATATATAGAATATATAGGCAGTGGATCCTGTTTGAGACTAAGCATGGTCATCTGTGCTTAGTACTTGGATGGGAGACCACCAATGAATACCAGGTGTTGTCTTTCAGAGGAGGGAACTAGAAAAACCATCTCTGAGGATTCCTTGCCTAAGAGAAACTTATTAAATTTTATGGGTGACTTGAAGGCACACACACAATGCACCAGTTAGTTTCCACAGTTAAATGACTGATTCTTTCCTGTCTGGAAACTCCACATTTCATCACTGATCCAGCAGCATTAGATCATAAAGAGCCAAGAGTAGGATGCAGTGCAGGGAAGACTGGGAAGTATCTTGCTTTCCAGTCTAATATGCGTTTCTTTACTAGTTAGTTATTTGATCAGATAGTGCAGATATTCCATTCTAGATGCATTCTATAGTCAATACTAATCAAGTATATAGATTTCTGTTGTTCTTGTTGAGCATCTTCAAGTTATTTCCAATTTATGTTGACTGTAAAGTAAACATATCCTGGAGGATTTTTTTTTTTTTGAGTTCAGCAAAGTTACTCACTGGGTTCAGTAGCTGAGCAGGGCCATTGCTCAATCTGCTATGATTTGCAGATTTCCTGGAAATGATTTGCAGGCCAGGCACATCTCTTAACATAAATGTATGAAAGATATTTGTTCAAATGATAGGGAATGATATATAGTTTAGCCAAATGCACAGAAAAATATTATTTATCAGACAAGCCCTTTCCCAGTCAGCTGACTCATCAAAGCAAATACACCACATTTTGAGCCCTTCCACACAGCCACACAGAATATCAAGGCAGAGAATCCCATATCTGCAATATCTGAGGCCACACTGACATATATTCCAGTTCAAAGCAGATAATGTGGGATATTCTTCAGGGGCCTAAGTTAACACGGTTGAAGAGATTAACAATTAATGTGAATCAGCCACCTCTTGTCCTGTTTGAGGCCATCCTTATAGTTTTGACGTAAAGAAACCCTATCATGGGGTTTAACTAGGGTTAAGAGTGTATGACAAGCCCCAAATCATGCAGTAGTTGTCCATGGCTGAGCAGGGGATTGAACACTCAAACCACTACACTGCACTGACTCTCTTTTAAATCACATACTTTCTTCTAACTCTCACAGTGGTGCTCTCTAATAAATGTTGGGGGTGAAACACAAGCAGGGGGAAATATAGCTCGTATGTTGTCGAGCTACGGCACCCCCTCCCTAATGAATGAGATGTCAAGCAAGATAAATGATTTTTCTTTATTTCTTAAACCCTTTCTGAGCTTTTGAAGTTCCGCAGTATTGAAGCCACTTGATTCTCTGGGAGGACCCAGCAGGAACTGTACCCTGAGCTATCTTAAAGCCAAAACCCTTTAATAAATACACTAAATTGTATTTTTGTGTAATGTGTATTGATGATATACTGTACTGATTCTTAAATGTATAAAAATTTATCAAATGAATTGTGAAGGAATCAATTCCCCCACTGCCCATTGACATAAGCTTCTGAGAACGGAGATTGCTAAACAGTAAGGAAGGTGTACCTCAGCAATTCCCCCAAGTTAGGTAATATCGGTTCTTGTGTTTATATGCGAGATAGATAATCCCTTTATCACCAAGGTTTTGTTCTTACTATTTACCTGTTCAAATATGACTGGAGGCTTATAGTTCTTGTGGAAGAGAAGGCTAAAACAAACATGAATACATTAGCCTTTTGAAAGGGCAGCCAAGCCTCCGGTTACCCAAAATCATCACCTTTTGTTTCTTGGATCTTGCACCTTTGTCCTTACGGAACTGGACACTTAAATTGGTTAGGGAATCATCTGTATACCCGTGTCATCATCCTCTTCAGTTTTGCACCCTCCAAGGGGGCGTCTCTTCAATGGACTGAACCTAGTAAAACTGAATTTCTGTGTCACGAAATGATGTATGTCTAAAAAGTGTGCCATCAATATTGAGGGTTTGGAAAGTGCTGAGTCCTCTATGGTGGCTCTATGGTGAACTTCCACCTAGAAATTTCTAGAGAGGACATATTAATAAAATCTGTGAATAATCAAATCTGTACAATGTGGAGTATTGACTGTAAACATAAACCGATCCTCAAAAAGCACTTGGGCATTCTTTGGTAACAGAAGACTTACGTGCGACACATGCTGCTGGCTCCAAAACAGAAAGGGAGCAAACTCAATTCTTGCATTGGAGCATTATTGTGTGTGAATCCTAGCATTTCACAGATTAATACCAGGGCAAGCATGGTGTAACAAGGAGGAGAGAGGGAATCTATTACGTGAAGAGGATCACCATTAGTTTGGAGATCTCACCAAATGTAAAGGATTATTATTTAAAAACAACTTAAGTGTTTGGAGGCTGTAGAGACTTTACCACCAACACACTGTACTCTGAGGAAACTTTAGTGTGGAAATTGGCTACCACCAAACTTAAAAAGGAATTTTCAGCTTTTGGTTTAGGAAAAGGTTTTAAGTAGGCTGGAATGTGCTGTATTTGCACTCAGGGCTCTGAACACTGAGGTAAATAACAATGAGATTCTTTTAAAATGTCGCTGCCATCAATCTGGAAACTTCTATGGAACTTCACACAGAGGCACTCTTGAGACAGTTGTTAAATAACAAAGAACAAAGTTGTTTATTTGTGTAAACTTCAACAATACAGGCACTTAAGTGTAATGGTTGTAATAATGAGATGAAGCTTATGGTTACTTTAAAAACAGTTCAAGGCTTAGTTCCAAAAACAACTCTTCACTCCAACAGGAAACTATCAGACTTCCCTCTGACTAGAATTCCTTATTACTCCAGACAGTCCTTTCCCTTGGATCTGTCTATACTCTACACCAGCTACTCCTCCTATTAGCTATCGGTATACTCTAACTAACCACTTTGGCTTCTCTAACTTCTCTTCTCCTAACTCTCCCAAAACCTAACTTTCTTCTTCAACACACAGACTCTCATTAAACTGTCAGATTTTAAAAACACATCCTTTCAGACATTTTTTCCCCTGTACTCTAAGCTCCACCCACTTTCTCCCAGCCAATCACTAAGGCTCTCCACATTTCCCTCCAGGCTGCTCCTAAGCTCTGCCTCCTCTAGGAAATGAGTACCCTAAGATGGCTGCCTCCCTGCACCATCTCACAAAATGGCTGCCAAAACACTTGGGCCTACTTCCTGAGCTTTTCCCTGTCCTAAAAGGTAGGCAATTCATCACACATGGCCAAACTGAGTGTGGTCAAGATGACAAACATTACCGATGAGGAAGAGCATACAAGCTAGAAGGAGCTGCAGCAGTTTACCTTTGCCTAAGCCAATTGGGAAGAGAAATAGTCCACTCAGTTGTTGCTTCCCCCCACCCCTTTAATGAGCACAAACCTCAAACTGCTTTTGCTCTTTGACCTCAGTTTGCACCAAGAGAAGTAAGCCAAGGACAAAGCGGGGGCGGGGGGCAGAGAAAGAATCCAGAGTATTCTCAAAGCAGGTTTTAAAAAATGGCCAACAGAGGATTAATTGGGACTGTCCCTACCAAGCTGGGACCATGGAATATATTGAGGAGAGTGCACGCAAGCTGAATGTGCTTGGCTGCCTCTTAGATGTTTCCTAGATTACAACTTTTTTCTTATTACCAAGGTACATGCCCTGGAAAAATATTACTAGCTTGAACTAAGACCTAAATAATCAAAGCAAAAAGTGTGCTTTGATGCTTCAATTGTACTTTGGACTCTCCCTATATATGAGTGCTTAGCTTACAACAAATCAAGACACACATTTGCGAAATGGGTGCAGACTGCTACTTTCACTTGTACTGGCAGAAGTACTGAAAGTGCTTCAGAATAGTAAAGCAAAGTGGCTGGCGTTGTGGGGCCCACAGCTGCCTAACAAGGCCACTGGCCTTTGCTCTACACACTGACTGGCCATGACATAGCACTTTTTAGGCGGATTTTCATTTCTTCCCAGCTCTGGAAGACTGTGGTTGAGGTGGGGACTTGGAACTCCGGACAGGCTAATCCCAAGCTGCTCTAATGTTATTGTGTGCCTTCAAGTCATTCTGACTTATGAGGAGCCTATCATGGGCTCTTATTGGCAAGATTTCGTCAGAAAAGGTGTGCCACTATTGCTTTTGCTCTGAGGCTGAAAGTATGTGCCTTGTCCAAGATCACCCAGTGAGTTTCCTGGCCAAGCAGGGATGTGAAAATGTAACTCTTACCACTGGTGGCTTTATCCAGGACCATGGAATTTGATCAAACTACACAAGTTGCATTACGACTTTATTACCACCTGTGCCATCTCTTTACCTATGATTACAGCTCCTCATTTTACATTAACAGGATGTCTATTTACAGCATTTCTGACAATTTGGGAATGCACTTCACAATTATGATCACAAAAAAATCAACTCCACATTATTATATCACATTTTTATTCAAAACGATTGTGACACTTTGAAAATGAGTAAAATTTTGGGGCATTAATTTATGTGAGTTGTAGTCCATTTCCTCAAATGCATCAAGAAATATGTTAAGGAAGTAAATTATAATCCAGGGGAAAGCTCGAATTGTGTTTTGTTTGTTTGATTGTTTTAAAGGTGCCAGAAGACTTCTACTCCCTTTTGTACTGAAAGAGATTAACACGCGTACCTTTTTGAAAATGCCATAAAATCTGTCAGCCTTTGAGAGAAAGGAAGGCAGCTTTGTATTTCTCAATGTTTGTTTTCTGCTTTAGGCTTCTCCCAGTGCTGTACAGTCTGTCCAAATGCCCTCAAAGTACAGTAATTGTGTAATAGGCAGTTCTGATGTATAGGGGTACTTATTTAACTTATTTAAAAGGCAAATTGCCACTCCTGAGATTTCTAAGACAGGCCTCTTTCCTCGCTTTTGGTTAGACTGAGAAATGGAGGAGGGCTGCAGAACAGCACTTTCCGGTAAAATAGAAAAGGAGGACCTGGTTTCTACCCATTGAAGCTCCTCCTGTACATGCAACCCCAAAGCATTCAGGGTGTCTGGATACTATCTGGAAGTAGTTTTCAGGTGGCACTGAAGGTAGGAAGGAATATGAAAAGGTCCAGTAAATTCCATCAGTCAAACATTAAATTTAATCCTCTTTTTACTCCCCAATAAGACTATATATATTATTTCTATTGCTATTGCAGGTAGTGCAGCAGGGTAAACTGCTGAGCTGCTGAATTTGCTGACCAAAAAGTTGGCAGTTCGAATCTGGGGTGTGAGGTGTGCTCCTGCTGTTAGGCCCAGCTTCAGCCAACCTAGCAGTTTGAAAACATGCAAATGTGAGTAGATCTGCAGGAAGATAGCAGCGCTCCATGCTGTCATGCTGGCCACATGACCTTGGAGGTGTCTATGGACAACGCTGGCTCTTCGGCTTAGAAATAGAGATGAGCACCACCTGCCAGTCAGACATGACTAGACTTAATGTCAGGGGAAACCTTTACTTTTTTATCGCTACTTAGGCTCCTAGAATGGCCTCTTTTCCACCTCTGCTGTACCTACCATAATAACCAAAGTTGCATCTTTAGTTTCTCATAGTTTTTTATCCCAGTGAGTAATTTTGCTTGAACATTTCCTCTCAAAATCTGTTTTTCCCTGTCTACTTAAGACTTTTTCCCAGTTACAAAAAGCTTGCTTCACTCCCTTACAAGTGTCTTCTGTGTAGTAATCTGAATACTATTTAGTTCTGTGACCTAAGCGTTGGCAGCCAATCACATCTGTTTATCTCCTGGACTATTCAATGGAATTGCAACTAGAATAGCCATCTTTCTTATTCTAATCAACTGAAAGCTTTCACTGAAGATCTGTTTTGTAGTTATTCTGGCCATGACTGTCTGAGTTGAATGGGTTTGTCAAAAGGAACTTTGTATAAAGATCAGTTGCTAAACTAAAGCTCTCCTTGGCACCTGTGGTCAGCCGGATCCGATTTCAGCAGGAACTGCATGGAGAATATCATGGCAAGGTAACAGGTAGAGATGTTCTTGATAGCAATAAGAGCATTTAGAAAACAAGTTTTTGACATGGATGCCGAGTCTTGGCTATGTTTTGGTTCAGTAGTTTTCAGCAGTGCAAAAAGCAGCCACTCACTCTCAAATTAGCAGCCATTCTGACAAGATAACTTCACAACAGGTTGTAAGAATCCTCCTCTTACAGCCACACCAGGTTTGTCTCTTTATGGACCAGGGTTTGATCTCTTGGCACGGTAATGCTTTTGTGGTAATGCACAAGGACTGAGATTATAGGTAAGGATTGCAAACTATCAAAATATTGGTTTCTCTACTCACCAGGAGCCCTTCCCAACCCTATAAAAAGCCAGGGGTTTAACCTGGGGCTTCTGCCTGTAGAAGTGTATGCACTACCACTGAGCTAATCTCTTTTCCTGAAAGGGAATACTTGGTCTGACAAGCACAACAATCCAAGTTCCTTGCTACTGCTGCACATTGGTTACTGTCTTCATTGCACGGCTAAGATGAAGTCAATGGTAGCTGACATAGGGTACAGTAGTGTTGACAGGTGTTACTACAGGTAATTTAGGTTGGCTTGCCACCATGCCACCATAGCATGAGCTTAATGTATTTAGCAGGCAGGAGAACCAAAGACACGCAGGGTGATGTAGAGCTTTAAGTTTTGGACTACAAGTCTATAGATCAGGCTTGGGTGATTCAAACACTCTCATCCCCAGAAACTCCCATGATAGGTTTGCCCTAGAACAGTGGTTCTCAACCAGCTGTTTTGGCCTACAACTCCCAGAACTCCCTGCCAGTTTACCAGCCGTTAGGATTCTGGGAGTTGAAGGCCAAAACATCTGGGGACCCACAGGTTGAGAACCACTGCCCTAGAACCACTATAAGTAAAAAATGACATGAAGATACACCACAAGACTCGATATTGTTAGCTGCAAGAAGAAATCCACTTAAATATTAGAAGGCCTTCCTGACAGAAACTCAACAGCCTCAGTGTGGTGGTCTCATTTTCCAGAGGTTTTTCAAGCCTGGGTGGCCATATTTCAGGATTACTTTGATTGAACAGACCTGCATGACAGGAGATTGGACCGGATGGCCATTATGCTCTCTTCCAATTTTTCCATGATTCTATTCTATGCTGAATACCACTGTGAGAACTGAAGTAGAAGCTGATGGAATGTACAAAATTGCACAATTTTGGAGAGTGCAAGCAGGGTGTGCTGGGTGACGAAAAAAATCACATCTCCTATTGAAGTATTTTAAGAAAACAAGACATTGTCTCATCTGTCTAGTGACATGCCTTAGTTACATCCCATTTGTAGCATGGTAACACTGATGACCTTTAAGAGGTATTTGGAACTTTGGTTCTAACTGGAGATAAAAAGAGTTGATAACTTTCCACCTAAAAATTAAAAGTAAATTATTCAGTAATGGAAGAGATAGCCCTAGATGGTGGACTCTCTTATCTTTGGGGGGGGGGGGGGGGATGTGTCTTTGAACAGAATAGATGGGCATCTTTGAAGAGTGCTTTAGTTGTGTATTTCTGCAAGACAAGGGTTGGACTAGATAGCCTTTGGGATCTCTCCCAACTATACGATTCTATGAACTTTGTTGGCTGACTCTGGACAATGTCTTGGTTCTGATCTAAAAAGCCCTGTTGGTTTTGCCTGAAAAACTTGGCTTTCATTTAAAATGCTATAGCTGGTATACTGTTAACCATAGGGTGTCTGAACAGCTTTTTAGTCTCATTGGTAAGCATTGCAACATTGCCACAGCTGCATCTTCCAAAGCAAAGGGCAAGTAGGGTACTGCAAGCAAGGAGCAAAAGCAGGGATCCCTGCGAGAATCTGTTGCCAATTATTCATTGCAGTATTGCTGCTTGGCAGAAGTGTGCTGATCATGTGATCATGCAGCGTACTGCTTGCCATGCCTGACTGGTTATGGTGGGTTTCAGGCTGATAAAATGGATACGAAAATGTAGCTACAATGTCATGGCTATGTGTTTGATGCAGGATCTTGGCCTATGCTTTGCCATTGTTAGGCACCAGGAATACGATTTCATTCTGTTTCAAACTGTTTTTAGAGCCAAGGCTAATCAAGGACACCCAATACACAAACAGGGTAAAAGGATTAAAATGTTTTGTATAAACAAAATATTGCATTAGTTTCTGCAATTCTGAAATATAATATTTTGCCTGAAATAATCTGACATTTTAATTGGGCAGATACTGGTCTTTCTAAAGAATTTGCAGCATTTCTAAAGAATTTGCAGAATTAAATTTTGCAGCTGTGCAAAACTTAATTCCACGACCACTACTTCTATCATTTCTGGGAATACTGTTGTAACCATTATAGAAACTATTAAAGCTTGCTTGAAGTAGAAATTGTTTCTAGGTCATTAAGACCATCTCCAAATACAGATCACAGGTCTCCAATATGAATGTTTTTCTGAGGCTGGTGAGATTGACTGTACCATGGAGTGGGGCTTCTTAACCTTTTTCTACTTGCGACTCCTTTCTACCCGGGAAATTGCCACATGACCACAGGTATGTAAAATAGGTATAAAAATAAAGCATTCACTGACATTAAATCACTGTTTGCAAGGCTTGCTAAATAGGCTGAATTTCCTTTTCTGTGGAGTACAGTTGAAGCATTTTGCAGTCTACATTGCATGTTGTTGCTAACTCATTTTTGTATATGGGTGGCTTTTACTGCTTTTTTCCATCATGTCAACATAGAGCTAAGGGGACTCCATCCAATTTATAAAGCAGTAGTGTAGTTTGATTTGTCTGGTTTCAACTCTTCTGTTGATTAATGGCAACCCCTTGAGTTTTATAGTTTTCTTGGGCACAGAATACTCAGAGGTGAATCCTAAAACGTACCTTACTTTGCTAAGTGACTAAGAGGCGCTACCAACAGGCTCAGATGCCCAAACTCATGTCCTTCTGGGTAGGAAAGGCAGCACAGGCATGCAAGAAAATCTCTTCACACATCACTTGTTCCACAGATGTTCTCCTTCGTGTATACTCTTTATATATAAATGCAGTTCTTTGCAGTGTTGGTACATATAGCAGACACCATGCTGCTGGAGACATTCATCACACACTGGACCATCCCAGTGGAAAACCCCACCACAGAGAAAAAGGCAAGGGTGCACAGCCCCCATACACCACCAGTCAGCAGACAGTAAGAGCTGGAGGTGGGCCACATTGGTTAGGGGACAATTCCCCCATTCTTTTTAGTCCTTTGGCAGTAAGGCCAATGCCGTTACTCCAGAACCACAGTTCCTCCTGCTGCCTCGAGAGCTGCTTTGATCTTTTCTGCCTCCTCTTTCGGGATATTCGCCTTGATCTCTTGAGGAAGAGACTCCACCAGTTTCTTTGCCTGCAACAGAAGAACAGCAGCTCTGCTTAATAACTGAAAGGGTGAATTCAAGAGAAGATGTCTCACTACATACCTCCCGAGCTATCTTGCAATTGGCAGGGATTTTGACAATAGGCAATGAATTATTTTGGACAAGACTCCAAATGGCGAGGGGAATCCTCTAGAAACATCAAGTTTAATTGCTTCCTCACCTGCCACTATATTGAAGGATGCTAAGTTCATGTACAGTGCTGCCTCAGTTTGGTCCCTTCACAATGATGTCTCTTTGAGCTTCATTTATCTGCTTACTGCCCCCCAGTGGCAGAATCATGTAACAGAATTCAGGAGATCTAAGATACCAATGCTGTGCAGAGGATGCCTTTCAGTGATTTTCCCCAGATTAAAATGGTAGAAACCGAACAGTTTGACAAAATGACTCAACCAGTGCCAGTCTCTCAGTAAGAGTTTTGATGTAAATTAACAACATCAAAATGTAGTCCCTTTGGATTAAGGACTAATTAGGATATCAGCATGAATGTCCTCGAGGTACTCAGCCACATGGTGTTATAAAACCTTAGGCTACTATTACTATTTATTTATTTATTTATTTACTTACTAACTGTATTTATATACCGCTTTTCTCACCCCCAGGGGGACTCAAAGTGGTTTTCAGCAAATAACGGCAAAATCAAATGCCTTACATACATAAAAACCAAATCATAAATCTGAACAAAACATATCAACTATGCATACATTGAGTAAGACAATTAACCCTAAGATAAGAGAACATTTAAACATGAAAACATAAAAATTAAGAACACCTAATAAAAACTTACAATCACATGATCCAAACTCGTAGACTAGGGCATTCCAAATGTTGACTGCACATATTCCATATTTACTTCTTGTACTGTGTAACTTTACTAGTCAAAAGCTTAGCCCCATAACTATGTCTTTGTTCTCTTTCTAAAGGCTAGGAGGGAGGATCTAATCTCACTGGGGAGAGAGTTCCAGAGTTGAGGAGCCACCACTGAGAAGGCCCCGTCTCTCGTCCCCACCAACTACATTTGTGAAGCAGGTGGGACTAAGAGCAGGGCCTACACAGAAGAACTTAACCTCATAAAGGGAGGTTCATAGAGGGAGGAACATTCTGACAGGTAAGTTGGACTACAACTGTTTTTACTAGACTCATTTGTGGGTCCAGGAAACCCAACTTGAGGAAGACTACAGTAGACTGACCACGTTACTTAAAGTTGATGAGCACCATCTACTTACTTGGACGAGATTTAATCCCTGCATACAGTTCTTCACTTCCTTGATAAGCTTTACTTTGTCTGCAGCCTTTAGTTCAGTCAACTTTACTGTGAAATTGAGCTTCTCCTGCTTCTTGGGGACATCTTCCTCTTCTACTACCTGGAAGAGAATAAATAGTCTACTCACAATCTGCAGCAAGAGTCCTTCCCAATCCAAAAGTTCATAAAGACAGAGAAATAATAAGTAGAAGAAAGTTGTTTAGACCTAAGATGGCAACAGACTTTTACCAACTTACACTAGCTAGTCTTTTCTTATTTCTTCTTACTTTCCTGTACTGAATAGGAAAGTGGTCATGGAAACAAGAGATGGGAAATTAGTCATTATAATGTAAATCTTCATTTGGATTAAGTAACTTCATTTTGTTACTGGAAATTGGCAGAAATTGGATCAATGGGAGCAACAGAAGGCTGATGGTTGCCTACCTTTGGACGTTCCAGAACATTTTAGTTGCCCATGTTCCCGAATAACTGCATAACATTATAAAGGGGGTTGTACGGAGATGTTATGTGTTTAACATCTTGTAAGAATAGCTTCTTCCAAAAAAGGAAAGAATTTAGTGGGAGTGTATCTGGCTTTAGTATTACAGAAGTGCTTACTTCTACTGTTAAAAACATTTATGTATTGTTTTGGTAGATCTTTAAAAGTTTTTAGTTGGAAAACTGATCCTGAGAAAAGTGAACCATGTGTCGCTTGCGATTAAATGGTTCTTGGAGAAGCTCAATCAAAAGAATAGGTCACTGGTAGCAGTGGACTCAAGAGGCCTGAAGTCTAGTGATAACCAGAGTTCTCTTTTATACTTGCAAATATCATTTTCCTTATTTATGGAAAAACAAATGAATAGTTCAAGTTGTGTATCTAGAATACTGGATGCAGGAGAGTTGACTAGCACTTAATATGAAACAAAACTTATCTGAAAGAATAGATGTGATCATGAATAATTTTTCTTTTCTGTCATTGACATCCAGGAATGTATCAACCTCAGATATAAGAGTTGTTTCTACTCTTTAAAAACATTTTTAAACAGTTGAAAAACAATCCCACAATACAGTTGCCAAATATTAAAGGCAATGCAAAACAGCACTCTTCTGGCTGACCACTAGAAACTCCAAAGAAATGGAGCCAGCCTAACTTCCTTGGGTAGGAATTCTAAATCGTGCTGGTGCAGAGAATACCACATGACATCTATGTAGTAACCTAACTTTACAAGGTGTTGAGATACCCAACAGCGGCTCCTCCGAAGAGCTCAAATGTATGGCAGTTTCATATGTGAGAAAGTAGTATTTCAAACATTCTGGTTCCACATCATATATGGCTTAATAGATTAATGCCAGCATACCGAATTAAGGTAGTAGGTAAAGGTAGTCCCCTGACATTAAGTCCAGTCATGTCTGACTCTGGGGTGTGGTGCTCATCTTCATTTCTAAGCCGAAGAGCCAGCGTTGTCCGTAGACACCTCCAAGGTCATGTGGCCGGCATGACTGCATGGAGCGCCCTTACCTTCCCGCCGGAGCGGTACCTATTGATCTACTCACATTTGCATGTTTTCGAACTGCTAGGTTGGCAGAAGCTAAGGCTGACAGCGGAAGCTCACGCCGCTCCCCGGAATCGAACCTGCGACATTTCGATCAACAAGCTCAGCAGCTCAGTGATTTAACCCACTGCACCACCGGGGGCTCCAATACCGAATTAAACTCAGACACAAATTGGAGGTCAGTGCTGTTCCTGTAAGGCTAGTGTTATGTGACCTATAAACACCAGTCTAAAAGCTGCATTTTACACTTGTCCCAGCTTCCAAACATTTCTGAGTAGCCCCATGTAAAGTACATGACAGTAATCTAGCTGGGAGGTAACTAAGCATGAACCACTGTGGCCAGATTTGCCTTCCCTAAGAAATAGTAACACAGGCGCACCAGTTGAAACTGGGCAAGGCCATTCCTGGCCGATGTGGCAACCTGACCTTTCAAGAGTCCAAGTTTACTCCCAAGCTACAAACTTGATCTTTCAGAGGAAATGCAATCCCATTCAGAAATTTTATCAAGCAACAAAAAAAAGCAGATACTAAGGAGGCCATTTTCAGGAAAATACTTGCTTAGATCCACTACAAATTAAAAATGCCAGCAATACTACTTAAGTTAGAAATAGATTGCAAGTGTAGAAATGAGGACAATAGGCCTAGTTCACGAAAGTTAAGCTTATCTGGAGAAGATGGCATAACTTATTTCAATGAGAGAAAAGATTGTTGAAGTGGATATTTGTAGCCATGGAAATTAGAGATATTTACCTACTTGAAATATGATTTCACAAACCATGCAGCCTTCTCCCTCTTCCTGGGAAGCTATTAGTTACTATAATATATCACCAAGAGTTATTTTATCAAGAGGAGCTCTTTTCTCACAACCCTCCCAGAAGAGTACCCTTTGTTGGGCAGATTCCACCTGCCATTCACACGTTTGCCCAGAAGCAATGGCTATTTGACCTACGTGAACATTAAACTACAAGGTGAGCTTCTTACCGGAGCTACTGGTTGTGCTGATGGCATCATCCCAGCCATTGACATGAGTCCCATATCTTCGATTTTGAGGGTTTTCTGAAGATACAAGAAGCATTATTAGACAACTACTGATTGTATACCATTTGTAACATAGAAGAGAGAATGCAAAGCACCTCATCCCACCTGTCAAAAGAGAAAGAAATCACCAATGCCATGAATTGTCCATGAATCATTTCCCACTGGTTTTATCCCCACCTAGCCTTCTATACAAAGCCTGTCACCTTCAACAGCTGGTTGAGGTCAGATATCTCCAACAGGGTCAGGTTAGCAATGTCCTGCACTAGCTGCTGAATCTTGGGTGAGTACTCTTTGGGGGCACTGTCCAGAGGCGGGCTTGCCAGGGCTTCACTTTGCTGTGAACAGGTACCCTTCAGCATCCTGAAAGGACACGCTCTTGGTTGATGTTGCCTGTCGAAAGTCAGAGAAGAGGTCATCACATTTAATGTTTTCTCATCTGATGATATAAACCAGCAGCAAATGCCTGCCACTTCAGAAGAACAAGGAGCAGAACCGTAGAGGAAATGCGGAGACAGTCCAAGTGAGGAAGAAATTGAGCAGTTGCTGATGTCATTGCCAAGGAAGGAAAAGGGTATAGCTTCCTAAAGCAACAATTTTTGCATTTGTATGATTCAAAACTTGAAAGCATTTTCAAATGCCTAAGAAAGTATTTAATTAGAAGTACGAAGTAATTCGTTTTCACACAAATGTGCTGTGAATACAAATGTTGTGCAATACTGGATCAGTCCAATTCCAAACTTGCATAACCCTCTTTTTTTAAGAAGCAGCTTCTTTTCCTTCCAGCAGTACATTTTAGCATTACAAATTAAAAGCACGCACTCAGAATCTCTTAATAGCCAGGTATACTTAATCTGTTCTTGCTGTTGTGCATATTTTTGTTTTCAACTTATGATGGCCCAAAGGCTGAGAGTATATGACTCATGCAAGGACATTCAGTGTGTTTAATGGTCATGCAGGGAAGCATACCCAGGTCTCCAGTCAAAGTCCAGCACTCAAACCACTGAAACCATGGTTCTCATTCTTACTGATTCTAAATATCAAGTCTGTCAAATGCATAGGAACAGTCCAAGGCCAACCTGATCCAGATATTTTAGCAAGCCTTGTAATAATCCTCCAGAACTCAGCCAATGGTCAACCACAAACTACCTTCAAGAACTTCTAGGGTTGTTGTGGACAACTGCCATAGCAGCTATTAAAGGGGCCACACACAACGAAGTTTCATGCTGTAATCTTATTTTAACCATAAAACCTCTATGGTGCTTAGAAACACTGACTGGACTCAAGGGAGTGGCAAACAGGTGCAACAATTCTTGTGCTAGGAGTGTAAACTGGCAGAGCAGCTCAAGCCTCCCCTGGGCTGCGCCATTGCAATTCATAGCAGCATTGATCCTCAGAAACAGTAAATGAAACATGGCACAAAAGGAGGAAAACAAGATCAGACAGGAGATGGGCTCCCGTTAAAGGCACAGGAGCCAGAGCGTGTGCTATGCTGACCCAAACAGAGCACCCCCAGGGCTCCAGTTTAGCCCAGCAGCAGAATGCTGACACAGGTTGAGCATCCCTTAGCTCAGTGGTTCTCATCCTGTGGGTCCCCAGGTGCTTTGGCCTATGACTCCCAGAAACCCCAGCCAATTTACCAGCTGTGAGGATATCTGGGAGTTGAAGGTCAAAACATCTGGGGACCCACAGGTTGAGAACCACTGCCTTAGCTGGAATTACAAAATCTGAAATTGCCCACAAGGGTGGCTGGTTTGTACAGCTTTACTTTTTATTACAACGCACCTCTAGCTCCACGAACAAAATCATTGCAAATATGAAATCAAATTACCTTCAGGTTAGGTGCACAAGGTGTATATGAAGCACAAATAAAACCTGTGCTTTAGACATACATCCCCTCTCCAAAGGTTTATTGCCACTCTAGAATTAATGCAGTTTGATAGCACTTGAACTGTCACAGCTCAATAATATGGAGCCGTGGGATTTATAATTTGGTGATGCATTAGCACTCTCTGGCAGAGAAAGCAAAAGACCTTGCAAAACTACAGCGCCCACGATCCATAGCACTAAGCCAGGGCAGTGAGAGTGGGGTCAAACTGCGTGTTTAGATGCTTTCCAAAACATTTTGGATAACAGGTATTCCAAAATCTGGGGGGAAACAAATCCTGATAGCATTTCGGATAAGGAAGGTGCAACCTGTAACAAGGGGCCTAGCAACAACTTCAGGATTGGTGCAAAGGCGACCTGAGGCCTGCCTCCGCAAAGAGGGCTGCTGGGCGGGAAGCCTGGCTCCTGCAGGCCGGCTCAGGGACGCGTCTCCGCGGGTGACCTCTCGCTTCCCTTCCGTCCTTCCGTCCCTCCGTCCCTCCCTCCCTCGTACCGGAGCAAAAGGCGGAGAGTGGCGCCCAGGCGGCCCGCGGGCAGCATGGCCATGGCGGCAGCTCCAGGAGGCGGCAGGAAGGAAGGCGGCACCGGCTGCCTCTTGCTCCGGCGACAGAGGGCGCGAAAGGGACGCTCTCTCCGCGGCAACTCGTTGGCTGCTTAAAAACCATCCAATCCCGGCGGAGGTTTTCTCGCGACGCATTGGCTGGCCGAGATTGAGCGACCATGCTAGGCGGAAGTGATGTTTCAACGCCCCCCTCCGTGCCGCGCTAGGGACTGAGCTCTATGGTAGTGGTCTCAGCCTGGTCCATCCCAGCATCCCATTTTGGAATACCTACCTCTGTCTGGAAGAGGAGACCAGGATCTCTCCAAACAGGAAGTTAATGTATGTTTCACATGCACCTTGTGCGCAGGGCCGATAAGATTGTTTATATTAGCGCTGTCTGAGACCATTGTAGTCGGAGGTGACCCCCCCCCTCCCCCCCAATAAAAGATAGTTCATAATCAGGAAATTCTTAGTTTTGCCAAGGACACCAGGCTGGAACGATATATGAATGAACTTTTTTATGAATGGACTTCAGCTGATCGTTGCCCTTATGAACTTCATGTTTTCCCCTAACTGCCATGGACCCTAATGTGTGCCTATCTGTAACTGTGCTGTCACATGTTGGGCCTGTGAACGAGTCTATAGACAGGACGTGTTTCTGTGTGCCCAATAGGCCGCCGGGGGTGCTTTGGCTGAGAGGCCTTTCGGATTTCCCCACACAAAGTTCTTTTAAAGACTTAGAAAGTTCAACAAAGATTTTATTGTTGCTTAAATCTTCAATAAATCAAACAAATACTTCAAGGCTTTGAATCAACTGGTGGCTTGCTTAAATCGTGTCCACAAGGGACAGGCAACTTTCTTCATAAACTGTTTCTTCCTTCTACAAGGGAAATCCTTGATCCCTCCCTGGGCAATCTGACTTAAGCTCTGCTGGCATGGACCCCTACACCAAATTGCTTTATGGCTGCCGCGAGTGGTCCTTACCAAACAGAGTCATTTAGCAGATTTCCAAGAGGAAAGAAGGCTTTCAATTCCCAGGGAAGGCTGGCTGTAAACCGCAGAGCTGTATTTCTCCAGCAAAGAGCTGGCTGTAGAGTTGTGGAACTAAATTCCCCAACAAAGGCTATGCTGTAGTTATCTGTAGAGTTGTGGGACTGGATCCCCCCAGCAAAGCTGTAAAAGACGAAGCTTTCTACAGGTGGAACTGATTCACGTCCTGTACGAAAGGCTTCTCTGTGTGAACTGAACTAGAGGTCCCCTTTTTCCCTCCTTAACCCAGAAGAAGGGGCAGAACTAAAGAACATAATGATAATTGATGGGTCATTGGCCCTATGATTGCAAACCAAGGGAAGCCACCTTATTGCAAAATGCATGGAACTTTGGAATACATGCAAACACTCATTAGAAAGTTGGAGCTCCTGGTACAGCCGTACCAGCACAGTAACTGTATTTTATTAACTAGCCGTCCTCTGCCAGGCGTTGCTGTGGCCCAGTCTGTGTATATGTGTTGTGTGTATCTATGTGGTTTTGCGCATGCATTGTAATTTTTTTGCTTTTTAAGTCTCTTCTGCTGTGTTTTTCAGTGTTTTTATGAGTGATGGTCACTTGTTGGCCTGATAGGTGTATTGTGTCCAAATGTAGTGTCAATTTGTCCAGTGGTTTTTGAGTTATGTAAATCCCACAAACAGACATTGAATTTTTATTTATATAGTTGATTTTATATGATTTATATGTACATCTGTATCAAAATCTGAGGAAAAGGTGACCTTTTTATGAACTCTAGCCAGCTCTTCCTGACTCAGGTGCCACAAGCTGCCCTGGGTCTGCATTTTGTTGAATGGACTCTCAAGCATTTCGCAATATAGACAATAACTGGATGACCCCTTTTCTTAAGCCTCAGAGGATCAAGCCACTTAAGAATTGGGTAAACTTTTGGACACTTTAATCACTCTTCGAAAAGGATTTTTCCCCTCTTCGAGGAGAAGGGGATGTCACAGCTTCCCAAAACAATGGCATTTCCTTCCCCAGTAAACTGGATTAGGAGATCATCAAGATATTAATATCGGTGTATTTTTTAACAATGGGTTGACTCCAAGGGGCCAGAGAGAAATGTTATTTCAAAACTCTGTAGCAATAGCTAGGTTGGGCTTGAGGGCTTACAGCAATCACTTCGATTGCCTGTCAATAGGATCTGGGATGGGCCACTCATAATCCTATCATCAAGCTACTATTTTCTTTTGTTTTACTGTTGCCACACCTCCTTGCAGCTGAAGGAGGGCTCAGGCTCCCATTGGATGAGCCACACCAGCCCCCTGGCCGCTCTTCCTGGCTTGCTGATGTCACAACCAATCACAGCAAAGCGGGCGGGAAATTTGAATGGAAAAAACTGTATATATTGTCTAGTTTTTTGTATTGGAACCATGGTGGTTTCTTCAGCAGATTACTGCAGCCGTCATCCTTTTCCAGCTGGAACAGAAATAAATACCTTGGTGGCTTCTCTTCAACTTGGTGAGATTTATTCTGGAATACTGGCTTCTTTTCTCACCAGGCTAAACCCACAGTGGCTTGGATCTCACTATCCACAACCATTCTAAATTGCACGACGCCAGTACCCCTTGGCTTATGGTACTACTACTAGGCCTCACTTGGGGGCATCCAGGCAAGTCTTCGGACTCTCTAGTCGGCCTGCTGTTGCTATATGTGCCACTTTTAGCTCTGATCATGGAACAAAACATGTGTTTAAATAAAAAGCAAAGATGTACAAACCAAACCACCCTTGTATGAGTCTTAGGTCTACATATCATAGCGTTGTGAGAAGATTGTGTTGTTGTTTATTCGTTCAGTCACTTCCGACTCTTTGTGACCTCATGGACCAGCCCATGCCAGAGCTCCCTGTTGGCCATCACCACCTCCAGCTCCTTCAGAGTCAAACCAGTCACTTCAAGGATACCATTCATCCATCTTGCCCTTGGTTGGCCCCTTTTCCTTCCATTTCTCCAAGCATCATTGTCTTCTCTAAGCTTTCCTGTCTTCTCATTATGTGGCCAAAGTACTTCATCTTTGCCTCTACTATTCTTCCCTCCAACGAGCAGTCAGGCTTTATTTCCTGAAGTATAGACTGGTTGGATCTTCTTGCGGCCCAAGGCACTCTCAGAACTTTCCTCCAACACCACAGTTCAAAAGCATCTATCTTCCTTTGCTCAGCCTTCCTTATGGTCCCGCTCTCACATCTGTAGGTTACTATGGGGAATACCATTGTTTTAACTATGCGGGTTTTCATTACCAGTATGATGTCTCTCTGCAGTTGGCAGAGGAACAGAGGAATACTCTTAGCTCACAATGCAATGTCTTGTTACAGGACAAATAAGTTTTTTTAAAATAAATAAATAGGGCAACTTCTTGGGAGACATAACAAGGCCACTTCTGTGGCAGTCAATCCAATGTGGTCCACCAGCAGGGTATTAGTTTTAAGGAGAAGAGAGAGACTGAAACTATACAGTCGGCTGCTCACAGAAAACAAACTTTTTCTACAGTCTGAAATCATGGGAGTTGTAGTTTGTAGAAAAGGATGAAGACTTAGGACCCCTATATCCCAGGTTTTCTTGATTATATGAGTCCTCACTGCCAGATAATCTGGGATAAACAGAAAAGCTGGGATCAGATGCTGGGATATACGGCCTGTCTGGAATGGCTCCTTCTGAAACGACAACTCCCATGATTCTATTGCACACAATCCCAAACTGTGGCTTGGTAGCTGTTTGGGCTTTACTTTGGGAGAGCCACCCTCACACGGCAACCCTGCAGCTGTTTGGGCCTTCAACTCCCAGAATTCCTGACCAATGAACAAGCTGACTTGGGCTTCTGGGAGCTGGAGTCCCAAACAGCCGGAGGGTCGTAGTTTGAGGATGTCTGTTCTGTATAGCATTGAGTCAGGGCAGTTAACATGGTACAAAACGGCATTAATGCTTCATTGGCGATACATCCACGCTCTTTCCTCCCGCAGCCATTTTTCTCCAGTTCGTTCCCTCTCTTCCTTCCTCCCACCTTCCTAAAGACCAGGGAAGGAGATGAGAAACCGTACGTCATCTTCCGTGAGCCAATCAGGGGACGGAGAACCTTGATTGACGGCTCTGAGGAGTGAGGTTCCCATTGGCGGCTTGGGAATGGCGGCGGGCTCTTACTCATCGGCGGCCAGTGCGAACGGGAGGGACTTCCGGGGCGTCTCAGTGGCAGCGCGGTCTGTGCAGAAGCGAGGACGAAGGCGCGAGTTGGAGCCGGAGGGTGAGTGAGTCCCCGCTGCTCCGCCTTTTGGGCCACAGCCGTTGTCCGGGGCGAGGCCTGGCGGCGCCTGTGTCCTAAGCCGCAAACGCTCCGGCCCGCGGCAGGGCCCAGGCTAGTCCCGGTCCTCTGGCCTTTGCCACCTGCCCCCGCGGGGCCCTCTCTTTCCCCGCCTCGCCGCGGTATCCCCAGTCACCCTTTAGCAGACGAAAACGGCCTTCGGGGAGAGAGGCCTTAAGGTCTGGAAGAAAGGGAGAGCAGCCACGTTGGCGGCCATTGTTTGGTCTACAAACCAATATGCCAACTAGTGGGAGGTGCTTGAAAAGAATTGCAAGGCATGTCACATATTAGAAAAAGCAGGGAGTAAAGCCTTGCTGGTTCTTAAGCAGCCTTGCTACGAGGCGGATGTTAGTACTGGAGCTAACCTCTGTTTTTTCGGTATTGTCCCATTATCAGGGCAGAGGCCACTAGGGGGTGCCAGAGAAGGAAGGAGAGTCCATTTTAGGGGGAGGAAAACCATTCCCCCCGTTTTCGCTCGTTATTCCCCCTCCCCACTTCCCATATAAACAGTATGAGGAAGTGGGGGGGGGGGGGAATAATAGAAAAACGGGGTAATGGTTTTCCTCTACCACCCCTATGAAATGGACTATTCTTCTGTCTGTAGTGCCCCCTAGTGGCTCCCAGTGCAACAGAACTGTATTTTCTTTATATGTTTATTATTATGAGGCTGGATGGCCATCTGTCGGGGGTGCTTTGAATGCAAATTTCCTGCTTCTTGGCAGAATGGGGTTGGACTGGATGGCCCATGAGGTCTCTTCCAACTCTTTGATTCTATGATTCTAGAGGGGGGCAAAGCATAACCCAGCAGAGGTTGGTGGACAATGGCTCCCAACATTTTTCATTATTGAGGGCCCTCCCAAAGGCTGACGGGAGTTGCAGTCCACCAAGATCTGGAGAATGTCTTTGTCCTCCGTGGTTTATAAAATGAAAAGTAGTTTTCAAAGGGAGTGCTTGCACTTGTTGTGCTTTGTTCTCATGTCAGTTTTACGCTGTATAGATGCCTAGTGATCTATCATTTATGGTATATGGATGAGAAAGCCAGCCTGGCAGAATGGCCTGAGTGCTAGAGTATAGCCCTGGAGACCAGGGTTCGACACCTCCCCGAGCCATGCAAACTTTGGTCATAGTTTTAAAAAATGCAATATAAAAATTAAAAGAAAACCAACTTAATAATATAGTGTGGTTTAAGGTAAAAACATTAAAATATAATAAATGCACTTAAAATGGCTGTTAAAACCCACAAAATAGGAACCTTTTTGAAAAGCATGATAGATGTCCCTTCAACACCCCTCCCCCCAATTAAATAATAATGATAATAATAATAATAATAAAGCTTTATTTATACCCCACTACCATCTCCCCAAGGGACTCGGTGCGGCTTACATGAGGTCGAGCCCACAATACATCAGCAAAAAACAACAACAGCAGTAATACAAAACAATAAAATAAAGCTCATAAACAAAAAATAGGCAATAAACATCGACAATAACACAATAACATTTAAAAACCAATGGCTGGGCCAAATGTAATAGTTAAAATTTTAAAAATAATGCTGGACAAGACCAGGTGAAATATAACTCGGATAGAATTTCGGAAAAGAATGGGGCGTACAGACAGTTCTAGATCACTAATAAGGTGCAATAAATAAGACTCCTGGTGTGATCAAAATAAAGAAAGTAAAGAGAAAGCTTGAGATTAGAGAAAAGCTTTCTTTTGGCCTCTTTCATATCATCTTTTCTGATTGCAACATAAATATCTGAGCAGAGAAGGAAAGATAATGTATGCCATTTGTATGTGCTGTATGTGACTCTGTAAGTTGCTTTCTGGTCATTAGATATGTGGTTAGAGAGGTGCCCATTACTGCATGTGGGGATAATTATTGTTATGCTACAAGTAACCTGGGAAATAATACTTTAATTGGGAAAAATAATGTATGGTAGCAACTTTAAAGAGTGTATTATTCCTTTGAATAAACATGGTTTAGGGTGTTGCAGTTCTCCCATATTTTGTCTCCACTTTTCTTAAACTATTCCTGCAAACTTGGAATATATCTCTGTATTCCTTGATGATTTGCCCTTGTTTCCATTCACTTTACTGTGTAACCACACTGATTTTTAAAAGATGCTTAAATCTTTTCTGCTTTCATGTAATTTTTGTGATGGTGTTTTTAGCAGTTTCTTCTCCATGAAATCCTTCCTATGCTGGGTGTCTATTTCCTTTAGCATCTCTGACAATGAGATTCTGCCCAGTATTTCCTTGAGTTTGATTAAAAGTAGTTTTCCTGAAATCCAAACTACTTTACTCTGTTCAACAATAATGAAGTCTAGCATTACATGATCACTGTTCCCTTAAAAGTACCAACTTTTTGATTCCACTAACCAACTCCTCTCTATTGGTTAAGATTGAGTCTAAGACTCCTGGCTCCCTTGTTCCTTCAACTTTTGAAAGCGGAGAATATTTGCAGAACTTGTGGCTAGTAGAGCAAATCACCTAGCCAATATCAGAATAACTGAACTATCCGTTCTTATATCTGTGAGATTTTAAAGATTTGTTTCAGAAAAATGTAATCTACTACGTCTTCTTAGTTTGGTGGTCTGCCATGTTGTTTTTATTGTTTCTCAGGTGGTCTCCACTGATCTTTAGATTGCTCCCATAGATTTCTGGACAAGAAGCTATGAATTTGAAATATAATGCGGTTCTCCCTCCTTTTCTTTCCCCATCTGTTGTTTTTAAATACATATAGTTTATCCCTCAATTGTTATATTCCAATCATGGGAGCCATGCCACCAAGTTTGTGTTATGTCTACAGACTTAATGGCCATCACTGGCTTAACTGTCTTTCTGCAAGGCTCTAGAAACACCCATTAATATGCATGTTTCCTTCCCATAGAACATGGCTGAGCAAGATGTGGAGAATGAATTACTGGACTATGAGGAGGACGAAGAGCCCCAGGCAGTGAATGATGCAACCCCTGTCCCTACTAAAAAGGATGTGAAGGGTTCTTACGTTTCCATTCACAGTTCTGGCTTCCGTGACTTCCTGCTAAAGCCAGAACTGCTTCGTGCCATTGTGGACTGCGGTTTTGAGCACCCATCAGAAGGTAGGAGCTGAGCCAAGGCCCTTGGCCCCCTCGCCAGCCAGCCCAGCCCACCCACCGGAGAGCAACTGCCAGTGGTGCCAGGCGGTACAGGGTGAGAGCTGGGGGCTGCAGGGAGCAGGGGTGGGAGGGCCAAGGGAGGAGGGAGCTTTATTTGGCATTATTCCTGAGCTAAATCTTAGGGCTGGGAAGCCTGTGCTGTTCTGCCAGATATTTTTAGGTATCCATCATCCCTGGGCAATATGAACATGTTTGGGAAATGCAGACAGTTGTTATTGAACACCACCTGAAGGGCCACGGCTCCCAGTCTAGAGTTCATGTGGCAGATAGTGCATTTTACTTAGGCACAGAATTTATTTGGTACTGAGAGACTCCATATTTCTGCTAATCCAATTGAATGGTGGTCCTGTTAGTACAATTATTCCATTTAAAATCTGCAATAGATTGGGCATAATGCTTAAGGAAGGGAAAATGCCGTGGGGTGGGTTGGGTTGCAGATATTATATTTAGAATCCTTTTTGGCCTGCTTGCTTTCAAGACAATAAAATTGAACATTTTATTCCTTGTACAGTAATTGCCTGTGGTGTGAAAAAGTATAGCTCTTTTCCATAGAAAATGTATAGCAAGATCAAAGTTTTGGAACAGTTTTATGTGAAGTTATCTGGTTTTAAAGATGTAGGAAAGCCCTTGGCTTGAGTCTCTTGGGCTTCATTCCGGGTTCTTCCATTTCCACAAAGCCTACTAAATCCCCTTGTTTGACTACTTTTTCTTCTTTTCCTCACAGTGCAGCATGAATGCATTCCACAGGCAATCCTAGGCATGGATGTTTTATGCCAAGCAAAGTCAGGCATGGGCAAGACGGCTGTATTTGTATTGGCTACGCTGCAGCAGATTGAACCGACAGATGGGCAAGTATGTATTGGGGAGTAGAGGTCTCTTGTGTTCATTACGCATGTCTCTTCTATTCTGGAAAAGGTGTTAGAAAGATTGGAATCCAAAGACCTGATCATATTTTTGGGTAAGAGTAAGACTTTGAAAAGTTGGTTAGGGGTTTGGGCAATGTTAATGGATTGGTGCTTCAGGGCCTTTAAGAGAGGCTCATGGGACTTCTTTCTTAGTGCCATTACTTGTAACTGAGATGAGTTTTTAGGTAGTTTCCTGTCTTTCTCAACTGAGACATTGCATAGGTGTTTGCAGGTAGTTTTGTAGGGACACAGCCATAGTCAGACTTATTTATTCTTGATTTGTATTTATTTTATTTATATGATGTGTATCCTGGCATAGGATCGAAAGATTACAGAAGCTAAAAACAATCTTGGCTAAAAAATCTGACAATTTTTCAAAAAAAAAAAAACCAGTTCAACCTTTGTGCACCATTTAATTCACTCGGGACCCATCTGCACAGCACTTAGAACATGGAAGTTTCCAGATTAAAAGGTGCCCGGGGGGGGGGGGGGGCTACACGATGCACTTAATCTGCTGCAATGGACAAAAAACATAGGGTAAAAAGGTCTGCTTGCATCCAAATTCTGGCCAGAAAATTTGCATATTTCTATCCCTGTATATCCCTGCACTTGTGAAAAACATATGATTCCCTTCTCTCCCTCTGTGGAGACTGCTCCAGTGTATTGTGCTTTTAAAAACAGCTGATTGGGCTGTAAAATGGACACACATCTACTTTAAAGGAAGCACAAATGGACAGCAATTAGAACCTTCTGAAACTCTTTATTTTAAACTTTATAATCTTAAATAAAGCTTGAATTAACAGTTGGGGAAAGAGATCTTGGGGAAGTTTTTTTTTTAAAAAATCCCACTGTTATTAGCTTATATTTATATTAAGACACTTGCATGTGCACATATACAGTCCTGTGCATAACAGAGTTATTTTTAAAAAAACAAACCTGTGGGATGTCCCCCGTCTGCCTTCCATCTTGTTCCGATACAGAGGAAGCCTGTGGGGACAGCGAAGGACCAAGTCACGGGACAGGTCTGTGTGGGGACCTGCAGTCAGGTCCTGGGATTTTTTGTCTTTAATGTAAAACATGGGTTTTGGTGTTGTCTGGAAGTGCCCCAAGATCTTTACAAGGTTGTTTTCAGTATTCTCCTCAATTCTACAATAATCCATCCATATCAGTCTCAATCTGGATAGTAATTTGAATTGTTTTGATAGATGCTGTTGCTGTTTCTCCAAGGTTTATCAATTCATGGGATTTGTTATCTGACCTCTGAGTGTATCCTGTTAATTGAGTAATAATTCATAGAGTTAGTGTGAGGAAAGGCTAGATGCATAATTCTAAACTACCAAATTCTGAGTGGTGTTGTATATTCTACTGCAGATGATCATATCCTTATTCAGGAAAGTGACTCCAGGATCGAGTAGTATTGGGGAAATTCTGAGCTGGCTTTCACATGAGCATATCCTTTTCTCTCTTGCAGGTATCAGTATTGGTGATGTGCCACACCCGGGAGCTGGCCTTCCAGATCAGCAAAGAATATGAGCGCTTCTCCAAGTATATGTCTGCTGTCAAGGTAAGGGAGGTTTTGCTGCTTTTATGCCAGTGACCCATAAGCTAGCAGATGTTGCTCTGTTTCAGGAAGCAAGATGTCAGAGGTTGTGTAGTTCAGGCAACAAAGTACGTCCTAAAGAAAAAGAAAACCAAGAAGGCAAAATGGTTGTCTGCTAGGACATTGGAAGTAGCCCAAGAAAGGAGGAAAGCAAAAGGAAACGGTGATAAGGGGAGATATGCCCAATTAAATACACAATTCCAGAGGTTAGCCAGAAGATATAAGGAACTATTTTTAAACAACCAATGCATAGAAGTGGAAGAAGACAACAGAATAGGAAGGAACAGAGACCTCTTCCAGAAAATTAGAAACATTGGAGGTAAATTTCAGGCAAAAATGTGCATGATAAAAAATAAAGATGGCAGGGACCTAACAGAAGCTGAAGAGATCAAGAAAAGATGGCGAGACTATACAGAAGAGCTACTTAGGAAGAATAATAATATCGAGGATAGTTTTGACGGTGTGGTGAGTGAATTAGAACCAGACATCCTGAGGAGTGAGGTAGAATGGGACTTAAGAAGCATTGCTAACAACAAGGCAGCAGGAGACAACGGGATCCCAGCTGAACTGTTTAAAATCTTGAAAGATGATGCTGTCAAGGTGATGCATGCCATATGCCAGCAAATATGGAAAACACAAGAATGGCCATCAGACTGGAAAAATCAACTTATATCCCCATACCAAAAAAGGGAAATGCGAAAGACTGCTCAAACTTCCGTACAGTGGCCCTTATTTCTCATGCCAGTAAGGTAATGCTCAAGATCCTGCAAGGAAGACTCCAGCAATACATGGAGCGAGAGTTGCCAGATGTACAAGCTGGGTTTAGAAAAGGCAGAGGAACGAGAGACCAAATTGCCAATATCCGCTGGATAATGGAGAAAGGCAGGGAGTTTCAGAAAAACATCTACTTCTGCTTCATTGACCATTCTAAAGCCTTTGACTGTGTGGATCATAATAAATTGTGGCAAGTTCTTGGTAGTATGGACATACCAAAAACAGATGCAAACCTTTTCATTCAGACTGGCTTTTAAAGAGGAAGGTTTTAAAGACCAAGTCAGGTGGTGCTATGAATTTTAGCTTTGAATGTTTTATTGGATTTTAACTGAAATTTAATATTGTTATGTTTAATTCTGTATAGCATTGATTGCAGATTGCAACCCAGTCACGAAGGTTTTGTTAATTATGGTAGCTTTCTGGCTTTGTCACTCTGGATAACAATGATTCCTAATTTACCTGCAGGTATCAGTCTTTTTTGGGGGCCTTTCCATCAAGAAGGATGAAGATGTGTTGAAGAAGAATTGTCCGCATATTGTGGTGGGGACCCCAGGCCGTATTCTAGCACTTGTTCGCAACAAGACACTCAACTTGCGCAATGTCAAGCATTTTGTGTTGGATGAATGTGACAAGATGCTTGAGCAGCTGGGTAAGGGACAGAGGTGGGGACAGTTTGGATGAAGGAGATGTTAAATTTTCTTCTCACAATCTGTAGTTTTTCATCATTTCTTGGTGAAAATTGTTTCCAAGTGTGGTACAATACTGTGGTTTCACATTACAAAACCCAGTCTCTTTCCAAGCATGAATTTTAGAAGTTTCAGATCAAAAGTAAGAACTCTGAAGTTTATTTTATACTATCCTGCTTTTCCACTTTGAAAAGAAATGGCATTAAAGATCTCACCAGAGTTATGCTTGCCTACAAACCAGGATCAGACTAGTGGCCACACAAGTTCAAATTATATCTAAGCATTCCCAATCACCAGATATTGGTGAACTATCGTTCTCATAGTTTATATTATGTTAGCTGTAATTATGCCATTTGATCATTATTAATGCTGATCAGAAACAAAGCAAGTCATAATTCGGGACATTTGGAATCCATCATTTTGTAGAAAGTCTGCCATATCTAGTCCAAAGAAGTGTTTTAAGTTTTTCTAACAGGGAAATGAGGTAGTACGTGAAGCTAAATTTTGGGCTGATTTGGAGCAGACTCTGAGAACACTAGGGCTTACACAGCAGAGATGTGGAGGCTTATTCCCCAAATGTGAGGAAGGAGGCCGGGATGTTCTTTTTTTGAATGAAACCAATTCAAAGGGGTCCCATGAATTGAGGAGAGGGCTCTCTAGAAACAGTCAAGGCCTTCAGTTCTGTTCCCATTCTTCAAAGTACAGAAGAGCAGAGGCACGATGCATCTTAGGGGTGAGGACAAGGGCTAGAATTTGAATGGATTCCTCGTTGAGTTTAGAAGCCAGATCATCATCTCTCTCCTTGTTTTTCTATAGACATGCGCCGGGATGTGCAGGAGATTTTTCGACTGACCCCTCATGAGAAACAGTGTATGATGTTTAGTGCCACCCTGAGCAAAGAAATCCGGCCTGTCTGCAGGAAATTCATGCAGGATGTAAGTTGTGGCTCCAGGGTTTGAAGAATCCTTTCAACTGAAATTAAACTTGGGACCTTTTAGCATGCAAAGTATGTGCCTTGCTACTTGAAGAGGGTGAGGTGTCTCATTTCCTCACTAATTTATTATTTATTTATTTCTTGCATTTATTGACCGCCCCTCTCAGCCCGAGGGCGACTCGGGGCGGTGAACAGCAACAAAAAGACAGTGTACAATAAATCACGACAATACAAACCAGACAAATACAACATAACATATACTTATACTAAAAATCCGCTTCGTCAAGTCCTGGGGTCATAGCCAAAATTCATAGTCCTAGTTCATTCCAGTGTCGTTTCAAGATACACTCAGTTGAAGGCCTGCTCGAAGAGCCATGTTTTCAGGCCCCTACGAAAGGACATCAAGGAGGGCGCCTGTCTAACCTCAGCAGGGAGGGTGTTCCACAGCCGGGGGGCCACCACCGAGAAGGCCCGCTCTCTCGTCCCCGCCAGACGTGCCTGTGAGGCAGGCGGGACCGAGAGAAGGGCCTCCCCGGATGATCTCAAGGCCCTCGTGGGCTCGTAGGCCGAGATGCGGTCTGCAAGGTATTTTGGGCCGGAACCGTTTAGGGCTTTGTAGGATAACACCAGCACCTTAAATTGGGCCCGGTAGCGAATCGGCAGCCAGTGGAGCTGGGACAGCAGGGGCGTTGTATGCTCTCTGCGTCCTGCTCCCGTTAACAACATGGCTGCCGCGCGTTGGACTAGCTGAAGCTTCCGGGCCGTCTTCAAGGGCAGCCCCACGTAGAGAGCGTTGCAGTAGTCGAGGCGGGATGTGACCAAAGCGTGTACCACCGTGGCCAAGTCAGACTTCCCAAGATACGGGCGCAGCTGGCGCACGAGCCTAAGCTGTGCAAATGCTCCCCTGGTCACCGCTGAAACCTGAGGCTCCAGGCTCAGCGATGAGTCCAGGGTCACACCCAAGCTGCGAACCTGCGCCTTCAAGGGGAGTGCGACCCCGTCCAGCACAGGCTGTAACCCTATACCCTGTTCGGCCTTGCGACTAATTGGAGTAAGTGTGCAATGGCAGGCAAAATAGGTACCCAATATAGTAGAAAATGTGACAACCTGGAGTACTGTTGTAATTGTTGTGCAGCTTCAGAGTGATGCTACTAAATGCTGTTGTTCAGAAAAGAGAGTTGTATTGGAAGAGCTATCCTAGATCCTGTTCACTGAAACACCGTGGGTAAGACATTTATTGTAGGACCTTGATTCATGCCTATCAAGTTAGATTTCTCTGCTGCAGGGCAGTGCAGCCACTTTTGTGGATAACTAACTAGTGGGAATTCATTTCTTCACATTTCTTTGCAGAGGGAGCTCTTTAGCATGTGGAGATTTAATCTGCACTTTTGCAGAACGAATAGTCCCCCCCCCCCCAAATGTCCATGTAGCAATCAAAATAATGCCAACTACTATGACAATTTGATCCTTCTGGTTTTCAAAACAAGAAATGGGTGGAGGGTTTGGCTGTTGTTACTGATAAATGATTATAATTGTCTTTTCCTGCTTGCAGCCTATGGAGGTGTTTGTGGATGATGAGACCAAGTTGACTCTCCATGGTCTGCAGCAATACTATGTGAAGTTGAAGGACACAGAGAAGAACCGCAAACTCTTTGATCTACTGGATGTGCTGGAGTTCAACCAGGTCCGCATGGGAGAGGGCTCTTAACAAGGGAGCAAAGCTGGCAAGCCCTTGAGACAGGAAGGCTAATAGGGAGTTGTTAATTCTTGTTCAATTTCGTGTTTCCTTTCTCACCCCTTTGTAGGTTGTGATATTTGTGAAGTCAGTGCAGCGCTGCATGGCATTGGCTCAGCTTCTGGTTGAGCAGAACTTCCCAGCTATCGCTATTCATAGAGGCATGTCTCAGGAAGAGAGGTGAGTGCAGCAGGATGGTTGTATTGTAAGAAAGCAACACAAATAAACCATTTCCCCCCAATTACTTTATTTACATCTTGCTTCCTTTTTCAAAGCCGCAGCTGAAGGTAGCTTAATTTTTTTTTAAAAATACATGTGCTTTTACCTGTAATTGATGGCATACTAAAGTTGTATTGTGAAATAGCATTAAACCTTCTGTAGAATTGTGTTTGTAGCATTTGTTCCATTCTGATAATGTTCTGGGCAGAAAATCGAAGTCTGGAAGAACTGAAGGTGATGGGAGACTGCCTATAGTACCTATTGAGATGAAATAGTCAACCCTGGCTTGCTGCATCGAAGGGAGGGAGGCCCTGCAGGAATGTAGATTTTCCTTGGGTTCATTTTCATAGCTTCTGAACATACCCACAGGCTAAATCCTGTAGCCAAGATTTGGCTCTCTAAATGTTAGACTGCAACTCCCAGCATTCTTCATCACTGCCAATGCAGGCTAGGCCTGATGGGAGCTTGGTCTATCCTCTGGAGGTCTGAATTTTTGGTCTTTTCTGACTGTAGGCATGTTGTAAATCTTTTTTGAGTTGGATGTGCTTGACAGGTATGTCTGCTGAGACGATTTAGGAAGTGTCTGTGCATGTGTGTAACGGCATACATGTCCTGATTGGGAGGGACAGGGGTGTTCCTGTGAATTGGGTCCAGTTCAAGAGAAATGATGTGTTGTATCTCAAGAAGGTTCAGTTGCTTCTTTTTTGATCATTGCAGACTCTCTAGATACCAGCAGTTCAAGGATTTCCAACGTCGGATCTTGGTGGCCACAAATTTGTTTGGTCGTGGGATGGACATAGAGAGGGTTAACATTGTATTCAATTACGACATGCCAGAGGATTCAGATACCTATTTGCACAGGGTGAGCTTCAGTGTCAGCTGAGTAAATGAATTACTCTGTTTACATGAGGGTTGTTTTGCTGTGAGACTATCTCTCTTCTAGATTGTCCAGGAAACACACAGGTCCTAGGAGCTCCTGATCAGACACCTGAAGCTTTCTCTGCTCTTTTGACTTTGGCATTTCCTATTTTTTCTTCATCAGATCTCTACTTAGTGCTGTTGTGCATAACCTGTATTTCATATTTCTTACAAGGAAGCTAAGATTATGCATTGTTCTCTCATAAATGCTAATGTACCCAGTGTTAGCTGAGTAGATGACCCATTCCCTGTAATCAGACCTGAGGGGTGTGAATTCAGTCAAGAAAACTTGGCTGTGTCCTTACTATACACCTTTTTCATTGCAGGTGGCCAGAGCCGGGCGCTTTGGTACAAAAGGTCTGGCCGTTACCTTTGTGTCAGATGAAGGCGATGCCAAGATCCTCAATGATGTGCAGGACCGCTTTGAAGTCAATGTAGCTGAACTCCCCGAAGAGATAGACATCTCGACGTATAGTAAGCATTAGAAATTGTCTTGAGTGGGCTTGTCTTCCTGGGATGGGCTCTCAAAAGCAAAACTAAACGTTAGGTTAGCTATGTACTGGTATAAGTGATCAGCTTGTTTCTGGGAACCCTGTCCTGCTTCAATGAGAAGTGAATCTTTTGAGGAAACATCAGTTGGTGCCTTAAGTGAGGGATAGTTTGGGGTAGGGTGGGGATGCCCAAACTGGCCTTGCTGTCCTGGATGATCTTTAGGGGAATGAACATATATAGAAAAGAGAACCGGCTGAACTGGGCTGCAAATTCACTTTGAGCTCTCAGTACTCTACCGACATTAAGCTTTGGCTTAATGGAAGTTTTGCTAAAAAAAATCCCCCATCTGTCTTTCTTACAGTTGAACAGAGCCGGTAACCTGTGACAATGGCAAGACTTTTCAACTACTCTTCAACTGCTCCATGGTGGAACCTGAAACCAAATACTGCTGAAGCCCAGAGGGCTATATTTTTTTTTAAACCTATTGGGGGGTGGGAACTTAAAGCGGTTGTTTTTCAAATTGCCCAGGTGGTATTTTGCTTCATCTTTAGCCAGTGGGCTTTTTACATTAGATGTTTCTATTTTCGGAATAACGAAGTATGATAATAAATTGGTTTTTGAAAGTATTACTGTCTGATTGGTCCTTCAGAGGCATTACAGTGGCAATACTGTAATCCTAGTAAGTTTCACTTTTTCAGAATATACATTGATGTTTCTGTTTTCTTCCATATTGTTCTGTCTTTTGCTTAAGAAGAATATATGCCTCTCTTCTCACCTCTTCCTTCTCCCCCTTCCATTTTGAAAGAGAATATAATTCAAGTTCACAAAATGCATTTTATTTAAATGTCAATATTAAAGTGGTTGTGACACATGCTTCAGATTAACGGGTGGATAGTTGCAAAGGAGGAACAGCTTGTTTGTGCAAAGATGCTCATCAGAAGTTACTCTTGGAGAATGTTTTACAGTAGGACAGCATTGAAACCATGGCCCAACAGCAGGGGGCCATATTTCCTGCATTTTGAATTTCATGTTTTTTCTCAGTTGAAAAACAGATTCACACTGAGTGTAATATTTCAAAATCAGCCTTCAGGTGCAAGCAAAGCTAGCTTTCAAGGCTAGATCAAACATGACCCGTGGAATTGAGGTTTACAGCACAAAATAAAACTTCTTACAAACTTCTCTCTTCACATGTAAAACAATACAAAATAATGATACTAAATTTGTGAATTTCTGCATGTTTTGGATACTCAAGCATGAAGGTCACAGAGGAGGCTTCATTGCACAATAGCCTCTCCCTTGACACAACCCCATCTTCCCAATATAAGCAGTCCTCAGCAGTCATCAGACTTACAAAAGACTGATAGTTAAGACAACAGGAAATGAGAGAAATCTACCTCTCAGAGGGAAATTTAGTCCTAAAGGAGTATCTTTGGGAAAAGGTGCCTTCACTGAAGCTTTAATACCAATCCTTGTTTCCACAACAAGCCAAACTTTTCAAAATCCAATCATCACAGGGACAGAATGTGAGGTGAAATCTGAATGGCTGTGGATCTGGGAAGGTACTGACTTGCTCCTTCTCCTGGCTGCAAAATGACTGCAGCCTCAGCCAAGTGTTGGCTTTATGCAAAGGCAGAGGGGAAGCTCAGGTCTAGTCTGCTGATGCAGCTCTCGATTTTGAAGTCACTAGAAGAGCAGGGCTCCTTGGTGTTGTGTGATATGCTATTTCAGTTGGCTGCCTGTTTGCTTGATTATTTGATTGCTGAACAAAGGAACTGGAGAGTGATTTGCCATGTTTTTTTCAATTAGGGTGTGGGCATCTTGCAAAAGTATGTTAGAGCGGTGAATGTACTTGAAGATTAGGAAGATATTCATTTAGTGGTGACATCAAGAGCACTTTAGAGAGTATAGAATCATAGAATCAAAGAGTTGGAAGAGACCTCATGGGCCATCCAGTCCCACCCCATTCTGCCAAGAAGCAGGAATATTGCATTCAAATCACCCCTGACAGATGGCCATCCAGCCTCTGTTTAAAAGCTTCCAAAGAAGGAGCCTCCACCACACTCCGGGGCAGAGAGTTCCACTGCTGAACGGCTCTCACAGTCAGGAAGTTCTTCCTCATGTTCAGATGGAATCTCCTCTCTTGTAGTTTGAAGCCATTGTTCCGCATCCTAGTCTCCAAGGAAGCAGAAAACAAGCTTGCTCCCTCCTCCCTGTGGCTTCCTCTCACATATTTATACATGGCTATCATATCCCCTCTCAGCCTTCTCTTCTTCAGGCTAAACATGCCTAGCTCCTTAAGCCGCTCCTCATAGGGCTTGTTCTCCAGACCTTTTAGCATTTTAGTCGCTCTCCTCTGGACACATTCCAGCTTGTCAATATCTCTCTTGAATTGTGGTGCCCAGAATTGGACACAATATTCCAGATGTGGTCTAACCAAAACAGAATAGAGGGGTAGCATTACTTCCCTTGATCTAGACACTATGCTCCTATTGATGCAGGCCAAAATCCCATTGGCTTTTTTTGCCGCCACATCACATTGTTGGCTCATGTTTAACTTGTTGTCCACGAGGACTCCAAGATCTTTTTCACACGTACTGCTCTCGAGCCAGGCGTCCCCCATTTTGTATCTTTGCATTTCGTTTTTCCTGCCAAAGTGGAGTATCTTGCATTTGTCACTGTTGAACTTCATTTTGTTAGTTTTGGCCCATCTCTCTAATCTGTCAAGATCGTTTTGAATCCTGCTCCTGTCCTCTGGAGTATTGGCTATCCCTCCCAATTTGGTGTCGTCTGCAAACTTGATGATCCTGCCTTCTAACCCTTCATCTAAGTCATTAATAAAGATGTTGAACAGGACCGGGCCCAGGACGGAGCCCTGCGGCACTCCGCTCGTCAATTCTTTCCAGGATGAAGAGGAAGCATTGGTGAGCACCCTCTGGGTTCGTCCATTTAACCAATTACAGATCCACCTCACCGTAGTTTTGCCTAGCCCACATTGGACTAGTTTGCTTGCCAGAAGGTCATGGGGGACCTTGTCGAAGGCCTTACTGAAATCCAGGTACACTACATCCACAGCATTCCCCGCGTCTACACAGCTTGTAACTCTATCGAAAAAAGAGATCAGATTAGTCTGGCATGACTTGTTTTTGATAAATCCATGTTGACTATTAGCAATGACCGCATTTGTTTCTAAGTGTTTGCAGACCACTTCCTTAACAATCTTTTCCAGAATCTTGCCTGGTATTGACGTGAGGCTGACCGGACGGTAGTTGTTTGGGTCATCCTTTTTTCCCTTCTTGAAGATTGGGACCACATTGGCCCTCCTCCAATCTGCTGGAACTTCTCCTGTTCTCCAAGAACTCTCAAAGATGGTTGCCAATGGTTCCGAAATGACTTCCGCTAGTTCCTTCAATACTCTTGGGTGTAGTTGATCTGGCTCTGGGGACTGGAACTCATTTAGAGCAGCCAGGTATTCCTGTACGACTTGTTTCCCAATTTGGAGTTGGATGTCCTCAAATCCCTCATCCACTCCGTCTTGCTGAGGTTGAAGATGACTTTCTTTTTGTGAGAAGACCGAGGCAAAGAAGGTATTTAGTAGTTCTGCCTTTTCCCTATCCCCTGTCAGCATTGCCCCATCTTCTCCTCGAAGAGGCCCTATCGCCTCCTTGTTTTTCCTTTTTCTACTGACATAAGAAAAGAATCCCTTTTTATTGTTTTAAATGTCCCTGGCGAGCCTGAGCGCGTTTTGTGCTTTAGCCTTGCGGACCTTTTCCCTACAGCTGTTGGCTATTTGTTTGACGGTACTACTATCTGATGAAGCATTCATGTATGATTTTGCTGTTAAACTAATTATATATCAGAAGTATGAAGTAGTCCTGAGGTACAACACCATACCAAGTTGAGCCTGAAATCTAGAAGCACCATGCATCTTAAAATATGCCAGAAGAATTGTATGCAATGCAAACTTCCATCAGAATTTCAAAATTTCTTCATTAAACATAAATCTAGGAACATAGAACAGTAGGTATCTTGAAGGAAAAGTTTTTATTTTATGTGCGCTAGCATCTAGTTAAATTTCTGGGTTGGAATTCTGTAGGCAGTGATTTTGAAAATGCATTTATTGGAAGGAATGGCTATAAAAATACACCCACTGAGGAAATTGTGTGCACATTACATTTGTCCCTGTTGAACTTCATTTTTTTAGTTTTTCACATTCTTTCCAAGTCAGTAGAGACGTTTTCAACCATCCTAAATCACAGTCCACGGTGGTATAACATCTAGGTGCATATTTATTTTACAGAGTACTAGAATTCATTTTTTGGAAGTCTTCGATAAATAAAGTCAAATAGATTTGACAGGCATAACCAGAATTCTTCCAAGTTTTGTGTCAAAATGCTGAGTTGTCTTATTCCACTCCAGGTAGTTTCCTCTTCCAACTAATGAGAAAGCTTTGAATGGAGTCCCCCCCCCCCCCCCCCCCCGGCCGCCTTGCATTTCATTTGGGCTATTTTTGTTGCAGTCAATATCCTCTTAAGCTACTGCAAAAGGGCTGAATGACTAAGGGTGGGTCTCAGTACTTCCATCTGGCAAACAAGCTATCAGGGGCCAAGCAAAGCTTAAAAATAACAGCTCTGAGATAAGATCTGTGGCTCAGTCCATGAAGAGTATGGTGTTGACAAATAGGATACCTCGACTCGCCATAAGAAGTCCACTTTGGAGCTCTGATCATCAGCTACTGATGCACCTACAGCTAGCTCTGGAGCAGTACTTTCTCTGCAAGGCTCAGTAATATAGGGCATTTTGGAAAAGTGTCAAGTGTGCAAGTACCTCTATAGATTTACTCCCATAACTTTTTGAGAGATGAGTGCCTTAGCTTGAAGGAAGAAGGGGGCCCTTGCTGAAGGGACTTGTGCCCACATCTGCTTAAGAGAGCATTGCTCCAGTTCTTGCACTTGCCAAGTGCGTCCTTGTATAGGCTCCTGGCAGTTCTATTGTCCCTGTTGCAATAGGGCCTGGATCACTGCGCACCCCTTCTGAAGAGAGTCCTGCTTCAGTTACAGGAAGTGTAATTGTGCAAAGCGGCACTTCAGGAAGTTGGTTCTAAAGAGCGTTGCTACATCCCAGATTCTCTGGAGGACTTCTGTGCCTACAGGGGAGACAAAGAATATAGCTTGAGCCTTAATACTCTTAACTCTATGAGAAGAATATATGTCCATAATTCATTCCTTTGTCATCCTATTGAATAAGCCCCCGGTGGCGCAAATGGGTTAAACCCTTGTGCCGGCAGGACTGAAGACCGATAGGTTGGAGGTTTGAATCCAAGGAGAGCGCGGATGAGCTCCCTTCTGTCAGCTCCAGCTCCCCAAGCGGGGACATGAGAGAAGCCTCCAACAAGGATGGTAAAACATCAAAAAATCCGGGGGTTCCCTAGGTAATGTCCTTGCAGACAGCCAATTCTCTCACACCAGAAGTGACTTGCAGATTCTCAAGTAGCTCCTAACACAAAAAAGTCCTTTATAATGGGCAACCCGAAGTAAGACTTGAAACCTTGTAAATATTCCAAGGAAATTACACCTTATCAGCCTAGAGTGACTATAGAAGCCTCCCCCTCAACTTTGCAGGTTTAATGTGCTTAATGGAAAGTGGTGTGTTGCTTTCAAGGAATTAGACCATTGAATTCTTTGATTCATGTTCACTGGCAGCTGAAATTGTTCAGTTTGGGCTTGGTTCCAGCTAAAGCCAATAAACGTTAAATAATAGATTCAGCACACATTATATACCAACTCACTTCCAATTTAGATGTCAGAATCTAAATATAAGGCACACTTTTTACATTAACCATTTATATACCGGGGTGGACTCTCATCTGTCTTGAAGGCCTAGCCTGTACAGGCATATTAACACAACCCTTGCCAGTTGCAGACACTGGCTACTGCTTTCCGTAGTGTGCAACAGTTTGTGTCACTGGTTATGGAAACTACAAACACTTTGATCTGTCACCCTATTCCCCCTTTGAAAAGTTTACAGCTCTTCATCTTTATAGGCCTGTATTTTTATTTGTTTTCCTGCCTCAATTTTAGTGTCACAGATGAATCATGCCTTCAAAGACAGTCCTTCATATCCTCGTTTGGGTAAAGCCAATAAATCTATCGCATATAGCAATTTTCTTGTTTTGAACCATTCCTTTGAATAGGTAAACAACCACAACCCATGATGGTCTAATTCAATTTCAACAAAGGGTTTTGGTGAGTTTAGGTGAGTTGGGTTCAAATTTGGTCTGCCTCCATGATTATTTTAGATGGATCTTGAGGAGCAACTGCAGGAATTTTGGCCATGCTCAAACCATGGCTGTGATGGAATGAGGTTGTAGTCCAGCTAATAGGTTGTAGCCCAGCTAACAGGTTCACAGGAAGAGTGATCAGACCCCAACACCCTCTGCTTACCCGCAACGTGTTGGAACCTGCTGTGGAGCTCATGTCTGAGTAATTGTCACTGCTATGGCCCTTGTTAAGTTTGCAGAACCAGCGGTAGTATTCATCGCGTATCTATAAAAAGAAAACAGGTTGGGTTTGTGTGTACAGGCATACCTCCATTTACAAAGCCTTTGGCGGTGAAGCTGCTTTTAAAAGCCACTAAGGTCTTCTAGCTTACTGTAAAATTTTTGTGGCATTTGTACTTTGGACAGTGAAAAAAGTTTGGAGAAATGTAGATTGTGGATGTTGCATTGCAGCAGCTTGCCTCCATTAAACAGTGCAATAACACCTGATCTGGGAAAGATTCACTATTCTATTCATATTACTTCTGCTTCCAATACTAAATAACGCCCAAGAACACATCTACTTTGTTAATTTAGGTATGACTATCATCTTTAGGGTGTGGACATTTCTGTACAAAAACTATTCCATGCCTAACATTTGTAAATAATGCACCTTGGCTTTCCTGTGCAGTTGCAACACTAATAAAACTTTGAGTGCAATCCTATTCATATGTACTCAGTCTCCATAAGTTTAATGGAGCTTTTACTGCAAACGAAGAGCACATAGATGGCAGTCTTAGTTATGGTCCTCCCATCCATTTGTCATTCCCATGTTGCAGATACCTGTTTCTTGAGCAAACAATGCAGGAGGAAGATGAAAAGCCCTTGCAGGCTGTTGAGGATGGTAAAGATGTAAGACATGACAAGGGTGTGGTCGCTGAACTGAAACATGCCGAAGATCCAAGTGGTGCCCAGGATACAGAGCTGGGCGATGGCCGTGATTGTGAGCACCCTGGAGAAAAAGAAGGATGGAAAACAGCTCAGGTTGACAGCACCATGATTCCTGGCCTTTCAGGAATCTATAGGACTAGGCTCAGTGCATGCATGAAAGAGGAATTGCTACAGCAGAGGTCCCTAAATAGCGACACAATGTTTTTCATTAGCTCTCCCTCAATATACGGTAACTGTATTGTATTGTATTCCATTGTACTGTATATATATATCACCTTTTTCCCAAAGTGGGTATCAAGGCAGCTCATAGATAAGCTTGGTGAAAACAATACCATTTTAAATTACACAATTGATTGAAAAAGATAAAAAAGTTAAAAACATTAAAAAAAACACGCACCCCAATTTCTTTGTTGAGAAGAATTACATATTAAAAGCCTGCTTGAAGAGAAACATCCTTACCTGACAGCAAAAGGAAAGCAGGAATGGGGCAAGTCTCCAGTAGTAGGGAGTTCCACAGGGTTTATATCAGGAGATATGGGTGTTCAAATAGTCTGTACCAAAGCTGTACAAGGCTTTATAGGTCATAACCAGCACTTTGAATGGTGCTTGGAAACCAACTGGAAGCCAGTGCATCTATTTTAACAAGGGAGTTATGTCGTGCCTATAACTGGCCCTGGGCAGTATTCCCGCTGCTGCATCTACATCTGCTGTAATTTCTGGACAGTTTCCAAAGGCAACCTCATGCAGTGTGCTACAGTAGTCCAATCAGGAGGTAATCGAGGTCTGTGTCACTGTGGCCAGATTGGACATCTCACGGAATGGGCACAGCTGGTACATTAGTTTTAACTGTGCAAATGCACTTTTGGCCATTGCTGCACCTACTCATTCAGGCTCACAGTTGAGTCCAGAAGAATCCCCAGGCGGAGATTTCAGGGGGATATAACCCCATCCATCACAGACGGGGTCCCGATTCCCTGATCTGCCTTCCAACAGACCAGGCGCACTTGTCTGAAGTTAATTAAGTTTCAATTTGTTTGCCCCCATCCAGTTCATTACTGACAAAATGCATTGGTTCAATGCAGTTTCCTTGGAATCATATAGAAAGGGGAGATAGAACTGGGAATCATCAGCATGTTAGTTGGTGCCATACCCCAAAACTTCAGATGACTTCTCCCAAGTGTTTTCATGTGGATGTTAAATGGCATGTGGGACAAAACAACTCTGAGGGACTCCACAGCACAGTGGCTAGAGCATTGAACAGGAGTCCATTACTACCTTTTGAGATTGTCCAAGAAAGTCCAGAACTAATGCATAACAGTGCCTCTAAATCCCATCCCAGAAGGAAGCAATCCAGAAGGACAGAATGGATGATGCTGTCAAGACCCAGTGAGAGGTCTAGCAGAACCAAGAGGGAGGTACTTCCCCTGTTTAGTTCTCTGTGACCAAATCTTTCTCTGTGTCTCACAACTAGACCTGAAGCCAGATTGAAAGAGATAATCCATCTCATCCAGAAATCCCTGGAATGCAGAGATTTTTTTTTCTGTGTCAGGAGTGACTTGAGAGACTGCAAGTTGCTTCTGGTGTGTGAGAATTGGCTGTCTGCAAGGAGGTTGCCCAGGGGACACCTGGATCCCCCCGGTGGTGCAATGGGTTAAACCCTTGTGCCGGCAGGACTGAAGACCGAGAGGTCGGAGGTTTGAATCCAGGGAGAGCACGGATGAGCTCGCTCTGTCAGCTCCAGCTCCCCACAAGGATTGTAAAACATCAAAAATATCCGTCCGTCCTCTGCAGACTGGGAGATCATCACGCACTGTAAAACCGTGCCCAAAAATGGAATGCTTGAGATTGGCCAATAATTATTCAGACTGGTGGGATCCTGGAAGGCCTTTTGTAGTGCTGTCTCCTTAAGCAGAATAGAAAAATTCCCTGGTGGAAGCGAGGCATTTTTGTCCAACCCCTTCTAGTTGCTTTCAGAGGCCAGGAAGGGCAAGAATCCAGTGTAGATGTGGTGGCTCTCACGCTCTAAGGATCCTGCTCACATCCTCAGATAGCACAAATTGAAACTCATCAAAAAAACCAGGAGGACTTCCGGTTGGCGTCCATGGAGGTAGGACGCGGTTAAGCGGAGCTCCGACCGCTTAGCCAACTCGCGGATTTTGCTGCTGGGTAGAGTCTTCTGCTCCCCTCTCCCGGTGGATTGTTACCGGGGGGCACGCAAGAGCCCAGCTGGTACCCCACAAAGTACCAGGGCGCGCGAGCAGCAACGCGAGAAGCAGACACAAGTCTGCACTCACTACCACCCGATGCCAGCACAGATTCTGACGAAGATTTAGTCTGAATGGACTCAAGGGGACATTGTGCCCCATGCGGAAAAGTTTGGCTTCCCACAGAACAAGGAGAAGCACCTCAACAAAGAAGAACCAGGGACAAGACATCCAGCATCTTGCAGAAGGAGCCGCCACGGTAAAAGCAATAGGACTCCTCCCCTGGATCAATGTCTCCTCAGGAGTAAGAGCGGCGAACAAGCGGAACGAAAAGGAGGAACTGACAAACACACTAATAAGGAAGTAAACGCAAGTAAATGCATTAGGATCAAGGACTTACAAGCGCGACAGCAGAGGTCTACTCGTGGTCTACTCGTGGGAAAACTAAGCGTGCTGGGAGAAAAAGAGCGAGAGCGTGGAGCGAGGAGAAGCCTGGAGTCCAGAGGAGCCGGGACCAGGGGCGGAGCCTAGCCGCGGCCGCGCGCGCGTCACGGGGACGCGGACGACAGCGGCGTAGAAGCCTGAGGACGGAGGAACGCGGACGGAGGGACGCACGCGGCGTGAGGAGCGCTGCACGGTGCGTCCCCAACAAGAAACCCTCCCTTGAAGAAACAACGCAGGGCAGACTCAGCCCCTTCTCTCTTCCCCCCCCCTCTTCCTCCCTCTTCTGGAGCGACACCCAAGCTCCCTTGCAAAAGGGCGGCGAAGCCCCCCCTCAGCGCAGCAACAGGCTTATAAAAGCACTCAGGTGCCAAGTCACGAAGGGCTACAAAAAGAAGACAAGGTATGACAACCTTATAAACTCTTTACAAGAATCAGCCTGGGGCATTCCCACAAGACTGTACTCTAAGGCTCTATAGGCCCCAAAGGCTCTAAACTGTACTCTAAGGCTGCAAAGTCTATAAAGAACTATAAAGACTAAAAAGACTACAAAGAACTATGTGTACTAACTCTGTCACTGGCCACTTTTGTACTATCTAAGCAGGAAGGTTCTTTGAAGACAACCCCTAATCTTCAATTGGTTCAAAAGATACCTGTCTTAATGTCTCCCCATTGGAATGCATAATTCTGACCTTGTACAATCTTATTTGCTACTTGCTTGCTTCTAGGCTTACTGAACTATGTCTAGATGTGTATAGACTACCCCCCAAACACCTCCATCTACCCCTTTATACACCCCTACCCTGCCCTAGTTTCCCTCTTGAGGTGAACCTGTGGGAGGAGGGAGGGGACGGGTATTGGGGTGGGTCAGGTTTTGTTTAAAGGAAATATCTTAAAGGTTCCAATAACAACCACCTTGAGAAAAGAGTGGTCTGAGTTCCGAACCGGATCACCGGAGGAAAAGAAGATAGAGTATTTGGAATATTAAGATTGAGCAATTGGAATATTAAGATAAGATGACTACCCCCAAAACAAAGCCAGAGAAGGAGATTAAAGACCCCAAGAGCATTGGAAGAAAGGGATCAGGCCAAGAAGAAGTAAACATGAAGGACATCTGGAAAGAACTTCAGAAACTTACAGAGAAAATCACGGAAAACCAGGAAGAAAACAAGAAAGAACTAAAGACAATCAGAGAAAATCAGATAAAACAACAGGCACAACTAGAACTAATCAGAAAAGAATTCAAGGAAGATATAACTACAATCAAAAAAGATATTTCAAAGGCCTTTGTGGAAATTAATGAAAATAAGACAGAAAACCGAAAATTAGGAAACGAACAAAGAAAACTACAAAAGGACCTAGAAACCCTGACAGCCAAGAATGAAAAAATGACAAAGGAATTAGAAAGGATCCAACAAGGAGAACTGGAATATGCACTCAGACTTAGAAACCTCCAGGAAGACCCCCAAGAGGACTTAAGAACAAAAACAACCAAAATATTAGCGGAAGTGATGGACAAACCGACAGAGAACATAGAGTTGGAAATAGACCGTATCTACCGGGTCCAATCGACCTTTGCTAAACAAAACAAGCTAGCGAGAGATGTGATGGTGTACTTCATGCGAAAACACACTAGAGACCAAGTACTCAGGAAATCCAACCAAAACCCAATAATATACGAAGGGAAGAAAATTATTGTTCTCAAAGAAATCCCTAAACAAATTTTGGATAGGCGCAAGAAATATACACTCTTGACACAAGAACTAAAAAGACAAAACTGCAAATTCAGATGGGATAGAACAGAAGGCCTTATGACCTCTTTTAAAGACCGGAGATATTGGATAAAGGATGTCGAGAAGGCCAATGACTTGATGCAACTACTCAAGGACCATGCGAACAATGTAAACAAAGAATCACCCTCAAGAATAGGCAATATGAGAAAAAGACCCCGCCCAGACTCTCCCTATAAAGAAGAAGAAAAAACGGACAAGGCACCAACAGCGACTGACGAAACTGAAGACAACAAAAAGGAGGAGGGAGCAACTGGAGAAACAAGTAAAAAAGATCATGACTGAAAGACAAATAAATTGTTACTCTTTAAATGTAAATGGACTTAATTCTGTCTATAAAAGAAAAAGAATCTTCCAAAAAATCAATAAAGGTAATTACCAAATCATTGCATTACAGGAGACTCATATTTGTAGTAAACATATCGCCCACCTGTCTCAAAATAAAATCGGGAGGGAATTTTACTCTGCCTCTGAACTAAAGAAAAGAGGCGTGGTAACTTACATAAAAGACGATATTCCAGCTGAATTAAGTTTTAAGGATCAGGAGGGAAGAGTAGTTGCAGTAAAGATAAAGTTAGGCAGCGAGACCATTCTGATTTGTAATATCTATGCGCCTAACGGGCCTAAAGCTAAATTTCTTGATTTCTTAAAAGAAAACTTACAGAAAACAGAATTCGACAGCTTAATAGTAATGGGGGACTTTAATGGCATATTGGACAAAAACTTAGATAAAAGTCCAGGTAACAGGAGAAAGAAGAACAGCTCTCTCCTCCCCAAAAAATTCCTGTCGCTTAAAGAAGAATTTGATCTACACGACGCCTGGAGACACTGCCACATGGATGAAAGAGAATATACATACTATTCACCCCGCCATAGATCATGGTCAAGGATAGACATGATCTGGGCCTCAAACTCTATCCTGCCTAAAATAGAAAAAATACAAACAAATGCTAGAGAGCACTCAGACCACTGCTCTTTAGAAATGAGCTTATATTAAAAGGCAGAGACCAGAAGGTGGAGGCTAAACGAAAATCTGCTCAAAACGGAATCGGACATAAAGAGAAACAAAGAACTCCTAAGGGACTTCTTAAAGCTAAATGATACCCCTGACATATCCCCGCTAGTCGTGTGGGACACGCTTAAAGCGGTAATGAGGGGGTACCTAATACAACAGAACACAATCAAAAATAAGAAGAGAAACTCAGAGTTACATCAGCTGGAGGACAGGATCAACGAAAAAGAACAAGAGCTAAAGAGAACCCCGGACAACGCTAAAATTGTAAACAATCTGAAATGGCTCAAAAAAAGAAAACACCTTCTTGAGATAGAACTGCTAGAAAAAAAATACAAATTTATAAAACAACAAGAATTCGAACATGCCAACAAACCGGGGAAATGGATGGCAAGGAAGGTAAGGAAGAAAAAACAAGCTCAACGAATAACGAGAATCAAAAAAGGCGAAAGCTATCTAACGAAAGACACAGATATTATCAAAGAATTCCGAGGCTACTACACATCTCTCTACAACAAAGACGACACTCAAGAAGAAGATATCACAAGCTACCTAGCCAAGTTAAAGCTAGAGAAAATCACAGAAGCCCAGAGAGAGGCACTAAACAAAGAAATCACAATCCAGGAAATTACAGAGGCGATTTCGAACATGCCCGCAAACAAATCCCCCGGCCCCGACGGCTTCTCGGCCTGTTTTTACAAGTCCATGAAAGAAGAACTTACTCCCTACTTGCAAAAAGTATTAAATCTAGCACTGTCAGCAGGCCAAATCCCAGACTCCTGGAAGGAGGCAGAAATTGTACTAATAAAGAAAGGCAACTCAGAACAAACAGACAAACAAAACTACAGACCGATATCCTTATTGAACTCGGATTATAAAATCTTTGCCTCTATCCTTGCCAAAAGATTAAAAGGCTTCCTATCCGACTGGATAGGAGAGGAACAAGCCGGATTTCTTCCGGGAAGAAGCACGAAAGACAACCTAAGAACTATAATCAATACCATCGAGTTCTATGATCATAACATACAAAAGAAATTAGCTTTACTCTCCCTGGACGCGGAGAAGGCTTTCGACAGCTTAAGCTGGAAATTCATGAAACTGTTATTAGACGAAATTGATATAGGGTATGCCTTTAAAAACGCCATTAACTCCATCTACGCAAAACAAAAGGCGAGGCTCCTAATAAATTCCCAACTGTCGGAAGCAATTAAGATCACAAAAGGTACAAGACAGGGATGCCCCCTGTCACCGCTCCTCTTCATTATGGCCCTAGAAACCCTGTTAAAAACAATTAAAGACGATAAAAACATCAAGGGAATGAAGATCGCCAAACAGGAATACAAAATCCGGGCGTTCGCGAACGATGTCATATGTATAATCGACGACCCAGTCGACAACATCCAGAAATGGCTGGAAAAATTAGAAGAGTATGGAAGGGTATCGGGATTTAGAATTAACAAAAGCAAAACAACACTTCTAACAAAAAATATGACAGCTGACATGCAAGAAGAACTGAAAAACCTGTCGGGCCTTTCAATCAATAAAAAAATAAAATACCTGGGGATTTGGATCACGGCCAAAAACGCCCAGTTACTTAAGAACAACTACGAGGCGACTTGGAAAAAGGTGAGAGTGGATCTAGTTAAATGGAAATCATTGAACCTCTCCCTCCTAGGAAGAATCGGGCTTATCAAAATGAACACCCTCCCCAGGCTCCTCTACCTCTTCCAGAACCTGCCCATAATAAGAAACAACAAAACTTTCGATCAGTGGAATAAAGACCTGCGCAAGTTCATATGGAACGGGAAGAAGCCAAGAATGAAACACCACATCATGATCGACAAGAAAGAAAGAGAGGGTTTTGGCCTCCCCAATCTAAAAACCTACTCCGAGGCCTGCGCATTAGCATGGGTGAAGGATTGGATTACTCTTAGAAAGGAAAATACTCTTACACTGGAAGGCTTTAACCTTAGAGCGGGGTGGCATGCGTACCTATGGTACGATAGAGCTAAAATTGAGAGAAATGTAGGAAACCACTTCGTCAGATCCTCCCTCCTTAAAGTCTGGTTAAAATACAAGAAATACTTTTATGACAAAACCCCACTGTGGCTTTCGCCGTTTGAAGCAAAGCAAAGACGCCTGCTAGGATGGCAACAATGGCCAACCTACAGAGAACTACTCGTCAAGAACAGTAAGGACAATTCATGGAACTTGAAGTCCCAGGAAGAACTGGCCCGTTCCTTTAAGAACCTGACATGGCTGCAATACTTCCAACTCAGGGAAACATACAAACAAGATGCGAAGCTCGGTTTCGAAGACAAAGTGACGATCTGGGAAATAATATTGAAAAGGGAAAAAAACAATAATCTCAAAACTTTATAACCAACTTTTAACCTGGGAAACGGAAACCGAGGAGATTAAAAACTGCATGATCCAATGGGCCAAAAACATCGGTCGCCCAATAAAACTAGAAGAGTGGCAGTCAATATGGAGAAGGAAGTTAAAATATACCTATTCATCTGCTTTAAAAGAAAATTGGCTGAAAACTTTCCATCGTTGGTACCTCACACCATACAGACTGAGCCAAATGTATCAAAACTACCAGAATACATGTTGGAAGTGTAGGAACCTCCCCGGCACCTACTTCCACATGTGGTGGACCTGCCCGAAGATACAGAAATTTTGGACAGAGCTCCAGACAGAATCGCAAAAAATATTAAAAAAGAAATTCCCTAGAAAACCAGAGTACTTCTTACTTGGGTTGACAGACGATGACCTCAAACTAGACAATAACGAAGATAAAATCTGGATGTATATTTCCACTGCGGCCAGAATAGTCCTAGCAAGACATTGGAAAGAAGAGACTATACCAAATGTCGAAGAATGGCTAGATAAAATCTCCGAAATAAGAGACATGGACAAACTGACGTTCCTTCTGAGACACAGCTCCGGCAGACCAATGAGACAAACAGACTGGTCCAATTTTGAGGACTTCGAAAGGCAGAGATACGACTGTACGACGCGGAGCAAAAAAGAGGAGACATAGACGTAATGAATTATAGACAGAAAGGTGCAACTCAATGTAAGGGACTCAACCCGGATCTCGCTAAAAAGCCTATGACAATTCTGTGTGGAAACTAAACGGAAGTCACTTTTAACCCCCCTCCCACCCTCCCCCCCTACCCAGAGCTTGCGCTTGGGCTTACTCCCACCCCTAAGGGTCAGGCATATACATGGCGATAGCACTTATAAAAGAATCTCAGGGCCCCTAACTAAGTGGAGGTCCTGAGAAGAATATCTTTTTCGTTACAATTACTACTATGTCTCCCTAAGGGAAAAGATTATAATGTATAATAACTTTACGAATTCGTGTAAGCGCAATTAGAGGCAAAAGGACATATACAGAAGCCTTACCCCCTAGCCACCCCCCTCCTACTCTTCCCTCCCTCCCCCCCCCTGCCTCTCTCCCCTTCCCATATCTATCCCAATTTTGTATACTATATTTTAAAAACTCAATAAAGATTATTTAAAAAAAAAAAAAACCAGGAGGAGCAGGAGCCAAGATGACATCCATTGGACCTGTCTCAATTGCAGCATCCAAGCCACATCAAATCTAATAAATTATGTCTGCAAAACTGCATATCAAGGCAGAATTTTGAAATAATCTTATTCTTTCCACAATCAAGCTATTAACCATTGCACCATTGCTACAGGGAAGCTGTATATTCCATGTTATCAGCTCTTGACTTCTGAGAAATTCAGAGAGACCACTTTCACCTTGACTGCTTACCTTTCCTTTTTTAATTTACCCATGTTGGGATTGATGTCAGCAAACTTCTCAGAAAGCCTCCAGACAGTAACCACAAAGACAATGGCATTGACCTGTGCAGAAAAGGTGGGACATAGGTACCAATAAGGCTCTGTCATGAAAACTGGCTCTAGGCCACTCTCTACGTTGTATTTCTCTTCTATTGCCTTATGGGGGCGAAAAGATAATATAGAAATGTTTCAATAAATAAATCAAATGTAGGTAAGGAAATACAACTATGTTAAAACAGGAGTCATGGATAAGAGCTATTTGGAAGGCTTGTGTATTCAATTTCCAATTAAACAAGTAGGCATACAAATGTTTTATTTATTGATATCAGCTTTTCCCATCTTTTAGGAGAGACTCAAAGTGGCTAACAATAAGATAAGAACGTGCAATTTAAAACTGAAAACATACACATTATCTATGTTTTTTCCTGATAATTTATGAGAGGGGCTGGAGATCACATGACCCGCTCTGGGATGAGCACAGACTTCTCTAGACTTTGGGACTGCTCAGATTGCAGACTTGCAAACACTTGCCTGCTTTTTATTATATGAGAGATGTTCTGACCGGGTGGCACAGAAACTATCTCAAACATATATATAACTGACTGATAAGTTGTATACCTGTGTATGTTGATCCCATGAAGGTTGTGAGTAAACCAAATATGAGATTTTCTTCCACCCAAATCTACTATGTTTTGTCTCTTGACTGCATAATATGAAACAAGTTGTTTTATGGGAGAGTAGATATATTTTTGGGCACTGAAAAACACTTCTGAAGAAATGCTATTTTTATGCACTGCCATATTCTCTGTTTCCTAATGGATCACAGACAATAGGTTATTCAGTCTAATAACTGAAGCCAATTGTTTTGCGTAATTACCTTTGGTTGTATACCACTTGAGAAGATTCTATTCAAATGGTTTTTTTGGCTCTTCTCTAAAAGGTTAGGATCTCTAAAAGGTTTCCTAAGATAACTTGAACACAGAGAGTGGCTGTAAGATGGCTTCTAATAGAGAGGGCAGAGGAAATTGGTCTGGGTATATTTCAGGCTTTACCATGATGATTAAAGAGACCGGTCCTAAGAAACTCCATAGGAATCCACCATCTCTTGTAAGCCAGCAACTGTGGGAAAAGGAAGAGGGTGAATTTTTGCAGGTATCAGAATGTACTTCCTTTCTACCCAAATTAGACAGGCCCATGGCTTTGCTTGTAAATGCCCTCTCCTTAGATGGGAAGAGGGCTCATGAGTCATCATTAAGACTGAATAGGTGTGCATACAGTGGTTAGTCACCAAGGGCTTCCAACATTAGAATGGGTGTTATATGTATCTTTTTTCAAGTGCAAAAGTGTGACAGAAGCATATATTACAAGCGTTTATTATGAACGACTGTCATGCCACCTGGTTGTCCACCTTTCTGTTCTGGAGTTGGTGGTCTGTGTTCTGATGCTCAAGTGTCCTGCAGTTCTCAAGGGTCTCCTCCCAAATTTCAAAAACCACTCACTTTTTGTTGCCGTAGCCTTTGCTGTTGATGGCAGCTGAGATGCCCACTAAGACAGCAGGTAGTCCATATCCCACCAGGAATATGTGCCAGTGCTTAAGGCTGTGGGTTTTGAAGACTTGAACCACCATCAGGTAGAGCTCCACACCCTCCAGCAGCATCCAGCAGAAGACAGACAGGAAGGAGTAATGCAGGAACCCAGCCACTATTGCACATGCGATCTGGAAAGGGAGGCAAGTCCAGAAGGAGAACATGAAAGAGCGATTCCCTGAAGACTTCTGCACAAAACTCTTAAACTAGAGCAGACATGGGCAATCTTTGGACCTTTAGATGTTTTATGCTTCAAAACCTGGAAATCCCAGCCAGCTTATAAGCTGGTAGGAATTGTGGGAGTTGAAGTCCAAAACACCCGGGGGGGGGGCAAAGTTTGCCCATGCCTGAGCTAGAGAAAACAAATTGGAAATATGTGGATTGGATTGGAAATATGTGATCTTGCCAGGAGTGGCAGGAGTATTATTTTTGGATATTTATAAGGCATTTGATAGTGTATCCTGGCAGACAATGAGATTAATACTAGAAAAATTTAGAAGCCTAATTGATACATTATATTCAAAAAATGGTGAATGATGGTTTAACAGGGGAAAATAGATATAACACGACGCATGCAGCAGGGGTGTCCTCTTTCCCCAATTTTATTCGCAATTGTAATGGAGCTATTAGCTAATGTAATAAGAGAAGACAGTCGTATAAAAGGAATAGTAATAAAAGAGAAATATAAAATAAATTTGTTTGCAGATGATACTCTTTTATCAATGGAACATCCAATAAAACAATAGGAGAAAATCGAGGCTCATTTAAAAGTATTTGGCTTAATAACAGGCTTACAAATTAACTGGAACAAATCAGAAATTATGATATTTAACTATCGAGAATAAGAGATAAAAAATATAAAACAGGAGGGGAAAATTAAAAAAAAAGGAAATATGTGGTCCTCCAGATACTAAATGGCTCCCCCTGCTGGCCAAGAGTAGAACAGCCAGTTCTTTCTCAAACAGGCACAACCTATATTTTGTTCATGGAGCACATATTTGAGACTTACTATCCTGCTAAAATACCTAGCACATACTCTAGTGAAACATGTGCTGCAGACTGTCTATGCAATTTATGATTGCTATTTTTGGCAAAAGGAGTTGCAGTTCAGATAGACATTTCTCAATCTAACTCAGTACTACAACATAAACAGAAAAAGAACAAGTGCCACATCAGAACATTGTCTGCACAGAGGGGGAGGCCAATAATGGAAACATGAATCAACAGGAATTGCGAGGTACTCCTTAGACTGTCATGTCCAAATCCTCTCTTACACAATGTGTTGCTGCAGCTCATAACTTGGAACTTGCCACCAATTCTACCATCCTGTCTATCTGAACATTCAGCCTGAAAGTATAAGTGCAAATTTCTGTAATACTGTCATTTGCAACAGTACTTCAGGGATATCTCCTTAGTCAGAGTAAGAGCGCTCTCTATCAGCTGGGTATTTATCCTATAAACTCTGTGTCTTTTGTATGTTTGTTTGTTCTGTCAAAAATGTAATACAACTGTTCGGTTGCCTGACACGATAAATAAATAAAATCCTATTACTACCAAAGATTGCAGAAAAATCTTGGCTTTCTGTTTATTGCCTGTCCTGGCTGTTTTGTCTGAAATGCCTCCCTGTTAAGTGCACCCAGCTAGTTACCATGTTGCTTGGGTTCCCGGCTCCGAGCAGGAAGATCACGTCAGCAGTAAAGAGCGCCAGACAAAGGTGCAGGTGGATGGTGGTGCGGATGCCTCGGATGACACGACAGAAAAGGAAGGTGAGGATGGAGAGGAAGAGGCAGATCAGAGAGACCACGAGCCCCACCTTGGTGATAACGTCCAGGCCCCGGTCCTGCCATAAGGAAAAATGGTTAAGGCACTGCAGTGAAAATCTTGTCTTAGCAGGTAGGTAAAGGTAAGGTAAAGGGTTTTCCCCTGACATTAAGTCTAGTTGTGTCTGACTCTGGGGGTTGGTGCTCATCTCCATTTCTAAGTCAAAGAGTTGGCATTGTCCATAGACGACTCCAATGTGGCTGGCATGACTGCATGGAGCGCCGTTACCTTCCCGCTGGAGCGGTCCCTATTGATCTACTCACATTTGCATGTTTTTAAACTGCTAGGTTGGCAGAAGCTGGGGCTAACAGCGGGAGCTCACGCCACTCCCTGGATTCGAACCTGCGACCTTTCAATCAGCAAGTTCAGCAGCTCAGTGGTTTAACCCATTGTGCCACTGGGGGCTCCAATGTCTTAGCAGGTGGGTGGCCATAATGAGCACAAGAAAGAAGCCCTATGAAGAAAACTTAGGGAATCAAGAGCTGAAAAGTCTAAACAAAACTCCAGTCCACCACCAGCAAGGAGATAACTATGGCAGAGGGCTTTAATATCTTCCCATTATAGGAGATAGTAGCATGGATGTTAGGGTTGTGTTCCTGGAAACCTTGATTATGCCACTTTCCACGATTGACTGACTGGCCTCATGGGCTCCAGCAGATGTCCGTGTAAGTCAATGGTTTACTCCCCCAGGTCTGTCAAATAGTTCTTTCTCTCTTCATGCCCCCAATGTAACACTTGAAAAAGAAACTTGCATCTCTTCCTGCAGAGCCAGCTCATGAAAGGCTGTTTCCGATATTATGCTCTCAAACAAACAAATCACACATTTTTCACACTTATACTAATAATATTTTCAGGCAGGAAGTAATATACCTCCTCTGCAGAGAAATTTCACAGCCACAAAATTTGTGCAGATTATGAAGTAGAGTCCAAAACAGCTCACACCAACTAAAACATGTAAGTCTAAAAGACTCCTCTGTTGTTTTTGCAAAGACTAAGATGGCTACTCTTTGCGTAATTAAGCCAATCATGTATCTTCTTTGTCACTTCCTTATACAGTTTTGAAAAGTTAGCTAAGGAATTTTATTAGTCGAAACTGTGAGAATTTGAAAAAGGATGCCATGATATAGTGGGTTAATTGGAGAGACATGTGCCAGCTGCTGAAAGGCTGAACGTGCCAGGCGCCAGAGTTCTGATTGGCTGCTGCCTCTGGCTAGCTGCTGAGACCAACGGTTCTAACTTTCATTTTGCCATTTTCTCACTTTGGGCAGTGAAGAGATAGTGTTGGCTGTCAAATATCTTGAAGACATGAGGCATATTTTAAAAAGACTATTTTATTCCTCTGTTCTCTGCCTGAATTCAAAGAGACTGAAATATATATACCGTATATTCCGGCATATAAGACGACTGGGCGTATAAGACGACCCCCAACTTTTCCAGTTAAAATATAGAGTTAAGACGACTCCCATGCATAAGACTACACCTGCGTATAAGACGACCCCTGACTTTTGAAAAGATTTTCTTGGGTTAAAAAGTAGTCTTATACGCCAGAATATACTGTAGTTATCCTGCTTGAACCTTTGAACTAAAGTAAAGATATTGCTACTTGTTACACAAGCCTGAGTGACATTTTATTATACAGCAGAGTATATCTTGGTTTAAATACTGTGGTAAAGCTTATTCACATTTACCAACCCTCACAGAGACCTACGTGCAATATCTAAACTTATTCCTTACCTCTGCTAGAGATCACAATTTCTCACACTTTTGTCAAGTCATTTACATTAATGTTTTTCAGATTATGTGAGGTGGGAACCAATAATTATTTTTTCCCAGTGTGCCAGGGTCTGGAATCATATTTATGCCCACTGGCACCAGGGACCAGCACCAATGTATAGCACGTCACTTTGAATAGCACTGTTTTACAGAATAGCTGTGGTTCCTGCTCTCTTCTCTTCTGTTTCACTCAGGGCCTGCTCTCCGTGGGAAAGTTAAGAAGCACCAAACCCTCTGTGGCTTACCTCAATGTCATAGAAGGCCATGAGAACCGCGAAGCTGGTCATGTGTGTACACTGGCAAACCGTTTGGGTGCCTGTGGAACTCAAGCGGGTGCAGCCTTCTTCAGACCAGTGCCCACTGCCATTGACAGGCTTCCAAAAAGCACAAATGACTTTCATTGCTGGCTTTGAATCCTAGGGGGAAAGAAGTTATCTCAGTCTGGAGGTTTTGGGGTACCTGAAGGTGGGGGAGAAGGGGAGCAGGATTCATGCTTAGTTGCTCATCATTTCAAAAATATAGAAAGACAGATTGGGCATATATATTTAACAATAATCGTAATTTCTTTTCTTACTCACACCTACAGCTCAAGACGGGTAAGAAATACAGAAAGTGAGGAAAAAGATGAGCCAGAGCCTAAAAAAGTTAACTTTCTAGGCTACAGATCCAGTAGATGACTACCTTCCAGCCAACAGATGTTGCCCAGAAGGTGCTGGGAATTGAGTTTGGGAAGAGCTGGCCTTGTTGCCTTTAATGTAGATGATTGACACACGTAGACCAATCAGGACATTTCTTCCTCGTGTAAAATATTTACTTCCTCATGTAAAATGGGAAGGTTGTGTTAGTGGAAACCGCACAGTGAAAATATTCAAAAATGAATGACTCACTGGTTTCTGGTGGTTGAAGCTGACAGTAACAGGGGAATTCAACAGCTTAGTCTCATTGTGGCCTACAAAAGCTGCTGCCACCCGGGACAATACTTTGTAGTTGGGCTTCCCCACTTCTTGTAGCCACTCAGGTGACTTTCCAACTTGCTCCCATTCTTCCCCTTCAACACGAGCATCGGACATCATGTGCTCCATGCCTTGGTATGTGAGCAGGCCAGCCAGGGTGAAAGCTGAAAAGACAAGGGTAAGCAGTTCAGCTGCTCCCTTGGAACAGGAGCTGGCATGACAGAACCTAAACATCTGGAGGCCATTCACACTACAGAATTATGGTACTATGGATTCCACTTTAACTGCCACCGCTGCACCCTATGAAACCCTGGGTTTGATTGGGGCACCAGAGGAGCTGTCTGGCTGAGGTTTCTAAAGGCCCCTCCCTCTACTTGCCAATCACAGGATTCCCTAAGATGGAACTATGATAGTTAAAAGTGGAATCATAGTGTCATAATGATGTAGTGTGAACAGGATCTTGCTCCATTTACGTAGGACAATAAGGTGGAGCCACAGCATCTCCCCTCCTCAGTGATTTTCTTTTAACTTTCGGGAATTGTTTCATACTGGAGATGGAGAATATTAGCAAAAAGCATCTCCATCAAAGTGTGGTGGCACAGTCCATCCTAACATGTTATGTTGCTCTATGCATAAAACAGGAAAGTCTGAACAAGCCTGCAACATTATATTTGCTTGGGTGCAAACATGCCTTCCTATGTGAAAGTACAAAGAAAACGATCTCTCTCTTGGTAACTTTTGCCCACATTTCTTCATTTCCCACATTGCTTCTCTCTACTTAGTTGATCTCCTGCCATTTTAGCTTTCTCCAGTACATACAGTACAACCCAGGCCAGCTTCAGAGGGAATTGCTCCCAAGTCCCTCTTTCCTCCTCCCTCCTTATACACAACTGCATCTGGGCATCAAGAGAGCTGGCTTTGGGTTACTCATTCCATTACAGGGACCAGGGGCAGCTTGTGAGCCAGGCCCTGTTTTGGAACTCAGGAACAGATAAGTGGGCAGAAATGGTGGGAGTGAAAATAGGAGGCAAGCAAAGCAGATGAGAATGAAGGAAGAAGGGTATGAGGGGCATTGGGCTTTTTGGACCTATGGCTAGAATATTCTCTAGCTCCTTTAGTCACTGTCTGGGTGGGGAGAAAATATCTTGTGGGAATAGGAACCCTCCATCCCAATTACGGCTGGTGGGGATGAGAGAGAGGGCCTTATTGGTAGTGGTGCCACAGCTCTGGAATACCCTCCCTAGAGAGATTAGGTTAGCCCCCATTCTCCAAGCTTTTTGGTCTAGTCTAAAAACATGGCTTTTTAGACAGACCTTTGACACTTAGTAGATTTTAATGGTTAGACATGAGGACTCAATGACTGCTCCACTCAGATACTTGGATTGTTAATTTTAAGACTGCCACTTTTATCTGCAGGCATTGCTGCATTGTATGAATTTAAAATAATAATAATTATGTGTCAATGTATTGTCGAAAGCTTTCCTGGCTGGAATCACTGGGTTGTTGTTTTCTGGGCTGGTTTTTGGGCCATGTTCCAGAAGCATTATCTCCTGAAATTTTGCCTGCATCTATGACAGATATCCTCAGAGGTTGTGCAGTTGTTAGAAAACCTCACAGGAGAGAATGCTTCTGGAACATGGCCATACAACCCAGAAAACTCACAACAACCCACTATTATGTGTCATTTTATGTATGTTTGCTGTTGTAAATTTATGCTGTTATAGTCTATATATTTATGTATTGTTTATTTTATGTTCGGCACTTGTAGTGCTTCTGTGAGCTGCTCCAAGTCCCTTTGGGGAGATGGCAGGGTATAAATAAAGTTTATTATTCTTTTTATTAAGGGAAATGGCTGAAAGAAAGAGAGAGGGGATGGAAAAAAGGTGGCAATTAGAAAATAAAGAAGGACTGACCCCATCTGTTTTGACCCCCAGCCTACCCCACTCCAGGCAGAGGACCACCAGGGTGTCAACAACATTAACAATACGTTCTACACTCTTGGTTTTACACCCAAAGTCGAGCCCTGAAGCTGCGTCCCAAGAAAGTAGCTCTGTCTTTGTGTGAGTGTGTATGCCTTTCCCAGCTAAGCTTGGCCACAGATGTGGCTCACACCTTTATCCAAACTCTGCTCCTTTGGCACAGCATGGGCTTTTTACCTTCCCCTTCTTTCCTTGCTGCTTCCCACTTCAGCTCCATCTGTGTCTCACTCTGCACCAGCTGGGCTGAGCTCTGGTTCTGGCTTCCAGCTCCTCTAATATACATGGCTAGCTCTGGAATGAAACAAAAGAAAACCAAACTCAAGCCATGTTTGACAGAAAGCCGGAAAGGACAGGGGCAGCATCCCTGGATCATGCATCACTCCCTGCAAAATGTTGCTGTTACTCCACTTATGGTCTTTTCCAGCGAGGAAGCAATCCTACAATAGTAACCTAGAACTTGGAGTGGGAAAAACCCCAGATTATTTCTCATATACCAGCTTCAAGCTCCCCCTTACGAATGATATTATAGGATACAGAAAGAGAAGGAAGACTCCATTTTCTGCCAGCAAATAAGCTTCAGATCACACCACCTCTCCACCTCCCCTTGCCCCAGGACACGATAGCCACTCACCTGTGGTTTCACTGGACACACTGCTGAGCCCAGAGGGGAGGGCAAATGCCAAAACTCTGAGGAAGTCTTCTGCTGCTTTCATCATCTCGGTGGCTGTATTGTGCCTTTCCACCTTGCTTGCAGTCTTCATCTGACTCACTAGACCATCCAGTAGAGCCAAAAGATTCTGCAATGGAGAATAAGATGTTAAAAGTGCTCAATTGAGAAACTATACTCCAATTGTTCAAGTTCAAAGAGGTGTTAAGAGAAATGCACATAGTTTCCTTCCCACAGTGGATTCATGATTGAACAATCAGATTTGACAATGTCAACTCATGTTTATTTCTTAGTGATCAATAACAAGCCAAAGCAATCTCAATGCAAGATACACAGTTGAGTACAAGCACATGCTATGTCAAAAAGACATATTTTACCACTTGAGAGCTCTTCTAAATATATGCTAATCATATTTAGTGTGATCTCTAAACACCTCCAGAAGGAAGGGTGTGGAAGTGTCTATCTAAATATGGTCAGCTGCCATCAAAATCCTGAGAATGAAGATCAGAGAGAGTGTGGAATTTAACTGGATGTTTGTTCTTGAGCATATGGAAGAGTGTTTGGAGCTGCCTTGAAACAATGTATTGAAATGTAAACTCTAGTGTAGTTAACTCTGGGAAAGTGAATGGTGCAATAATGCCAATATGAAAAGACCAGTTGTGCCCAGTTGTCTGTTCAGATTTGACTCAGGACATTTCAACTGAACTGTAATGTCTTCATCTTCTGTTAAAGGACTACCAGTTTTCAGCTTTTCTGATGGCAAAGAAAACAAAATAGCAAAAATGGGTGAGAATTAGGAAATATTCTGCATGCTAACACTCTGTTCCAAAGCAGAGCTACTTGGAAGGAAGCCCCATAATTTTCAGCTGTATTTACTGCCTCATAAACATTTTTTAGGACTGTACCCAAAAAATGATCAACAATCATAAAATATTAATAGCACATATACATTGATCTCATTTCTCTTTCTTGCATGCGGAGCAAGATGCACATTTTAAATTTCCATCAAGAGGAAAAGAAACTGGCTTAAAGCATATTGGTTTCCTGTGTGATTATAACATGCTGCAACTTTAATTTATATCTCAGTGTTAAAAGGTCTGCTGATAGGGCCCTGCTTGAAAACAATGAATTGCTGCTTGATGGAGGGAGGTTTGTACAAATAGAAAGATCACGTGCTGCCGAGAAGATCACATTCTTAGGTATAGAATATTCCTACACCTTCCTTATAAGCATTTTATTTAGGCACACATTCAGTTTGTTGTCTCATCCAGTTTTTTTTTAACAAAAGGTTATATGAGATGATGTCTGAAATAATACTGCACAATTTGAAGCAAATGTTTGTGTGCGAGTCTCTTTTATTTTTTATGAATAGATTTTTGACAGTTAATTGTCTTTCACAGTGGTTAATATATGAATTTGTTTCAGTTTTATCTGGCCAGATGCATTGGTCCATTTGTGCCTTTTTTTTAACTCTCACCTACCAGCTGGAATCTGATGTCTGTTTCTCCCTTATATATATAATTTCTCCTGCCAGTATTTAACACAGCTGGGATAGATCTAAGTCAGCCTGGAGAATCGGATTTGCGTTTGCCAATATTGCGCAAAGGGACTGGTTTGTGCTGAGTGATGGAGATAGGATGGAGGAGTCTGAATTTGGACACAGGGAGAGCATTTTTTGCTTTGGGGCTGGGTTGGGTGCAGGATACAAATGAAAAGGGCTGAGAGAAAGCATTAAGGCAGAATTACGACCAGATCCCATCTGATCTTTAAACTAAGCAGAGCCAGCCTTGGTTAGTATTTGAATGGAAGACCATCAATAAGTGCCAGATGTTGTAGACTATAGAATTTGACCCCCATATCCCATGAAAATCATCCCAAGACACTTCCCCCACCTTGGATACATGAAACCATGGATAACAGTGAACTCTGTATCTTGACTGTACTTTGAACATACCATAGATCCACTCTGGGGGACTTGGATAATATCATGGAGGATATTAAGTACAGGGATAAGGGGGAGGTCATACTGGATTTTTGCAGGAGGAACTGGCAAAACCACATCATTAATATTCTTTGGCCAAGAAAACCCTATGAAGTACACAGGGTTATCCTAAGTCAACGGGTGACTTGAAGTCACACATCAGGGAAAGGAAAATCAAAGCAGTGTTTGTATATATAACAGAAAATCTTTGCATGTCTAATAGTAAACTCCATAATCTCAGAATTTCAAAAACTTTCATTTTTAGAAGTAAAGGAGTTGAGTATTATTTTTAATGGACCCTCTGCTGAATGTTCCTGGCATCCCAAAGCAGGCATCTTCAAACTGTGGCTCATCAGCTGTTTGGGCCACCAACTCCCAGGAGCCCTAGCCAGCTTGTTCAATGGTCAGGAATTCTGGGAGTTGGAGGCCCAAATAGCTGAAGGCCTGCAGTTTGAGGATAGCTGTCCCACAGTGAATTGTAACCATTTTAAAGGGTGCTTGCACAACTTTTTAGTCCAGAATATGACAGCAGCAAATTATGTTGCTGTGGAATGGAAAGCAAAACTAAGTGCTCTAAAAAGCAAATGTATCTTCCCTGATATTTGCTTTCTAGAGGCAGTAAATGGGAGGAAATGTCTTAAGAGTCAGTTGCAAACATGATTGAAGATTAATGCCATGTTACACACTTTTAGCATGTATCTGCAATATGGAAAGCAAGGATGGAAAATTTCCAGCCTAAGTGCTACATTGATGTTCTCTGTTTTAGGCCAAGTGCTGCACACCAGGAGGAGTGTGTGTGTGTGTGTGTGTGTGTTTATCATCAGCCCAGAAGCCTCTTCTATTTTTATCTCTGCTCATTGATCGGAGGTAACAGATAAGAAGCCTTTTGAAGTCAAGCAAGTTTTCTATGGATACGAGGTATTGAGATATCCAGGAAGTGGATGATTCGAACTGTATTACAGTCAGAATGAAATATGGAGACACACCACAGGGAATACAGATCCCTGCAGTGTGTTTTCCCAACATGAACAGTGTGAAGTCCTATTCCTCTCACAATGAACAGGATATGCTGGCCTCTGTCCCTGCAGATTTTAATGAGTACCACAATTTTCTAATCCCAGCAGCATTGACCTTCGGATCACAAAAGCAGATGTGAGTGGAAACAGAGAAGAAACAAAGTCATTAGGTGATACATACCTTCAGAACTATTTTGACATCTGCGGAGGTCTGCATACTCAGTGAAGAAATATAGAGATGTCTCAGCTCTGTTGCAAAATTACAGAGGGAAATCTGCAAAACAATTACCCCGAAACTCCATTGGGTGGAGATGGGGGTGAAGAGATGAGAATGGGAACAGCTGGGCCAATTGCTACACTTTTTAAAAAGTCTAAGGATTAAATCAGATGTGATGTTGGCCATGTCTCTAGCCCTGGCATGCTTGATTTAAATAATTAAATACTGGGGGAAGGCAGCAGGGCAGGCCAAGTCGCATTGAGTTAATGGCCTGAGAGGGGAGACCTTCGTGGCTTGGCTCCCTCCACAGTCCTAATGAAAACTCCACCATCATATCAGTTGTTCAAAATGGGAGGAAAGCCACAAAGGGTTGGTGCTATGGGCCAGGAGACAGGAAAGGGGGTGTGGGAATGGTGGAGAGAGGAATGTGAAATAAAAATGCCTGGCTGGAATCCATCACAACTATTTGTTCTAATTCATTTAATAGCAAAACTCAAAAGAGCCCATATTTTCTACAACAGTAATTTAAATATTCCCCTTTTCAGTGAACAGAAAGCTTGTTTTCAGGGAAACAACAACATTTTGTGGCCGTGTTGTTTCTGTTGCTACACAACACAGACATTTGCTGCAACACATTGGTAGAGGCAGACAGCCTTTGGGTTGATAGCATACTATAGGTGGCTTCCAGGGGACAGAAAAGAGAGAATGAACACTTAGTGGGAAATGTCATGAGAACCCATCCCACAAATTCTGATCAGTTCTATGCGGTTTTCAGGCCATTTGATGTTAGAAACAAGCAAATGTTTTAACCTGTAGTTTGTACCATATTTTCATATACCGGCTATAACTACTTTTGTCTTGGAAAGAAAGAAGTAGTTATAGCCAGCATATGAAAATATGGTACAAACTACATATTCTGTTTTTTGTTCAAAGGCATTGAATAGTTGCCATATGTAAAACTGCCTTGAGTTCACTTCAGGGTAGAGAAAGGCGGGATACAAATAAGAGTAAATAAACAAATTAATAATAATAATAATACAAAATAATAATAATATGAAATCCAGCATATAGATCTCGTTTGCTGTGACATACTGTGTTTTGTGTCATAATAATAATAATAATAATAATAATAATAATAATAATACAACAACAACAACAACAACAACAACTTGCTGTGGAGTGGCACTCATCCACAGACCACCATTCTGCTTTGCTGGGCAAATAATCAGTATTTGTTATCTGTAGTGAACAGCACAGTGTAAGTAAATAAAAAACAGAGCATGCCAAAATTTAGCAACCTGAGAACGTCAACCAGAATTCCCAGTCCTCTTAAGCTGAACACATAACATCTTTGGAAAAAAGCCTCTACTAGCGTGGGATCCCCTCTACTTAGCAACACACAAAAACCTTTATTTATTTATTTATTTGGGGTTCTTTTACCCTGCCCTTCTCACTCCGAAGGGGACTCAGAGCGGCCTTACAAAAGCAAAGGCAGCATTCGATGCCTGCATCATAAAACAACCATACATAAACTTACATCATATCATAATTCACAAAAGTGCATGCATTAATTACCATAAAATCAATAAAAACAATAAAAACCAATACAAACCCAATTTCTCCTTTTACATGGTCAGTGTTTCGCTAACTCAAAGATCTAGTTTTACATTCCATTTCATCAATCCTGCTGGTCTTACTCGCCTGACTGTCTGATTTAATTGCCAAGGTGCCCAAAGGCCTGGTCCCACAACCACGTCTTCACCCTCCTCCTGAAGGCGAGGAGGGATGGTGCTGCCCTGATTTCCCCCGGGAGTGAGTTCCACAGGTGAGGAGCCACCACTGAGAAAGCCCTGCTCCTCCTCCCCACTAGCCTCACTTGTGAGAGTGGTGGGGTCGAGAGCAGGGCCTCCCCAGATGATCTCAGAGTCCGGGGTGGGACATAGAGGGAGATACGTTCGGACAGATACACTGGACCGGAACCGTACAGGGTTTTGTAGGTCAAAACCAGCACCTTGAATTGTGCTCGGAACTGAATCGGCAGCCAGTGGAGCTGACACAACAGGGGGGTGGTAGGCTCCCTGTATGTCGCTCCGGTGAGCAATCTGGCTGCCGCTCGTTGGACTAGTTGAAGTTTCCGAACAGTCTTCAAGGGCAACCCCACGTAGAGTGCGTTGCAGTAGTCTATTCGTTGCAGTGCGTTGCAGTAGTCTATTCTATAACTTTCTACAGGTTTACTGGAAACCTCCGGGACAGATGAGACTTTATGGGGATGGTTTGCTACCCACTACATCATGACAGCACTGGCTCCACTTCCCATGTCTATAGCCAGTTTTAGCAGAAGCTTAGCCCCGCACCTTTGATCTATGCCATGGATTCTATTTAGCATTGAATTCCAAGCTCCAGTTTTTGTGACTCACCTCTCCATCTGAGCAATTATTATTTGAAGGTGCAGGAATATTGATTGCTATGGAAATAAAAAGAAACCAGAAAGCATTATTTCACATCTCTTCCAAAAGCATTATTCTGGCCTTTAAAAAACAGAGGAAGCATTTTACATTTTTTTTTCTTTATCTGGAATGCCCACAATGGCTTTAGTGATTCCTCTCTGAGTGGGAACCACTGAATATAGCAGAATTCAGCATCATATAGAGGACTTACAATGGATTGGTGGCTAGAAGGCTGCACTTGCATGACGGGCAGTTGGGTTCTACATCAGACTAGGGGAATGAGGTCATTTGTACTTGATTAGAATCTGCTTGGTTACATACACAGTCACATCTGCAGATGTACTTTTCAAGATGTTGAGGAAAGAGAGATCTGCTACTCCCTTTTGAAATGTGCTGCTATGCAACAAAGCTGGAAGGTGTCTAGGTGCAGCTCCTTCTGTACTGACTGGCTGTGGGGGATACACCCAGATACATAGTGCTTGACCTTGATCATCTGGAGGAGAAGGAACGGCCTTTAACTATCAGGGACAGCCAAAACCTTATTAGGTACATGTCTGCTGCTGATCAGCACCTGGGATCCTCCTACAGTAGTTGCTATTGAGCACCCAAGTGAAGTAGATGATACTGGAGATACACTCAGTCATAGATGGTTTTTTACAATTTTTGTCCACCTTATCATTGTGTGATGTCAATCTGTAATATTCCCATTTTTCAAATGTGGGAAAGGCATCCAAAAGTGATTAGTCAAAGATTAAAAAATCAGACTACAGTTATTTGAGTGCCCCAGCCAATTGGCTGAAGGATTCTGGGAGCTGCAGTCTGAGTAGTAACTTTTTGCCAAATCTGACTGCTGCGCAGTACAATCAGGTTTTGTCTTGTTGGTGTCCCACTAAGTTCTTGGCATGGAGCTGCCACATAAATTTTGGATTGTGGAAAGCATGCTGAAAAAAGGTGCCTCCACGGGATACAAACAGAGGGAGTCAATGATGCCAGCCAAGTTTCCCCTAGCTAAAGGATCTAGGAATAAAAGGTGCCTGGGCAACCGTCACTGCAGAAATCCAAGAACCATGTGAATGAAGCAGAAGCAGTGGTGAGCAGAGGGAGGCTAATTGTTGCCAGTCATTCAGGCTGGAAGAGGAAGCTGTCAAACCAGCATTCCAGGGGACTGGAAACTAGTCACCCCTGTGGAGATGAGCCATCAATAGTGGTTGTAATAGATATAACACACCTGGGAAGCCTAGTTAGATGTAGCCTGAGCAGTAAATGAGCACTGTTAACACATCTGGAATCAAATTGTCTTTGCATGCAGGGAGCCATTGAAACAAGCCAGGCGAGGTAAGTGTTTTGGTATTATTGAAGCAATCAATAGAACTTTTCTCCTCTTTTCTATCTTGTGCAGGTTTAACTTTGCTAGAACATTTATGTAGTAAATAGCGATGTGAGACAAAAGGAAGCAGAGTCAGTTTATGCCCCTGTTATTCCAGATCAGGTAACTGCACAGAAACATCATATAGTTTTAAACCCTATAGTTTTAAACACATATAGTTTTAAACCCTACATATATTATGTTGCACAGTTTGCTTTAGTTTTAGCCTTTCATCTTTAGAACACCCAAAAGATTTTACAGCCATCTCCATCAGAATTCACCTTTGCATTTTGTGGCATCTTTGCCACCACGGACAACATCGTTATATTTGAAGTACCCTGTTTGACATGTACATCTGTAAGACCCTGGGCTATTTTCACATTTGGTAGTTGGATCACAATCATTCTTTTCAACACACTCATCTACATCTGAAAGAGATGGGAGAGAAAAAAAACAGCATAAGACTTAAGAAATCTAAAAAGAAGAGAGAAAAATTGATTATTTGCTGGGTAGACTGGTGGTATATTTGGTGACGAAATAGAAATGTAAAAGTGATTATGAATCAGCTAAGACATGGTGAAAGGCATTCTTCAAAATTCTATGTGACATTTTGCTCATGCTTCAACAAACTCATGTTTGTACAGTGCCATTAATTGTAACGGAATTGAATTATATGCCTTTCATTATGGATGACAGCCCACAAGAGAGGCCCACTTGAAGCTGAACAGCACAGTCACTCTAGTGGATGAGTGACCTGGCAAGTACCAGTAATAAGAAAGAGGAATTCCCTTTCTCTTCTTGAGTGGAAACTTCTCAATTTGCCTGAAGAAAATTCCCTACTGTTTATATCACATCCTCTCATAGAACAGTAATAAGAAGCTCTTGAACATGTCCATTTCGGGCTCCAGTAGATAGGACCCTTGCCAATATCCTTTCAGTAGGGAGATGCTCTGAGAAGTACCGCAGGATTTCTTTTAAAATGTCCACAAATACATCTTATTCAAAGTTGGATTAATCTCAGATGCAGTTTTCCATATTTAATACTAGTGAATCATTTAACTGATAAGAACAACTTAATATAGCCTACAAAGAGAAGCAATGAATCCTGTAGTTCATAATATAGCAGTTTAGGCCAATAATAGGTTAGGATAATAATGTTCACATACAGACAACTGTCTCCAGACAGCATCTTCTAATATAAGCTACAACCAGAATTGTAATTTGCCACCATGCTGAGGGGAGGTGGGGAAATTGAGGCAAATCTGTTTTGTTGCTCACTCTGAGGGAAAGGCAATCTTTCACGAACCCAGACCTCTTCTACACTGCCATATAATCCAGATTATCAAAGCAGATAAACTACATTGTCTGCTTTGAACTGGAGTATATGAGTCTACACTGCTATATAATCCAATTCAAAGCAGATTATCTGGATTTTATATGGAAGTAGAAGAGGACCCAAAGGGAAGTGCGAAAAACATATCTGGAGCCCAAAGATGTTTAGCCTATTTAATTTAGGGAAAAGTTAGGAAATTTAAGGAAATACTGAGTGGAATCCCATAAGTCAGAGAGAGAAGGGAGTTAATAATGAATGGGAGTTTCTTTAAGTAAGATGACTGCAGAACCCTGATAGCAATTAAATTCACTCAAAAGGAAATATTGATTTTTTTAAAATATTAGGTTACGACTATACAGTAAAAGTACAAATAAAGAAAACATGGCAAGTTCTCAGTTCAATATCCTCAAAAGCCCCACCCTTTAACTCCCAAAGGTTTCTCAGTACAGCTTCCAGGTCTTCCCATCTAAGCCAGTTATTCTTATCAGGCTCTTTTCCACGCAGGGCCCCAGATGTTGTTTGCATTCCTCAACCTTGGCTGTGAACTCATGACATGGAGGTGTTTTGGTGCCTTGAACACACCAGATATGAATCCATGATAGAAGGCACAAATGAAAACAGTGCCAACAAGGAGAAAAAATAAGAGAAGTCTAAAGAAACCAGGATGGATGCCCAAAGAACTTTCAACTGAAGACATGTACAACAAATGGAATAGGGAGAAATTACCAAAGAGGAATAAAAAAAATAACCAACATATGTAGGGAAAAGGTCTGAAAGGCTAAAGCACAACATGAACTCAAGTTAGCCAGAGAAGTTAAACACAACAAAAAGGAGTTCTTTGGTTATGTCATTAGAAAAAGGAAGAAAAAGGAAATGGTAGGGCCTCTGTGTGAAGGAGAGGTGAAATGCTTACACAGGATAGGGAAAAGGTAGAACTGCTCAATACCTCCTTTGCATCAGTCTTATCCCAAAAGGAGATCGGTGTTCAACATGGGCAATGTGGAGCGGAAGAAATAATAGGGGAGATGCAACCCCAACTAGGTAAAGAAGTAGTCCAGGAATACCTGGCAACTCTAAATGAATTCAAGTCTCCAGCGCCAAATGAACTACATCCAAGAGTACTGAAGGAATTAGAAGATGTTGTTTCAGAGCCACAGGCAATAATCTTTAAGAATTCTTGGAAAACAGGAGAAGTCCCAGCCGACTGGAGAAGGGCAAATATTGTCCCCGTCTCCAAGAAGGAAAAAAGAAGAAGACCCAAATAATTACCATCCAGTCATGACCAGCAGTTTGGTGGTTTTAGTTCGGCTGCTGTGGAATGCTTTGCCAGAGGTCAAATTCCCTTCCAAGTAATGAGTTGTAGCCTGGCAAGCATTGGATGAGCTTTCTGGGTGCTCAGAGGATGAGGAAGGGGATGACGGATTGCAACCTGTAATTTTAAAGGAGTCTGTGGAAGATAGCAGGGGTCTAGAGAGAGATATTTTGAAATCTCCAGGCCATTCCCAGGCTACGGGAATCCAATAAGAATATCTGTCTGTTCCAATAAGAATAGGCTGGAGGAGAATGTGGGAGACTAAGGTTTTTCCAGATTGAGTCATCTTGAAATTAGAAGGCAGAATATAAAACAAAGACAAATAAGGATAGAAAAAGCAGGTGTGTGTGAAGTGATGCCATGGCAGGAATTGAGGCCTTTTAAGTGGTTTATGGGCTCTCAGGCCTTTAGTGAGAACAACGTTGTAAAAAGGGGAAACAGCTCCTGGTTTCTAATCCTAAATTCCTGGCTCCTGTATTTCAACATTCTTGGTTTGAGGTTTTACCTTTCTTGTGTTCCTGTTTTCATGTTTATGGACATAACTTGTTCATTAGCAGCTGTGGACCTAATGTCTACCATGGAGACACTAGGACTCTCGCTTTGTAGTACTGGGCCCACGCATCGGGCGGGACACACGCTAGATTTGATTTTCAGCGCAGGAATTCAAGTGACCCAAGTCTCCACAATAGAGGTTCCATGGTCGGATTACTGCGCCCTGAGAGTCCGGTTGGAGCATGCCTACCCACGCTGCAAGGGCGCTGAGCCAATTTGGGCTCGCCCAAGGAGACTTATGGAACCCAGTAGGTTCTGGAATGCTCTGAGGGATCTGGAGCCTGCCAGCGACTCGATCGATGTGCAGGTGGACACATGGAACATCAGGCTATCCAATGCACTCGACGAGATTGCCCCTAGACGCCCTCTCAGACCCCGCCGAAATCGGTCTCCTTGGTTCACCGAGGAACTGATGAAGAGACGGCTGGAGGGCGTGTGGCGAGAACTCCGTGATGGAGCATCGAGATCAGCTTATGAGGCATTTAGGGAGTCCTACGAGCATGCTATCACTGAGGCAAAGCGAGTATATGATGCTTCTTTGATAGTGTCTGCTAGCTCACACCCGGCAAAATTGTTCAAAATAATTAGATCTCTAACGACGGTTCCTACCGTCCCAAAAAGTGGTGATCAGGCCCCTTCAGCCGAGGTTTTTCAGAGCTACTTTGCAGACAAGATCTCGCTATTTCACCAGGACCTCCCCGGTACAATTGATACAGTGAGAGAACTTGAGACTCCGTGGCCACTTGCTGGGCCCATCCTCGACCGGTTCATCCCGCTGGACACAGGGGCTGTCGATAGGCTCATAGCTGCAGCCAGACCGACCACTTGCTCCCTCGATCCGTGTCCCTCTTGGCTGCTGAAATCCTGCTTGGAGGGATTACGCGACCCTCTGTTGAAGATTATAAACTGCTCCCTTGAGCAAGGAGTTTTTCCAGAGGGTTTAAAAGAGGCGGTGGTCTCTCCCCTGCTGAAGAAACCAGATTTAGATTCTTTGGTTCCCTCCAGTTACCGCCCAGTTTCGAATCTCTCGTTCCTGGGCAAGGTAATTGAGAGGGCAGCAGTGGAGCAGTTGCAGCAATTCCTAGACGACACAGCCGGACTAGATCCCTTCCAGTCTGGCTTCCGTGTGGGGCATGGGACAGAGACTGTGCTGCTCTCCATCACGGATCACCTTCGATGCCAGCTTGACCAGGGCGGGTCAGCGCTGCTTGTGTTATTGGATCTCACAGCAGCATTTGACATAGTCGACCACAATCTTTTGACCCACCGCCTTGCTGTTGCTGGAGTCAGGGGGACAGCTTTAAACTGGCTGTCCTCCTTTCTTCACAACCGTGGACAGTGAGTGGAGAGGGGAGGCCTGGTCTCTGAGAGGTCCCCTCCATCTTGTGGGGTTCCTCAGGGGGCCATTCTCTCTCCTCTGTTATTTAACATCTATATGCGACCACTTGCTCAGCTGGTTTGAGGTTTTGGGCTTGAGTGTTATCAGTACGCCGAAGACACTCAGCTAGTGATGAAGATGGAAGGCCGACCGGACTCTGTACCCGATTGTTTCCATCAGTGCCTCAAGGCCGTTACTGGATGGTTGCGTGCCAACAGGTTGAGGGTGAATCCAGCAAAGACGGAGATCCTATGGCTGGGTCGACCGGGCAGTGGGGACAACCAGCTGCCTACCCTGGATGGCGAGGCACTACACCCGTCATCACTGGTAAAAAGTCTGGGAGTCCTTTTGGACCCTCTGCTGAAGATGGAAGCCCAGGTCTCCACCGTTAGCAGAACCGCCTTCTTTCATCTGCAGCAGGCTAGACGGCTGACCCCCTACCTGTCCAGGGATGACCTAGCTACGGTGATCCAGGCCATGGTCATCTCAAGACTGGACTACTGTAACGCCCTCTACATTGGCCTTCCTCTGTCGGTGATCCGGAAGCTCAAGTTGGTACAAAATGCAACTGCTCGGCTTCTTGCGGGAATTCCGATGAGATGCCACATAACACCAATCTTACTACAGCTGCATTGGTTACCAATTGAGCACCGGATCACTTTCAAAATGATGGTACTCACCTTTAAGGCCTTGCATGGTCTGGGGCCGATGTATCTGAGGGACCGCCTCACCCCCTACCAACCCCAGAGATTCCTCCGTTCTGAGGACCAAGATCTATTGGAAGTCCCCAGTGTCAAGACCTTGTGTCTAACAGCAACCAGACGCAGAGCCTTCACAGCAGTGGCACCATCACTCTGGAATACTCTGCCACCTGAAGTCCGTGCCTTGCGGGACTTACCAGCTTTCCGCAGGGCATGTAAGACATACTTGTTTCGACAGGCTTTTAATGTTTGATAGTGTTGTTTTTAAATTGCTTTAAATTGCTTTTAAATTTTGTTAGATTTTAGCTAGTCTTGTAAGCCGCTCCGAGCCCCAGGTGAGTGGAGGCATATAAGTTTAAATAATAAATAAATAAATAAATAAATAAACTAACTTTAGAATAACAACCTGCTTAAGGATTCTTTTGCTTTGTGTTAACTCAAGTCTCTGTGGATTGCTTTTTGATGCCTTGAGTCAAAAGCTGATGAACTCTTGGATCTTGTTGGCAATTAATTTTTGCACTTTTGCCGCTTCTTTTTTGCTTGATTTTCCTTTTTATACTTATTCATTAATAAACCTTTACTTATTAGATTATCTGAACATTGTGTGGTGTTGGGTGAAATGGCGTTCCAGGGCTACAGTGCAACATAATGGTTCACAAGCTGCAGAGATAATTTGAAAAGAGTGCTGATATGGGTTTCAGCTATGAATATTTGCATATAAAGAGGTCTGGAGAGAAGTAACTATGAAATTTGTATCCTGGCTAGTTTCTCTGGATTGGATCTGGATACACAGATCTTATATTGTATCCTGAAGAACCTTAGAACTTTGCAGTGTGTCTGTTATATCTTGGAACACTGTATCTTAATTTGGACTGACTTCTTGGCTTGATTCTGTCCGAGTTTTAAAATAAATGGCATAGATAAAATGGTAAGCTACTAAGGGCTTTAGGCCTGGTCACATGGCAAAATGTATGTCTAGGCCTAGAAACCCTGTTGATTAGCAGAGTCACTGTGACCGAACTAGTGACTCATGGGTGAGGGTATAAAAGCTGGTACCCTCCATGTGCTCATTGTAGGCTGGAGTGGTATGGTGGATGGAAGACTGAGGAGGAGGAGAGAGAGAGAGAGAGAGAGAGAGAGAGAGAGAGAGAGAGAGAGAGAGATTGTACTGTTGTGTATAGAGCTTTGTATATATCTCCTGAAGCAACTGAAGATAAAGTCTTCCTGCATACTGCAGTGAGAGAACATCTGTGTGTGGACTCTTTATTGCACAGTGAAATCCCTTCATCATTCAGAGGAATCTGGGGCCTAGCTGGTTTGTGGCTTGGGGACGCTTCTGGGACTCTGCTGAGGTAGAGGAAAACACCTGACAGATTCCTGGACTGGAAAACCGATTTGTACCTCCAGACACTGGACATCCGTTTGCCTTGCTTACTTCACATTATTTTGGAAATTTGATTGTGGCTTTGCATCTTGGGAATTTTGTTTTATTACATCAACCATGTTTTGTAGTCACACCTTGAAAAGACTCTGTTTAAGTGGATTGTTTAGCAAAATTGGTTTTAGCACAACTTGGATTTTTTTCTGCCTTCATCATTGGGTAGAGCCCTGCAAAATGACACTCACAATGTTTGCTCTACTTCACCAAAGTACTTTTCGATTGAAAACAGTTTATCATGCTTGTTTTCATTCCATCTCTCAAAAAGCAACCACAGTTTTGAAATCTGTTCTGCTTTACTACCATCTCCAGATGACCAATCTCAAAGCTTTTGGGATGAATTCACACAGTCACTTTCACTTTGACACACTAGCTTATTGTAGTACTGATGTAACTTAAGAAACATCACTGCCCATGCATTATTTTCTCTGAGTAGGAAGAAAGTATTGTGTGCCCATCGGGCGTTACCTTTGCATAGCTTTTTATCATCTTTTATACTCTTCGCAAATCCCTGTTTGCATTTACAATGGTAATCCCCTAAGATGTTGATGCAACTTCCATTAGGTCCACAAATTGAAGCATTTTTCTGGCACTCATCAATGTCTGCAAAGAGACAACTGCATCTATGTGAAACATGGAAAAACAGTCCCAAGAGGGGCTATCATTTATTCAATGAGGAAGAAATCGCATGCGGCTGCAGAAAGACAAGTCATTCCAGTTCTCAGACTGCAAAGGTCTGCTTTTCCTAAGCCACGCAAAGCAGCATGCTGTGAAGTCTTCACTTAGAGTAGCAATTCACAAATGAAGTCTTGTACATGCATCCTAAGAGGGTGTGGTAGCAGGGTATTAGAAGGGGCAACAGGGCTTCCTAGCCAAGCAAAGACTAGATTTCATGTGACAGGTATTTCATTGGTGATTCCCATTTGGAATTTTTTTTTGTCGTGTCAGGAGTGACTTGAGAAACTGCAAGCTGCTTCTGGTGTGAGAGAATTGGCCGTCTGCAAGGACGTTGCCCAGGGGACGCCCGGATGTTTTGATGTTTTTATCGTCCTTGTGGGAGGCTTCTCTCATGTCCCTGTTTTGAGCTGTAGATTTATTTCTACACTTGATTTGGAATCAAGTGTAGAAATAAATCTACAGCTCAAAACAGGAAGAATGATGAGAAACCCACACATCACAGAGAGAAGGTAATTAAATGCTTAGTTACAGATAAAGAGCAAAAATGGGCGATACTTTCTTGTCACAAAACACAACTAAAAAAGAGGATGCTATAATGGGAGTGCTGCCTAATGAAGCAATGATCTCCCTCTCTTCCCTAACTGGTCATTCATTATTTCCTGCAGAAACAGAACAAATGGATTACAGAACACACTAAGAAGTACAAAGGATATCTTTCTTCACTTCAAAGAGTTTTGTGACCCTAGAGTTTTATCAGGCACAAACTTTGTGGTCTGCAGCCCACATAGGTTGATGCAGCCCACAAACGTTTATGCCAAGTAAAGCTTGTTAGCCCATGAGGTGCCACATGACTCTCTGTTGCTTTTGCTGCAGAGTAAGATGGCTACTCCACTGGAAATTTATTCATTTTGCCAGAGAACCACAAGTAGACAAATTCTGACAAAGGAATGCCATAAGTTTCAACGAATGATGATTTACTGCTATAAATAATAAGATCCCAAATGACAGATGAGAAAAGAACATGACTGAAACTGCTTTTGAAAATCACAAATACAGGCTGTCCCCAAGTTACAAACAGCTGACTTACAAACAACTTATAGTTAAGAATGGGGGTGAGACGACAGGAAGTGTGAGAAATCTACCCCTGGGAAAGAGTTACCATGGGGAAAAGGTGTCTCCACTGAAGTTTTATTACCAATCCTTGTTTCCACAACAAGCCAAAATTTACAAAAGCCACTTCTCACAGCGACAGAAAGTGAGGTCAAAGCAATTTTAAAGAGGGGTGTGGATCTAAAATAAACACCACAGGAGTACAAATCCTTCCCTTTAAAAAATTTCAAAGATTTTTGACTTTCATACAAATTCAACTTAGGTCTAGTGAGCAAATGTTAATTTGTTTTCACCCTCCTCCCAAAAAAACCTTTCCTTACTGTTTTTTTCTTTGCCACATATTTTTCTAAAGTGCTGTTCTTCTGAGGTATTCTTAGATGGGAGAAAAGCTTAGATACTTTGCACACAGGAGATAAATCAAGTCCAAGTGTTGTCAAAATGGATTGAGGTTGGGTGTGTTGAGCAGGCTTCAGTGAGTCCTTTCACCCAGAACATACAAAGCTAATATAGTCAAATTCAGTCTAGAGCAGTGTTTCCAAATCTTTGGTCTTCTAGTTGTTTTGGACTTCAACTCTCAGAAATCCTAGCCAGCTTATCAGCTGTTAAGAATTGTGGGAGCTGAAATCCAAAACACCTGGAGGAAAAAGGTTGGGAACTACTGATCTAGAACTTAGAAAGTTCACTTTTTTTGGATTACAAGTACTCTAATCCTCCAGTTAATATGGTCTTTAATAACTGTCTTACCCCCAGCAACTCATACACTTCTTTAGTCCCCATAGCTTGGCCCTTTATCCATTTTTAAATTGCTCTGTTGTAAAAAACCTTTTAAATTTGTGTACCTCAAAGATATGGCAGTTGAAAACAGCATCAGCAAGTTGCTCTGATACAGGATCATCCACAGCCATTAGAAACTACTGAGGGAAATACCTAAAAAGCATCTTCTAATGAAGCAGGAAACTTTATGGGAGCCCTGATGACGGACAGTATTCAGTACAGTGAGAGATGCTTCCAAGATACTCTTGAAGAAAGTGAAGAGCCCCTTCAGAATGGATTTTGATCCGCACAGCTAGAATTGTGAAATTGAGGGGGGAATGTATATAATTGACGGAGCCATGAGTGGTGGCAGAATATCCAATATAGAGGTAAAAACCTTCATGTTGGCTATGGACTGAAGATGTAGGTTGGGAGTGTAGCTTTTTGGGTGGCTTAAATTTCTGAGCAGTTGACAGTATCCTACAAGTACAAGTTTTAACATCTATCTGTGCAGTTCATGGCTACAGCCTCTCCCGAAGCCCTCAGCTTTTTTGTGTTAGCACTATGTGCAAAAATTAAGCATGCAACATCTGGAGCAAAAGTTCTCAAAATGTCCTTACCTTGACAGTTGCCACTTTTATTATTGAATGAGAATCCTGTCACACACTCGCAGGTGTAATTCCCACAGACGTTTTTACATGTAGCGTGGTTTCCACATTTTGTTTTGCCCTTCTGGCATTCATTAGTATCTATAATATAGAAGAATTCATGTTGAAGTCAATTTTCTCCTGCACGCACTGAATGGCCAAATGGTGGTTAGGGTAATTCTGAAAAGATTTTGATCCAAAACTAGTGTCACAATAGTGCTGCCACATGGGTGTGATGACACTCTTCTATTCTCCCCTCCCCTGTCCCCCATAAACTGGTTCTTAGGGGTTTCCCAGCTTTGTTGGAATGATGATTTGGGGGTGGAGAGGGAAATGCAACATAGTGGGAAGATTACGGCCTCATTCCAATTCCACTGAGTGAAGCAATTTATTCCCTCTAACTCAGGAGTATAAAAAATAAGACACCTCATATACATTTTGAATTGTTTCCATGGTGTGGAAACACTTAGAAGGACTAAATAGAGATATTAGGATTGGTAGTATTTGTGGTGGCTGGGAAGGAGGGACATTCGAAAGGGCAGGAGGATGGCCAGCCATGAGGTAGTGAGGCAGCTGTCTCAGGAATATTCTGAGGAATATTACAAAAGACTTGGAAATTGCCAGTCATGTAATTTATTGCTGTTGTGTTTGTGTTTGCAACAGCCATGGAGAAAAATTGTGAAATTATTCTGTTTCAGAAACCAGAATAATTTCTTTGGTTTGGAACTTTAGTGTTTATCTTGAAGACAAGGGAGATATTTGCAATTCAAGTTTAGGCAGCAAAATGTCAGGGCCTGCTATCCGTTGGATTCAGACGGAGTACTTTGTATTCAATATTTAACTCTTTCTCCACATAAGAATTCTACATCTTCGATTAGATTCACTTTCAGTTTCTAGATTTCCATTTTGCAGAAAGTGAGAGAGACTGACCATTCATACCTGATCTTTAGGTAAAGGTAAAGGTTTTCCTCTGACAAGAAGTACAGTTGTGTCCAACTCTGGGAGTTGGGGCTTATCTCCATTTCTAAGCCGAAGAGCCGGCATTGTCCATAGACACCTCCAAGGTCATGTGGCTGGCATGACTGCATGGAGCACTGTTTCCTTTCCCCGGAGTGGTACCTATTGATCTACTCACATTTGCATGTTTTCGAACTGCTAGGTTGGCAGAAGCTGGGGCTGACAACGGGAGCTCATGCCGCTCCCTGGATTCAAACTTGCAACCTTTCGGTTAGCAAATTCAGCAGCTCAGTGGTTTAACCTACTGTGCCACTGGGGCGCAGTAGATTAAACCTGATCTTTGTTGTGTCTGCATTCCCTTGCTAACTTTGCTAGCCCCTCTTTATATTTAGCCCCTCTTTATACTTTGCACATTTTTTAAGGTGTGCAACTGAAACTTAAAGTACTAAAATGCTGGAAGTGTGATTACTGAAGGAAAAAAATCAATTGGAAGCAGAATTCATATTGAAAAACAATGCCCTCAATCTCCCTCTTTCCACAGTTGCACCCTTAAACTTTTGTAGGACCTCTATTTGCAGAGTTTGTCAAGAACTCTGGAAAACATTCATTTAATGCCCCATTTTAAATATATCTTTTATGTAATGTTTGTATAGGTATGTTTAAAAGACAGACAGGGATAAAACGTATTCCATATATGATGGACTGCTATTACTCCTGTGTTCCAGATGAGGAGCTGATCCTGAATCATGATTTTAAAATGGCAAAATTTTAAAAATTATTTTTTAATCTTTGAATATCTACAACTGTTTTAACTGTTAATGATGATTGTTAAATTTGGTGTTCGGCATCTAATGGTTGCCTATTGTAAAGCCATCCTGAGTCCCTCCTCGGGGGTACAAATGCTTGAAATAAAAAAACTGAGGTTGAGGATCTTGAAAAATATCAGACTTAGAGGGGCGCCATCTCTTTATTCAAGAAATCGCTTTTGATGCCAGCTCACATTGAGGAAAGCCCTGTCCAGGCTGGCTGAAAAGGCAGTACCAAAGGGAGTAACATTTTTACTGATCCCAGACACTGGAAATCTGATGCTGGTAGGCCAGGCAAGGTTCTCACAGGGAAGCCTAACCAGGGAATCTGCAGGAACTGCTACCAGGAGATGATAGAGGAACAACCAACTGAAACTGTGGGCCAGCAGCAGCCCCCTCCTGTTCCCCATCATTATCTCACTGTGTTCGGAAAGGCAAGGTAGTCTTTTTACCACAGCACCGCTTTTTATCATGCGGACAGGGATCATAACCGTCAGGACAGTTTCCTTCATTCTCATAATCAGGACCTGTTTAAGAGGAGAGAAATGGAAGAATAGTATTGGTTAGAATTTGCCAATTCATTATGGAAATAGCTACCATTCTTGGAACTGATCCTCAAAGAAAGCACTCTGCCCCACCTTTCATAAAGTGGATCTGACCCTTGCCACCTCCCAAGTAGCCAGCTCATTCAAATATAATATGGATATCGATCCATCTGCTCTCTGCTTTTAATATCGCTACTTTTTAATTAACAACAAAGGACCTCTGGAATTCTTTGTACTCAGCTACAGGTTTAGGTCTGTAGCCTTTCCTTTGTCGCATTCCCAATGAACTTACTTTTCTCACAAAAATGAATAAAACCATTTAAAATTACAGGCCTTTTAATGCTGCTCTTACTATTTTGTTGATCCAGAAAGAACTTACATCCTGTATCCTGAGCAACAGCTGTGGAGTGGATAAGAATTATGAAGAGTCCTGAAAGAGAGAGACAGGAATGTGACATTATCAGATTTATTACATGTATCATTTCAAACCTTTTTCCTGAGTAGCTGGAAACAACAAAGATGATCATTTCCCCTTTCTCCTCATACCATCCCTAGGAGAAATATTAATGTGGGAAACTGTGACTCACCAAAGTCAAACCACTGGACTTCATGGCTAAGTCAGCTTTGAACCTCAGTCTACCAGCACCATGACTGGTACACCACTATAGCTCTTTCAGCATGGAGCCTTAGGTTTCCCAAACTTCAAGCATGGAGATGTCCCTTTCAAGCAGGGCTGGGGCCAGGCTATTTCACAACTTAGGCAAGGGTAACTACTTGTACCCCCACCCCCTTTGTGTGTGTGTGTGTGTGTGTGTGTGTGTGTAACTTCAATTTTCATAAGCAGAAAAATTGCTGGAGTTAAAATTGCTGGAAGAAACATTAACAACTTTAGATATGCGGATGACACTACATTGATGGCCGAAAGCGAGGAGGAGCTGAGGAGCCTTCTAACCAAGGTGAAAGAAGAAAGTGCAAAAACTGGGTTGCAGTTAAACATAAAAAAAATCCATATTATGGCAACCAGACTGATTGATAACTGCCAAATAGCAGGAGAAAACATGGAGGCAGTGACAGACTTTGTATTTCTAGGTGCAAAGATTACTGCAGACACAGACTTCAGCCTGGAAATCAGAAGACACTTACTTCTTGGGAGGAGAACAATGACCAATCTCAATAAAATAGTGAAGAGTAGAGACATCACACTGGCAACGAAGATGTGCAAAGTTAAAGCAATTGTATTCACCATAGTAACCTATGGATGTGAAAGCTGGATCACAGGGAAGGGTGAACGAAAGAAGACAGACGCTTTTGAACTGTGGTGCTGGAGGAAAGTTCTGAGAGTGCCTTGGACTGTTCTGAGAGTGCCTTGGACCATCCTCCAGGAAATAAAGCCTGACTACTCATTGGAGAAAATGATATTGGAGGCAAAGATGAAGTACTTTGGCCACATAATAAGAAGACAGGAAAGCTTAGAGAAGACAGTGATGCTGGGGAAAATGAAAGGGAAAAGAAAGAGGGGCCGACCAAGGGCAAGATGGATGGATGGTATCCTTGAAGCGACTGGCTTGACTCTGAAGGAGCTGGGGGTGGTGACAGCCGATAGGAGCTCTGGAATGGGCTGGTCCATGAAGTCATGAAGAGTTGGATGTGACTGAACAAATAAACAACAACAAAGCAGAAAACTGGATGGTTCTGGCAGCTCAATTGGTTCTTTCCCCTCATTTAGCATAAGTGGACAACAGAAAACAAAGGACATTAAGGTTCACATTCAGGGACCTTATGCTAGAAAGTGAAAATCCACCATTTGCCACATTACCGAGGACTATCTATCAAAAGGAGACAAGAAATCCAGCGTAGAAAAAAGATGACTTATGGGCAGCAGGACATGCAGTAGAGTACAAATATTAATTTTATCAGATGATACTAACAGGAATTAAGTTTTATATTCCTATATTAGAGGGGCGGGTGTCTGACAGATTACTCTGAGAGGCTTTTTGAGGTTTAGAAACACAGGTTTTTATTTGTAATTTTTTACCAGCTGGGACTCGGAGCCAGGTAGCTCTGAAAAGAAAAACTCGGGCCCCCTTCAAGGGGCATGACACTATTTTATACACTTGGGCTACATAAACTTGTGGGCCAAGTGTTTTAATAGATTGGTTGAAACAAATATTACCACATCATATAGAAAGCTTCCAGATGTACACTCTGGATTGGCTAAAGCATACATTCTTGTTAACTTGCTTCTGACCTTCCCCAGCGAGGGTCGGGCTTACAATCTAGCCTGCCTGTAATTTGATACATCGTTTTTTCCCCGGCACAATGGAAAACATATACATTCTTATACACCCATCTCAGCACCCACAGCACGGCTCAGGCCAGTCCCTGCTGAGACCCTCCGCAGCTGATCACCTTCCCCCTCTCCATGGGGAAGCCAGCCGGTGGCCACACAGTAGCCAAAGCCCACCCCCCCCCACTTCCTGCCCCAGCCACTTTGTATCTCCTTCATTCCTTCCCTAGCTACTATGTATCATCCCTCATTTCTCTCCTTTTTAAAAAAATATTTCCTTCTTCTGCAAACGTACACATAATCAAATGAGCAAAAAAAATAATAAAATACTACAAACGACCTCCTCAGCTGCTGCTTAGGAGAACTGCAAATTCCAGCATCATTTTCATATAATGCCTTCTTCCTGGTGGAGTATTCAGTTCCTGATTTGCTATCTATGCTAGCTAGCTCACCAGGCATACCTCGGGGTTTAGGAGAACTGCAAATTCCAGCATCATTTTCATATAATCCAGTTTAATGCAGTTAAACTGCACTGTGAAACTGCCATATATGGTCAGTGTGGACTCATGCAGTTTAACAGCACTGAACCACATTATATGAGTTTACACTGACCATGTAATGCAGTTTTAAACTGCATTATATGGCAGTGTAGGTGGACCTGAGTTCAATCCTTAAGTGAAGGAATTAAAATCCAGAATTAGAGCATAACACCAGAAGGCTGACTGGCGACTATATGAAGGCCTCCAGGAAAACAAGCCTACCTACTCCAATTTTGAATTTCTCCTACAGTTAAAGAGGATTTCCTAAAGTTCAGCCAAAACTATTTCTCTTGTAACTTTAGATAAGGTCTATTCCTGACTTTGGGAATTTCACAAGGGTTTTAGGTTCAGGTTACACCATCACATATTTACAATCATCAGTTGGACTCAAAGAAAGCTTAGAAACTCTTTTCTGATCGGTTCAACTTTTTCCTTTTCGAAAGCAGGTCATTCAACAGCATCACTATATTTGAGAAACATAATTTGTTCTGTGAAATTTATGAACACAAGATATGCAAGCTCAATGGTCCCTTGCGCATGCAGAGGTAGTGGGGTTCTTCATTTTTTAGTATTCAACAAGCCTTTGGAAATAACTCTGCATCATTATTTCAAAAATATATACCTTTACACATAAATAAAAGTCTATTGCTATATAAGGGAGTCTGGTTTCCCAGGTAGTTATTTAAAGAATCATTTGTTTCCGATAGTCTGTGCTAGCCCCAGACATATTTCTTTACACCAATAAAATGGAAAATGTTAACAGATGGCTGTAAATTGATTTTATTTTGTGTTGATGTGTGCTGCATTTTTCAGTTTCCCATTTAAACTTCCTAACGTTTGCAAACATTGTTTTAAAAGGTGTTTTGATCATATCATATTTTAAGCCAGTAATTCAATCAGCAAGACAGCTGCACACACAGCAGATTCTTAATACGTATGTACATATTGAACAATACACTTCTCCTTCTAGGAAACATGTATATCTTTAAGTTCCACTGTATAACCAGTTAGGATAGCAAAGACAAGCACAGGCCAATTTCTGAAAGTAGTTTCTGGACTAACATGACTATAAGTAACAGTTTTTCTTTATACCAGTGCTAGGGAATGCAGGGCTCTCCATATGTTGGGATGCAACTCCCCCCCCCCCCCCCCGCAAGCATAGCTAGTGAAAATGGGAGAATGAAATCCAACATATGGTTGGTTCCATTATACGTTAGTGATGTATAATTGCGATTGTCTTTTACTGTCTTTTATCCTTGGCGCTCACATGGCTTTGGCCTACATTGAAGTCACTCAGTAACATTTTAACTAACAACAGAATAATATCAGAAACAAAATGAAGGCTTCTGAATAAGTAATTCATCTTTCCCCCAGTATGATTTCAACATCTTTACCTGATGAAAGAGCGAGTGAAGCTGAAGTATTTTTTAGCATTTGGGTTGGCTAAATAAGTGTGCCCCTCTTTTACGGACTTTGGATTTGATTGTCATTATGTTGTCCAAAAATCAAAAAGTCAGGTATGAATAGATCTACCATAAAGGTGCAAGAAATCTCCTTTTGAAGCCTTGCCTCTCCCTATCCCAACACAGCAATATCAGGTTCACACGCAAGACGCAGGAAATTCCAGACAGGCCAGACACAGGGCAAACATCTGGACTAGGACAATAGCTTTTTCTGTGTGTGTAAGGAAAGACTTGAGAAACTGCAAGTTGCTTCTGGTGTGAGAGAATTGCCTGTCTGCAAGGACATTGACCAGGAGACACTTGGATGTTTTGATGTTTTACCATCCTTGTTGGAGCTTCTCTTATGTCCCTGCATGGGGAGCTGGAGCTGACAGGGGGAGCTCATCCGTACTCTTCCTGGATTCAAATCTCCGACCTGTCGATCTGGCACAAGGGTTTAACCCACTGCACCACAGGGGCAGTCCTGAATACATGTCAATATAAATGCTACAGAAGCTTGCTCAACTGAACTAGAGAACATAAAAAGTACTACATTTTGCAGCAACATTAATTTAAAAGCCTAGCTGAAAGACAGACAGAAACGAATATATTCATTCCTAGCAAACCTGAATACGACATTGGCAAGCGCAACCTCTTCTAATACAGAGCTAAAATAAAGAGCCTGACACCAGCTATCTTTCATCAGAATCTCCTTTGTGTGATCAGGTAAGGAGAGAATGCCAAGTCACAAAAAACAAAACAATAACACAAATAAAAAACAAGGCTTTATCTCATTATTATCCTCTATCTTAGCAGCTGAAGGAGTAAGAGTAAAAGATGCAGAGCAGACAAAACAAAAACAAAAACAATCTCTCCCCCCCCCCCCCTTTGCTGCATTTATTTATCTTTGTACTATAAATCTTCTGGAGGAAAACAGTTCTAAACTGTAATTCACAGTGATGTTAGATGCATTTCTTTTAACTAAATATTTGGATAAACCAGAGAGTGGTCCATAAAGGAATTAATTGTCTGATAATGTATTTGTCTATTGCCTGACAAATTGATTATCAGACAATTAATTCCTTTGTGCAGGGATGAATAAAGGAATGCTGTCCTAAAACAGAGCGTATCAATTTGTGTTCCTCCAGATATTTTGAAAGCCGTCATAGCTGGAATAGTTTATGGAGTCTTGAGAGACATGATGCATTTTTGGAGAAATCACTTCCAAACATGAGCTGATGATTGTATTCAACTGCTGTGATATACAGAACTGTGAACTATGAATATAACTGTTATATTTGTTATTATTTTAAAATTTAGAATTAATTTTTTAAAAAGATGACAGGATGAGGAGTCAAATAACATCTGGAGGACTGCAAATTCGTTACACCTGTCTAAAATTCGAGATCAGAATTTAGGTCCTTTCTGAGTTGGGCATATTCTTCTATCTTAGGGTATCTTTTCACTGTAGAATTAATGTAGTTTGACACCACTTCAACTGCCATGCCATAATGCTCCAGAATCATGGGAGTTGTGGTTTTAGAAGGTCTTCAGCCTTCTCTGCCAAATAATGCTAGTCCCTAATCAAGCTACAACTCCTATGATTCCATAGCACTGAGTCATGGCGGTTAAAGTATTGTCAAACTGCATTAATTCTACAGTGTAGATCAGGCATGGGCAAACTTTGGCCCTTCAGGTGTTTTGGACTCTGACTCCCACAATTCCTAACAGCTGGTAGGAGGACCGAAGTTTGCCTATGCCTGGTGTAGATGCACTCTTGGTTATTGTTTTCCTCTACTTTCCTTTTATTTTCATCACGTCTGTTTTATATTCCATGTTTTCCCACTTCAAATGCAGTCTTCTAAGCCAGTTTGAGCTAAACTTAATTTTCATTGACTTCAACTGAAGAGGCAGGCATACATTTAACTTTGAAAGGATTATGCCTATATTGTGGCTCCAACTTTATGACATTTTCTATGATTTTTATCACCAACTTTCTGTAACATATGCAAACCACTTTATTTCTACAATCAGATCAAAAGCCTTATCTTGTTCCCTTCTCTCATTTTTATTCTAATCTGTTGCCCCATAGATCTAGCTTCTCTGTTTATCTCTTCCAGCTTTTTGATAACATTTCACAATCTATTTATCAGGGCATACCATATGACTACATAGAGCTTGTCTACACTGACAAAAAAAATGTTTTTATCACATTTTCCTATTTTGCATTGACTTCACAGTGACCCCAGTTAACACCACATATATCACACACATATTGTGAGATCACCATAACTCACAACACCTGGAGAACCCATTTGTAAGGAGACAGTCAAAAATCTCCAATCCTTTGCTTTATTTTTTGGCCAAATGGCTTTGGTTGTCCCACTCCCTCCCACATCATTAATTAAAATATACACATTCCTGTTAAGCAGGGGATATGCTTAATCTTAAATTTGAAAATGCCTCTCAATTAGCTCTACCTCGTTGGCCTACTCCTTCTCCTGTCTATTCTATGCCCAATTAAGGGTGAGCAGAGGATGAATGAATGTCCGAGTGAGTGCATTAGTGGGTGAATGTGTGGGCGATTGGGTCTTTGGGTGAGAAAGTGGATGAGCAGGTGGGTCTCCGGGCAGGCAGATGAGCAAGTAGATGGGTGTTTACAGCAGAGAGGGTGACTAAATCAAGTGTGAAACTATTATGCGAGGAATCCTTAAATATCTTTGTTGTAAAACAATCTTATACTCTTACATTATTAATATGACATTTTTTTTAAAAAAATTTAAAACCCAACTTCTATCATTTATTTTATCTTATTTTCCTTGTAGGAAGTCATCTTTCAGTACTATGTTAGGACAAAGACAGGATCTAAATTAACAAATACACAAATATATAAGGCCCTCACTGTGAAAAAATGTTATGTTTTTCTCATCTTCTTACTTTCTCCAATCCCTTGGCCTTTTCAATACCTAGTGTCACAACTCAACTGCCTCCCAACCCAGGCACTTTGCCCAGAACATGAATCCTTTGGTGATGGGGAAACCATCTCCTCTGATTTACTATTGTGTGAATCATTTGCATTTAGGCCAGAACCCAGTCCAAGGAACAATTTCCAAGCAACCTGAGAAGACTGTCTTTGAAGTTAAGAAACTTATCATATGTATCATCAAGATTTCATAAGGCAGTAAAACAAAAGCCTGACACATTGTTAAATTGACCCAAAAAGGCTTGCCTTTTGTTACTGCAAAATCCACCATTCATATGGCAAAGATGTAGCAAATATATAAGACATTGACTTTATTACTGAGCTTAGTTTCTAATAGAAAAAAAGCAAGAAAAGGATGGAGGCAAGAATTAGTGGTGTCATTTACGTCATACATTTAAGGTTGTCTAATATTGGTTTACATTGTTATGGTTTCCTTCCAAGGGCATTATTTTAAGGGTGATCTGTCTAATATGGATTTGCTGTTACCAAGATAATTGGATTACAAAATTGGGAAACCTGATACAGGAACAGTTTTGAAAATTGATTCAAGGCTTGTAGTGCAAACAGAAAGTTTGCTTGCATGTTCTGTGAAAAAGACAACAGAGAAAGCTAGGTTCATGGGTTTTTCTTCTCTCTTCATTTCTGGGTCTCAAGTGAAAGACACATATAGATTGTCTCCACCTTTTGTGATACAAGTTCTCCAGAAGAGAACTCTTGTCATCTTTTCTGTGAAACATTACTTGCAAGCTAGAGAAGCTAGAAAAGACAAAGATCTTCCACCAGTTTCCACAAAGGGCCCTTCCACACAGCCCGATATTCCAGAATATCAAGGCAGAAAATCTACAATATCTGAACTGGGTTATCTGAGTCCACAATCAGATCATGTGGGATTTTCTGCTTTGATATTTTGGGATATTGGGCTGTGTGGAAGGGCCCCCAGATTCACCACTTCACAAAAAAGAGGTAAAGATGGTCCAGAAAGAGAAAATGCAACACATTCATATAATTAGAATTGCATGAAATTTCAGCATGAGGAAGAGAAAATATCAGATGTGATATAGCCAACTAGGAAATGCCCACACTTTATAAATGAGGCAAATTTCATTTGGTTCATCACAACAGAACCAGGATTATCCAGATACTGACAAAACCTCAATTACAGGGAAAATCATTACGTCTGCTAAAATAAAAGTACATTTTACCAAGTTTGTCAATGCTAAATAAGTATGGCCTACTTTTAAGTGGACTCCATTCAGCCAACATCTTCTCCATTCAATCTACATCTTCTTCCGCCTGGTACAACAGATGGTAGCCAGGCTCCTAGCTGGAGCAAATTATAAGGACCATACAACGCCCCTATTAAAACAACTTCATTGGCTGCCAATAAGTTGCCTAGCCAAATTCAAGGTGCAGGTGATGACCTATAAAGGCCTAAACGGTTCAGGCCACGCCTAACTTCATGATCGCATCTCCCTCCACAAAGCAGCGCAAACTCTAAGATCTACTGGGGAGGCCCTCCTCTCGCTCCCACCACCATCATCAGTGCGGTTGGTGTGGACGAGAGTGAGGGCCTTCTTGGTTGTGGCTCCCCACCTCTGGAATGCCCTCCCCAGGGAAATAAGACAGGCGCCACTCCTCTCCTCTTCTGAAGACTTGGTGGTTTCACCAGGCCTTCGAGAACGATTAGTACGAGCTCCAGCCCCCGGGTACTAGTTAGAATCTGGCTCTTTACCCCTACCTATTACCCTGGTCAGTTCCTCAATTGGCTCAGGAAATGAGCATCTGCAGGCCCCGTTGCTACTACTGTTGAGTCTGGTTACTGTACTTTACCCATTTCCTTGGCCCCCTATGGCTTGCTTTGCACTACCTCTGGCCTGACCATCCCAAACTGCCTAGGTCCTTTCTGAAAGTCTGGCCCTAATAGTTAATCCTGGCACAAAGAATAAGGTCGCTTGGTTTTATTGTACATGTGTTGTTTGACTATTTTATGCTTATGTTTTGTTCTGTTTTTTTTTTGTTTTGTTTTGCTTACTCTGTATGGTTTTGTGTTTTTACAATTTGGAAACTGCCCTGAGTCCCCCAGGGGAGATAAAGTGGTATATAAATAAATTATTATTATTATTATTATTATTATTATTATGAGAGCTACAAGCTGTGCTAGGCTTTATCTAATAGAAAACTAATATGCCCAAAGACCCACAATAGTTTCGGAGTCAGACAACTCTTCCAAGGCTGATTAAATATTTGATTTATGTTTGTTTGTCTCATTTAAAGGGCCCACTGAATCAAGTCCTAATTACAGTGAAATCCTCAATCCAGGCAATTTACAGACCTCCAGGATGTTGCTGAATTGCAAATTCCATAATCTCCATTATATCTTAACTAGCGTTATTAAGAATTGCGGTCCAACAACACTTGCAGTTCAACAACACAGGTTGCCTATGTCTGCTCTATACTCCCCTCTGCTATGCCATAAACAACAACTCCACCAACTCATTGAATAAGTGTGGGTGACCGAGAAGATGCCAGCAGACTTCAAGGATGCCACTGTCATCACCTTTTTTGACAAGGGGGAAGGAAAAGACTGTGGAAATTGTCAAGTTATCTCCCTTTTAACCTCAGCTGGGAAAACCATCACTATAATCCTTGCAAAGTGCCCTTTACCTACTCAGAAGACACCTGGAATCCCAGAATTGCTTCCACCCCTCCAGAGGAACAGTGAATATGATCTTCACTGTACAACAGCTCCAAGAAATATGCAGGAAACAAAATCAAACTGTGGCATATACACCGATAACTGGGAAGCCCTGTCCCTAGAGCTTTCTAAGAGGAGGTCAGCTGGTATCAACAGTGCTGTGGAATTCGAAGAGGCACAAATGGAGGGCGAAAGAGAGAAATATGCCAAAAGAAAGGTACGACAAGCAAACCCTTGTCAGGACTACCTTTTATCTGGAAATCGATGTCCTCACTATGAAAGAACATGTAGATAAAGAATAGGCCTTTACAGCCACCTATGGATCCACTGCCAAGACGCTACATTTTAAGGCAATCATACTTGGCTGCGAGTGATTGCCTATGATATGATAAATGGGAAAAAATAATTGTGCCTTTCAAGAGTGAAGAAATTTTTCATAAATCTGGCAAATGGATCCTTTCACAACAGTGTTTCTTAACCTGGGGGTCGGGACCCCTAGGAAGGTCGTGAGGGGGTGTCAGAGGGGTTGCCAAAGGCCATCAGAAAACACGTTATTTTCTGTTGGTCATGGCGGTTCTGTGTGGGAAGTCTGGCCCAATTCTATTGTTGGTGGGGTTCCAGAGTGGTATTTGATTGTAGGTGAACTATAAATCCCAGTAACTACAACTCCCAAATGTCAGTGTTCATTTCCCCCAAATTCCACCAGTGTTCACATTTGGGCATATTGAGTATTTGTGCTAAGTTTGGTCCAGAACCATCATTGTCTGAGTCCACAGTGCTTTCTGGAAATAGGTGAACGAAACTCCAAAACTCAAGGTGAGTGCCTTCCAAACCTTTCCAGTATTTTCTTTTGGCCGTGGGAGTCCTGTGTGCCAAGTTTTGTTCAATTTCATTGTTGGTGGAGTTCAGAATGCTCTTTGATTATAGGTGAACTATAAATCCCAGCAACTACAACTCCCAAATGACAAAATCAATCCCTCCCAACACCACCAGTATTCGAATTTGGGCGTATAGGATATTCGTGCCAAATTTGATCCAGTGAATGAAAATATATCCTGCATATTGGATACTTACATTATGATTCATAACAGTAGCAAAATTACAGTTATGAAGTAGCAACAAAAATAATTTTATGGTTAGGGGCCACCACAACATGAGGAACTGTATTAAGGGGTCGTGGCATTAGGAGAGTTGAGAACCACTATTTTACAACATGCAACACGTATTCTATGAGAAACAAGAGAAAAAAATATACAGTTCATTTGCATTGTATGTGTTAATAGTTAAACAAACTGAAGGGATCTGTCAACTCTTTCTCTGTCTCTTTCTTGATCTTACAAATCCACTGAATCACTACAAATGTAAACAGACATAGGCAACATTTTCATGAATGCTTCTCACTCCCACTCCCTGGAAGCCATCTATCCAAACCAAAAGACAGCAGTTTTTTTGTACATACTTTTTCATGCACAAAAAAGAATGTCCACGTTTGAAATCAAGACATAAGAAGGAAGTTGCTTCAGTTAATGATTAGTTTAAAATAAATAAAAAGCCTGTGTTCCTGTGCTTTTAAAGCAGAGACAGGAAAATTAATAGAAAAATGTAAAAACAGAACATCATTAACAAGTTTTAAATATCTAAATCAGTCACACTCACTGTGGAGAGGAGGAAAACCCCAGCAAAAGTCCCAGAGCTAAGAGCTTCCAAACTCATGTTTTCTGGCACATCTGTCGAAACCTTAGTACGATGTTCAGTATAGAATGCAAGAGAACATCAGGATGCAAATCTTCTTCCCACAAAACACCTCCCAAACTGCTTTTACTGATTGTTGATTTCAAATCTTTTAAATCTGTGCTTGAGAAAACTACACAGGGGACTCCTGGCTCAACAGCAGTACATGTGAAAAAGATCTTGGAGTTCTTGTGGACAATGAGTTAAACATGAACCAACAATGTTATGCTGCAGCTAAAAAAGACAATGGGATTTTGGCCGGCATAAATAGTGCCTTGATCCAGGGAAGTCATGCTACCCCTTCTATTCCGCCACCTGGCAGTTAGACCCCACCTGGAATCACACTGTGCCCAATTCTGGGCACCACAATTGAAGAGAGATATTGACAAGCTGGAATATGTGCAGAGGAGGGTGACTAAAATGATCAAGGGTCTGGAGAACTAGCCCTATGAAGAGCAGCTTAAAGAGCTGGACATGTTTAGCTTGCAGAAGAGAAGACTAAGTGGAGATATGATAGCTATGTATAAATATGTGAGGGGAAGTCATTGGGAGGAGGGAGCAAGCTTGTTTTCTGCTGCCCTGGAGACTAGGATGTGGAGCAATGGCTTCAAACTACAGGAAAGAAGATTTCACCTTAACATTAGGAAGAACTTTCTGACTGTGAGAGCTGTTCAGCAGTGGAACTCTCTGCCCTGAAGTGTGGTGGAGGCTCCTTCTATGGAAACTTTTAAACAGAGGCCAGATGGCCATCTGTTGGGGGTGCTTTGAATGCTATTGTCCTGCTTCTTGGCAGGGGGTTGGACTGGATGGCCCACGAGGTCTTTTCCAACTCTACGATTCTATGATTCTAGAGCACACAAAGATTTTTTTGTTGTTAATTCATTTCTGGATGGCAATCTGTGAGGAGTGGTCTGTTTCAGCATACTGTGGGCCAAGGCTGCTTAAAGCTGCCTTGAACCATGATAACAGAAGTTGCTGGATACTCTGGAGCTTTCCCCAAACTCTGGAATAACTAGTGAATTTGGTCACATGTTGTGCCACTTCAGTTGACCATACAACACCCTGCTTTCCTTGGGCTTGGGGAGCCCAGGGGCAAGGGATGTAACTCCTCTTGCTCGCTTAAATCGTCCATTTGCGGTGCTCACTAGGCATAAAAATGGTGCTGCTCATGACTCAGTGCCTGGAATAATGATATCCAGAGAGTATGAAGGCAACTGAAGAAGGGAGGGGGAGAGGGAGAACAATTCATCACTCTGCATATCATCACTTCAGGCAGCTCAGCAGCTGGCTGTGCAGCCACCGGCAATGCTGGTCTGGTGTATCCCACTCCAGATCAGCTTTGCCATTTCTACCTTGCAAAATGCACTCTTTGTGTAATCTCTGAAATCAGAGAATGGGGAATCTGTGAGACCTTCAAACTTTGTTGTATTACAGATCTCATCATTTCTGACCAAAGGTGATACTAACTGGGATTGCTGGGCACCAGTAAAAGTTTTCTCCTGACATTGTCCAGTTGAATCTGACTCTGGGGAGTGCTCATCTCCATTTCTAAGCCGAAGAGCCGGCATTGTCTATAGACACCTCCAAGGTCATGTGGCTGGCATGACTGCATAGAGTACTGTTACCTTCCTGTTACCTACCTACCTATTGATCTACTCACATTTGCATGTTTTCGAATTGCTAGGTTGGCAGAAGCTGGGAGCTCACACTGCTTTTGGGATTTCAGTCAAGAAGTTCAACAGCTCAGCACTTTAACCCACTGTACCATTGGGGGCTCCCATCATACAACAATATGATGTATGATGTATGGACACCATCATACCACAAATTTCTGGAAAGTTTAGATTGTGTGCAAGTGACTTATGAAGCCTTTTCAGTTTAAAACTAGATTGTAAATATATATGGTTTGTTTCTTTATGAGTTACACTTCTCTCTGCTTCTTGAGACAAGGAATGTTTATGCACTCTGAGCTAAATTAATTGGCTGCACTGATTTATTTCCTGGTAAATGTCTCTCTCCCAGTGAGAAGCTGAACAGGCAAGAGACTGACTTGGAATACTTGAACGTCAGCAGAATTCCCAGACTACTGTGACATTAATAGCATCAATAGTCGAAAACCCTCTCTTGTAAAGCCGTCTGCTCTGGTGGCTTAAGAAAGGAGAGTAAGAAGGGTGGGAAAATGAAACTTGGATGAACACATGAAATGGAAATCTGATGTCCCACTAGATATGGGGCATTGTTTCATTCATTTCAAATATACACATGGCTCTTGAATTAGGCATCAAAACGTAGGCAGTGAGAGGAAGTGCAAAAGAGGGTCACAGTGTGGAATCAATGTGTAACTTGGCAGGGATGACTCATTTCCTGAACTGAATGATGTGAAGAAAGCAGAAATAACTGTTTGTGTTGAAACCCAGGTACTTCCTCTACCAGCAATACTTGGAAGTACAAGTGACTCCTGGGTATGAGAAAGAAGAACTACAGCTTCCAAAGGAGAACTATTTCATTAAGAGGAATTGGGCACACTGTGGAAGACACCCAAAGGCTCTCTGTTGACTTTTTCCTAACTTTGCATCTGATGGGTGCTGGAAAAAGGGGATAGGTGACAAAGGAGCACCGTTAACCTTCCCACTGGAGCGGTACCTATTGATCTACTCACATGTACATGTTTTTGAACTGCTAGGTTGGCAGGAGCTGGGGTTAACAGTGGGTGCTCACGCCGCTTCCTGGATTCAAACCTGCAACCTTTTGGTTAGTAAGTTCAGCAGCTCAGTGGTTTGACCCACTGTGCCATGGGGGCTCCATAAAAGGGCCATTATTCAGCTGTTTAAAAAGAACGTTTGTTTTCACTCATTTACCATATGGACTATTTCATTTCATTTCATTTATATGTTGCCTTTCTCTCAGAGTGGGACCCAAGCCAGTTTTCTGAAATACTAAAGTAAAAAAAAAACATACAGTAAAATTTAAAAACAATGACTTATTGCATTTTACTGTATAAAACATTTTAAATTAAACTAAAAGCACACAAATGTTTATAAGATCAACAAACCATCTCCAATAAAAAAGCTGCCTTGTTTACATATTTAAAGCCTGCCTGAACAAAAATGTCTTTGCTTGCCATAGAAAAGGAAGGAGGGAAGGGACCGACCCTAGCCTACATAATTCAGCAGGATGGGAGCAGTCACTGAAAAGACTCTCTTTTGTGTCCCAACAAGCAGGCCTTTGATGGTGGTCTTGTAGGGCAAAGAGAAAGCCCTTCCTGAAGATCTTAGAGTTCTGGCAGGTTCTGATGGGAAGATACCGTCTTTCAGATAGTCTGGACTCAAGTCATATATGGCTTTATATGTCATGACCAGCACTTTGAATTGTGCCCAGAAATAAACCAGTAGCCAGTGAAGTTTGTCTAACAAAGGAGTGATATCCTCCCTATAACTGGTCCTGGTCAGCCTTTTGGCTGCAATATTTTCAAATACTTTCCAAAGGCAGCCCAACATACAAGTTACAGTAGTGCAGTACAAACTCTGTAGCACATCATGTCCTCCTAGTTAGAGAGCAAAAATAGTATTTTCTGATGTGATTTATGACCTCATCATACAGGCTTATTTGCCCACTGTATGCCACTTCCTCACTCCTTTCGTCATGGAGCCCATTACACGACACACATTTCTAGTCGGGCTCCATGGCAAAAGGGGTGAGGAGGCTTTCCGTGTTCACTTTGAAACAATGGGGGGAAGCCGGGCGGTGGATGCTTCCCCCATGGGATGGGGCTAGCAGTGAGTCGGGCAATGTGGGGCATGGGGTGACAGGTTCTCCATGCCCCTCACAAGTACCCCACGGATTTGCCACAATGCGTGGCAAATCCAATAGCCAATGTGACAAGGTCCTTCAAGTGTGATCTCTCACAAGCCTCTAGCATTGCTCTGCCTTAACACTGGAACAACCCACCCAGATTTGTCCTTTCACAGTTCATTTGTTTAAAAATCTGAATGTAAGCCTTACAAAACAACAAATGCAGGCATGTGGGCTACTTCCGTCAGAAAAATAGTATTTAATGGAATTGGTGCACTTTACATTTCCTAAGAATCTGGCATCATGAACCTTACCTCTTCTCAAACGGAAAAATATATACACACTTCGTAAGAGTCTAGATATCCGTCTTCTCAAAAGTTGCCTTTAAGAGTTGGCTAGTTTTAAAGATTGGGTTTTTAACAGAGTACTTTTAATTGTACTGTTTTTAAACTGCTTTTCCTATATTTTAATTGTATGTTTTAAATTGTTTTAAAAGTTATTGACAGTGTCATTACTTTTTAATGTTAATCTTTTGTATGTTTCAGCTATATTTTGTCTGCCTTTAATTAGTACACCACCTTGAGTTCCAGTTTTGAGGAGTAAAAGTATGATACAAATAATATTAATGACAACAAATGGTATCTTGAGATTATTCAATCCCCAGTGCCACTGCAGTTTGCAAAATTATTATTTTGATTGCCTGTTCCTGTTTGGCAGGGAGTTAGACTGGATGGTCCTTGCGATCTTTTCCAACTCTATGAATCTATGATTCTCTTAAAGTCAATATTAATGCCGAATATTTTGTATAGAGTCATTGTGGTTAGTGGTTTAAGATGGCAGACCACTGTTTAAACCCCTGCTCAGCCACAGAAATCCCCAGGGTGACCTTTTGGGTGTAATGCTTTCTCAGCCTCAGAGGAAAGCAAAGGCAAATATTTTTTGTCAAGAAAACCCTGTAATAGCGTCTCCATTTGTCAGAGTCAACTTGAAAGCACATAAAAATTAAACATTTTGTATATAGATGAGAATGTAAATTCCACTTCATTTGCTAGCCTCTTCACCATGCCTATCTATCCCATTGCATACTGAATGATTTGAATTACTAAAGCAATACTTGTGAGTACATTCACAGTTCAAGTTGGAAACCCCATCCTGAGCATCTGGCATCAGAGAATGCAAGCTTTTCATAACGATCCTGGGGAAATACCCAAAAACTAAAACTAGCAAAGAAGAGAACAAACACTTCACAGTGGATGATCACCAAGCTTCACCCCCTCACATTCTTAGCCACATGGATGGTGACTGGACCCTGCCGGCCCAATGATTAAACATTCCCTATGAACAAAATGTGGCAGCTGTCAATCCGGACACTGGAAATAGCACACAGACCCCCAATATGAGAGGAGGAATTCACTGTTCTTAAAAATAGGCCATGAGCAGAAAACAGTCTAGATTCTTTATTTTCTACTTGGCACTATTTGTGTCCAAAGAATAAAAGCCACAACTAAGCAGGGATCACAGAAAAAACATGAACTCACTTTTTGTTGCTGTATTTGCAGCATTTCATATCTAGTGTTGCCAGCTTTCCTTTATACCTTAACAGTAGAAAGATGTTTGTACAGCTACATGCTGAGAAAAAAAATTAACTGTTGAAGGGCAGTTGGCAACTATAGCCACATCCTGAAATTAAACAAAGAAGGCTTGAGAAGTCCCTTTTTGTTTTGCTTCCAGGACTTGCAATAAAATGCAGATAAGAGCCTGAACCTCTCCAGTCATTTTGCGACTAACCTGTGGCCTTTATTTGTAAGGAAAACTGATTTACTAACAGCAAGCCCCAAGCATGGAAATCTTGAATCTCACATGGCCTCAATTCTGTGTGGACCCCTTCAGAAATTCCAAAAGTTTGCTTAAAGAAAATATAATGTGGGCATCACATGCCCTGAATGTGTACAATGCTTGCCACTCATGAAGACTTGAGTTGGTTTGGATGATTTATCTCAGTCTAATAAACTAAAATAGATACAAACGTCTCCCTTCCACAAAGCCTTTCATGAAAGCCACAAATGAACCAAGAAGCCTCTGATTAAGCACAGCTGGTAGCCATAATTTTCTAGTTCAGATGAAATATGAAACTATGGTTAAAAGAAGACACCCAGAGTGTTGGTTTATTCATATTCTGAAGAGAGGATTCAAGGGTCTGCATGAATGGGCAAAATGTTAATTGGCAGCTAAGATGTGATTTCCTATGACTCATCCTTTCTGCTACTGTGGATTATACACGGGTGGCATATGCCAGCGTCAGGTTACAAAAACCAAGTCACCCAATCAAACAAACATAAACAAGGATGAGATCTGTGTACAGCTGAATTTCATCTTAGTATTCTTTTTTGAAAATACAATATTTTCTATTTAAAAAACACCTGTTATTTATTTTTATTTTTTATTTAATTTGCATATTTGTATCCTGCTCAAGGGGGGACTCAGGGTGGCTTACAACAGACAACCATTTTAAGCCATCAAAACTAATCAACTCACTGTAGGTTGATATGTTATAGCCTTACAGCAAATGTGATGTTTTTCTCTTTATTCTGTCACACACACTGTGAGATGGCCCACTGTGAGGTGCCCTCTCTAAAGAGGTTCCCAATTCACAACATCACCACTTAGGCCTCATCGATATATGCTGTAAAATCCAGAATGATGAGGATTATATGGGGGGGGGGGGGGTTGACTAGAAACTGCACACCCCAATGCACACTGCAATGTACATGGAAAACATGTGTTTTAAAAAGTCAGAAGTACGAAATTGGCAGTAATATGTGCTTGTCAAGAGAGTACAGCCATTCTTTTACATAAGAATTGTCAGAGGCGGTCCTACGGTCCTAGTCATAACAGAATTTAGTCCATTCAAAGGACAAGGCAAAAGGATAGTCACAATGTTCCGTTCCAAGAGCCTGAAGCTCACCAGAGGTCCATACACACCAGAAGTGAGTGTGCGTCGACTGATGGGGAGTGTGGGGCTCCACTGATGTAGCATGGAGCAAGTGTCCTAGAACATTTTCGAAGACCCATGTGATGAAGTCATAGAGGAAATTTTGAAGTAGGTAGAAATTTCTCCCAATACATTTTGATATCACATGCCTAAAAAACAGCAACCCACATTTCTATGATGTGCTTTTCTGACAAGAGACCATCTGGCTGATAAGCACCACGTAGAAACTAAGTTATAGTCAGGAAGCAAATCTAGAGCTCGGTCTATAACAATAAATACTCAGCTCTGGGATTTTGTGAGGGACCTTATCAATCCTAGAACATGGCTGACATCACCTATCCCCGTCACTGTATGTCACTTAACCAGCAAACCCAACTAAGGTCAAAGTATGTGACATTCAAGTAAAGTCCTTGACGTGAGAAATATCAAAATATGCCTCAAAGTAGGGATGAAATTCTTCCTGGCTTGCGTCACAGCCACCCCCAACAGCCTCCAAACTAATTCCAAGACTGAGGGAAGTCTGATGCCCAAATGGGGGCTGATAAGAAAAAAAAGCCTCTTGGCTTCTCTTTGAGTCCATGAAGTTACGGATGGGACTGCCAACTTTTTCCCCACACAAGTACCTTGTGTCTTTAAACAGTGATGACATCAATTCAATTGGTGACACCCAGGCAGGTAGCCGGGGGGGGGGGGGGGGTGCGTGAGGGGCTTCAGCCCCCCCCCCAAATTCTCAGGGTGTTCTGCGAGAAGGCCTTACTGGTACATTATTTAAACTGTTACGTTTATTCATATCATGATTTGATCACCATGCTCCATATATCCCATATGCATGGGGGTATTGGGGTAACGATACAAAAGGTTTGCTAGGGTAGATCCTCAGTCCCCCCTTTGAACCAAACTCAGCCCCCCCCCCCCCAATCAAACTCAGCACCCCACGAATCAAAATCCTGGCTACGAGCCTGGTGACACCCTTCTAGCACAAAGGTGTAGTGCTATGGGAAATATTTACCTTCTAATTGTTATTATTAGCATTGTATTGCAACAATATATCACCCAATCCTTTCCATGTTTTCTCTGAAGCTGTGCATTAGATTGTACCCTTAAATGTTAATGTGCTATAATGCCTCCATTCTAAAAATGTACGTTCCAAATTCCAGGACTAACTACAAACATAATTTTTCATAATTAGCTTTGAAATGAATGTCACTCTTGAATCCACAGTTTCATTTATCCATATCCAACAAAATATGTTCTCTCTTTCTAGGTTCTCCACTGGGGCACTATGATATCCTTGGGTCAGAAACCCTCCATTTCAATAGAGTTGAAAAGTTTTCTGCAGTTTAATTAATCCATGGTAATAGATATGGGAACATATCCTCACCAATACAGAGGTTACACTGTATACACTGTATTCATATTTTCAGTTTCCAGTTTGGTACCACCTGTTTTGCAACATAAATAGGGCTTTACCTTATAACATCATTACCCAGAACTACAAATATTATCACAATGATAAATCATAGTTACAGAAGAAAAGATGCATGCTCTGAAGGCACTCGTCAGCAGGGGTGATATTTTTTTTCCTGGGGTCAAAGACAGATCTGAAGTAAAGGCTTCTCCCTCTTCAGATAAAACTAAATGAGGAGGAAGTCTCAAGTTGGTGTCAAGATTTACAGTGTAATTCATATTTGCTCAGACATGAAGTCTAACAGAGTCCATTAAAACTCATTCTGAAGTGAATATGTATTGGACCTCGGCCTTGTTTGACATACAATAAAACAGGAAATTTTGGAGGGAAGGAGAAATTAGGGTGGTGCATTTCACTTCTATGCTTTCCTGTTCTCAAGGTTTGTCTCTTCCTCAAACCTGTAACACAGCCATGACTTTTGTGCCCCAAATTACAATCTCTGCCTCACATCTAGAAACTGCAAGGAGGCCAGGCAAGGGGCTGTGTACAGCTTTCTTCGTACAATTACAGATGACTTGATAACTACATAGGAGGGTACCTTTTTGTATTGTTTTGGAATGAGGCAAGGTGTTCTTTCCTTGATTGGTCCATGAGCTGCCATTGAAATAATCTCTTATTTTTATTCAGAAACCTTGGTAAAATACAAGGAGGATAGCTAGATCAAGATCCTGCATTCAGAAACATACAGTGTAGGACTCACCTTTCTTCCGTGCCCTCATGACATTTGGTGACTATTAAATAATGTGAGGGAGTGCATGTAAGAAGTGTGCGGATTTCCTCTATAGACTATAGCTAGATGTCCAATTATTATGTTATATCCTAGGCCACAGGAGGTTCAAGATAGTAACTTCATCTTTGCACATCTGGAAAACAGTCATGCACTAGGGCAGTGGTTCTCAACTTGTGTGTCCCGAGATGCTTTGGCCTTCAACTCCCAGAATTCCTAATAGCTGGTAAACTGGCTAGGATTTCTGGAAGTTGTAGGCCAAAACACCTGAGGACCCACAGGTTGAGAGCCACTGCACTAGGGGCTTCTTGGACATCATCTGTTCTTCACAAGCCACTAAATGTTGTGTGTGTGTGTGGGGGGGGGGGGGTGCAAAAAAGGTAGGTTTTTGGAGTATAAACTGGTCATTGCATCAGGGAGACAGAGAACTCCAACCTTCATAATGATCAAAAAGAGACATGCACAGGAATAAACTGGATTTATATCTGTATCTGTCATTAACAGGATGCCAGTCAGTTAATTGCAAAATCTAGACTTGCTTAAGATGAGGAATGCTTCATTTCAGTTATATGTTTCAAGGCTCTCCGAATCATTGTAATTTATACATTTTGTATTTTATCTAGTACCGTCTTTGATGAAAAAGTCTCAGTCTCAATTTTGTTGATTTTTCAGGATAAAGGCTGCATCCTCTCACCCCACTGTTTCATATCAGGTTGTGCGACTTTGTTTTTTTGGGGGGTTTTTTGCAATTTTTTTGCCGTTTTCATGCCCAACTGTATGATTCTATAAGGTTTTTGAGCTACAATATTCTTTCCATCCTTAATTCATATGTATTACATTTATTGAAAACACTGCATGAAATGGAGCATCACATTATCTACAAAACTCTCTTTCTCTCACCAGCATACCGTATCATATTCTAAGATGTTCCAGAAAATCACCAACATTTAAGGAGACAGTGGGGTAGGAGAGATTAGTAAACACGGGGTGCCTTGCCTTTCACTAGCATAAACATTCTCAGCTAATCACAAAATCCCCATAGATACAATACTTTAAAAATAGTAATTTAGCCTATTATAAAACTTAAGAACCATGTTTCCTTTCATACCACACATTGCAATGGCTAAACTATATAGCACTGCAATTGCTAAATTATATAGTAACTATTCAAAGGGATTGCGTACCACCTTAGAGTCTGAAGAGAGCAAAGTTGGTAGACTCATTGCATCTGAGGAAGTTCATCTCGGGAAGTAGATTTAGTTATGCTCCCAGCTTCATCTCTCAGGGTGCATCTACATGGGCCAAATACCCCAGGGCTGATCTAGAGAAGTGAGTCTGGTGTAGTCCACACTAACTGCCTCTGTGCTGCTGTGGTGGTGGGAGGGAGTCCAGACTGTCCAGTGAGGCTCAACCCTTTGTCAGCTTGCTGCCATTGTAGCAGCCAGCCGCAGAGCTCTATTCTGGTCACTGCTCTTCACTTAAGCCTTTGCTTGCTAAAGGGACAGCATGATGCCGGAGAGGGGAGCTAGGAAAGGAGAGGGGGGACAAGACGACAAAGATATGTGGCATCGCATCTGCAATGGTGTCGCAACTGTAAATGCGAGTTACAATATTTATAGTGTCGCAAGTTTGGTTTACAACATCATACATACTGAACAGGATGCCAGTGGTTGTCTTTCCAGCATTAATCATGAGTCGGACTTGCTGCAAGGTCACCCTGTGAGTTTTCATAGCTGAGTGTAGATTTGAACTCTGGTCTCCAGTCCAACACTCAAACTACTATGCCACAAACTGATTCGAATCTCAACTTAACGAGAACCAGTTCAATCCTACGTTAATGAAGTAAGTTCAGCAGAGTTCAGTGGGACTCTTCCCAGAATAACTAATTACACAGCAGAGGCAGGAAAAAATTTTCAGCTGAAGGGCTGCTTTGGCTTTAACCAAGCAGTACACTGGAGTCCCACGCAAGCAGAAGGCAGGGTCACAGCCCAAAGCAGACAGAGCCACTGTCACTGTTGCTGGGTACCTCCAAATATACTCCTGGAGACAGGATCTCTCTCACACACATTCACATCATATGCTAAGCAGGGAAACCATGGCCTCTCCTTCTCCTCCGACAGGGCTCTCAAGTGAAGCAAGGAACCAATTTCCTGCTCTCAAGAGATGGGAGGACAACAACTCCATCTAACTCATTAGATTGTCTCTTGTTAGGGAGTCACTATGTCTATGAGATACACTTCTTCCTGACTAGTGACAGTTTATCAGTGTGCAAAGGGATCCTGTAGGATCTTAGAAAGAGCAAAGTTGGTAGCTTGAACTTTCCTAGGCAAAGTCCACTTCCTTAATACAGGCAATCCCCATCTTACAAGTATCTGACTTGTATATATGGCTCAGAGTGAGAGGAAGTGAGAGGAAATCTGCCCCTAGAAAGGGAAATTCACTCCTGGAAGTGTTGTCATGGGGAAAAGGTGTCTCCACTGATGCTTTATCCCCAATCCTTGTTTCCACAACAACTCAATGTTTTCAAAACCCTTACAGGGGCTGAAAGTGAAGAGGAATCTTCTGAACAAGGGCACAGGCAGTAAAACAAACACCACAGGGGTCTTAACTCTTCCCTAGGAAATCAATAAAATAAAATAAAAATGGCTGCAGTGACACTTAAAAATGTACCTGTTCCCACATGCACACAAACTCAACTTAATTACAAACCTACAGAACCTATCTTGTTCCTAGCTTAGGGGCTGCCTGTATCTGAGAACCTGTGCTACCATGTTTGAACTGTCCATTTCCACTACCTTGGCAGCCACCTCTTCACAAAAGTCAAAATTGACACTGAAATACAACATTGCCTGAACTCATTTTTCCGAATGAAGCAGAGAGTGTTTGAGGACTGGGACATCCATAGGGCTACCAAGGTGCTTGTTTATAAAGCCATTGTCCTCCCAACCCTGCTATATGCCTGCGAAACGTGGACTGTCTACAGATGTCACATGCAACTCCTGGAACGATTCCATCAGCGCTGCCTCTGAAATATCCTGAAAATCTCTTGGGAAGACAGGCAAAGAAATGTCAGTGTACTGTAAGAAGCAAAGACCACCAGCTCCTCCACCATCAACTCTGTTGGACTGGCCACATTGTCTGATCACGGATTCCCAAAGCAGTTACTCTACTCCCAACTCAAGAACAGAAAATGTAATTTTGGTGGACAGCAAAAGAGATTCAAAGATGGGCTTAAAGCCAACTTTAAAAACTGTGGCATAGACACCGAGAACTGGGAAGCCCTGGCCCTTGAGCATTCTAACTGGAGGTCAGCTGTGACCAGCAGTGCTGTGGAATTTGAAGGGGCACGAATGGAGGGCGAAGGGGAGAAACATGCTAAGAGGAAGGCATATCAAGCCAACCCTGACCGGGACTACCTTCCTCCTGGAAACCGATGTTCTCACTGTGGGGGAACATGCGGATCAAGGATAGGGTTCCACAGCCACCTACGGACCCACCATCACCCTGGGCTAGGAGGGATCGCCCAAGGAAGTGAAGTACGGCCAGCCTCAAAGGGGCTACAAGATGATGAGGCACATATTCCAGACGGATACAGCTCTGACGGCGAAGGCAAGTGGGTGAGAGATGGAGGGAAATTACAAGAGAAGAGCAACCTGAGGGTATCCCTCCCTCCTCCCCTCCCCTTCCATTCTTCTTGAGTTCCCAAATTCATGCTTCAGTTGTGTATTTAGAAACGCAGTGTGATAATCCCTAAAGAAGGGTCAGGCGAAGCTTTATCCACTGCTTTGTCCCCCGCCCCCCTCCCCATCTTGTAACTCCACTGTGGGGGAAAGCTTCCCGCTCAGCCTCGTGGCGCCCACGACGCTCCAGACCTGGGAAACACCCCCGCGCCCCCGCGTTGCATTCTGGCACCACGAGATCGCTCCCTATAGATGTCCGAACACAAGGGGGGAAAGAAGGCACTCCCACCAGCAGGGGTTGGGAAAAGGTCTTGACTTGGCCTGGCTCGGCCCTGCCATATCATATCCAGCTTGGAGCTGTGTTCCCTGGCCACTGGAGAGAGAGACCACCCATATCATGCAATTTGACGGCTTTGAACCCTCGGAGCCCCGGTGGCGCAATGGGGGAAACCCTTGTGACGGCAGGACCACGGACGGAAAGGTTGGCGCTTCGAATCCGGAGAGTGGGTGAGCTCCCGTCAGTCAGCGCCACCTTCCCATGCGGGGGCACGAGAAAAGCCTCCCACGGGATGGTAAAACATCCGGGCGTCCCTTGGGTGACGTCTTTGCAGACGGCCAATTCTCTCACACCAGAAGCGAATTGCAGTTTCTCAAGTCGTTCCTGACACACACACACAACACACAGACCTGCTTTGAAGGGCACTGTATGGGTCCACACCAGGCATGGGCAAACTCCCCCCCCCCCCGGGTGTTTTGGACTTCAACTCTCAATTCCTAACAGGCGTTGGGGATTGTGGGAGTTGAAGTCCAGAGCACAGGTCCAGATTTGTGCCCCGTGTGGGCTTCCACCGCCTGGGAAAGGAAGGCGAGAGCAGGCGAGGCGCTGCCCTGGGAGCCCGCGCGTGGAGGGAAGGAGGGGCGCCCCGGAGTTCCTCGCGGGCTCCACGGGCCAAGACTTACCCAGGGCCAGGAGCAGCCGCGGCGTGGGCATCATCGTGGCCGAGCACAAGAAAGCAAGTGGGCGAGAGGGGAGTGGAGCCGGGACCCCGGGGAGAAGGCGGAGGAGGGGCGGCGCCCTCCCCCCGCGGGACACGCCCCGATAGTCGAGGGAGGGGGAGGGGGAGGAGGAGGGGGAGGGCGTGCCGCGGGGAAACGGAGGAAAGCGGGTTTTTGTTCGTGTCAGGAGCGAACTTGAGAAACTGCAAGTCGCTTCTGGTGACGTTACCCGAAGGACGCCCGAATGTTTTGACGTCTTACCGTCCTTGTGGGAGGCTTCTCTCATGTTCCCTCATGGGGAGCTGGAGCTGGCAGAGGGAGCTCAACCCGAGGAAAGGCTTTGCGGCTCAGGCCAGCGCCCAACAGGGACCTGGGGAAGTGCCCCCCTCCCCCAAAGAAGGCTGGTTGAGGCTTTGAATAACCCAGAGCAGTTCTGTACAGGGGAGAGGATGGATCCTTTCCAAAACCCAAGGCCGCACTCAGGACTGAGTTTGGGCTGCAAAAAGGAGTGGTGGGCACCAGGAGCAACACGGAGGGCTCTTCCACAGCCCAGAGTTATATACCGCTCTGATTCCTCTTTAACCACCATGGCTGCATCCCACCGCAATCTGGGATTTGTAGTTTGGTCAGAGGCACCGGCGAAGTTTTCTGGCTGCCAATTCTTAGTTTGATCCGTGGGAATTGTAGTTTCCCAAGGACGGAAGGCCAGATGAATTGTGAACAGCCTCAGTCTCCACAACTTCCCTTTTGCTTCCCCAGTACCAGCAACAGCCCACACGCAATAATACCCAAGCCCCCCCACATGGACATGCACGCCAGGCTCAGCTGCTTGGCTCCAGCCAGTATCTTCCAGCAAATCTCCTCAGCCTCTGTGGAGATTGCCGAGCTGATCCTCTCCCTCTTAGCCAAGGGACCAGCTGAACTGCCACAATGTGAAATGGAGTAGTTGCACTAAGAAAGAGCAATGACTGATGTGATCCTGGAGTTGAACATTTTAGCTCATGCCTGTTTCCTTGGATATGTGCAGACAGGTACAGAGTCAGAGGTTAGCCACGTTCAACCTCAGAAAATTTGAAACATTTTGCCATCTGATTTTTCAGAGAAAGAGACATCTTCACTAATCACAACCTGTAATGTTGCATTAGTTGTGATCATGTCTTGTTCATACATTTCAGAGTCACATTCCAAACGATAAAGTCTTGGTAGATAATCTTAGAAGATGGCCTAAGCCCCCTCTGCATCTCCAACCTTCTCATCTTGATATAATACTATGATATAATGCTCGAGTGTTGGGCTATGACTCTGGAGACCAGGGCTTAACCCCATGCCCCAGGGCGCAGGCATTATCACGGGGTGTCTGTGCCCTACACCACTGGAGAAATTACAGTGTTTAGCCTGTATTGCAACTGCAGTTGCTCAAGTCGCTCCTGACACAACAACAACAAAAAAGCCTGTATTGCACCACTTGACATCCGCCGCAAAGTAGCAACCAAAGGACCAAGTCAGTGACATCTCTGGCCCATCCCCTGTTTGGATATCAGCCAGCACGCCAATGACTTAAATCAAGAAATAGTTTTCTAAGATCTACAGAGACACTCGCTGGAACACCTCAGCAAGTGAGAGTCGAAAAGTGGCAGGCTCAAACCCAGAACCTCAGTCAATGGCTGATACCAAATGAAAGACTCCCTCCTGGACACACAGAGGACTGGGTTATTTGGAAGGCACTGAACAGACTGCGCTCTGGCACCACGAGATGCAGAGCCAATCTTAAAAAATGGGGCTACAAAGTGGAATCCATGACATGCGAGTGTGGAGAAGAGCAAACCACAGACCACCTACTACAATGCAACTTGAGTCCTGCCACATGCACAATGGAGGACCTCCTTGCAGTAACACCAGAGGCACTCCAAGTGGCCAGCTAATAGAATGCCAAGTTTGCAAACTTTGTGTGTGTGTTTTAAATGCAATACAACTGTTGGATTCGCTCCTGACACGATAAATAAATAAATAACCTCATGCTCAGCCATGGAAAACCACTGGGTGACCTCAAGCAAGTCACTCTCTCTCAGCTCCAGATGAAGGTCACGGAACCCCCCCCCCCCCCCCCAAAAAAAAAAAACTTTGCTAGGAAAACCCTATGGCTACTTTAGGTTAATTTCTGAGTGTCTTGCAAGGCACTCAGAAATTAGTTGACAGCAAAAACAACTTGCAAACTTATACATATCGTATTTCAAATTATTTCATCATGAAGACGCTTCTAGTAAAAATAGCTATTTCTTCTTCTGATTTTGTATATTTTGAATGTTTGGCGTACATAAAAACACCACTGCAATGCCATCTGATACCAGTTTTTAAAGAAGTAAGTAAAGTTCAAAAAAGAGCCTTTACTAGATAAGGAATGCCATTTCCGATTAAGTTTCTTTGCATATCTCTGTCCCATGTATCCAAGCATGATTTATCTCTGTGTCTCCATTCTAAGAAAAAACAGCATAAAATTTAGACTGCAACTTCTTGGAATCTCTCCGTACATTATTATTATTATTATTATTATTATTATTAAACTTTATTTGTACCCTGCTAGCATCTTCCGCAGGACTCGATGCGGCTTACAAAGGCCAAGGCCTCAACACAACAACAGCAAACCAATAACAATACAATTTAAAGCAAATTAAAACATAAGCAATACCAAAACATTACATCATTACGCAATAAAAACCAGGGCTGGGCCAGTGATGGGTACAGGTTAAAAAGTGCTGGGTGTGGCAGGAGGTATGTTGGATTTATGCATTTGTGGTTAAAATATATAACTCATTAACCTTTTAAATGACCATCAATGATTTTGATTTTGATGATGATGATGATAATAATAATAATAATAATCTTCATTTATATCCCGCCACCATCTCCCTGGATGGACTCTGAGTGCCTTGCAAGGCACTCCAGGGTGCACTATTTATTTATTTATTTATTTATTTACGACATTTATATGCCACCCTTCTCAGCCCAAAGGGGACTCAGAGTGGCTTACAAGTAATATGTAAATACAATATATTATATTATTACCATAGCACAATATTCGTATTATATATTACTATATTGTACTATACCATTATGCTGTAATGTTATAAGTGCCAGCTTCATATGGGCCTGTCTGAACATCCATATTTTCAGGTTGGAATGGAAGGATTGAAGGGTGGGGGCTAATCTAATTTCTTTTGGGAGGGTATTCCAGAGCTGGGGGGCCACCACAGAGAAGGGCCACTCTCTCGTCCCCTCTCATGTAATGAAATATTTACTAACGGAATATAAATTGAGCTTATTTATATCTCTTCTACCTGTGTAAATTATCTACCATATTGCCACATTTAATACATTATCTTTCATTTATCAAGATAAGGGATTATCAAGCATGCACATTTTTATACTTCAATGCATGTATCTCTCATTCATATATATATATATATATCTCCATCTCTTCCTGGAGCTTTTTCAGATCCATATTAATCTTCTAAATTTACTTTTGCTGATATTTTGCTCTGCTGGATAGTAATATTATCTATCCAGTTCTTTCAGTTGCTTTAAGCATAGTAATTTGCTCAAATAACATAAATATTGTTTTATGTTAGGAATTCTAGACACAAAAAATCACAGCAACCATATTTTACAGAAAGGAATTGTAGAGGCTCAAAGAAGATGTGACAAGCAGTTAATTGTTCTTCACAGATAGGTGGGGAAAACTGAACCTTCCCATTTCCCCTGCCTTAATCTTGGGTGCTCTGTTAGCTCTGTTTCCCCTTGCCTCATTCACTTGCCATATTACAGGGGTTATGGTTGAAAACAATGCAACGTCAACCATCACAGGCTGTTCAAATGCCAGCTTCCTAGTTTTCTCTCTGCTCATAATATATACTAATGCAAAAAATTAGGTGTTCATAAAACAGACAATTTAAAACAAATGCTGCGGGGATAGGAAAACTAGTGTTCTCCTCCCCCAGGGCCCTTCCACACAGCCCTATATCCCAAAATATCAAGGCAGAAAATCCCACAATATCTGCTTTGAATTGGGTTATCTGAGTCCACACTGCCATATATTCCAATTCAAAGCAGATAATGTGGGATTTTATTCAGTTGCGTGGAAGTAGTTGCCGGACTGCAATGGGGACAACCCACATGAAATCCCATTTGTTTTCTCTGGGTGTGGGGACTTAAACCTGCTTTGAAATGGGTTTAATATATGTCTGGAAGCATCCTAGGACTCTGAGTGATCAGGATTTAAATCCCTGCTCAGCCATGGGAAACCACACACTCTCAGCCTCAGGGGAAGACAATGGCAAGCCTCCTTGGAACAAATCTTGCCACAAAACCCCTATGATATGGTTGCTTAAGTTAGAGTCAACTTAAGGGTATTAAATAACAAAAATATTAAGACATTTAGAACTGAGGCTATAACTCAAAAACCGTGCCTCAGCCCTCATCAGCTACACCTTGAAGAAGCCTTGAGCAAAACTTACATATATTACCATTTGGATATTTCTTATCCAAAATGCTTGGGACCAGAAGTGTTTCAGATTTCTAATTTGAGGAAATTTTGCATATATGTACATATCTGGGTAATGAATATTTCAGCCAGCCTAAAAGAGGCTGTAATAAAACCCCTGTTGAAAAAACCATCACTGGACCCCATGCAATTGAACAACTTTCGGCCAGTTTTCAATCTCCCCTTTTTGGCCACAGTTTTGGAGCGTGTGGTGGCTTCCCAACTCCAGGTGTTCTTGGAAGAAACTGATTATTTGGATCCAGTGCTGTCTGGCTTCAGATCGGGTCATAGAATTGAAACTGCCTTGGTCGCCTTAGTGGATAATCTGCATAGGGGAGTTGACAGGAGGAGTGTGTCCCTGTTGGCTGTCCTAGACCTCTCAGCAGGAGACCACAGTATCCTTCTGGGATGCCTTGAGGGATTAGGTCTTGGAGGTACTGTTTTACAGTGACCCTGGTCCTTCCTGGAATGTGTTGTTGGGAGATACCTGCTTGGCCTCGCAGCCATAGACCTGTGAGGTTCTGCAGGGCTCAATGCTATCCCCCATGTTGTTTAACATCTACATGAAGCCACTGGGAGGGATCATCTGGAGTTTTGGAGTTCAATGTCATCTGTACACAGATGATGTTCAACTCTATCACTCCTTTCCAAATGCTACTAAGAAGATTGTTCAGGTCCTGAACCAGTGCTTGGCAGCTGAAATGGTCTGGATGAGAAATAACAAATTGAAATTCAATCCAGACAAGATGGAGGTACACCTAGTTAGTTGCAAGGTGCAGGTTCACAGCTTGGGAGTGATCATGGACTCATCACTAAGTCTGGAACCCCAGGTTGCAGTGGTGGCCAGGGGGGATTTGCACAATTAAAAGTTGTGTGCCACCTGTGCTGTACCTTGGGAAGTCACACATGGCCATGGTAATCCTTACTCTGGTCACATCCCGAATAAATTACTGCAACACGCTCTACGTGATGTTGCCTTCGAAGATGGTTCGGAAGTTTCAAGTGGTCCAGCTGATCACCAGAGTGGTGTATAGGAAGCATACAACCCCCCTATTATGTCAGTTCCACTGGCTGTCAGTCTACTACTGAGCACAATTCAAAGTACTGGCATTAGACTATAAAGTCCTAAACGGTCCCGGTTCAGCTTACCTGTCCGAATGTATCTCCTCATATGAACCACCTTGCAGATGAAGATCATCTGGAGATGCCTTGCTCTTGGTCCCACCTCCTTCGCAGGCATGACTGGTGGGGACGAGAAACAGGACCTTCCCAGTGGTGGCCCCTTGGCTGTGGAACTCCCTCCCCAGTGATATTAGAGCAGCCCCCTCCCTCCTGGCCTTCAGAAGGAAAGTGAAAACCTGGCTCTGGGATCAAGCCCAGTACAATAATAGCTACGGAAATATGTGCAATGACTTTTGGAATGGCCCCAGATCCCAATTGTGGATGGTGTGATTTGTAATAGTGATGATAATGTTTTATATTTTTAAAATGTGCATTTAATTTCAATTTTAAATCTTTAGCTTAATGTATTTTAATTGTTTGTTGTTCAAAGGAGTTGAATAGTTGCCATATGTAAAGCCGCCTTGAGTCCTCTTCGGGGTAGAGAAAGGCATGATACAAACAGATTAAATAAATAAATAAACTCAAGTCTAAACACAAAATTTATGTATGTTTTATATACATTGTATACATATAGCCTGATAGTAATTTTATATAACATTTTAAAAATATTTTTATGTTTGAAACAACATTTGTGTACATTGAACCATAAGAAAGCAAAGGTGACACTGTCTCAGCCACCCATGTCGACAATTTTGGATTTTGGAGCATTTAATATTTCAGAATTCCAGATACCAAATGCTCAACCTATTCTGACTTTTTTGAGATCATCTGGCTTCAAGATTCCAGAGAGAAAGTTATTTTAATGTTGTGGATGTAGCTTTCCTCTGTGTGAAACTTGGAAATTTAAAGTTTGGGAGTATAACTCTCAGAATACTACATCTAGCACATCCAGTCTGAGCTGATTAGTGTAGGCCGAAAAAGTTAATTTTCCAAGTTTTGCATTAGTATATCCAGAAGTTAATTGGTGACCTGACTCTGAGGCAATTTGTATTCATTCATTATGTTTCTCTTCTACTGTTTTAGTAGAACAAAAGAGTAGTGATGGCAGTTGCTGTGCCTCTACCGCTCTGTAGCAGCGTGGGATTAATTAATATCTCTTTACTTCCCTTGAGCTGAGAATGTACTACAGGATTCTGACATGGCCTACAAATCCTCCGACGTGAGAGTGATGCAGAGCATCCCCCCCCCCCAAGCATTTGTAGTTCGCCAAGGGCCAGACAATGGATTCTGCCGCTTCCTGACCCAGCACACATAACTGGGTTCCTGTTTCCTCTCTGTGAATTCTCTGGCTTGTGCACTGGACCCTGGCCCAAAGATCAGGGAAATGTAGTTCTCCAAAGGACATTGCCCCACTCTCCACCATTTGCGGACTCTTTGCGGATCTTTCTGCCTTCTCTGATTGACTTGGTGCCCTAGCGCCACGGACTTCTTCTATGAACTCCAGACCAGCCGCTTGAGAAGCATGGCCCCCGCCTGTGGGTGCATGCCTTCGTGCAAAGAATAATACTTCAGGGACTCTGATGATTGCCTTTATTAATTGCTGTGGGTTTTCTAATAAACTTTGCTGGGACGGGATGGGGATCTTTCCTATGAAGTCTATGAGTTATGAAAGCCTATGAAGAAAATATATATGAAATATGTATAATATGTAATGAAATGTGATGAAATGTACCCTCACCCTTTCCTTGCATTTCCCCTCTTGAACTTTGCCCTACAAAAGAGTATGTGACCAGGGGATTACAGTTAAGGAAATCCAATTTCCTTGGAAGAAACTCCATTCATATTGACATTGCATGGATAAATAATGGCAAATCCATGGCTTTTGTTTTTCAGAGTCAGACAAACAAAAGTCAGAGATTTTGTCAGCCAAAGCCCGGAAAACAGACTGATTGCATCAATTATGGTGTTTGTGCATGCTCCCTTGTGACAAAGGCCCCCTTTGCCCCAAGGTTGAAGATCCAGACACCACCCATAGTCACCCTTTTGGCCTATACACATCCTTTTATCGGGACCCAGGAAATCCCTTGTTCCCCCCATCCGCCTCCCTGCCGTGAAGAGACAAAAGGTGTTCCATCAGCTGGCAGACTCCTCCCAGGCATTCCGCCCCTCTGCGCTGTCAAACTAGAGCCCGCCTCCTGGCCGCTGATTGGACAATCTCTGGAGGCGCTCCGAGGGCTCTGATTGGCCCTCTGGAGGCAACAGCGGCCGGCAATTGGAGGGAGGGTGGGACCAGCGGCCAAGCCTCCTCCCAGCTGTTCCAGAGCCGGCCAACCAGGACAGAGGGGACTGACAGGAGGCGGGCGGGAGATTCAAGCCAGGATTTCTTTGTTCTGACTGTATAAATATGCCTGAAAATCACTGTACTGTATGCTTACTTGAGGATTCATCCCTGTAACGCATCCTTTTCAGCTGAATCGCAAAATAAACGCTTCGGTCGCAGATCTCCTCTTCAGCCTTGGTGAGATTGATTTTCAACGTTTTTGCGTCTTTTTGAATTGGCCTCCGCTGGTCGCTTGCCAAGGTCAGAACCCCATTTGCGGTTCTTTGGGTCTCCCCTCGCTGGGAGAACCCCCCAAAAGAGCTCGATATCATTTGGCTTTACCACGAAGGGACTGCTGCTTGAGGTTCCAGACTAAATTATAGCCTAAATTCTCAAGCAGGCGCCTTGGTCTGATTCTTTGGGCCAGCAGCAAAGGAGGAACGGCTTGGGAAAAGAGGCGCCTCTCCCAATTCGGACTTTCATTTGACAAGCTAACCAAAAAAACTACAAATTCTCCCGCAGCCACTTCCTCCCAAGCTCTGACCTAGGGTTTCAGCACAAAGGAGCGCCAGGGAAGCCTTGATCTAAGGACTTCCAGGAAGAGGAGCGACCGACGCGGGAAGGGGGGAAGAAAACGTCCGGACGGGTAAGAAGCCAACCGCGGGCTGCCTTGGCTGCCAGGTGGGAGGGGATTCTAGGCTTTCTGAACCAGCTTCGGAGTCGGCCCACTGGGGAGGGATTCTCTAGGTCTCGGTAACAAATTCCTGGCGGGAGGTAGCGAACATCCACGTTTGAGGTCCAGAATAGCAACTCAGCTCGCTTTTGCGGCCTTGGCTGGAGCTACGTGGGAAAGGGAGCCCTCCCCTTTTGGACTGCCTAGCTGCCAAGGGCTGATCGCCCCGAGCTCTCCTGCTAGGGACCTTTCAGGATCTAGCCTGCCTTGCGGTTGGGGGGGGGCTACCCTGATTAGCCACTGGACTGTGGGGCTACCAGATTGAGAGATGGGCGCATGTTATTCTGGGATCAAACGTCCTGCTTCATCAGAAACATCTTTTGGGAAGATACTGGCGGAATGGGGCAGGGTTGCGTCGCCGACGCAGGCCAGTAGGGTAAAAAATCACATGGAGAGGTGGCCCTCCGGGCCCTCAGCAGGTGGAGTTTCGTGGCCCCTCATGGCAGTCGGATCGCTGTGAGGGGGCCAAGAGGACCGAAACCGCCTTTGCCTCATGCTTTTTTACCATGTGCCGGTGGGAGGCGGAAGGGGGGTAGCTGCGACCAACTCCGACCATGCAAGGGGAAGGTTACAGAGCCCCAACCCCCAGGAAACCCCCTCCAGACCCCTTCACCCTCTCCCTTTGGAAGAAATTGCTTGTTCCCCTACCATCCCATTCCCATTTCCCTTTACCCAATCTCCCTGACTCCCTCCTTCCCTTCCCAACCCCTCCATTTCCCTATTCCCTATTTATGATATGTCTGCATTTATATGCCCCTCTGTTTGTTTGTTTTTTTTCTCTGCTCCTTGAGGAAATGATCAGGGAAATTCTTTGCTCTCCTCCTCTCCTGCTTTCTCCTGTGCCACCTTTTTCCTTCCTTCAGATGGAAAAGGGAGGCATTGCTCATTCCCTCCTTCACCAAGCCACTACATCCCTTTCTTTCAAAAGCTGAATCTTCAGTGCCTGTTTATTTATAATAAACAGTGTCTCCCCTCACCAGGAGAGACCCTGCCACTGATGTGACTCAGCTGCCCAGCAAAAAGGCTCTCTCTCGCCTGGTTTCCCTGACCCAAGAGCTCTCTTTTCCTCCCCTTCTCTTCTGTGCAACTACAAAACCCATTTTTCAGGGGCAGTCACCAATGTCCCTGCCTTATCCTTTGTTCCCTCTTTACTCCCCAACTTCCCTTTTTTTTTTTTCCTCCCAAAACCCCTCCTCCCTTTCTCCTCTTGCAAAGGGAGGTGTAAGAGGGGACCTTTTCTGTTCCTGTTTCCTCTTGCCAAATAAAGTTTTCTGGGTCTCTTTTTCTCTCTCTCTCCCTCTCTCTCTCCCCCCCTGCCCTTTTTCCCCTTTTCTCTCTAAGGCTCTGAAACCCATCCTCTCTCTCTCTCTCTCTCTCTTCCCTCCCCTCCCATCTTCTAAGAAGCCAGCATTCTGTGAATTTTTTTTTCCTCTATCCCAGAGAAATCCTGCTGCTCCCTCTTACCTCCTTCTCCAAAAAAACCTAAGGAAGGGATGTTCCAGAAGCAGTCCCTCCTGACATTTCACCCACATCTATGGTTAAATCTCTCTCTCACACACGCAGTCCCTCTGATGCTCTTTTCCTTCCTGGCCCTTCCTCCCTCCCCTTTCCCTGAGCGCATGTATGTGTATGTCTAAATTATCCCATTAACTGCCTTAAATATGAAGGGGGCGTCGAGGTCCAGGGGTCCCCTCTGCGCAGTGAAGAGCAACTGGTCGAACTGTGGGACCCATAATCCACTCCTGCCACTGAGGACAACTACCTGGGTGCGGTGAACAATGGGAGGTCTGTGGACTTTCCTGTGTGGAACCCAGAAGGCATGGGAGGATCACACAGAGAGCAGGACCAGACCCCATGCCGCCCAGAAGAGACAGCCCCCCCCCCTAGAGGCTGATCTGAGCCCCCACGGGGGAATGCCATCGCAGGAGGAGCAACCAGGATCCCACAGCAACTGCCATGAAGGAAGGAGGCCCTGCCCGTTCCAGAGGCTGTGCAGAGGAGTGACCCAAAAGGAGACCACTGACGCCCCCACTAGGTATGAAAGTTTTCTTTCCCTTTTGTTTCCCCACTAACTACCCTTGGGCTGGGAAAGGGGGGGTGGGTGGGAGGGGGCTGTAAACCTTCTTTCTGACTGTCCTAGACTCTACCCCTGAGTCTCTGTGATGATGGAGAGCCGGACCTGTCTGCGGTCACCAGGAGGCGCCACGCCAGAAGGAGTAGCCAGACTGTGCCCCATCTTCTCCCTCCCCCAAGCGCCAAGGGAGGAGCCAGCGCCCCCAGGAGGCCTGAGGACCACTGCCAGATGGGAGAATTCCACCGTGTGCTATCCTTCTTCATTGGGAACTCACTCGGGACTCCTGAATGCTCCATGCTGGCTGCCATCACAGACTCCATCATCCCCTGCCTCCACCGTCTTCGCCTTCTTACTTCAGTTTTTTTTCCTCCAACCCAAAGGACATTCTGCCACTGGTCTCCCCCATCCGGCTGGGTCCTGCTGTTGTTGCTTGAGTTGGGCCCCGAAATAATCAACAGAATACAATCTAATCAGTCTCGAAAGAGGCCCTGGGTGCTTGGGGGGGAATTGTCGAGGCTTGAGGAAATGAGTGTAACCATTTCCCAGCCTCGAAGGGAGGATTTGATGCAGAGCATCCCCCCCCCCAAGCATTTGTAGTTCGCCAAGGGCCAGACAATGGATTCTGCCGCTTCCTGACCCAGCACACATAACTGGGTTCCTGTTTCCTCTCTGTGAATTCTCTGGCTTGTGCACTGGACCCTGGCCCAAAGATCAGGGAAATGTAGTTCTCCAAAGGACATTGCCCCACTCTCCACCATTTGCGGACTCTTTGCGGATCTTTCTGCCTTCTCTGATTGACTTGGTGCCCTAGCGCCACGGACTTCTTCTATGAACTCCAGACCAGCCGCTTGAGAAGCATGGCCCCCGCCTGTGGGTGCATGCCTTCGTGCAAAGAATAATACTTCAGGGACTCTGATGATTGCCTTTATTAATTGCTGTGGGTTTTCTAATAAACTTTGCTGGGACGGGATGGGGATCTTTCCTATGAAGTCTATGAGTTATGAAAGCCTATGAAGAAAATATATATGAAATATGTATAATATGTAATGAAATGTGATGAAATGTACCCTCACCCTTTCCTTGCATTTCCCCTCTTGAACTTTGCCCTACAAAAGAGTATGTGACCAGGGGATTACAGTTAAGGAAATCCAATTTCCTTGGAAGAAACTCCATTCATATTGACATTGCATGGATAAATAATGGCAAATCCATGGCTTTTGTTTTTCAGAGTCAGACAAACAAAAGTCAGAGATTTTGTCAGCCAAAGCCCGGAAAACAGACTGATTGCATCAATTATGGTGTTTGTGCATGCTCCCTTGTGACAAAGGCCCCCTTTGCCCCAAGGTTGAAGATCCAGACACCACCCATAGTCACCCTTTTGGCCTATACACATCCTTTTATCGGGACCCAGGAAATCCCTTGTTCCCCCCATCCGCCTCCCTGCCGTGAAGAGACAAAAGGTGTTCCATCAGCTGGCAGACTCCTCCCAGGCATTCCGCCCCTCTGCGCTGTCAAACTAGAGCCCGCCTCCTGGCCGCTGATTGGACAATCTCTGGAGGCGCTCCGAGGGCTCTGATTGGCCCTCTGGAGGCAACAGCGGCCGGCAATTGGAGGGAGGGTGGGACCAGCGGCCAAGCCTCCTCCCAGCTGTTCCAGAGCCGGCCAACCAGGACAGAGGGGACTGACAGGAGGCGGGCGGGAGATTCAAGCCAGGATTTCTTTGTTCTGACTGTATAAATATGCCTGAAAATCACTGTACTGTATGCTTACTTGAGGATTCATCCCTGTAACGCATCCTTTTCAGCTGAATCGCAAAATAAACGCTTCGGTCGCAGATCTCCTCTTCAGCCTTGGTGAGATTGATTTTCAACGTTTTTGCGTCTTTTTGAATTGGCCTCCGCTGGTCGCTTGCCAAGGTCAGAACCCCATTTGCGGTTCTTTGGGTCTCCCCTCGCTGGGAGAACCCCCCAAAAGAGCTCGATATCAAGAGTGCTGAGCATCGCAGAAGCCTGAAAGGAAGAAGATCGTCTGCCAAAAAAAGAAAAAGAAAAAAAGCTGCACAATACAGGACTGTTTCAAGGCTCAGGAGAATATGTCAATCCATAAATGAGAAATTAAAAGCCATCCTTCCTCATATGCGTTACCCTTCTTTCTGAAATTTGGCAGAAGCAGGAATCAGAACTGCCAGGGCCAGCCTTACCAGCCTCAGGCAGCAGAGTTGAGGTGTCACAACAGGGCAGCAGACTGTTAGCTTGTTATTGTGCTATTATTGTATTTCTGCTGCCAGAGATAGGGGAGGGGAGAGGGGGGGTTTGGTGGAATTTTCTATCTAGTATTTCGAAGTAATTTGGGCTGGCTTTGGGTGCTATGTGCTTTGACCTGGGTGGGCGAAGGTGCCGTTTGCTGCTCCACCTCAGGCAGCAACATGTTTTGAACTGGTTAAACAGGGAACCAAAACAAGTTAAAAACAGGAGAACTGGTGAAGTGCTGAATGCTTTGCACAAACAAAGCAGGGACACTGTGGAGATAAATATGCAAAAGGCGCTGGTGGCTGCTGTGAAAGAAGTGCTAGTTAGAAGGTTTCTCAAGTGACGCCTGCCATCCTCCTCATTGTGTTAAGAATCACACCAAGTCTGGGGCTGCTGTGTCGGCTCAGCTCGGCTCAGTCTGTTCTCTGGATCGATCGATGACAGTGAGAAGATAGGTGCCATGTGGTATCTACTGCAAATGTGTTTGGACCACGGTGTCGCAGGCAGACATAACAAGTTTATATATTAAACCGGAGTACGTTTTCAAAAGCGTACTCGGTATTTGTTATTGTAGTATTTCAGCTCATTTGGCATTCTTCCACAAGGACCAGAAGGCTTAAGCAGAAGCCAGACTGGCTTTCTGAAGTCTAAAAAACATGTCGGCAGAACTGGAAAAACACATGGACAGCTGGTACCTAATAGAGGATGGCATGGAAACATGGGGGGAAATCTCAGCCCAAACTAGGGTCCAATGTAAGTGTGAAGAATAATAACCCAATAAAGTTTTCTTTATTATGGATTAAAAGATGTTTCTGTCCCTCCCCATTAAAAGAAACTTAAAAGAAACAGTGGCTCTGAGTATGTGAGGTATATGTTTGCTTTAGACAAGATAAAACTGGATCCAAGGAACAGTGGTCCCTAAAACCCATTTTAAACAAGAAAATGCAAACACTTTATAGGAAAATAGGAAGTGGCATTATATTGTCGAAGGCTTTTGTGGCCAGAATCACTGGGTTGCTGTACGTTTTTCAGGCTTTATGGCCATGTTTCAGAAGTATTCTCTCCTGACGTTTTGCCTGCATCTATGGCAGGCATCTTCACCTCACAACCTCTGAGGATGCCTTCCATGGATGCAGGCAAAAGTCAGGAGAGAATACTTCTGGAACATAGCCATACAGCCAGAAAACCTACAGCAAGCCAGTGGCATTATATTCAGTCAGACTATAGGCCATCAGGTTCATATGTCACCCTACCACACTGGATTTCAGAATGTAATTCCATAATTATCAAAATCCCCTCGCAATGCACATGGATGATTCAGGGGACACACAATGGGTTTGCACATGACACTCTGGATCTTTTTTTTATCTCACCCTGGTATGGTCTGAGTTATTCCTGGGAACACCTTCTTATCCCAGTCACCAAACTGGACTTCTCCATGGGGTTCCCATTGAAATGGCCAATATCCTAAAATCCTTTTGTCAATCTCGACTGGCACACATTGTATTAACCAGAACTGAGACTTCAAGACCCACTTCAGCCCATTATCTCTTGCCCACATCACATTCCTTTCTGCTCACACCCTTCTCCTGGACAGATCAATAAAAGGACACAAACCTTCAAAATAATCTAATGACAGTTTATTAAATTTCCCACCACAACTGGAGCCAATCAGCAGTAACATCAGATGGAGCCCTGGATCAACCAGGGCGTGATTTTGGACCAGTTCAGAGCTAGTTTAGCAACTTGACTTTGTTTTGAAGAGCTGTTTAAGTGCTATAAATATTTCTGCATGCTTGAACTGAGGTATGTCAGTTCTATGTTCTGTTCTCCACTGACATCCTCTCTTGCCATTGAGAATAAAGCCTTTGATTTTGCCTGCAACCTGTCTCTGTCTCATCTGGCTTCCTGGAAGCTTGACACTCCGAGCCCTGAACCCACAATTTTAGAGAAGCTAAAATCACATAACAATACCATTGTTGGCTTGGATTTATCACATTACGTCATGCATTTGTTACCATTCTTCTAATGGGAGGTGGTTGAAAGGCATTTCTTTTACAAAAGGCTTATTTCTGTTTACCAAATAAATACTGTATTTACTTGAACATAATACTTTCCTTTTTTGAATAAATTACCTTCCCAGAGTTGCGGTGCAAGATTTGTACCATGCAATAATCTCAGCGCTGAGTCAAAGCAAAACCGGACGCTGCTTCAAAAGGAGCATGTGGGGCTCCTCTTCGAGGGACATCATCTCTAATTAAATGGTCAGGGCTCAATGCTATGCAATTCTGAGATTTGTAGTTTGGTGCGACACCAGCATAATTTGACAGAGAAGGCTCAAAACCTTGTCAAAAAACAAACAATCAATCAAACAAAAAAAGCCTCAAGATTCCATAGCATTGAATCAAGGTAATTAAAGTGGATTCATTCTACAACATAGATGCAACCCCAAGGTTTTCTTTTCCATTGCTGGAAGCTTTGGTGTTCTAACACAATTGTTTATAACGAAGGAATTCAAAGCAGCCAGCACCAGTAATACACACCTTTTTTGGCCAAAGAGCACACTTTTTGCTCCTGCTCATTACATTTGGCAGCAAATACCTTTTTTGGTTTCAGGGTTTTGAAAATTGAGGTGTGCATTAGAGCTGATTGTGCATTAAACTTGAGTACTTTCAAGTTTGTTTCCCACCAGGAGAGTGGTGAAAATGGAGCACTGCCGTGTGATAAATCCAAAGCAAAGATGGCATTGTCCAGCTGTAATTGCGGTTTGCCTGCCTCTTGCAATAAACTCTATACTGTCTATGATACTGAAACATCATTCACAGTGCTATGGTATAAACGTCACTAGACGGCATCTTCCCTTCAGTCATATCCTGATCGGCAGGAATGCTTTGTGAAAAGTTGCATCAAAGGGATACTGTAGTTGGTGGAAGGTAGCATGTTCATAATCTGTGAATGATGAAGGAAGAGTTGCTTCAGATATATATATACACACACACACACATACACACACTCCCAGTAGGCAGACTAAGGGTGCAACGGCACTGTAGAATTAATGCCATGGCTCAATGCTATGGAACCATGGAAACACCTGCAACTGTAGTTCTATTAGTGATCTTCTGTTAATGTTTCACAAGGTCTTTAGCCCTCTCTGACAAAGCATGCTGGTGCCTCACCAAACTACAGATTCTAGCATGCCATAGCATTCAGCCATGGCACTGAAAGTGGTGTCAAACTGCATTAATTCTGTAGTGTAGAGCCAGACAAGGTAAGAGAAGAAGGCAAAGGCTGATCTAAAAAGGAAGAGGGAGAAGAAAAAGGATGATTTTAAAAATGAATTATAAACTGCTTATCTCATTTTGTAAGAATTTGGCTAAAGCCATAGACATTTTTCAAAATACTATGAGCTGTCTTGAGTCATAAATATATAGAGAAGGTAGGATAAACAAATACAGTAAACCAAACTAGGTTCTGAACTGAGAACTGGAGCATTTTCTGATGACCTCCATGTCTGAATGTATTTTTTAACATTCTTCTTGCTATCTTTTGTATATTTCCTAGCTAGCCTTAAATTCACAACTTATTATATTACATTCAATTTGTTGGTATCTTTGTCCACATCTGAAATATGCCTTGAGTTTTCAAAAGGCGATTCTCTGCTTTTAATAGCATCTTCCTTCTGTTTAGTAATACTAGTACTTGTTTGCTCATTTCCAGATGTTATATATGGCAATGCTGGCATTTTAAAATACTGCCTGTGCATTCTTGAGGGTTTTTTTGTTTTATAAACTATTCTTTCACATTGTGTTCTAATTAGTGTCCTCGTTTTTGCATTATTCTGTTTATGTGGAAAGTTAACTGTTAAGTACGGTCTTCTCCCCCTTCCTCCATAAATAGTTCTTTTTCAAATACTGGCTTTTGACCATGATGGTATCTATTTCCTAGAAATCCAGCTATATTTATATCCTGAATCTGTTCCTTCACATTGCTTAGGAATACATTAGAAGATTGATCTTCAGACCTCGTTGCAGTAGGAAGCAAGATTATCTGATATAGAGAAATTGCATCTGTGCATCACTCTGAGATGTATAATACACCTCCCCAGAAATTCAAGTAAATTTAAGATAACTATTATTGCTGTGATACTTGCATTTGCTGCCTCTTTCCATTTCTTTAGGTCTGGAACCACATGCCCCTTGTACTTCAACTTTTATGAATAAAGAAAGAAACTTAGGACGTATTTGCATCTCAATAGCCTTCATTGATCATGCAGTTACTCCTGGCTGTCTACATGACATCCAGGGACTTCTAATCCTTTTCAAGGAATAAATATTCTTATCCCTGGTGGTCTATGTAGACCAGGCATGGACAGACTTTGACCCTCCAGGTGTTGTGGACTTCAATTCCCACAATTCCTGAGTAAGTTGGCTGGAATTTCTGGAAATTGAAATCCAAAACACCTGTAGGGACAAAGTTTGTCCATGCCTGATGTAGACTGTGCCCCCTCCCCATTGAGGATGGGGTGTGTGGCTACCTCTGTGGCCTCTAGGACCAAAGCATTTCTGCTCTGTCCTGTGCCCACAATAATTGGTTAATGTAAGTGTGTCCTTAATGCTTTCTTAGACAAACCCAGGGAATGACAACAAAGCAAGTTCTGCATCACATCATAAGGCAACTTGCTTATCCCGGTGTCCTCCAAATGTGCTAGCTGAGAACAACAGCAGAGTTGACTCACATGCATGGAGGAGTCTATAAGGACTGGTGGACTGTAAATTGTGTGTGTGAGGGAGGGAGAGAATATCTAAGACCAATCAAAGGCAATGGACAAGAAGATGCCCCTTATACTGAAACCAGCTGGTATGGTAATTTATCCTTACTTCAGTACTGGTGGTAGCCTAGTGTCTTCTACTACAGTGGGGCAGCAGTCATGTCCTCAGGTTGTCTTCACACAGAGAAATAACAGCAAGGGGGTTCATGAGGAAGAAGCAAATATTTCTGTTCCCCTCCATCTCCCCCTTCAAACCTGCATGTTATATAGCCAAATGGGAGGAGGTCGCTCTGGAAACACTGTATGTGCCCCACCAAATGCTGGTTTCTGTCTTGTCTGGATCGCCAATGGACACCTATCCCTTTCTCACTCATTCTCAAAAATATAGAAAGCCATAGATCAACACTCCCAGCCACAGTGAACCAGTTAAACTTCAGTGTTGTGCTGTAAAGTCATGTTTTCCTCGAAATGATGGCTGTGGTGGACACACTAGGGTCGGCTGTAGACGTCAGCAGCTTCATGATCACAATGTTCATGCCTAAAACCTCACAGTGATGTTCTGTTACCACAGGTAGCGAGCATTCTCCACAAGTTATTGTAAAAAATTTCCAAGGGATTTGAGAGAAAGCTCAGGCTAGAGCTTGAAAAGAAGAAGTTACAAGTCACATAGTAGTAGATAACTAATTACTTTGGAGGAGGTAAGGAAGATGCACTGAAGTGACGTGTGGAAGGCAATCTAATGAGCAACATCAGAGTTGCTTTATTGGTATAACAAGGTGCTGAGACTATGTTTAGTGGAAAGAACTGGCAAAACAGCTCTGCCTATGAGTAAAACCATTACATTATTGGGGTTGTCATAAAGTTGACAAGCAACATACATACACATTGCTTGACTGTTATGCCAACAGCATTAACTACCAGCCCATTTTGAGGTAAAATTCACAGGGCTGGTTATTATTGTAAAGCTTTAAATGGAAAAAGATCCTTCAAGAACTATGGACCTCATCACACCTTGCATCATGGTGAATCTAGAGCAGGGCCTGGCATACGGTGTGAGGAATTCATTGCCCCACACCCCTCCTTGTCCACCTTGCTCCTCACCTCATCCCATGGCAGGGAAGCATCACCACCCAGCTTCCCCTCCCCCCCCCCCCCCGTTGTTTCCTATGCAACATGGGAAGCCTCCCGTGTTGCCATTGTTGCCCAACTGGAAGTAGATTGATGTGTGATGGGAGCCAGTAGACTTTGTGTCCCAACTTTAGTTGAAGAGTGTAGGACTGGCAATTTTGCCCATCTGATGAGGTTGTATGTTATAAGGAGTGGAATGTGCAAAGGATGCAGAAAAGAGGATAAAAATTAATACAAGCATAGACTGTCTCTCAGTTAACACAAATAGGCTTGTTGTCACCTCCTAATGTGTATTCTGAAGTTTCCAGACTTTAGCCTCATTTCAAGCAGAATATATGTCATTAAGAATTTCCTCCTTCTTTAAACCTACAGCAATTTTGGACAGACTTCATCTGAGGAGAACAATGGCAGATGCGGAGGTGCTACTTAACTCAGATTCTGAGTGTCATATGACATCAGACTGTGAATTATTCACTTGTTATTGTGGTTTTATTGCCAGGAATAGGTAGAAATGCTTATGGGACTTGTTCCAAAATAACTTAGAGACGATATCCAACTTCTGACTTTGCTGTTCTGCCTTAGGCAACATGTTTGAGGTCAATTCCCAAAATAAAGTTTGATCCACTCTATGAAATCTTATAATTTGGTGAAGTGCTTTAGTTTATTGACCAGAGAAAGCTCTAGTGAATCTCCCCAAATTATAGAAGAAGTGAGCTCTCTAGTAGAAAATTATCAAGAAAGGCACAACAAATGTGCCTTTGTTGTTATTTGCCATCAAGTAGACTTTGATACCATGTACACTGCCATATAATACAGTTTGAAACTGCATTAGATGGTCAGTGTAGACTCATATAATGTAGTTTAACTGAATTGTACTCCATGATATGACTATATATTAGTCATCTAATGCAGTTTCAAACTGCATTATATAGCAGTGTAGATGGGGCCTTTGACCCCATGAATGAGAGCCTTCTAAGTTACCCTATCATCAACAGCTCTGCTCAGGATATGCAGACTCAGGGCCATGGCTTCCTTGACTGAATCTGTTGTTGTTGTTGTTGTTTCTGCTGTTGCTGCATGTGCTTTACCTGGCCAGGGAGATACCTTGGTCATGGGGGATTCTTGGCTAGATTTGTTCAGAAGGAATTTGCCTTTGCCTTTGCCTTCTTCTGAGGGCCCTTCCACACAGGCAAAATGCAAGAGGAATTGAGATTTTCAATCCCAGTTCCTCTTGGGATGGAGGCCACACAGCTGGCCTAAACCCTGGGATTTTGCAGGGGGGTGTCCAGATACTCACCCCTGCTGGTCTAAGATTTCATGATATGTCCAACATACAACAGTCCTCAGTTTAGTCACCTTGGCTTCTGGGTACACCTTGGTGTACACTTGGATCCATTTTGGCAGGCCATGGCATCCGTGAAACCTTCACCACATTTCAAGTGAGTTCATTTTTTTCCTATTAGCTCTCTTTGCTGACCAGGTAAGAGCCTTAATAAAATAATAAATCCTAGGACTTCATAGGATAGAGCCATGTCTAATAAGGTAATATAAAGTGGTGTGTGGATGTGCTTTGAGGTCACCCCTTGACTTATGGTAACTGCATAAATTTCAGAGACTCAGGGCGCTTCTAGACAGGGGAAAAACACACATGCTTCGGAGTGGGTTTTTGTTCCTGCACCTCCTCCCAAAACCCTGGCTTTCCCGGATTTCATTTGTATGCGCCCTGAGGCCTGTCTGAGGAGTGTCATGGTGGCCTGGAAAGTTTTAACTTCTTTTAGGGGCTTTTTGGGAGGGGTGGGTGCCCTCTCATGGAGCCCGAAGAACTGAGAGGGCTTTGGGGACTGACCCCAAGGACTACCCAGGAGTCGGTCCCCATATGCTCAATACCCCATTAGACTCGGGCTTTTCAGGAAGGCCTGGATCTAATGGGGCTTCTAATTAATTCGGGACAAAGCAGGGTTTATCTGCTTGCCCCAAATTAATTCTCTTTTACCAGAGGCATTGTTTGGATACTTGTGGTAAAGGCCCAACAGGCCCCACATTTTAGGGCCTGTCTGGAAGCGCCCTCAGAGTTGGTTTTGCCAGTTCTTTCCTCTGAAATGTATCCTATGCCCCCTGGTACTGCCTGGCAGACCCCCATCTAAATGCTAACCAGGATTGACTCCACTTAGCTTCCAAGATCAACAAGATCCAGTGCCTTTAGGGTATCTAGAGGTGAATATGTTATAAAGTTGTGTGGATACACCAGTGGTTTAAAAGATGTTTGAGAGGATAAGCAGGAAAAGAACTGAAGTGGTGTGGGATAACCAGTCTTTCTCCAAGGGCCGTTCTCTTCTGTTCAGAATCACAGCCTGCCCAGACTGCTTTGTGCTTTTTTTAATGTCAAGGAGAGAATCGCAGACTCTACTTACAGCATGCAGTTTGAGCCTCTGGGTCTTCACTTCAGAGATCAGTTAAATCCCAGAATCAGGAAACAGATGCAAAGGGACAGGCTAATCTTTCTGTTTTTTAAAGTTATTACCAAGTCCAAAAAAGGTTCTTTTCCTCCTGAGTTGCCCAACACTGTGTCTCAGAATCGGAGCCTCAGAAGACCTGGCAGCCCTCACATTATAACTTAGCACGGGAGTCAACAGGGACAATGCATCAAGCTTTGCATCCCCCCCCCCCCCCACTACACTCGCTTCAGAATGATCCATCATGACTCATAAAAACAATCACAACCTCCATATCAACTTACGGTAGTACTGAACGGAAATGAAGAGCATTTTCACATGCAGATTCTGCCCTCTCATGGTTCTGCCTTTCCCAATGAGGCAGACAATTTGGGACACTAAAGGTGGGGTGCATATAGAAACTTAAGAGTGCATCTGCACCACAGATTTAATGCACTTTGACACTATTGTTATTGCCATTGCTAAATGCTATGGAATCATGGGAGCTATAGCTTTACTAGGGATCTCATCACATTAGAAAATAGTCTGTTTTATCAATATACATTCCGTAGTTTTTCTGACTGAATGCAGACAGGATGCACACGGATCCCATCACACTCAAATACTACTATTCTTACCTTCAGAAAAATGGTGCGCTTCATCCCATCACACCACAGAAGGATGGCTCTTGTTTTAAACCTTAAAAAAAAAAAACTTTTTTCCTAAATCTGCGCAGTGATGTAGCTTCCAGGTTTCGAACTACCACTCTTGCATGGCCGGGCTGCATGGCCATGCTACTGTAAGATTTGAAAACGTACTTGCATCTGCACAGTAAATGCATTTTCCCAATTGCAACCTTTTGGTGCAAAATACGGAGTTCTGAGGAATCTAATGTTACAGAGAAAAAAGTTGTGAAGATTCTGATTGAACATTTTTTAAAAATGAGGTAAAGTGGTAATTTCTGATTTCTTTAATGCTTTTTCTTCTTTGACATCCCAGACTGAAATGGAGGCTGCTTCCATCACAAAAATTCCAGTCACAGGACTTCACCCACAAGACACCCCCCCTAACAACAAGTTGTATTGTTGTATACTTATTTACCAATCATATGCATAAACTGGGCAATAACGTCTAGAAATACTTCTTTTTGCAACTCTGCAGATGGATTTCAATGGATTGCTGATGGAATGAAGTAAACATCATGTGATGGGACCAGTTAGAAATCGTCCTCAGTCTCAGAAATGGAGTATTTCCTATTGTGCTAAGGTCCAAGGTATTTAGCATTTTCTGCCAAGAAATGCTGATGCCTCACCAAACTACAACTCCTAGGATTAAACCGCATTGAACAATGTCAGTTAAAGTAGTGTCACAACATGTTACTTCTACTGTGTAGATTTTTTGTGTCTGTCAGGAGCGACATGAGAAACTGCAAGTCGTTTCTGGTGTGAGAGAATTGGCCATTTGCAAGGATGTTGCCAAGGGAAAGCCCGGATGTTTGATGTTTTTGCCATTCTGTGGGAAGGAGCTGGAGCTGACAGAGGAAGCTCACCCACTCTCCCCAGATTTGAACCACTGACCTGTCGGTCAGCAGTCCTGCCGGCAAAAGTGTTTAACCCATTGCGCCACCGGGGGCTCCTTACTGTGTAGATGCACTCTAACAAATTTCTGTTCCTGGTTTGAAAGTGTTATTTCTTGTTTAATTGTGCGGTACTTAAAGTACTTGTTATACTCCAGAAACTTCGTTTTTGTGGCTGCCACAGACTATGTTGAATTGGTTGAGACTCTATGAGATATTCATTGGAAACTATAGCAAAATAGAAACCTTTCCCACGTTTTTAAAATGATAGAACTAATTCGGAAATGGCATTTATAATACAGGAACAAAAATCGTGTTACATAGTGTAGTTCGTTCACAGGACCCCAAAATTAGAGAGCCTGGTAACAGCTAACCTATAGCTTGCATTTGCCAGTCATTCCCTCTGCCACATGCATCCAATCCACAACCTTTCTGTCATCCGTGTCTGGATCTCAGGGGATCTTATTTATATTAGAAGTTCCTAGAACAATCCAACATCATTTACAATTCAGCCAACACGAGTTCTCAGACCAGCTGTTGGTCTGCATTTAAAATTTCATTGGAAGTGGTCTGGCATTCTCTCTGTGTGCACAGGGATTTTGAACACTTCATTTACTCATGTGATTTGAAAGTACAAGCTTTTGGTGTAACTGCTAAGCCTGGGGCCGAAATAGGATTTGGAAATAGTTATCTTTTGGGCTATAACTTCTAGAATCCCCCGGCCCTGAAGCACACAAGGCTCAAACATGGACTTCTGCCTAATCTTATGGAGCTCTTACTTTATGTCTCCCACAGAAATGGACTGGCAGAGAGAAGCAAAGGGAGAGAAGAGAGAGTTAGAAATGAGCTGGTCTGTGATGTGGGAAATTCTGGAACTTCCTTATATATAACTTGCACCCCTTTTTAAACAGGCAATCTAACAAATTGTGAATAAAAGGGAGTCCGCAATTCCATATTTCCAAGAGGACTGGGGTGTTGTGTGGTTTCCGGGCTGCATGGCCACGCTCTAGCAGCATTTTCTCCTGAGGTTTCACCTGCATCTGTGGCTGACATCTGAAGGTCATACAGCCCGGAAATCACACAACATCCCAATTAATACTTTTGTTGTGACCTTCTAGTCTATACAAATTGTGACAAGGAATGGAACCTCTTCATTTCTGCTCTGCAGCTGTTTCTAAATGGTTTGTTTATGCTACTGAACAGGTTGCACTTATTCATGTGTTTTTAAAAGGTGTGAAGCCACAGGCATTGCACAAATCTGCAGCTGAAATTCCCTTTTCTTTGTCTTATTAGACCCTCAGCAGGAAACTGACAAATCAACAATTTGCAAGCTACTTTTGTTGGCTGGCCACAAAAGACAAGGCTAGGTGGGTCCTTAGCTTGACCTAAACTCCAAATATTTGGAGGACAAACTTCCCCATGAAGCAATATATGTCTCTCTGGCTCCAAGACTGTCTACTCAGAAAATCCAGATTATCTGCTTTGAACAGGATTATATGAGTCTACACTGCCACATAATCCAGTTCAAAGTAGATAGTATGGATTATATGGCACTATAGAATGGGCCTATGTATGTATATCTATGTGTGTCTGAGCATCTGCATACACATACACACGCCTGTTGAATAATTAGAAAAAGATTGTCCTCTAAATAGATAGGAACATGTATAATCTCCTCACGTCATCTACTGTAACTCTCAGGTGAGTTTTCTCATGAGTCACAAAAACTTCATAACTGCAAAGGATTCACAAAATATATCGTATTTATTTATTTGAAAGGTTTATACCCTGTCCTTTAGCCAAAAAGGCTCTCATAGTCGCTTGCAAATTGTTGATTTGTCAGTTTCCTGCTGAGGGTCTAATAAGACAAAGAAAAGGGAATTTCAGCTGCAGATTTGTGCAAAGCCCGTGGCTTCACACCTTTTAAAAACACATGAATAAGTGCAACCTGTTCAGTAGCATAAACAAACCATTTAGAAACAGCCGCAGAGCAGAAATGAAGAGGTTCCATTCCTTGTCACAATTTGTATAGACTAGAAGGTCACAACAAAAGTATTAATTGGGATGTTGTGTGGTTTCTGGGCTGTATGACCTTCAAATGTCAGTCACAGATGCAGGTGAAACCTCAGGAGAAAATGCTGCTAGAACATGGCCATGCAACCACACAACACCCCAGTGATTCTGGCCATGAAAGATTCGACAAAAGCATTAACTGTTTTATTAAAGTTAGTTCAGCAGTCCTTCTCCCCTGCTTCTTTGGGCACATCTACACTGACCATTTAATATAGTTTCAAACCAATATTGAAGCAAGTGATTTCTCTCTGCTGGTGATCACACAAACCATACAGCACTGATGCACATTAAGGACTTTTTTTCTGTATATTTTCGTAAGAGTTTCTTTTTCTGGCCTATTTAGGAATCTCTAGTGAATTTATTTTTAATGCATTGATTCTAACTGGAGGCATACATTTTATGAACATCCTGTCCTCAAGATAGCATGGAACTGCATTTTAATGCCTGTGTAGAACCACCATTTGTGGCAGAAGCTTACACATTTCCAATCAATAGGGTTTTTAAAAAAATTGTGTCAGTTGAGGGATTTTCCTGGGTAATTTTCAGTCCCATAGGAGGGGATTTTGAAATAAAAATGTATCTGGGTGAAAAGGCTAAGCCTCTGTGAGTCCCAGCCTGGACCAGGGCCATGCAAGGTCACCAGAGAGGAAAAGACCAGCCATGTAATTTGTATTATCGTACAGTCTAGTTTTAATCTTAACTTCAGAGTGGAATTTTGTTTGTGAGGACATTAAGTCTGTTACATATTTTATAACAATACGATTTGTAGTCACAATGTTACTGGTTTGATCTGAAGGTGCTTTTTGTCAGTTGACTGTCAGCAACGATTCAGGTGTGTCCACCTAGCTGAACATCACAGTTGACTCCACCATTGTTAGGGCCGTCCCTAGCATTGGGCAGAGTGAGACAATGGGAGCAGGCAGCACATGGTGGCAAAGGAATAGTGGTGATCTTGCTTCAAAACTTTGAAGCTGTTTTGTTGTCCTCTGAGACGGAAGGCAGAATTATGTATATTACGTAACCTGTCCTGCATCCCCTGAAACAACTTTCTTCTGTCTCATCACAAGTGGAAGTAAATGCCAACTGTTAGTCAACTGATAGTATGTGGGCTGGGAAGTGGCCAACCTTTTGACCTCTGCCTCAGGTAGCAAAATGTTGTGGGTCAGTAAAAAAGACATCACTGGAGGCCCTTCTACACAGCCCTATATCCCAGAATATCAAGGCAGAAAATCCCACAATATCTGCTTTTAACTGAGTTATCTGAGTCCACTCTGCCATATATTCCAGTTCAAAGCAGAAAATGTGGGATTTTATTTAGCTGTGTGGAAGGGGCCTCAACAAGACAGTCTTATAGGTCCATTGTTGGGGGGCTTTCCCTAGATAAAAAACAGGAAGAAAGTAGAGGCCCGGGGAAATGCTGAAAGAGATTTCTAGTATGACTTGGGAAAAAGATAGGGCCACAGAAGCAATAAATGGCCAACAGCAGGATAAACAACAATGGCAATAACAATAACAGGATTTCGGGTTGCTCAGAAAGAAGTGATATGACATGATACAGTAACTGCACTGATCATTAGACTTTGGGCTATATCAATTTCAGGCTTAAAAACTTGTACAACAGTGAAACACATTAGATGATCTGGAGAAATCATGTTTCTAAAACCCCACTCTGAAACATGAAATAAACCCAAAGATCTTTGATGGTAGAGATAAGCAAAACTTAACAGTATATTTGAGCTCATTTGCCATGTGATGTGAATTGACACTACCTTCATAATAATTTCAAATTATGGGGAAATTCTGAAGGTACATGTTTAAATGCTGTTTTCTAGTTGACATTTCCCTCCTACCGAAAAATGAGAAGTGGTGGTTCCATGTGATATTGTGGAGGAGAAATGAAGAGAGAAGGCAGGGTGGGGGCAGGACAGAAATGGTAGTAGTAATAGTGCTATTTTACCACCTGCCATAGCTTGAATGCAAATGGTACACTTGAGGTACTAAGAGACTATGCATAACACCTCTTAATTTTTGTGGGATTTGCATTAACCAGGACCTACCTGTTCCCATTCCCTGAAATGTTGACTGCGGGCATATGCACATAGTCACTTCTTTAAAATGTATATAAAGAGTAAAGATTTTGAATGAATCTTGCCATGAAAATCTTGTGACATGCTCACACTGGAGTTGCTGTAGGTCAGAAACAACTTGGAGATGCACAACAACAACAACAAACTGTAAACCTCTGGATTCCACTGAATGGAACAATGGCAATTAAAGTAGGACCACAGAGCTATTATTTTGTAGTGTGAAAGAGACTCAGGTACATGTGTACAATTTGCTATTCTTGTTCAGGCAGAAAATTTGGGAAGGCTACGTCTGCTCTCATTAAGCTATTTAGAAATCCAAGGGTGTAAGAATTAATATTGTACAGTGTGAGGCAGCATAACTTCCTTTTTTAAAATGCACCCCATTCAGTTGGTTGAAGACATAGCAGAGCGCTAGTGGTCTCGTTCGAGAGGCAGGAGTATAAAGTTTTGTCCTGACACAGTTCAGTTGCCATCATGTGTTGGAACAGTGAAGAGTGTGCTTTTGCCATTGAGGCCTACTCAGAGGCAGCCCTAGGTAATTTTCAATGGTAAGCAAACAGTATTTTGGCACCCCCCCCCCCCAACCAATCACTGATATATATATATTTTCTGTTCATCGTGGGAGTTCTGTGTGCCATATTTGGTTCAATTTCATCATTGGTGGAGTTCAGAATGCTCTTTGATTGTAGGTGAACTATACATTCCAGTAATTACAACTCGCATATGTCAAGGTCTATTTTCCCCCAAGAGCGCCTCAAGAGCACCCTTGGGCAAAATCAACTATACTGCAAATGCTTACTTTGCGTAATGGGTTGAGCCGCCCCTGGGCCTACTTTTCGAGCAGATTTGGAGTGGCCGGCCCGCTCTCCAGATTTGGCCCCTTGTGATTTTTTTCTATGGGGTTTTTTAAAATCCCATGTTTATGTGAACCGTCCAAGGACCCTACAAGATTTGAAGACCAACATCCAGGAAGAAATTGCCAACATAACGCCTGCTATGCTGGCAAGAGTAATGAAAAACGCCAGAAATCGGTTTACTCAGTGTATGAAGAATGGAGAATGGGAGACATCACCTAATAATAATAAACAACAATACAATGTGATTGGCCACGGCAGCTGCAGGCTGTTTTTTTCCACTTGTTAAAGGTTTCTGCAGAGAGGAGAAGCCACAGGCTCAATCGCTGTGGAGAGTAGGAATTTGGAGAGAGCAGATGTGTTTTTTGAGCTCTGTGTGTACTCTTTACTTTAACTTAGATTTTTGATAATTCTGAAATAGATTTCTGCCGTTTCACATCTCTCGTAGGCAAGTACTATAAGGGAAACTTGAAATAAGCTTCAAAGAGAGAGTGGGATACTGTAGCCTACCGACCAACAGGGCTCAAAGGGAAACAAGCCAGGACTTTGACAGTGTGGTCTGCCTGGTGAAGGAGTGAGATGCTGTAGCCTGACCAGCCAACAGGACCCAAAGGGAAACAAGCCAGGACTTCAACTGTGTGCGTGGCCTGCCTGGGGACACGGGACTGTTTCGCCATGCATATGAGCTATGAAGACTTGAGACAGCAGCCACCACCATACTGTACAATTTCATGTGACTCCCTCTGAGGGACCAAGTCCTTCTGATTGAGAGACAGATTACGGATGGTGCGAGGCTGGTAGTAGACCCAGGTGTGTCAGGACTGGGTCTTCTTGGGGTTGGGCTGGCATGTTGCACTGGGAAGCTGAAGTGTTTGATGGTGTAGCAAGACTTTCCCCCCCAACCAAAACCAAGCTAAGAACAGAGTAGAAAAGAAATGAAGGAAAAACAAAAAACAAAACTTAATTCTGGGGACCCTCTTCAGAATGCCCCGAGATTCCTCAAACAGTACCACTGTTTTCTGAATAGACCCCAACTGTCAGGTGCTGAAAAAGCACCTGATCCGGTTCAAAACTATCATGCAACCTGCAAGAAACCACTTTACACACCTCTTACTATTACTTGAGGCAGCACAATTCAGAACAGTACTAAATATTTGATGTGATTTATTTCCCGGTATTCCACGACCACCCATTTAAGTATCCACAAGACATACCCAGAGGAATATTCCCATGTTGACCCAGAGGTTAACATGAAAAGGAAAAAGCAACCAACCATTTCCATAGAGCAGCAAAAGAAGCAACCTCAGACAAAGCATGATGACTCACTCACTAAAATTCCAGCATTTTAAGCAATTGATGAAGAAGAAAACAAAACGGAACCTAGGGACCCTCTTCAGAGTGGCCCCAGGATTCCTCAAAAAAACCAAAACTCTTAGTTCGCTGAGGGCCCAACATGACCCAACTGCTTCACATCCAGCCTGTGTGCAACTGTATGTGATTCTCCTAAAAGACCCAAAAATCAAACTACAAGTCTGGGGAGCCTCATTGCAATGTCACAGGCATGTCAGAGCTGAGAGGTAACAGCTTAGTGGAAATCCTAGCGAGTTCACTTGTAGTAACACTATTGGTGTTCTTTCCATTGCAGAACTCACTCACAATCGGTGGAACTCTTTTAAAAATTGCCAAAATTGAGAGGTAGGGATAGGGTGAGGGGATGAGGTAGTTGGTTGAACTCCTAATGGAGGAGATTTCCTAGCAGCATAACACTATCACGTGCCACATGGCTGTGGGGCAGCTTGTAAAAATTGTAGTTTAAAACACTGAGAGGCTGGAAGAGCTGTCCTGGCAGTGTGATACTGGTGTGTGCCACATGATTGTGGGACAGCTTGCAAAAATGGTAAAAATGACAAGTTTTGTAATAATGTAAAATCGCTCACTCTGCACACAACGTCGTTACCATTTCAGAGTGATTGTACAAAACCCATACAATATCATTTGTGATTACTGTGAATTTGAACAGTATAGTAAGTTTCAACAGTCATATTATTTGCTGTACTTATTTATTTTCTATTGTGTATATAAGTGGGCTATTTTGATGAACTTACTAACCCAGGAACCCATTCATATTGTATCTGTCTGTCTATCCCATTAATAAAATAATTAAAATTAATCACCAACAAATCCACTCCCCTTCTGTAAATATGCTCAGAGCCAGTAAAACAAAATGATTTTCTCATCACGAACCACTTCCTTTCCCAAGGAAGAGCCCCTCTTTGCTTAAATGCAAGTTGGTTCACTGACTGACTGACACAGCAAATCCATTTCTAATTGCTTTTCTATCTGACTTTGCTTGCTGCTTCTTCTTCTTTGGCGCTTGCTGTTGTTGCTCTGATTTGACCTTATCCTCTCCCTTGGAACTCTCAGAAAGCAGAAATAGGGAGAAAGCCTCAGAAAGTTCCCCGTCTGATGACAGGAAATCATCTCTAGAGGACAAAAAAAGGAGCTTTTCGAGAGAATAAACGAAAATGATTCCCACATTCTTTTCCCAGCATTAGACTTGTTGCATTGTTGCTCGTGGGCAAAGGCTTAATGACCATGAGGCACTTTTGAGAACCTTTAATAGGGTGCTGTCCTAACTGGGTTGGGCTTAAAGTGCTTTTTATTATTTTAATTGAATGCTTTACATTGTTTTCAATGTTAAACACTGAATTACATCTTCAAGTTAATCTTTCCTATCTTTCAGCTATATTTTATTTCTTTTCTTTCCTATCTTTCAGCTATATTTTATTTCTGCTATCTCAAGTCCCAGTTTTGGGGAGAAGACATGACATAAATCAAGTTAATAACTAAGGACTATCGCACAATAGGTTTGATGAACAATTGCACTGGTTTAGCTCTGTTTTTCTTCTTTCTTTCTCACACAAAGTCACGATTCTTCCAATATTGTATTGCATTTTCATTATTATTGGATTATATCTTTCAATTGATGGGGAAAATCCCACTAATGGAGTCAATATAGCAGATGGGTTAAAGGGTAATTGTACTGTGGGTAGCAGGTTGTCTACGTATGTGTGTATTTGTATATGTTTGCAATGTACAGTATATGGTCGGTATATTACATTTTTAAAATTAAAAATTAATAAAATGTAATTAAAAAAATTAAAAATATAGCTGATCAACTACTGTTTCTAGTGTGATTATTTCATTCCACTGCAGTTCCAATATCTTAGTCCTGTGGTGTAAGCAGGTGTGGTTTTCCTCTTCTTCCTCTCCCCAACCACGGAGAAGTTAAAGAGGACATCATGGTAAACAGGAACATTGTTATTTCTACTCCATTCCTAGGTTTTAAAAATATTGTATGCACATTGCTGTAATTGCACAATTTTGCCTCTGTGGTGTGTTGCATGTATACCGTTACAGCAGCACTCTCCATTTGCAAAAAAAGCTTCAAAACTTCACTATTGCAGCTTAAGGAAAAAAACCCAAAAGAATTAAACAGCACAAATGCACTATGGACATGGCTAGGAAGGCAGGGTCAAGAAAAACATTGCAGAATATGGATTGAGAGTATTGTGCACAGGCCCGTAGCCCGGGGGGGGGGGGGGGGGGAGACTTGAGGAGCTTGAGTCCCCCCCCCCCCCAAATTCTCATGGTGGTCCGCAAGAAGGCCTTACTGGTACATTATTTAAACTGTTATGTTTATTCATATCATGACCTGATCACCATTCTCAATATATCCCATATCCATGGGGGTATTGGGATAATAATACAAAAGGTTTGCTAGGGTAGATCCTGAGCCCCCCCCCAACCAAACACAGCCCCCCCCCCCAATTAAACTCCACCCCCCCCCCCCCTTGAATCAGAATCCTGGCTACGGGCCTGATTGTGCATCACTGGAGTGGCACCTAGCGCTATTGGGAAAAAGGTGTGAAAGTGATTGTTTTTATAACAGTATGTTTCCATTTGCTCAAACAACATGAGTGCTGCAAGACAATGTGTTAGTGTGACAAAGCCCTAATACTAACAGTGGGATTCAGAAGATGAGGATAGTAGTAAGCCTGTATGTTGTGTTGACTCTGCACTTTACTTGCACTTTGACCAATTGTTAAGCAGCAATTTTCTGCATAGCCCCCTCTTCTCCACTTCTAGCACTAGACACACTGCCCCCCCCCCCCCCCCACTATTCACTCAGTCTTGCTGCAGGTGATGGAAGAAGGAGTCATATAACTCTAGGATAGGACTGAGAATAATAAAATTATAGACTCATAGACTTATAGAGTTAGAAGAAATCACAAGGTCCATCCCTCTGCCATGAAGGAAAACACAATTAAAGCACCCTCGACTTCCTACAATTGTGTCAGGACTAATTTTGCTCTTGAGAGTGGATGTTGCAGCTGATGCATGATGTGTAGACAGGTGTGACGGACACCAGGTCTCCTGGCCCCATTTTACATTGTGTCAGGAGCAAGGCCGGCACCAGCTCATCGCCTCACTTATATCACACTTGACTATAGAGGTACCATCTGTGCCACGACCTTTTACCGCCTCACTTCCTTTCTCATTAGACTGGCGGGAGCCAAGTTTGCACACTGGACACAAACAAACCTTGATGTAGGGGCTTTGTGCTTAATCGCCAGCTTATTTTAATGATAAAATGAAGGCTTAAAAATATATTTGCAAAACAAAGTACTGCTCTCTATTTATAGATCTCTTTCCCCCTTAAGAGGCTGTGTGGCCTCTGACTCACACTGGGCCATTCATTATCCAGGGAAAGTGGTTGTTGGAGGGGAAGGGAGGCAGGATGGGACACCCAGACCGTGGGTTTTATGTTTCTTTGTTTTCAGCAGAGCAGGGAACAGCTATGGCTGGAACTCAGGGGGAGAGAGAAAGAATTATGGGACCAAAACCATTCAGGGGCCAGCTCCCTCGCATGCTTTTATTGTCAATAAGGCCTTTGGAGAAAGTTCTTAGTATCTGAAAATTTAGGCAAGTTAAGCTCCTGTTCCTATGGGGAACTTATCCACCAACTTAGGGAATGGGACAGATGATAAACTGCAAAGTTTGTACAACAGTTTTTTTGGAAACTTTCCTTTTGGGGGCTGACTAGGTAAGAAGTTTCTTTATCTCCACAGGTAATACTCAATAAAATCTCTTCTCTATCCAGGCCCTGATTTCATTGCTTTGCACATTTTTCCCAGCCTGCTTTCCATGTGCTGTTTGTGGCAGAACAGAGTAGGGAACGGAGGGATAGGTGAGGCCAATGTTATGTCTATAACACAACCCTGGAAGATCACACTATTATATTTTGGCACACTGGAAGTAATGCCTTTCCCTTTCTCACTGCCATTTTGGCCAATTTGAATTTTTTTCCAGAGTTTCAGGTGCTAGGGAAATAAACCACTACATTTTTGGTTGACTTGGTGGTTTTCAGGTGAAAGATGGCAGATTTATAAAATAAAATTAAGGGGTGGGGTGGGGGCTTTGTTTTTAAAGGCACCTCAGACTGTAACAGAGGTAGAGCTTAGGGTGCATATCCACCCTGCAGGCTATGCTTTCTCAACCCATTTATACAACTAGTGTGTGTGTACTTGCACAGGTAGTTTGCCAAGTGGCGTGATCTCCTTTTCTTACACTTTAAGTACACATGCTTCTGTTATTGCACTGATAACACTAGCCAACACACATTTTGTAGCCTCAAATTTTAGACTTGTTTCTGGGTATCTTTGACTTCCTGATTTCAAAAATGGCACCCGTTTTGGCCACTCTAGTTTTTGAGATAGAGAGCATATCCCATATACCAGTCTTCAACTGCTCACCTAAAACCATGATCATCATATCTAAAAATCTAGACCTGATGTGGTCTACCCAATGTAATATTCTGAACCAGTGCCCCAATAATCCAAGGGACAGGCCTAAAAATCAAGACACCAAGATTTTTTTTTGTTGAGCTGTGTAATCCATAAGCAATATTCAATCAGATGGGATGTAACAGAATAAAACAACCTTAAAATGGGCACCAGACCCTGAACAATGCTAGACAGGCCTTGAACAACCTTAAAAAGGCACCAAATAGGCAAAACTGGCCCCAAACAACCCAAAATAGGCACCAAATAGGCAAAACAGACACTGAAAAACCTTAAATAGGCAGTTGTCTCATCCCTTTTTGTACCTCTATAAAGTTTGATAATTGACTATTTATTCTTAATTTAGCTCTTTGTTTTGAATAAACGGCGCCTACGGCTCTCCTAAATTGCTAACCAATTGCATAGTGCTCTAGTACCTTTCCCATAAATTCCCAGCAGACGTTTTGAAAGGCTTTCTCTGCATCCAAAAATAGTAAAGCAATATCTCTATTAGGATCTTGCTCAGCCATCTCCAGTATATTGAAAACTGTTCTCAAGTACTGGTTTAGCTATCTATCTGGGAGAAAGCCAACTTGATCTCCATGTAATACTTTTACTAAAATTTGATTAAGTTTATTTGCTGAAATTTCTGCAAATAGTTTATAATCAAAATTTACTAATGAGATTGATCTAATTTTTTAAAATTTGTTCCATATCTCTATCCTGCTTAGAAATAAGAACTATAGTGGCATTTGCCCATAAGTCTGGGCTAACACCTTAAATCAAGAAATAACTTTCTAAAATTTACAGAGATACTCACAGGAACACCTCAGCAAGTGAGGGTCCAAAAGTGGCAGGTTAAAACCCGGAACCTTACTCCATGGCTGAAACCAGATGAGAGGCTCCCCCCTGGGCACACAGAAGACTGGGCAACTTGGAAGTTTGCTACAGTGTATCTGAGCCCTGTCACATATACAATTGAGGGCTTTCTTACAGTGACACCAGAGGCACTGAAAGTGGCCAGCTTCTGGTCAAAGGAAATTTAGTATCACTTTCTTTGTGTTTTTTTTTACACATTATAACTGTATTCTCAATTTGCTTCTGACACGATAAATGAAACGAGTTTGGGATTTCTCCTTTCTGCATAATCTGAAGCAGAGAGCAGTAAAGGGGCCAGTTCTTCCTTATGTGGCTTATAGTGCCAGGCAGAAAATCCATCTGGTCCTGGGGCTTTATTTCTTTTAGCTTTGTTGATAGCCTTAAACAGCCCCTCCTGTGTAATTTGCCTATCCAGTACTATTTTCATTTCCTCTGTGATTTTTGACATTCATTTCATCCAGATATTGATCAATCTTCCTTTAATCTATCCTATTACTTTTATATAGATTTCTGGAATAGTCTTCAAATGTCTTTTGGATTCGTTGCATATTTGTCCTTATTTCTCCTTAGTTTTGAAACTTTACTATTAGCTGCTTTTTCTAATGTTATTTCAATTGCCATGCTAACTGGCACAACCTGGGGATCACAACCAGAAACAGTGAAGACATCTACCCTTGTTCTGTGCTACTCTGCTGCTGAGTATGCATGCCCAGTGTGTAACACATCTCACCATACTAAAACAGTGGATGTGGCTCTTAATGAGACATGCCGCATTATCACGGGGTGTCTGCGCCCTACACCACTGGAGAAATTACACTGCTTAGCCCAGTGGTTCTCAACCTTCCTAATGCCGTGACCCCTTAATACAGTCCCTCATGTTGTGGTGACCCCCAACCATAACATTGTTTTTGTTGCTACTTCATAACAGTCATTTTACTACTGTTATAAATCATAATGTAAATATCACATATGCAAGATGTATTTTCATTCACTGGACCAAACTGGGCACAAATACCCAATGCATCCACATGTAAATGCTAGTGGAGTTGGGGGAAGACTGATTTTGTAATTTGGGAGTTGTAGTTGCTGGGATTTATAGTTCACCTATAATCAAAGAGCATTCTGAACTCCACCACCGATGGATTTCAACCTAATTTGCCACACAGAACTCCCATGACCAATGGAAAACACTGGAAGGGTTTGGTGGGCATTGACCTTGAGTTTGGGAGTTGTAGTTCACCTATATCCAGAGAGCACTGTGGACTCAAGCAATGATGGATCTGGATCAAACTTGGCACAGATATTCAATATGCCCAAATGTGAACACTGGTAGAGTTTGGAGAAAATAGACCTTGCTATTTGGGAGTTGTAATTGTTGGGATTTATAGTTCACCCACAATGAAATAGCATTCTGAACCCCACTGATAGAATTGGACCAAACTTTCCACACAGAACCCCCATGACCAACAGAAAATACTATGATTTCTGATGGTCTTTGGTGACCCCTCTGACACCCCCTCGCGACCCCCACGGGGGTCCCGACCCCCAGGTTGAGAAACACTGGCTTAGCCGGTATTGCACCACCTGACATTTGCAGGGAAGTAGCAGCCAATAGTGAAAGGACCAAGACAGAGACATCACCAGGTCATCCCTTGTTTGGGTATCAGCCAGCACGTCAACGACTTAAATCAAGAAATAGCTTTCTAAGATCTACAGAGACACTCGCTGGAACACCTCAGCAAGCGAGAGTCCAAAAGTGGCAGGCTCAAACCTCAATCAATGGCTGATACCAAATGAGAGACTCCTCCCTGGGCACACAGAAAACTGGGCAACTTGGAAGGCGCTGAACAGACTGTGCTCTGGCACCACGAGATGCAGAGCCAACCTCAAGAAATGGGGCCAAAAAGTGGAATCCACAACATGCGAGTGTGGAGAAGAGCAAACCACTGACCACCTGCTGCAATGCAACCTGAGCCCCACCACATGCACAGTGGAGGACCTTCTTGCAGCAACACCAGAGGCACTCCAAGTGGCCAGCTACTGGTCAAAGGACATTTAATCAACTACCAAGCTTGCAAACTCTGTTTTGTTTGTTTGTTAAGAATTTGTTTAAAATGTAATACAATTGTCTGGTTGCTACTGACACGATAAATAAATAAATAAATTGCCATGCTAACAATTTTCCTGGTTTGTTTGCATTTTCAAAAAAAATATGTCTGTATAAATAATTTTTGCAAAAATATATGGTAATCAAGTCTGGATGAAGTCCCATGTCTATGAGAGCAATAGTATTCTCTTCTATTTCAATTACGTAATCTCCACATGTCATATTGTAATTCTTCTATCAATGAGCCTGAGGCCAGTTCCACACAGGGGAAGAGTTCAGTCTGATCCGGGTTTAAAACGCCCGGGTCAGGCTGGACTTCTGTCCCACACCAGTGGAAAACACATGCTTTCCTGGGGGTGGGTGTCCAGATGCCGTGCCGGACCTTCTAGCAGGGTACCTGGACAGCAAGAAAAACTCCTCAGAAAAGCATTAAAAACTAAAAATTACTTGGGTTGTTGTAGGTTTTTCATGCTATATATGGCCATGTTCTAGAAGCATTCTCTCCTGAAGTTTCCCCTGCATCTATGGCAGGCATCCTCAGAGGTTGTGAGGTTGTGACCCCACCTCACAACCTCTGAGGATGCTTGCCATAGATGCAGGGAAAACATCAGGAGAGAATGCTTCTAGAACATAGCCATATAGCCCAAAAAGCCTACAACAATCCAGTGATTCCAGCCATGAAAGCCTTTCACAATACATTAAAAATTACTTAGTGGGCCACCAATTCCCTGCTGCCAGCCCTCTCCTGGCATCTAGAAATGATGTGCCAGAGAAGGGGGGGGGGAGGGGCAAAGGAAAATCGTTCCTGGCTCCCCAGTTCTCCTGACATGCCGTTTCTACACACCAGGAGAAGACTGGCAGGAGGGTAATGGTGGTCAAGTAAGTAATTTTTAAGGCTTTTTAAAGGATTTTGGGGAGTGGTTAGGGCCGTTTTGGGCTCCAGGAGTAGCTGTGTGGATTGGGCCCAAAAGTTATGTGCCGCGACCCCCAGACCAAGTCCACATGGCCCACAGTTGGAAAGACCTCTGAAAATACTGGAAAATAATGGAAATTGACCAGTAATAATCCTCTGTATTGTATACTTTTTATACAACAGTCTCACAACCAACTCTTTTAGGCATGCTGAAACATTTCCTTGTGTCAAAGAGGTATTAATTCACTAATTTCTTTACCCAAGTGGCCAGTCCTCTCTTCCCTTAACTGCATTTATAAAGCAGAAAGGATCAGAGCACATGCAAAGTACAAAAGCCCTTGAGCAGGAGATGATGGCCAAAGACATGTTGGTTGTGTACCAGTGAGAAAAGTATGTGTGTAGGCACTTTCCAGCAAGTTCTCTTTAGCATAAAGTTCTCTTTAGCATAGTTTGAGGCACGTCCCTTTCTCAGTTGCTGCTTTCTTGCACACTTTGTCAAAATGTCAAGATCCAAAAAGTAAAACAAGAACTGCATATGTTTGCCCTGTGGCTGATGCAATGCATACATCATTTGTATGCAGATGCTGTACCCAAGAATATAAATATCTTAAGCAAGGGGGAGCAGAGTGTGCTTCTCCTTTTGTGTGACGCCAGTTTGTTCCCTTCTCGGGGTTGTCACCAGCTAGAAATGAGGAAGGTAGAAAATAGACACATATAAAAAGTTGACTGTTGCTGAGAAACCAGTAAACCAGCCCTGATTCATGGGCAGCTCTGTGGACACACAGGAGCCGGGGGCCGGCAGCTCTGATCGCCATTATGAATCCATCCCCAAGTTTGTGTATATGTGTACATTTGTGTGGAACTAACAGATCTTGAGTGCCCAGCCATGCCACATAAAATAAAACAGAAATAACAACGGTTAAGAGCACTTTTTGGAGGGATATTAAAATTAATGATTCACATCTACATGTTCACAAATGGTAAGCTTAAACTAGATGACATTTGGATTCATGTGGTTAAGCTGGGCCTTGCCATAATTAATAGCAGAGCTTATGCCATTAATAGCTGTTAGTTGTCAGAACTAAATCCAAACCATTTCCTGTTTCATCATCCCAGGCTGGTTTCTATTCCAAGGACTTGAACTACAAAACAAAAGCAGGATATGCAGCAATGAGGTCCAATTGTGCAAATCAGCCTCCTTTCCCCCCTATTCTGTTCTCTCTTACCAAGGGGTCAGGCTTGGACTAGAAGAACAATACAGTTGTCTGTCAAATGATTTGGAATGGGTACATCCCTGTAGTTTGAGTTAGGTTTGATAGTTAGTGATCCAAATTGCATTGGCTTAAAGTTCCTATCATCCCTCATCCTTGGTTATGTTTGCTAGGGTTTATTGGAGTTGCAGCAAACAAGACCTGGTACTACTGCTTTAACGGAGTCTAAGTATGGAATACTCCAAAAAAGGTTTTAATGCAGTATGATGCTGTTTTTAAAGCTCCTATGTGGTCTTTTAATGGATTGTAATCATTTTAATGTTTAATGTTTTCACTTTATTAATTATTTACCCCTTCTTTAAAAAAAACTCATACATATATACACACACAATATGTGTGAATATATACACACACACACATATATACAATTTTAATAGTTTGTACTGTTTTTAAATATATATATATATATTTACAATATTCAACATTATTGTTTTTAAATATATATTTTAGCCACTCTCAGTTTCATTATTATTCGTTAAATAAAACAAAATAAATAAATCATCATCACCTGTGGCTGAGTATGATTGCCTTCCAAGTGTTTTAAGGTTAGCTTTCAGCCCATCTTTAAATTTCTTTTCCTGTCCACCAACATTTTCTGTTCTTGAGTTGAGAGCATAGTAACTGCTTTGGGAGATGGTGATCGGGCATTCGAACGTCCGAAATAAATAGTACATTAATGATGGATATTGCCTTAAATAAATGTATGCAAAATTTAGAGTATGAATAAACTTTAGAAAATTTACTTTTTTGGATTACAACTTTCAAAGTCCACCAGACAGCATGATTTTGGTGGTGACTGAGTTGATCTGGGATTTGTAATCTGACAAAAGTAGTTTCCAGACTGAGGCTGAGTGGACAAATGTTGTTGTGTGTTTTCAATTCATTTCTGACTTCTGGCAACCCTAAGATGAATTTACTACAAAATTTTCTCAGCAAGATTTGTTCAGAAGGGCTTTTCTTTTGCCATCCTCTAAATGGGGAAGTTCACCCACTGGATGAACTTGCCCAAGTTCATCCAATGGGTCTCCATGGCTGAGTGGGGATTTAAATGGCTGACTCTGTGGAAATACACAGCTCTTATTACGGTATGATAAATGTTTTATCTTGATTATGTTTTTAAGTGTGTTGTGTTCTTAGACAATTTGGATGTGTAAGAACATATCATTGTGGTTTGCAAGGTAACATTCTCACCAACACAATAATATATTAGCTTGGTGCAGGTTTTCAACCCACAGAAGCATACAGTCTGGCTGGTGTGTCGTGTCTGAAGCAGCTGCAATTAAACTGTCAATTTCCAGCTCATGCCATTGAAGAGAGACTATAGCAGTATTTCAATTACATCATATTACACTTGCTTGCATGAATAGACAACAATTTCAATTGCAAGGCCCCTCTCCAGAGTAGCCTACCCGTTTGATCATTGACCTCCATACCTTATTTCACAACATCCTGGTAAGGAAGATCAGAGAGAGAAGAATTAATGCAGTTTGACACCACTTTTAGCTGCTATGGCTCAATGTTATTGAATCTCGGGAGCTGCAATTTTATGAGGTCTTGAGCCTTTTCTGCCAAGGAGTGCTAGTACCTCATCAAACTACCAGTCCCATGATTCAGTAGTATTGAGCCATGGCAGCTATAGTGGTGCCAAACAGCATTAATTCTGTTGTGTAGTGCACCCTGTCTGTGTGTGTGTGTGTGTGTGTGAGAGAGAGAGACTTAATTAGTGAAAATGGGAGAATTACCATTCCAATAAGTTTAATGGCTCAAGCCCCAGTTCACAATTTCAACTCGTATACCATTTATAGGCTATAGACATTTATAAACATAGAGCCAAGATGTCTGTATATATTGGCATGGTGACAGAAGCACCAAAAGCAATAGGAACGAGCTACTGAAAAACAGTGGATACCCACAATAAAAGTGCATTCTGATGGGAGAAAGAAATGAAGGGTCGCTTATCATTGATTTTACTTCGACGATCTCCTTGGGGGCCTCAGGGAACACTGTTGTACTCCTGCCAAGCCTTTCGGTGGCTAAAGCAGCCTGGCTGTGGCCTCAAGTGACATTATCCTCTGCTGCCCTCACATGGGATGCTACTGTATTCCTTCCCTATAATAAACCATCTTGCAGCAATGTAGAAGTGTGAGGCAGCAATGTAGAGAGGCCACCCTCCTTGAAAGAATGGCAGGAATTTTTCCTTATAGCTTCCACTATTGTTAATCAAAATGTCTGGATCAATACTCCTAAACATGGATTTTGTATTTCCATGAGACAGTTGCAGTTTCCTGGAACGGCTAACAAAAATTACCCATCTCCCAGCGGTGCCAGCTGGACAACCAATAAATGGGGCAACGGTCTGCAGTGATAGGCAGTGCGACAAGCCAGTTGCACTACAAACACACGCATCAACCTGTCAAAACCACAAAGGTTTTGTTAGAGGACTACCCAAAGAAAGCCACGTGGAAATGACAGGCAAAGCAGACCGTACAAATTCATGGGACAAATGCTAGGAAGAAGAAGAGGAAGAGGAAGAGGAGGAGGAGGAGGAGGAGGAGGAGGCCGAGGCGTTGGTGGTGTTGGCATTGCAGTTTCCTGGAATGATTGGTGTCTCTTGCAGTCTATTCAGGGCACTTGAAGTGTTATGGTTTCATGGTTTAAGCATCAGACTAGATCCGGGAAGACTCAAGTTCAAATCTCTGCCCATTGATGAAGATTATTTGTCTCCCTTGACTTGTTGCTGCCTTCCAGCCTAATTTTGCAGGATGGTTGACAGAATAAAATGGGGGAGGAAGAACATATATGACCACATTGAGCACTTGTATGGTATAGGGCAGTGATATCAAATAGAGAGGAGAGAAAACTTTTTCTCTGGGCAAACTTTTTCTCATGCACAAACTTTTTGAGGCATTGCATTTTAAAATTTGACAGATGGGCCAGGCCAGTGACAGAGGATGTTTGTGTGAACTACAACAAAAAACATGAAAAAATTCCACACATTCTACATATTTGTTTGTAGTGCAAAAAAGAAAAAGAAAAAACCAGAAAAAACAATACAATATTTAAAATAAAGAACAATTTTAACCAATATAAACTTAAAAATATTTCAGTGGAAGACCCCCAACAGATGGCCATCTAGGCTTTGTAATAATAATAATAATAATAATAGGAGCAATCCCAGGGGCCATCCAGTCCAACCTCCTTCTGCCCTGTAAGGAAAATTACAATCAAAGCACTGCCCTGCTCTTCCTCCTTTGAAGTCTTGAAGAAGGCCCTGCTAGGCCCCAGTCTCCCCCAATGGGTGGCCCCCAGTTAGAACCTCCCCAAGAAAAGGGGACAGACTTTGCTTCTTGAAGCAGCCCTGGGCCTGAAGGAAGAGGCCTTCCTGCCTGCATTCCTGAGTAGGAGGACAGCCCAGAGTCCCTCAGGATGCTTTGTGAAGCCCTAAGGGCTCCATGGAGCACACTTTAAGAACCGCTGCACTAAGGAATTAAAAGAGAAATGGATTGGTACTCTAAGCCAGGTTTTTGGAAGGGGCAATAGCGTTGAACAAAGGTTCAAAATTAGTTGAACAAAGCTGTAACTGATGGATTCACATTAGATCCAAATATCTTCTTGAGTATTGCAGAAACACAAAACCTCTAAGCATGTTTCTAGAGTCTTTAATTCAGAACTTGGAAAAGGGTGTTTTTTTTTTTGGACCGAGCCTCCCAAGTATAAACAGCATTTACTGGTGTGACTTTCAGTCAGTGAGTGGAGATTGTAGTAAAAGAGTAATTTTTCCATGTCCTGCATTAGAAACATCCAGATGATTGCATCTTGAGTCAAATACCAAAACAGAAGCAACAAAGCCTACATGGTTTTTTAAAGGTGATTGGGGGGGGGGGGGGTGTAGAGAGAAAAGCAGGAGCTATTTGGGAAGGTACATTGGTCCCTTCTACACTATCCTTATATCCCAGTATCTAATCCAAGATCAGGGAGTTGCCGGTGGTGCAGTGGGTGAAACTACTGTGCTGCTAAACTTGCTAACCAAAAGGTTGCAGGTTCGAATCCGGGGAGTGGCATGAGGTCCCACTGTTAGCCCATTTCTGCCAACCTAGCAGTTTAAAAACATGCAAATGTGAGTAGATCAATAGGTACCACTCTGGCGGGAAGGTAACGGCACTCCATGCAGTCATGCTGGCCACATGACCTTGGAGATGTCTACAGACAATGCTGACTCTTCGACTTAGAAATGGAGATGAGCACCAACCCCGAGTCAGACACGACTGGACTTAATGTCAGGGGGAAACCTTTACCCTAATCCGAGATTATGTGCTTTGAAATGGATTATATGAGTTTCCACTGCCATATAATCTGGCATAAGCAGATAATCTGGAACCAGGTCCTGGGATGTTTGGGAGCACAAAAAGGGCCCTTTAGCAGCATAGAAGAATGAGTGCAGGGGAGTTTCTCCTTACCCTCAAGCCTCGATATCATTACTCCAAGAGTAATGTAATTTTAACAGCATTTTAAATTAGACCCAGAAGACCTAGTGTTGATTGTGAGCAAATAATAATAATAATAATAATAATCATCATCATCATCATCATCACAATTGTGGAAAAGAAAAAAGTCTAGATTATTGATATCGCCATACTGGGTGATTGAGGAAAAACAACAGGAAAAACTCAGCCGCTATCAAGACCTCAAAATCGAACTGCAAAGGCTTTGGCATAAACCAGTACAGGTGGTCCGAGTGGTCATTTGCACACTGGGTGCCATGCCAAAAGATCTCAGCCGGCATTTGGAAACAATAAACATCGACAAAATCACGATCTGTCAATTGCAAGACCACCTTACTTGGATCTGCGCGCATCATTCGAAAATACACCACACAGGCCTAGACGCTTGGGAAGTGTTCGACTTCTGATTTTATGATACGAAATCCAGCATACAGATCTCATTTGCTGTGACATTACTGTGCTTTGGGTCAGTAAAATAATAATAATAATAATAATAATAATAATCTTTATTTATACCCTGCCACCATCTCCCCAATGGGGACTCGGGGTGGCTTACATGAGGCCAAGCCCAACAACACATTACAATAAAATCAAATAAAACCAAGGATGCTGAACATCAATAAAAGCATCTGTTCAGAGACACACCAGTGCCACCTGTGCAGTTTTGCCACTGGAGGAAAGACTTTGGGCAGTCCATACTTGACTCTCCAGGCTCTGTGAAGCTCCATTTCAAGTCCTCCTAGTTATTTGAGGGCTCCTTCCTCTTCCCGTGCACACAGCCACACAAAGAGCCCAAATTGTACTAATTAAAAATAACTTTGAGCCTTTCTTAGACTTCTCAAAGACCATCTGTCTTGGTGATGTTTGTATGCTTGCAGCCAGCAGCATAACACATGCCACCTGTTTTATTTTTAAACCGTATGAAAAATTATGGTGCTAATTAAAAACAGAAGTTTATCGTTCCAATGCGGAAGTCACAATGGAAATGTGCATTCAGAAAACGGTTTGCATTCTTCTTCTAATTCAATATTTTATGGACTGTTGGGGTTTTTTTTTTTTTTTGCATTTTGGAAGGGGTAAAATGATCTTTATCGCATAATCCGAAGGTTGAGAGAAATCCAGCCTCTGTGCCTGCGTCTATGCATCATTTTCTGGAAGGAAACAATCCTGGACTGCTCAGTTCAGTTCCTTACAAGGAGCCATGAACAAAGGAATATGCAAAAGGAAAGAACCAGTAGTAACAATGCAATTTCACACCACTCTAATAGTCATGGGATTTGTAGTTTGGTGAGGCATAAGAACTCATTGGCAGCGAAGGTCAAAGACACATAAAACTACAACAATAATCTATAGCATTGACAGGCATGTAGCTGGGGGGAAGGGGGCTTGAGGGACTTCATCCCCCCCCCTGAAATTCTCAGGGTGGCCTGTGAGAAGGCCTTACTGGTACATTATTTAAATGGTTATGTTTATTCATATCATGATCTGATCACCATGCTCAATATATCCCGTATGCATGGGGGTATTGGGATAACGATATGAAAAGGTTTGGTAGGGTAGATCCTCACTCCCCCCCCCCCCGAATCAAACTCAGCCCCCCTCCCCGAATCAAACTCAGCACCCCCTGAATAAAAATCCTGGCTACGGGCCTGAGCACTGAGTCATAGCACAGAAAATGATGTGAAATTGCATTAATTCTACAGGGTAGATGCTCCCTAAGTCTCAGCTCAATGCATCCTTAGGCCAGGAGAAAATGTGACTTGCTTCCAAGTAGTCAGGCACAGGACAAGGTGTGAAATTGACTCCCACTATAGACTCCTCATAACCAGATGCCCTCATTGCATAAGCTGTTGCTTTGATCTCTACATGGAAGTCAATAGGCCTGTATGCAATATTGGGAATGGAAAAACAAACACTGAAAGCACAAAAGCATGCTAATTGTACAGTTATATTTCCTTCCATTTTGTGTTTGGCCAAAGCTGAAAACAGAATTCTGAAACTCTGTATCCCAGATTCTTTGGTCTGAATTCTCTTTGTTATTGCCAATTAGAGTAGACCCACAGCATCAATTGCTGAATGGTGAATCAATACATAGATAAATCCCATTAATTATATGGAACTCCTTTAGTTAAACTAATAATATAATTCTGGCCTTTGGTCCATGCTCTTCTATTTTAATCCATCAAACTTTGTTTTATCTCCAACAAGAAAATAACAACAGGCTCGTCTTTAAATTACTTTACGTTTCCTCTTCTTTCTAACAGACAAAACATTTCTCCCCTGATCTTTCACACTGTAGCCCTCTATTCTGTAGTCTTATGAATTACATGACAGAGTCACCTTGCAGCCAAACTGGGAGTCCTTTTTGGTTCCTGGATCTATAGCGTAGGCAAGTGATGAACATCCACATCTCCTTTCCAGCACTGAGCTTCATTAAAATGCTTGGTAAAACAGAGAATAGTGACCGTTTCCTTATTGCAAGCCAGCAGGGAGCAGCAGAAGGGCCAGATCATTGACTGCAGAAACATTTAGAATATTGGCAGCCCAGTCCACATGAATGCACTCTTAAGTCAGACAAGAGATATGGGGCTGGATATTTCACAGTTAAAACACCATATTTGCAGCTGTAAGCTACGCCCTGTGCTAGGGAAGGGTATTAAACCCACAGTTACATTTTCCCAAGGTCATCTCCTTAAGCTACTATTCTCTCTTAATGTAGGATTTGGATAAAGCGAATGGCAAGTGTGGAAGCATTAAAAAGACCCTTCTCCCCCTCATGTGTATGTATCTTCAAGATACCTGTCAACATATGGTGACCTCATGAGTTTCTGAAGGTTTTCTTGGCAAGGAGGTGATTTGCCATTGCCTTCCACTGAAAGACAGCCAATAATATCTGTTGTTCTTTGGTGGTCTACCATCCAAGGTCTTACCAGGCCTCACCCCGAGTAGCTTCCAAAATTAGAGCAAATTTAGTGCTTCAGAGTATTGAGGTCTCCTAGTGCTATAGTTCAAACATTTCATCTCATCCTGTGGTTCTGTTTTGAGTTGGCTGAGGTAAAGGAAGTGCGGAAACAATACCTCATAGTACAAGGACCTGGGCAAAAGACAAAGTCCATAATCTCTGAGTCCACTGTGGTGGCTGGTAGGAAGCCATGACACTGACTGGAACTACAATTCAAATATCTGCATTCACCACCCCTGCTATCAATTGGTGGCATCAGGGAGTGCGAGTATGTGCAGTATTTTTCCTTGGGACTGGGATTGGGGTGGGAATGGAGCAGCTAATGGCATTCTTGGAGTCTTGTTCCATTTGGCCTAGCATCCTAGCACTGTCCATATCAACCATACCACCTACCTCATCATCCTAGTCCTCTTGTTCTTGCCTCATCATGAAAACCATCAATAGTCTTAAGTGATCTATAGATATCATATACTGTACATTGAAGATACAATGAAATCACACCTTCCACAAGAAATATTACGCTAATAATCAATTGACTAAGACCATTATTGTCAGCCAGCCTGTAATAATGGTACTGGTCTTGCCCTCAATGTAACCATGTTGTTGATAGTGTTAGTATGGCTAGTAGAATTAAGATGTTGGGTGGCAATCAAAACTCCAGCTAGGACTTCAATCTCTAGCTTTGCTACATGGAAGTCGTCTATCTCTCTCCCCTCTGACCAAAAAACAACAGTTTAATTTACAATCAAAGTAATATGCATCCAAAAAATAAGAAACATCAAGAAGAAAAGGCAGGCATCCAACTAATACACAGTATTTGAAAACATTTCTGTTCCCGGTTTGAAATTGTTATTTTCTGTTTAATTGTGTGGTACTTACTTTGAAAGTGGTTGTTATACTCAAGAAACTTCATTTTTGTGGGTGACACAAACTGTATTGATTGAGACTCTATGAAATATTCATTGAAAAACTACAGCAACATGTGCTGCAGGATGTCCTGCAAAAACAAAGTTTTTGCAGTGTAATAAACCTTTTCCAAGATTGTCTTCAAAATAAATATTCTGCACCTCATGAAATTTTCTTTCACTTGCCAAATGTCTAGCATTGTAATAACTTAGAAACCTCAGTTGAGTTTTTTTTTTTTACTGGAGTTCAGGAATCCAAAGAAAAGGGGCAGGCAAACTGACCAAGGCACTGTATCACAAGAGTAAGAGTTGTGTGTGAGAAGGATTTCAACATCTCATTTTTTGCAATGTGAGGTATGTGCATACACATACACACGGGGAAAGGGAGAGACAGATGACAGGTAGGCTTTAAAAGTTTGAGGATCCCTGGTCTAAAGCTGCTTCTTCTAAGAGAGGGAAGGAATCTACTTGCTGAGATTCCTTCCCTCTCTTAGGAGAAGCAGCTTTAGACCAGGGATCCTCAAACTTTTAAAGCGAGGGCCAGTTCACAGTCCCTTATATTGTTAGGGGACTGGAATATAGTTTGAAAAAATAAGAACAAATTCCTATGCACATTGCACATATCTTATTTGTAGTGCAAAAATAAAAAACCAAAACCAAACAATACAATATTTATTACAAAGAACAATTTAAACCATGATAAACTTACCAGTATTTCAATGGGAAGTGTGGGCCTGCTTTCGAATAATGTAGTCAAGTTAGTTAGGATTGTTGTTGTTGAGTGCCTTCAAGTCACTTCAGACTTAGGGCTCCCCTAAGTCTGAAGTTTAGGGTGGGATCTGGGTAAATGACCTTGGAGGGCTGCATCTGATCTGCAGGCCTTAGTTTAGAGACCCCTGCTCTGGCCCCTGAGGAATAAAAGTATTGTCTGCACCGTAGCAGAAAGAGGTTGGACTAGGTGGGCCTTGGGGTCTCTTCCAACTCTTTGATTCTATGAGTCAAGAGTTAGCAATTCTAAACTAGCCTCAAGTATAGAAGTGCCCCCTCCCATTGTTTTAAAATAAGTGCTTAATGTACAATCTTTTCCACAGCTTCTTTTCTGCTTTGTCCTCTTGGACCCCTTGATCCACAAAGAAAGATTCACAACTACTTGCAGTTCCAAGAAATCATATTTTCTTTATTGTTTTAATTTTTTTTGTAACTCAACAAGTTTCCATTTTTTAAATATTTTTAAAATTTTCATTATTATATTTTTTTCTGTTTAATGCACTCGACCCAAAATTGGTTTGGCATGTTGAAAGGAAGGGAAGGGAACTGAAAGACAGAGAAATGGAACAAAAAAAGGCGAAGTGGGCAAAAGCAATGGTGTGGAGATAGGAAATGGATCAGCACCAACCTGTAGAAGGGGACATTGAGGGACCAATGAGGGAGGGAATGAATCACAAACCTTCCCAGCAGGCCTTGGGCTCTTGGGCGCAGGCCTTTTTGCTGCCATTCAAAAGGCACAGCTTCACACCAATAAACGGGAGGGAAATTTTGCTGGGAATTACTATGGAGACTAGGGTAACTTTCGTGAGGCAATGTGACTTAATCTGATTTCCTGTTCTGTCAACAGGCATCATTTCCTGTTTTATATTCCTGTTCCTGTTCCAGTGTAAGCAATTATGGCTTTGCTTCTCTCTGGCAGGACGATTCCCATATCTAGAGTAAGGGCCAGCCCACAACATTTTGCTGCATGAGACAAAAATACAATATCACATCGTCCTCCCCATATAGAAGCTAACTGGATTAGCAGTTGACTCTTTTTTCAATGGGATTGTAGCCTTCACCACACCTGAGACAGCAGGCCAGTGTTGGGCCCTAGGACAGGCCATATGACATATACAGCACATTTGCAACAGAGGGAAGCAGACAGGGTCTCAAGAGGAAAGCTGCTACTACCCCTTCCCCAGACAAATTTGCTTCAAAGGTGTTTACTCCACTCTCTCTGATAGATACCTTAACTAGGACTGTCTAGTGGAATATGAATTAGTATGTTTGCCCACCAAGTGGTATTTGGCTGCCTTGCACGTATGGTTTCAACTACTGCATACTCAGGAGTGTGAGACACAATCTAAGACACAGGGATACACCATTTAGGCCTGCGTCAACAGAGTATACGGAACCTTTCCAAGGCTGTCTTAGCCAGCAGGAGACATCACTGTAACAAATCATATGGATTCCCTGTTTCAACCATATGCTTTGTTTATACAGTTTGGGGAAGGCAAGTGATTCTCCACTTTCAAGAGTTGTTAGGTTTTATAGCTGTCACCACCCTCACCCCCCGCCCCAACAGACTTTGAAAAGAATCCACTCTCGGAGTTGGTGAAACCTGAGAGTTTCTGGCAGAGAAGGATGGGCATTTCACCCCCATGCAAGAAGGAAAGAGGGTCTGGGTCCTGCTATGCCCAGTGATTCCAGCTCAGAATGGCTTTTTGACAGCACAGTCTGAGTTCTAAAGTTGCCCTAGAGGTAGTGCTGTCCTAAACTAGCTTGTGCATAAGTGCCCCTCATTTTGACTTGTTGGCAGCCAATTAGAGAGGTGGCAGAGGTGGCCTAGATGAGCAGAGTGCAGGGCAGTAGGTGTGAGGCATAGAGGCTGGTGGTCCCCAACTATTTTCCAAAGAATGGGAGCCATTGCCCTAGACGATGTCTCATCTTCTCCATGATATGTTGGCCCAAAGGCTAATGGGGATTAATTGGGGCTAACTAGCCCATTGGTCTTAATGGCACCAAGGCAGTGATGGTAGATGGCTTTTGAGAAGCCAGCAGGAATACTTTTTACTAAAGTGAGTTGAGCTCACAGATTTGCATAAGTCTTTGATGAGAGGATAAAGAAAGAGAAACTGTAGTCCAGAAGCTTCAGCTTGATGGGCTGTTAGCAAAAAGAAGTGTCCGCCATGGCTAGATCTGTGGCCAACAGTAGAAACTGTTGAATGGGAAGCTTCATGGGCTCTCTCATTATTAAGAAGGTCTTGCCCTCTGCAGCCATGAAAACAGTTTGGCAATTGCCACCTCATGAGGCTCACAAGGTATGGAACCATCACATAATCTTTCCTGGCTCCTTTCCCCACTAACAACATATGATACCTTTTAAAAAGGTAATTGCCAAAGTAAGACTTCAGTGATAAAATAAAATATACGAATACAAAAAATGAATTCTGTACAAAGATATGGTAGTAATCAATCTGTACAGAGCCCAATATATCTCCCTGTCCTATTCATTCCAACACAGAATGACAATGCTGCTTATATTGGGCAGTCCTTCCAGACCTTGCACTATTAGACCCAAGACATGCTGCCAGATTTCTGCATCATGCAGAACCAGAGGAAAGCCCTAAGGATCAAACCTCTACCCTTTGAATAAGTGAGCTCCTCCTTTCTCTCCCCCTCTCCCATGAATTGGAGGAGCTTGGTATTGTCAGAGTTGTATACAAGGAAAAGTCATCTTCACTGACTGAAACACAAACTCCCATTGAAGTTAAAAGATAACAAAAGGAAAAATGAGAGCAAAGAGGAAAATGCAAGATCACCTTTGCTGTGGCTGCTCATTATTTTTAACAATTTTGCATTGAATAATAGGAAAATGATTAAAAATAATAAAAGTTGCAATATATCATTCTGATTATCTTTGATGCACCCAGAATTAGTTTGAAATTCTGCCCCGCCTCCCAAAGACTGAAGAAAAGGAAAAGGTAAAAAAGGAGTAACTAAAATTGTCAAAGGCTTCAAAAACCATCCTTACAAAGGAGGACAGGGGTAGGGTTGGGGTAGAAAAGAGTTTTTAAAATGATGTTGAATGGAATGAAAAATGAAAGCAGCATCTCAAAATAATTACAGTCTGAGCAAACTATGTATTCTTTTCTTTTCGGAAACATCCTGTCCAAATAGTAGCTTCATTTCTCTGCACTGAGCTGCTTAGCTAGTTTTTCCAGACCTAATCTTAGTGGTTAGAAGCTGGAATACTAACCAAGGTGGAGTGAGTGGGTGGTTAGATGATAATAGGAGCGGGCAGTTCCAGTGCCAATCCATTATATCCATGGACAGATATTTGGGTTTAGGGCCCACCACTGGCTAATGCCTATCCTGCATCTTCTTTTCAAAGCATGGTTTCTAGCACCCCATGGTTGAAATTTAAACAGCCCATAAGACCCACAAGGCAGTGTAACTCCCTTGTGTCAGAAGTACTGTGGGGAATTTTTTTTTAAAAAACACCCAGACTCGAGCCACCATTATTGGGAGAGCTTCTCCTGCTGCAGTGGCAATAGAATAGGAGATACTCACCCAAAGGTACTCTGCTCATGACACTTTCAGTCCTGGAGCTGATCCTGGACAACCCTCCCCACTGTCCCCTTTGGCACCAGAGGAGAAAATATCTCCTCTCCTCTGTTCCAGAACAACTTGCCTTTGCGCTCCCCTACAGGATTCTTCTTAGCTTTTGCCTTCAAGCCCAAACTTACAATGGCTGTGTGTCCATGCAACTCACAAGCTGTATAGTCACACAGGGTAAGTAGTACTTTGCACTGAGGTAAACAATGGAAAAAGAAATTGGGCAATGATAAGGCCCAAAGGTTGCAACCAACAAAATAAAAGAGGCTCAGTGTCACCACTCTCACAGCTGGTGGCATCAAGATCGATCCCCAAGTTAGAATGCTAAAAGCCTTGATCTTACAGCCGAATCCTCCAAAGAGCCGGTTCACATTCTCCCATTACTCTTTTGTCAGGGCGGAACAAGCAGCAGCACTGTTTTCCTTCCAATTCAATGTCCAAATCTGAACTGTGGTTTAAGCAACTCTAAGCTAAGACTGAGCTGGAAAGTGCAAAGCCTTGAGCTGCTAAATATTCAGTCTCCACCACTTTACTCCTGACTGGGTACAAGAGGGCAGATATGTCTTTGGTTTTGGTTGTTTTTAAATATGAGGTTTCCAGACAGAGGTACCTCTTAGTAAAAATGGCAAGAAGGTTCCTGAACCTTCTTTGGACCAATGCAGCAAATGAAAGTGGGGTGAATAAGGCTATTTGGTATTTGGGAGAGGACTGATCAGAACTAGTCTGGGGAGAAAACAGGTAGATGGTGAGAACTTGTCTTTAAAAGGCTAAAAAAGGGAACCAGTTACTTCTGGACCAAGAGTGTCAGAAAGGCATTTGGGCAGATATGTTTATCAGGAATCTTCCAACTTTCATGCAAAAAGATCCCAAGGAAAAATACAACCCAAATCCTGTAAAACAATAAAGTAGGGCCCAACCTACTGTGATTTCTGAAGGAATTAACCAGATGAGAAAACAAAAGATTTGCAACTCTCCTGCTTCTCAATGCAGAAGTGCAATAACCATGTGGTTTGGGCTGGGGATGTGTGGCAGGAAGCAGAAACCCCTAAGTGGAAAAGTGAGTAATTCTACAACATGCTGGCTCCCTAGTTTCCAAAAGGTGTTTTGTTCAAGCTCTGTGCTCGAAAGCTGTATTAAATTATTTTATTTTAGAGTTAAAAGGTAATCTATCAGACTTGAGCAGGACATGTTCCAAAGGCAGAGCTTACTCAGCACATGCACTTTTGTCTGTTTCACTGTTGCTGGCTATAGTCAATCACTATCTCAGCTCTTGATAGGGAAAAAAACAAAAAACCCAGATTTGAGCAATAGGGCATGCTTTTCTTTACCAAAAATGATGAAGGGCTGTTTTTGGGTGCCGGAAGCATGCATTTGCTATGGGACTGGACTACACAAAAAGGCTAGAAATGACAAAAAGGCTAGATTATTGAGCATCTGAAGACAAATAAATATGTAAATTCTGCTAATATCAGGATTAGATTTATCACCTGATGGAGAAGGAGAAACCAGTGGGTTGTGCTCCCTCCATCCAGAGCAATTTAGTATTGAGTCCTTGGGTCTTAGCAGTGGCACTTGGCAAAATGATGGAAAGTAATGCCAAGGAGTTCACTGGTGGCTTTTCTTCCCCAACACAGTACAGTGAAATAAAGGGAAGGCCCTGCATACACCTAGGAAGGCAGTCCTCAGCAATGCCAAACCCTCTAGGCTTTTGACAATTTCTCATGAATGCTAGCTACTAGTTGGGAGGTGACAAAGAAACACAAATAAAACAAAAAATGAACAGTCAAGGCTCTATGTAGCAAAACCTCACATCCTTTTCTTTTTCAATATATTGTAACCAGAAAAAGGTTTAAAAATAAATACAAATGATGTTGTTGCTTTAAAAAAGTGAAATGAAACAACATTCTGTCCCCTGCCCCCAAATTCCCAAAAGGAAAAGTTTCTCATGGAAACTACAGAATTACAGCATCTTTGGGTCTTGCAGTAAAAAATGTTTTTTTTTATATTTTTCCACCCACAATTCCAAAGTGGCAGTAAATGAGAAAATAACCAACTTCATGTAGAGATGTATGAAAAAGGTACCTCATCTGGCAGGAAAGGGGAAATGCTTCAAGGTCACAGAAATGACGCAGTATATGTTATATATTACATAAAAATTGTGCCAAAATGTTTTTTTTCCTTTTTTGATTGTAAAAATCTGCTCTTGGTGGGCTCCCCGCATCATCTCAATCAAAACTGGGATTTCTGTTTTCCCGTTCATACTCCCGCAACCGCACGTGGGGCCAGAGCAGAGTTGCGTGCTATATATCTATATATATTATATAGATATAGATATATTGAAAACCCAGACAAAAAAGTTCCTTGGTTTTGTTTCCTTTTTCAAGTGAGCAAATCAATTCTTTGTTGTTGTTTTTAGGATTCCGTATTTACAGCATTTCAATTGGTATCACACATCCCCTTCCCAACCCCACTTTGACCCCGCCCACCGCCCGCCCCAGAGATATGATGCCTCCAGGTGAGACTGGTGGCTTCCCAAACTCTCTTGGGATGAGAGCTGGTGAGAAAAGTCGGAGTTGTGCTTGAAGAGGGAGACTTTCCTATTTCTTTTTCCTTTGGGGAAAAAAGTGCAGTCTGGGTTAGTGTTTTTTTTTTCGTTCCTGTTGTTGCTGTTTTTGTTTGTTTGTTTTGTCATTTTTTTCTGAAAGACAATCCATCCAGTTTAGGGGAAAATCGGCACTCTTCTATTTCTCCCCACATGGTCCCAAATGTGTTCGGACAGCAGCCATATTTGCATTGTAAGGTACTCCTGAAGTTTGCTTCTTTATAGGCAGGAATGAAACAGAAAGAAGATTATTCTTCTTGCATCACTGCTTAATTTTGGAGCAGGTTCTCAGCAGGCCATTTTGGGTGGTGGGTTAGCCAACTGCGAATGGAACCAAGTTAAATGGATCACGCAGGATGAAGGGCCCCGGCTTCCCTCCCTCCTCCATCTTTTGTTTTGTGAGATTGCATTTCATCTCAGGTGACCACAGCAAAGCACTATGAGGGGCTGCTCCCAAATGCAACCAGAATAAATAAAAATGAAGTCTAAAGATAGCCACCTTGATCCTACTTCTTCTCTCTTCCCCAGAAATGATGGTGCAAGTCAAACATTCCTATGCAGGCTTAAAAAGAAAGAAACAAATGTAACTGTCCTGTGGCTCTGCCATACTGAAAGAAAGTAGAAACTTAAATACAAATCCTATCAATAAGCCATGAATTATTGGAAGGCAGGTTCTGGGTTTAGGATTCTCTGAACAACCTTTCCTCTCTTTTGTACCTTTCCCTTTTAATTTTTTTGGCAATGTTTACATCTAAGGTCAAGGGCTGTGAGCTCTTGTTTGTCCCTTATATTTTTCTGAAAGACACACCAATAAAGTCATGGGTCAGGAAGGGGGGGGGGGGGAGGCATGGTGCTGAGCCAGGAGGCACAGCAAGTGCCCCATTTTCTGAATGTGGCACCCTCATGGCTTTAGCTTTTATACTGGTTTTAAAAAATTAATTATTTTGACTTTTAAACATTTTCAATTTATTGTTCCATCCCCACCCACCCATCTAGGAGGTATTGTTGAGATATGTCTGATCATTTATTATTATTTTGCCTAAATAGTGTTCTCATTCTTCAATTGCATTTGTCTGAAAAATAAACTGATATAACCAAATAGGTAATGTGCCACTCTGTGTCTGGAAAATTAATTGGATGGAAGGAAAGACGGAGAAAATGGCTGCCCTCCCTCTTGGAGAAGCCCTCTGCCTCAGCTCTTCCTTTCACCACCCCATCTCTATTTGTTCCCCTGCCCTGCTTCATTCTCTTCTTCCCCACCCTTTCCTCCAGGAAAAAAATGAAAATGTCCAGGTCACAGCAAAGATGCTGTATTGGGGTTGGGGGGGGGGGGAATGTGGTCCCTCAGTCCCTTTTCAGCTCCTCAGAGGCTGGTCACCAGCTGCATTTGGCCATCTCCCTCCACTGCTGGGTTTTCTAAGCTTCCTGGGACCAAATAGCCATCATTGCTGGGTCTTCGAACTTGGTAGTAGGCCTGGAGCTGGTTGCGTGGCACCAAGGCTGGCCGGTTGGTGTAGTAGATTTCATTGATGGCTTGGGCATGAGGAAGTACTTCCCCAACTGCCTCGGGGCTGCTGTCCGGATATGGGGAGTCCCTCAGGTTAGTCATACTGGTGTATAAAGAGTCCCTGTTAGGCGAAGGGGCTTGGCCATCACCCCCCTCTGTCAGGTCAGCTGTGCAGCTCTCCGACTCCTCCAGGTCGCTCTGATAGAGGATGGATTGTGCCCTCTGAAGCAAGAGCGGCTCCTCTAAGGCCTTGTACATGAGTTCAATTTCCATGTTCTCCTCATGGGTCAAGGAAGGGGCGTCAGGCACAATGGCATCATCCTCATTGTTGGTACCCCCTCCCCCTGCTCCTACATTGGGAGGGGGAGGTGGCCCAGGGGGGTTGGGGATCTCGGTGGAACCCCCACCTCCCTTGACCACACCACTGCCTCCCCCCCTCAAGTTGTTGTGCACCAGCTCAGAGATGATCATTTTTTCAAAGGCAGCAGCGTCACTCAGGTTGCGTCGACAATCAGCCATCTTGGTGCCATCGGCTGAGAAGTCACCGCTGCGGAGGGAGTAGCTGTTATTGAAGTTGCCATTGAGCGGGAGGGTGTCCATGCCACAGGCGTCTCGGCTGTTGTTCAGAGGGTGCTCTGTAAGTTGGACACAGATAAAGGCATCAGACAGTGAAGAAGGAAGGAAACAACAGCCTGAGGTCTGGAAGTGGCAGCGATCACTCAGGAACTGAGCTAGAAATGGCTATATCTTGAGCAGCATTTAAAACAGAATGTGCAGGTGCAGAAGGACCTATGCTGTATTTGTGCTGAAGCAACGGAAGATAACTTCTAATAAATTGCATATGTGAGACATTGGGAATTGTTACACTGAGAGAACTGTTCAGTGTATATTGAACAAGAGGGCACTGGCCTCCAAACAAATCAACAGCTGGAAAACCAAAAACGTGAATGTGAACCTGATGCTGGAAGGATTATTGGTTAAACTGAATTGAAATGGTGAGCGTATTTCAACAAATCAGGCTTCATCAAGAAGTTGTATGTTTCCCCTGGTTAGACGTGATTCACACATTACAATCTCCACATGTATGCAGGACCCCCTCCACTTCTCCTCTGGTCCTGAAAGTGCCTTTGTCATCAACCCCTCTAGTTCCAGGAGAAAGGGGAGGAGGCGTTTGGGGAAGTGGGTAGTATTACAGCATTACTTTTTTTAGTGTTGCTCTCCATACAGGGCGTTGGGGCAGAAGTTTGTGGCCTCAACATCTCTCCCACTCCAGTTTAAAAGGTTGGCTTACTACATTACTACATGTAGAAGTGAGGTAGAATAATACAAATAAGTATTTGAAGTGCCCTTGTAAGACCATTAAGTTTACAGTCCAAAATAACCTTATAATTCTGAAAGATGATCCCTTTGACACACAGAGCCCTACCTTGTCTTGCCAGCAAGACAGAAATGAATAATCAAGGCTTGCTTATGGCTAGAGGAACTGCATTTGCCTACCAGGGCAAAAACTGTTCTAAAAATAAGCAAGGCTCCAAAACTTTAATGTGTGCTTGCTATTATCTGCCTACTGCTCTGCTCTCTTTGGCAGGATTTTGCAATAAATACAGAAGGAATTAGATTCATGTAAACTGAGTACTGGGAATTCTAAAGATGTCTTTTGGGGGATTTGTGTGCAGAGGGGTACAGTATTTAATGGGGCACATGTGTTTGGTGTATATGTGTGAGAACAAATGGAACTGGGAGTAATGTTAGCTGGTTTGCTAGTAGATACAGACATCTGTGTGAAAAAGTACAACTAAGAAACTATCCTTAGGGTGATAGAGAAGGAGAAGAGCCACAGAGGCATGCCTACTTTAGCGGCACAGTCACATGCATGATGAGGCAGACACATAATCTTTTTTGCCAATGAAAAAAGCCTGCTTTAAAAAAAAAGCTGCAGAGCCAGCTGTCTCCAGCCAGAAAGCAAGACATATAGGAGCTGTCAGGTATGCTATGGTTAGCCTACTGAGGCAGGGATGCCCACAGGTCCCACTGGTTAAATCCAGCATGCAAGGAAAGGGAGAATGAGCTCTGCAGGAGCTTTTAGCGCCATCTAGTGCTCTTCAGCCAGAAGTGCACGAGCCATGCTGCCTCACCACACCCACTTAGAAAGGGATATAGGCGTGGAGACCTCCCACCTCCCCTGACCCAGGAAAAGTCAGCATTCTTGTCCTCCTTACAGGGCTCCCTGCTGCTGACAGCTGCAGCCAAACACACCCTCTACTTGCTCACATCTCTGCTGCGCCCACCCCCAGCCTGCCAGTCAAACTAGCAATGAAAGAAACATTACTGCGAAATGGAACTGGAAAGGAGGGACGTACTGGACTCTCGGAAGCTCCCTGCAGGCAGCAACAGTATTGGAGAGGGAAAGAGAAAAGAGAAAGAGTTACCTAAGCAGCCAAGGCCAACAATCACACATTATGAGTGATGGAGCAGATCTTCCCAGGAGAAGTGGACAGAGCAGCATATGCTTTGCATGCAGAAAGTCCCAGGTCCAATCCCTGGCATCTCCACGTAAGTCTGGGAGACACTCCTGCCTGAACCTCTAGAGAGCTACTGCTAATCGATGGAGGCAATGCTGAGCTGAGTTGAACCAACACTGACCCAATAGTAGGCAGCTTCCTACCTGCTGAAAGAGTGGAAAGCTACTTCACAGAAACTTCTTCTGACCCATTCCCCCAGTGCCCCAAGCCCTGAGTAAATTCTCTTGAAAAGGTCTTCTACTAACATTGTATTCAAAACCAGAATCTGCATGCATTCCTACTGCACAAACACCCTTCACCAAAGACAATTGAAAATATATATATATCTCTCTCTGTATCCATACACTTCACAAGGCAAAATCCATCCTCTGTATTGCCAAGTGTCTTACCTGGGGAGTTGAAGACAGGAGGTGAAGCGGGGTTGAAACCCACAGACTCAGCAATGAGTGTATTGTAGGGACTGGTCCCGCCCCGTGTCTGCAGCACGGGATTGGTTAGCAGGTGGTTTCCCATTGTCCCTACAAGACCAGGTAGAGGCAAGATGTCAACACTACACTGAAAGAAGAAAACATGGCCTTCCACATTTGGGTGGCAAAAAAATATTTGGGAGAGAAGCAGCCCTCTTGGGGAATGCCCATAGTTGTGTGGGTAAAATTAGAGTGGGAATGGGAACAGCGACATCTTAGGAAGATATTGGCATAGAGTTGGAAGGAAGAAATGGGCAGGAATTTCTCTATCAGATGGAGATGTGGTGGTGGTGGGATTTGTGAATGTCCAGTCTGACGACCTAGAGTTAGGAAGGTGCTCCCACATTCTCACAGTGTATTTTTTCTCATTCTGGTTTGGGAAAGGACTATGAGACATGACAGAGCAAAAGGGGCTGCTCACCTCGATTAAGGGTTGGTGTGCTGTTGAGATCACCTGCCATGAAGCTGGACTCAGTCTGTTTCCTTACAGTATCATTCCACATTCTCCGGATTCGGCTCTGAAAAAAGGACCATCCTGGAATTAGCAGAGCAGCTGAACTCCAAGACTTAGAGATATCTCCTAGCCTCTCACACTCATTCATCACACAATCCCCCAGGACCCTTTACCTTGGCTAAGAGACCCTCAGTTTAGTAATGAAACCCCGCTGTCACTCTGCTCAAATGTACCTGTGTTCCAGTGTAGTAACGGTTGTTGCTGCGGATAGCCGAGGTCTTGAGGGAGCCCAGGTTGGCTCCTGGTGGGCTCCGTAGGCAGCAGGATGCATGACGCAGGCATTTGCTGAATTCCCGATGAACCTGGGATGTAGGAAGAGGCATCAAGGAGAATGAAGAAACACATTGTTCAAGCAACACCAGGGTGCTTTGTGCTTGTTCTTCTCTTTCAACTTTTGCTTTTAGCTCTTCTGTTACAAGCTTTACCATCATGCAATACCAGAGTATTAATGTTTAATCGATGAATTGGTAAAATAAAAATTGTCTAAACAGCTTTCCCTCTCGGAAAATAGATTTTTTTTAAAAAAATGAATACATATTCATATAAATATGGTCAACCCTCCTGTTCAAGGAGCTCCATTGGCTGCCATTCATTTACCGGACCCAATTCAAGGTACAGGCTCTTACCTACAAAGCCCTGAACGGTTTGGGACCTGCCTACCTACGTGACCACATCTCCATATACAAACCCACACGATCCCTTCGTTTGGTGGGGACCCTGCGTTTGGTGGGGACAAGAGAGGGCCTTTTCGGTGGTGGCCCCTTGACTCTGGAACTCACTCCCTAAAGACATCAGACAGGCCCCAACTCTGGCAGTCTTCAGGAGGAGCTTGAAGACGTGGCTGTTCCAGTGTGCGTTCCCGGAATAATGATCTCATAGCACTTTGTCCTCCAAAGCACTTTACATTTCTTTAAGTCTATTCGTATGCCCTTCCACAAACACTACTATCACCTTTTCGTCCATGTCCCAGCATCACTTCCAATTTTAATTTTACATTTGGCCTTCCCACTGTTTTTAATTGTGTGCTGTCTTATTGATATGTTGTATATTTTATTGTCTATGTTTTTTATTTTATTATTACTTGTATTGTTGTTTGTTGCTTGTATTGTTATATTTGGGCTTGGCTTCATGTAAGCTGCACCGAGTCCCTTGGGGAGATGGTAGCGGGGTACAAATAAAGTGTTATTATTATTATTATTACTATTATTATTATTATTATTATTATTATTATTATTATTATTATGCACATGCAAGCACCGTTTTGAAAAGAGGCATTACCTCCCTTCTGAATTACACAGTAGGAAGTCCACGGCTTCTTGTAATGCCCCTTCCATGATACATATGTACAACACTTTCAATGTCAAGAAATTATACTTCTTTTTTGGAATAATTGCTCTAAATAATATGTAAATTATGCACATTTAATAAATTCATCAACTAACTGTTGGATTTAAATTTCTTGAATCAAATGGGTTCTGTGTCACATCTTTCATATTGGATTCCAGTTTCTTTGCCATCAATAGCCTTCTTTTGAAGAGCAGCAGATATAACTAGAGTCACACAATCTAGCTTTGCAGGTCTGTCAAGTCACCACTTTAATATTTATTTATTTTTTTGCCATATTTATATCCCGCCCTTCTCACCCCGAAGTGGACTCCGAGTGGCACACATAAAGGCACAATTCAATGCTCTACAAAACACATATTCAGCAAATAAAACATATGCATTAAAACAACAATGCCATTTTCGTTAATCTTAAGTATGAATCATGTCCTTTTGTTCTGATCCAGTTCGACTTACCTTTTTCTGTAGTGCACAATGAAATACGAATATGAACATGCCCTGGAAAGCATTGAAGGTGGTGAAGAGGTAGGCCATGACAATAGACTCCTTGTTGATGAAGAGGAGGCCAAATGCCCAAGTGAGTCCCAGGAGAAAAAGGAGAGTGATGGCCCCGAGTGCCCAAGACCTATAGAAGAAGACATGAGTGTGTTCTGGGCAAACTTGTGTAATGCAAGGTTGCCACCACAGGAAAAATGCATTTTGGGCTACCACGCATTTTTAGTGAAATGTAATGGTTTATGAAGGTATTACCTCAGACAGTACTGATGCAGACAGGACTGAGTTTTCTGCTATGAATTCTCTGTCACAATACACTAGAAAATCTCAATTTGCCAAGGTGCTAAAAATGTTTTTGAGTGTGTTTTTCCTAGCAATTTTAAAGAGTTAGAACTAGGTGCTCCATCCCCTTAACCAGCCTGAGCTTATGAGAATTTGAAGTCTGAAAAGAACCAGGTTGGGAAAATCAGGTTGTGCTAAACTGTGCATTAACTACATTGAAGTCCTGAAGTCCATCTTGCCACGCTGTACTATTTTGCCTCCTCTGTGTCTATGTAGCCAAACCTGAAGTATGTCCTGTTCTATTGCATGCTTTGTGCAAAGAGCTGTTTTCTCAAAACACAGAGTTGGCTACTTTTGGAGCACACGGGCCCTGTTGCCCCACACCCACCAGAGATTTTGCTAATGGTAATCAAACAAATGGGAATTTTCCTGTGTTTAACACAATGCTTTCTGACAAATCATTCTTTCAGAAGGGCTGCCCACAGCCTAACTAAAAACAAAAACATGTTGTATGCTCTCTTCATTTCTTGAAGGAAAATTGCCATTCATTGAAATTACTGGTGTGGTGGCAAAACTGGTGCCAGGAAGTCCCAAAAATGGGTGTGCAAGGCAGCACGTGTGTGTGTGTGTTTCTCGCCCTTGTGATAAATTGCTTTAGTAGAACAAGATGTAGAGGACACCCTGTAGGAGTCAGGGGATGCTGGAGCTGTGTTATAAAGGCATGTTTATGTTTGGGTTTAGGATCAAAAATAATGAAAACATTAACTCACTTGATGTTGTCCAGTCGGCTCGAGTCAGGCTTGAGGACAGATGTGTTGCGGATCATCTTGTGCAGAGTGATCATGAGGAATACCAGGTTGATCTGGGGAATATGCACAACTGGGTGTAAGGGAAAGAGTCTCCTTTGTACCAAAAAAATTACCTTTCCCCACTACTAATAGCTTTCCTCACCACCATGCTTAGGCTGGCAGTGACTGCCCTGAGAATTCATATCAAGAAGTTTACCATGTGGGTTGGAGTGGGATGAGCACTAGGGCCTCCAGAGGACTCTCCTGAGATCTGTGAATTGGTGCTTCCCTCAATTCACTTTAAGGACTCTGTACCCAGAACTGCTAAAGGAAAACCCTGTGATTTTTTCTCCAAATAAGCCCCAGTGACTTACAACAATGACAAAAGAGACAGGTCCAATGAAGCTCCAGATGAAGTAGTTATCTACTCGAAGCCAGCATCTGCCAAAACAGAGCAGAATAATGTCAAATGCAGACTGAAGAGGACAGCAGACATCAAAACACTCAATTGACTCACAGCTTATTGCCATGAGATGGCACCATCCTATGAATTCTCCCAAAGGCTGTATCCACCCTGTTGATGATTCTGACTCAGCCCTTTCCCTTCTGTTACTGATTCTAACATTCAGAAGCCACTAGCAAGTTTAGCCAATGATAAGAATTCAGGGTGCTAAAGTCCAAAAACATCTGGAAAACCAAAGCCACTTAGATTGTCATAATCAGTCTGTTCCTGGATTATGGACTTCTTGTCAGGACGTTCCCAGAGGGTTACATTAGGTAATCATACCTCTCCAGCTCTCAACACTGGGATGCCATAAGGCTGTGTGTTGAGTCCTCTGCTTTATCCTCTTTACACACATGATTGCATCCCTGTCCATCAGAGTAATATCATTATCAAACCTGAGGATGATACAACAGTGGGGGGCCTTGTTTCTGAAGAGGATGATTCTGCCTATTGGGATGAGTTGGATGGCTGCTTTCGTGGTGCAGGGGAAATAATCTGGTTCTTAACATCAATAAGATCAAGGAGCTCATAGTAGGTTATAGGAAGAATGGACCATAAATTCAGTCCTTGGTCATAAATGGAGATCAAGTGGAGCGGCTAGTTTTAAGTTTCTGGGTGTCAGTGTTCAGGAGGATCTGATCTGGGGAGTTGATACGGAGGCGTTGGTTAAGAGAGCCCACCAGAAATTGTACTATTTGAGACTTCTAAGAAACCAACAACTGAATGAAAAAACTGCTTGTGACTTTCTACCATTGTGCTATAGCGAGTGTTCTAACCTATTACATCTGCACGTGGTTTGTAATTGCACAGTAGCAGATAGGAAGGCGATCCAAAGGGTTACTACTACTGCACCGAGAATTATTATTATTATTATTATAATAACTTTATTTGTACCCCGCTAGCATCTCCCAAGGGATTCGATGCGGCTTACAACAGGCCGAAGCCCACACAATACAACAATACAATAACTAGCAAATAAAACAGTTTAGCAAAAACAATAACAATAGCAGTACAACAAGACATTATTAAAACTGAGCCGGCCGGAGTAAGGGTACGGGATTAAAAGTGCTGATGTGTCGGAGAGATATGGGATTATAGTATAAGTGTGGTGTGCGGTGATCTTGGTTCTAACTAAAGTGCTTCTGGGATTTGGTACTGGGGTTTCTAGTCTGAAAAGGCACATTGGAACAGCCAAGTTTTCAAATTCTTTCTGAAGACTGCCAATGTAGGGGCTTGTCTGAGGTCTTTCGGGAGGGCATTCCAGAGGCGGGGGGGCCACCACAGAGAAGGCCCTGTCTCGTGTCCCCACCAAGCACGCTTGTGACGTGGGCGGGATCACGAGCAGGGTCTCCCCAGATGACCGGAGTGAACGTGTGGGTTCGTAGACAATGATACGGTCACGCAGAATCGTTAGTTGCCCTCTCCTCTCTTTGGAAGAACTTTATAAATCCCTCATGCTTAAGAAAGCTCAGAGCATTTTTAAGGATCCATCTCACCCAAGATTTTTTAAATTATTACTATTTGGTAGACAAGGATAAAAAGATTAAGAGAGCTGTAACTATATTGAACTCCATGGTTTCGCATTGATGTGGCATTGGGGTGTGTGTGGTGGTGGTTACAGTGTGGAGGAATGGGTTTATTGTTTTTGTGATGTGTGCTGGGGAAAAGCATTTAATTTCGTTGTACAATGTACAATGGCATAAAAATTATTCTATTCTATACAAACCTTAGCCTCATCTCAGTTTACAGCATTCCATTTGACATTTTTTTCTTTTATATTTTCCAGAAGATGGAAACATGTCTCCAGGGCCCAGATTCTAAGAACTGTATCTCCCAAATGGAATATTTCTAAACTCACTCTTTAAAGCTTTCTTTCTTTGGGCTAAGGAAAGGGAAAGGTGATGCACTAGCCCACCTCTCTGGCAAGACCCTTCCGCTACCCTCACCCATTCCCAATCTCTGTCTTAGACATCTCTTGTACTCACGCTTTCTCGGTACCATAGCCGCGGTAATCGATGGCAGCAGCAATACCGACAACCAGGGCAGGGAAGCAATAGCCTCCCAAGTAGTAGTATTTCTTACGGGAATACTCGCTCTCAAAGACCTCAACCAACATGAGGTAAAGATGGATGGCCTCCAGGCACATCCAGGAAAAAGCTGCCAGAAAAAAGTAATGCAGCAGTCCAGCAAAGATAGGGCAGGCAATCTGGGACAAAGGAAGAAAGTTCCAGTTAGTGTAGTTCTTCTTTTTTTTGAGGAATTTATATTATTATTATTATTGTTGTTGTTATTATTATTATTATTTTATTTAGAGTGCTTATATCTTGCCTTTTTTTATTTTTTCTGATCACAGGCCTAACAAGCATTTAGCATTAGAGAGAAGGAAGTGACTTGGAAAGTGCTGGGCTCCAAATTAGAGCTAGGATAGTTTGTAATCCACCAGATAGGATTCCACTGCACTTCCATCAGCCTTAGCAAGGATAGCCAGCAGTGAGGGATCATGGAATATAAAAGCTTAAATACCTGGAGGGAACACATTCCCCAAATTAATTTGGAAAGCAGAATATGTCTTCTTATGACTCCTTGAGCTTTGCAAGTCAAAATTCCAAACATAACATATGAAAAACATTGTTTCTGATTTCTAAGAAGTCTTCCAATACTTCATTGAATTCAGTTTGGTCTTCAGTGTATCAGAGCTCCCCTGATAGCTGCCTACCACATGTGTATACCCATTATACCTTCCACTTACTGAATCAAGGGGATCTGGTTTGCTAGCAGCATGCTGATTTGCCAGACCAAAAGGGACTTAGGGACATCTCACTTGCTGGTAGATATACAAAGGATCTGGCTTGATAGCAGCATGTTGATTAACTAAGTCAAATGGATCTCAGGGATATCTTCCTCCTATTCTATTGGATCATGTTCCATTCTTAGTATGATTTCAATTCCCTTCAGTTTGACTCTGAGCATTTTGTCACATACCTCGTACTGTGTCTTATCAATGCCGATGAGAAAGAGTAGCTCAGTGATGAAGAGATTGATGCAGAGGTTTTTATGGATGGTGTTGCGGTCAGTCTGTAGCCCACGCAGGAAGCAGAAGGTAGAGATACAAATGGCCAAGCAGACGAGAGAAATCACAATGCCCACCCATGTGATGACTGATAGCAGTAGCTCATTAATGCGGCCCTGGTACTGGAAGGAGAAAGGAAATGAGGCTGGGGGATATACAACTTCCCTCATCTGTTTTGTCTTCTCTTCTTCTTTAGAGGTGGAACTTTACATGAACTCCAAAACCTATTACTATCTTCTGATGCTAGAGTTACTTCATCAAACCCTAACATTTTAACTTTTTTGGATTACAACTTCCAAAATTACCCAACCAGCATAGCTATTGACTATGCCAACTAAAGTGGTCTGGAAGTTGTTGTCTAAATTCTGGTAATTCAACTAATATTTATTAACAGCAGAGGATTAAATCCCAAGCATTTCATATCATTCTGATTTCATGAAGAGCACATAATAAATAAATTGGAAAGATGGCATTCACAGTGATTGAGATAGTGACAAAGAAACAACAACAAAAACAACAAAATTTTCCTCTGCCTCCATTTTGGCATATTTCCAACAGTAGAAACCATAGGCTTACAATTTCACGGTGTGCCATAAGCACAGCAAAGTTGGTGAGGTGGCTGCATGCACAAGTGGTGTGGGTCTTGTTGGTCTCCACTAGCCGGCACCCCTGTGTGGACCAGTAACCCATCATGGAGCGCTCCGAATAGTTCCAGAAAGAGCAATTGGCATTGAAATGGTTTTTGTCCTGTAAGGAAAGAGGTATGCCTATAAGAGCCACTATGAACAAGATACGGGTTGGTGTCACAGTAGCAGAGGGAGTCTAGGTTTTGAGATGGTACAGTACAGAAAAGTGGTTTGTTATAATAAAAAAGGAAAGATAAGAAAAAAGGAAGAGAATTGATACAGAGAAGGCACTCATTTATTGATTATCTAGTCACACATGGCCGGAAAAGTAGTGGCAATGCTCACCCAAAACCACAAAATCCTTTGTGGTGGTTGGGGTCTGCAGAAACAGGATATGGATTACCAGGTACCAAGGGTGGATAAATGAGCACAATGGTCCCAAGTGTCACACTATCCTCACCTCTAAGTGGGAGAGGGTGAAGATGACAGGATCCATCAGGAAGACACGGCTGGATTCCTTGTTGATGGAGGCAGCAATAACTTGTGAGTTGACAACCAGCGAGGGACTAAGTGGACCAATCTCACTACCCAGTTTGATGGTAGCATTCTCAGTAGAGAGGAAAAATCCCAGATTATTGTAGAGAATAAAAACAACCTTGACTACCCCTGAAGAGAGAAGAGACATATCATTGGGGTACAAATAGAGAGGATCTAATGAAGCCCTAGAAGGAGTGAGGGAAAACAAAGGGCAAAGATGGTTTCCAGGACATGTCAGGAAATTGGCCAAGTCCTGGCAACCTCTTCCCTCCCTAATCCTAAAATCCTATTTATCACTCACCGTTGCGGCTGTTTTGCTTGATTGTGTTGGCTGACAGCTGAATGGAATTTCTGGTGGTGTGTTCATGTGGGAACACAATATCCGGCACCTGCCCTTCCGTATTCAACACTGAGACCTCCAGCACTGAAATGCAAAGGAGGAGTAAGATGAGAAAAGGCAGAAGACAAGAGACAGGCACAATGACAGCTGGAGCAGTTCATCATCTTTTCTTTTGAGAATAGCAGAGCATATAACTTCCAGATGTTTCTGTTCTTTGGGATACCAGGTAAAAAATGGGGTGATTCTGTTTCAAGCCATCATGTCAGACTAATTATACACTCTGCTCTACAAATCCTTTGTGGTTGTCAAATTACCATTCATATTTTTGGGCTACTAACACATTTGGTGATAATCTATTATGCTTTACACATGGTGAGGTACTGTCTAGGCATCTATACACAGCCCTCACCTACCTGACTCCCCACCCCCAGGCCTGTAGCTGGTTTATTCATGAATTTTAACTGGTTAACCAAATCCCCATGCTAAGTCTATGAGACGCAAAAAATTAAGAGTCCATCCAGTACTGCAAGCACTATCTCAAGTAAATATTGACAATTTATTCACACTGTCATTACTTGCAGCAATAGCCGATGTAGCAAAGCAACCAAGTTGGGGGGGGGGGGGTTGAATGCTCTCATTAAGGAGGCCAGACTTGGTGGAGGTGGTTGACAGGGGTGGAACTGCAGGCTATTGAAGGCTGCTCTGCCCCCTGCTGTGCTCTTTGCTTCAGCATGACCCTACCTCCCCCTGAAATTTTCAACCCCCCCTCCCAAATGTTAAACCCTCCCCCAATTTTTTTTCTGGCTACGGCCCTGCCCACCCCCACCCCAATTCATTTGTTGATTGCTATTTTCATTTTGTAACTAATTAGAGCTATGTTAGAGCTTTATTGTTTGCTCCGTTTTAGGGCAGTCGTTCTCAAAGTGTGCTCTGCAGAACACTTAGGACTCCACAAAGCAGTCAGGGGTTCTGCACTTCCCTCCTCCTCCCTTCTCCTATTGTGCGGAAGCACCACTGCTGAAAGTGGGATAATGAAGAAAGGTGTGGGGGGGGGGCAGTTGCCTCACACCCTATATCTCCTCCTGTCACTGCCGCCAATGGTGGTGCTTCGCCCGTGGCGTTTCTGGTGGCATGTGCTTCGATGGTCAGCTATTTTGGCAGAAGACGTGTTCTGTAGCTGTGCCTCCTGCTGCCTCCTCCTCCGAGAAGCCCCTGATACCCTTCAGCATGGCTGGCATCCTGGAGAAGCCCTGCTGCTGAGGAGGAGGGAGGGCCTGGTGGGGAGGCATTGCCGTGGATGTCGCTGCTCCCCCCCCCTGCAGCCCCAATCCCACCTCACTGCTCAGCATCCTTGAACAGCTGACCAGAAAGACCTTCTGAGACCACCTTCTGAGTGCAAGGCCTGGCAGCTCTTTCTGGCTAGGTACTAAAGGGCACAGAGTGGTGAGGTGGGGTCGGGGCTCCACACAGGCATCCCCAGCAACAACCCCCCTTTAGGTCCTCCCTCCCTCCCTCCTTCCCTCCCCCTCCTCCTCCTCAGTAGTAGCAGGGCTTTTCTAGGATGTCACCCGGCCTGAAGGACACCAGGGGTTTCTCAGAGGCAACGGCAGGAAGCATGGCAGTGGGACATCCTCCTCGGGGATGCGAGGCACTGTGGCCTTCGTGCCTGATATCATCGCTGCAAAGGTAGCCTCCGGGGGGCAAGGAGGCTACTTCTGAGCCACCATACCCAGAGCTGCTGCTGCTCCTTCTTCCTTCCTTCCCTTCCTCTCCTTTTCCTTTCAATCTCCTACCCTCCCTTTCCTTTTCCTCTTCTTTCCTCAACATACAGACCGCCCCCACCCCCGCACCTTCCTTGCTTTTCCTCCCTGTCAGAAGAGGGTTGGACTGGATGGCCCATAGGGTTGTTCCTATTACTACTATTATTTCAAAGGCTGGATGGCTGTCTGTCAGGAGTGCGTTGATTGTGTCCAAAAGTTTGCTCCTGCCTGATATATAATATAATAAATATAATAATATAAGCACTTATTGGGGCTCCATGAGAAACTTTTCCTTCAAAAGGGCTCCACAGCTTAAAAAGTTGGAGAACCCCTGTTTTAGGGGATCAATTAATTAATAAATTCCTTGGTTTCTCTTGGGCTCAGACAGGGAGTATTTGCTTCTGTCATACTTAGTTCCTTCCTCGATTACAAGAACCAAATTTTCATGAATATCAAGAGTTGTCCCGTGACAGGCACTTTAAAAAGGAAAGTGCCTGTCAGTATGTTAGGTTTTCTGTGTGTGCACATCCCCAGAAGACTGCAATGGACACACTTTAGGAGCAGCAAGAGAGTCTCCGCAGACCTGGTGGATTCCAGCATTTATGGGTCAAAGATTACATTTTTCAGGTTCTACATGTGCAGGGAAATACCTGTAAACTTCACAGGGAAAAGCAGGGGTGAGGAGAAGAGCACCGCTCCTTTATCACATTACTTTGATGTCTACACTTCCACTCTAGTTTCTTTGCCTTTCCTAACTCTGGTTCCCATATCTTGGCTTTCTACACTTACTCCAGTAACAGATAGTGCACATCACTTTGTTGCCCAGCAGAAGAGTCTTCAACATGGTGCCAGATAGGAAGAGCATTTAGCTTAAATCCTCCCTGACAAAACTGCTCTCAACACTCACCAGTGCACTCACCAGTGTAAAAAGTAGAGCTTAATATTCATGCTGACTGAGAGATTATGAGTTTTGCAGCCAAAAAAGTACTCCCCACTCCCCAACTTATCAATTGTCACAATAATTGAACTAAATGGGCAGGCTAAAATTTGACACAACTCAGTTATGACAAAGAGCTTCTTCACGCAAAATTCTGACAAAGGTGCATCTATATTGTAGAATTCATGCAGTTTGACATTACTTTAATTGCCTTGGCTAAGTGCTATGATCCGCATAGTCAAAGCCATGGTATTCCCTGTAGTAACCTACGGATGTGAGAGCTGGACCTTAGGGAAGGCTGAGTGAAGGAAGATAGATGCTTTTGAACTGTGGTGCTGGAGGAAAGTTCTGAGAGTGCCTTGGACTGCGAGAAGATCCAACCAGTCCATCCTCCAGGAAATAAAGCCTGACTGCTCATTGGAGGGAAGGATACTTTGGCCACATCATGGAGAGAAGGTACTTTGGCCACATCATGAGGAGACAGCAAAGCCTGGAGAAGACAGTTATGCTGGGGAAGGTGGAGGGTAAAAGGAAGAGGGGCCGACCAAGGGCAAGATGGATAGATGGCATCCTTGAAGTGACTGGACTGACCTTGAAGGAGCTGGGGGTGGTGATGGCCGACAGGGAGCTCTGGTGTGGGCTGGTCCATGAAGTCACGAAGAGTTGGAGACGACTGAACGAATGAACAACAACAAGTGCTATGAAACCATGGGAGTTGTAGCTCTGCAAGATCTTAGCTGTCTTAGCAGGTGCCTCACCAAATGACAACTCCAAAAATTCCACAACATTGAACTATGGCAGTTAAAGGGATGTCAAATTGCATTAATTCTACAATGTAGGTATACCCAAAAAGGAAGATATCTGGTGATGACTTCATACAGGGATCAGACTGTGTGCCATACATACACTGTTGTGTATGGCAGCTCCCTCTTCAGCTCTTTTACACGAGCCAGGTGTCCATAACTTACCCACATTATTCTTGGCAGTGACAAAACGGGCAGGCTCTTTGACATTGTCAGCCAGCAGGAAGGCTCCTTCCTCCAGAATGTCAAGCAGCATGGTGGCTGTGTGCACTTGCTCTGTGGCATTCATGTCCTTCCAGGACTCCAGTGCCTCAGGTCGCAGCAGGTTGTCCACTGTCTCCACCACAGCCTGGGATGAGATAAAGATAAGAGAGAAAGGAGATCCAAAGCTCACAGCTTTTCATTTCTTTTCACCAGCCTGTCTGTGCCATGACATGTCTCTCTTTTGCCACTTTCTCTTGTCTTCTATGATAGAGAACTGCTAGAGATGTACCTCCTATTCTAACACCTTGCTTCAGCAGCAGAAGGCAATGTCCATATGTGCCACTGGATGCCCTGCACACACAAAAGGTACTCTTTTATTGGATTCTGGATATCCTCCCTCAAAGCATCTCTTCCGTTGTAAAGGACAATGTCTTGCATTCTGCCTTTGTTTTACTAAAACGTAGGAGATCTTCTGAGTGGTATTTCAGCTACTGAAAGTAGGGACCGGGGGGGGGGGGGGCAAAGTTTTTGCTGGTCCCTCCCCCTTCCTTCTGGCCTGGTGCCCTTTAAAAATAAGCTCACCTCTCTTCCCTTCTGCCAGAAGGACCCCCAGCTGGATCAAAAGCCTTCCCTGGACAGAAAGAGTGCTTCCGTTCACTGAAAGCTACACTTGGATCCAAGCCAAAGTGTTTTCAGTAGCTGGGGAAAAGCTAATTATTCTTCCAGATACCACAACCATTTCTATCCACTGCCTTTAGGTAACATGGTTGAGCCTGTACTCCAGGACATTGCTTTGCTGTGCACATTGATGAGCAGCACAGCTTCAATTGCTAAAAATTTATACCATTTGCAACAGTTTTAGATTCCTCCCACTACACATGCACACATACTTAATGTTTTAGAGCCTCTCCTGTATTATTCATCACAGGAACACACACCTAACCACCCTGGCAGCTTCTCCTCACACAAATGCCCTGCCATTTTGTGAACCTTTTGTCTTCCTTTAAAAAAAAAAACATATTGAAGCTTATGACCATCTAAGGAAGCCATGGAAAATAGGTGAAATGATAAAGCTATAAAATTAGATGACAAATAAAAGACAACAGATTGTTTAGTGAAAATCTGAATATTATTTAGACGCTAAGGGAATAAGAAATAAAATGACAAATAACCTGTTCTATTTTGTGCAGTCTGGATATTGGGCTTATTTTCTATGGATGATACCTGGGAAGACTACTGAACAAAGCATAAGGTGATGATTCAAAGATCATCTGTCTCTTGTTGGGAGAAGTCTGCCTGCAAACTCCTTTATATGAAATAAGGCACATGGTCACAGTGAGTTAAAACTAGTCCTTAAGACCTCATTCTGATGTAGTAACTCAGCCCATTTTAATGTTGATTATGTATATGTGTGTACATGTATGTGCATCAAAAACTACAGTCAAACACATTTCCCTACAAAACAGAAAGAATGGAGCCCTGATGTGAGGGATCTGCTCCAGAGCTCTTCTGGACTACGGCCCATCTACATGGATCCTAAATCTGGAGCCCATCTGAAGAAGTGATGGGAGCTGAGTTCAGACTGTCCAGAAGGGCCAAACTTGTCACTCCATCTTAGTTTGTTATGAAGAGAGTCAATTTACATCCCTTTCCCAGGTAGTGCTGGTGCTTTGTGATGTCAGCAAAGGTACACAGCAATGATTAGAAGCTCTCTGGAGCTCTATGGTCACTGCCATGGTAACAAATAACAGCCTATATAGGTTACATCCCCTTTTCCTTGTGCTATGGGATGGCAGCACTGAATCAGTTTAAATTAGAGTCGGTCCAGCTGTCCACATTAACCCATCCCAAAGCATTCACTGACTTCTGCAAATGAATAAAGTCAAGTGCATAAAGGTTAGGGGTTGAAGTTCCTGAATGTTGTGTGGACATTCAGGAGCAACATCTAGCTAAATCGGGGTTCTTAACCCATGCAGATGGCCTCCAAAACTCTTACAGAGCCAATGACACTAGACGATATCATATTACAGTTCTAAAGCACAGGCCCGTGTTTCCCTATTACCCAGTTTGCTCCTGCAGAATTCTGGGACATTAGGAAAGAAAATAACCTCCCTGGCTGTGAATTCCAAAGGCTCTACTCTAAACTATATTTCCCAGAATTCTTCAAAAGCAAACCGGGCGATAGGAAAACAGGGTCCTGCATTTTAGCATTCTAATGTGATATTGTTCATTATCTGGGAAACTCTGGGACCTGTCATGTAACACACTAACATTTCCAAGTTCTGAGAAAGACCTATCTAAATCCAACACGTTTTGTTTTGGTGGGTCAAAGAGTTTTACTTGATCAACACTATTGTTCTATTATGGATATGTGTTTACTAGATGTTTGCCTGATGGTTAAATAATGTGAATACATCAAAATGGAGAATATACATTTTTAACAAATAAAATGAAATGAAATAAAAATAGCCCCCTCTTTTCTTTCTGTAAACTGAAGGCAACCCCACTAGCAATTGTTTTTGCAGTTGAAGGGATCTTGCTGAAGCCAAGAGAATGAAGTCTTGGATTCACCGTAAGGTCCGCTGTTGTAGAAACTGCATCAGGGATCAGCATCCCTGCTTGGATTTTAGCAACAGGATCAGTCAATGATGCTCACCTTGATGTAGTCCTTGCATGTCCTTTCTCTTTTGTGCATCTGCAAGATGAAGTATCCAAGCCCACAGTCAACAATGGTTCAGGTGGAGAAAATAATGAAAAAAGAAAATGGTAACACTAGAAATACTGAAAGGAAACTGTAACCATGAAAGAGATGGAGAACCTTTCTCACTGGATATATTTTTTAACTTTAACCCTCAAGACGCTCTAACCAACATGACCTACAGTAAGGCATTTTGGAAACTAAACTTCCAAATTTAGAAGACCAGCGTTTCCCCTGCCCTGGTCTGGAGAGTTCTTATTAAATTGGCTCTGACCTTGAAGCTGGCAGATACTGCTCAACATTGGCAGGGATATAACAAAGGCATAATCTTTATAAAAGTGGAGTCTGAATTAACACACTACTGTATTTTCTGTCTTGTTTTCTTTGTTTATGCTAAAGACTGTTTGACTTATTATGATCACTGGTTCAGGTTGTGAATAGCATACATGTATATAACTGTAATAATAAATGGTGACTTCTAAATTTTGAATTTCAAATTTCCAAAAAGAACTTTTAAAGTGCAACACTTCAATTGCTCCCAAGGGCTCCCCAGAGAACGATCAGAATTGCCCCACCTCCACTCCCCATTCTCAGCAACTCCTACAGTCTTAGTGGAAGAGGTTTGATTTTAGATACTTCCACTTTCTCCTTAGCCTTCCAGAAAGAGATGTAACTTCCCAACAACAGAGCTCTAACTCTGAAACAAAGCGTTGTGATAGGACCATCAGGGGCTCTCTGAGAGCTGCTCCCAACATGGAACATGCAGACCAGCTCTGGAGGGGATCCCAACAATTTTCTTCCCATTGCTTTCAGTGGGATAGAAATGTTACAAATAAAACAAAAACAGCAAAAAGGGCAAAATAAAAATGTCTCTCCACCCTCTCTAGCAGCATATTGGAATATGCTGGGTTCTAATCTGACAGGCCTGATTGCGATTCTGTACACACTTCATTTATTTAGGAAATTTATTTTTAAAAATATTTATATTCCATCCTACTTCCAAGGAGTACATAATAAGGTCAATTAAATCCACCCCAAACAGTTTAAATGTTGCATGGTCTTAGTAGGTTCTTAGACTGTAATTTATTTTCAATCTTTTACAAGATATAAAATACTGAAAATAAATTGCAGTCTAAGAACCTACTAAAACTATGCAACATTTAAAAATACAATAAACTAATTAAAACCACACACACACACAAACTGGACAAAATCACAAGGTCCCCAAAGGATTTGATTAAAAGTATGGTTAAAATGTGGTTTTGAAATAAAGACCATTATCAGTGCCAATTGATCCTCAAAGGGGAGGGCACTGCATGACCTGAGCAGCACAGTCGAGAAAGTTTTCTCTCATGCCCTCACATGGTTATTTGCTTCCACTGGTGAGACAGAGCTATTGAGCTCAGTGAGAATTACTATTACAAAGTGCTCTTTTCATTTCCTCTAATAAAGAGTGAGACCAGAAAACAACATATATTTGCATCCTGAAGAAAAAAAAAGGAAAAACCAGCCTCTAATATAGAAGCAGAAACTTTAACAGAATCCCAAGAATTACATTTAAAATTTACAATGGGCAATTGGTATCTGCTGGGGCTTTGTTCCAGGATCCCCCAAATATACAAAAAAAATAATCAGTGGATACTCAAGTCCCATAATATACAATGGTATAGTAAATGGTGTCCTCTAATATAAAATTTAAAAAAGATTTGCTTTTTGGATTTTGAATTATCTCATTTGGTTTGCAGAAAAATTGAATGCAGTTTTGTGGTTTTTATTTTCATTATTTTTACTATCAGCAGCAATCCTCTGCTTCAACGTGATCATTGTTCCCAATGTTTGTGAGAGCCAATTTGTAATTACTACTCTTTGTTCCAAACCCTTATTTGCCTTTTGGGATTTCTCTGCCAAGACATTCAACAGATGATGTTTCTATGCTGACAGATCTTTCTTCATTCAAATGCTTTTCACATTCCCAAGACCACCCTTTTGCTTGTACTATCAATTGGGACAAACATGACGCACCTTGTTGTAGTTCTTGCCAGCTGATTCTCTCTCAATGGGGCGTAGTGCCTGAAGCTGTGCATCCAAGATGTCCAGGAGCTGCTCCATCAGTTTGACAGAGGAGCTGACATCTCCAGCATAGATGGCACCTCGTGTATGCCGGGCAAGCTCACTGGCAATGTTGGCTGCATTTTCTCCACTCTTGATCTGCCAAGGAAAGGGGAAGAAAAGACAGATGAACCTCAGCTGGGTAAAAGAAGCTGGGCAAGCCTGAAGCCTGCCTGGTATCTGTTCTGAATGTAGAGTGGTATGAATAGTGACCACGGCAACAGGAAGAGGGAAGCATTACCTTCTGTGCCACCTGATTGACCCAAGGACTTGTGCAGTTACTGAGATCAGGTCCCCGCGGGTTCCAGATTCCAAGAGTTGCAAGACACTGGAAGGAAGCAATCCCTGTAGGGAAGGGAAGGGAAGGAGAGGGAGGAAAGAGAGCTCAATTCTGCAAAGGCTATGTTGGCTTCACTTTGGCCATCCCCATCCTATTAGAAAGCCAACCCAGAGTTTCTACATAGTTACTGGTGCGGTAGAAGAAAGCTGGCCTCCAGTACAAGTATAATGGAATCAATTCACACTGGGCACTGGGATGCATTTTGCGTTCCCCAGTACAAGGGTGGAGAATTCTATTCAATTCAAAGACAATAGGTTCAAGAGAGATTCCCAGAAGCTGCATAACAGTGATGACTGGGGTCAAAAGTAAAATGGTTGGAGCTTAAAGGTCTTACTTCCAGTCATCCAAGTCCTTGGAGAGACTCTTGAGATGGGGAAAATCCCATATAAAAGCAAAGGATGGTGTCATGAGAAGAGGGTTGTGGCCACCCAGGAAAGCACAGAAGGCCAGACTTAAGAGAGATCCAGCCCCAGGGCCCGGGGTTTCCCAATCCTGCTCTAGAGGCACTCAAAGTCAGTCACCTCAGGGATAAAGACCAAGCTTTCTTTGTTTGGCCCCAACATCATGCTGCTGTTTACATTACCTCTTGTGCCCTTAGGGCAAGGTCTTTCAACCAGCATGCCTTGCTGTGTGGCTGGCCATTGGACACGCCGCACTTCCTTAGCCTCACAGAAGAGCTCCGGAGAGAGATGCTGATTGTTTGCTGGTGGGCGGCGAGTGCTGGGCAAAACGGCTGTAACTGGGTGCAGCTCTGTGCCCTTCTGATTTATGGCACCAATGGGATGGGTGGTGAGGGGAGCTTGCCGTGTTGTTGTTGTGGCAGCTGATGAAATTGTGCTTGTGACTGTGGTTAGATGAGTGGTGGTTGTAGTGCTAAGTGGTGTCGAGGTGACAGGGCCTGCAGGTTACAAAGACAATTAGAGAGAAAGATTGTTTTCTACATACAAGCACACATTCCCAGATTCCTGCTACCAAGTGTCCGTTCCAAGAACAACCATCATGCCCGGGCCACACAAAAGTTGTTTGTTTGGGACACAACTCCTTGAATCTGAGAGGTGTAGTGCAGATAACTTTCCCAAACTCTGGTCCAAGGGCCTTCCCAAACTGATTTGTTGTTCTTTTACATGTAAAGCATCGTGTACAATAATGGTGGAACTGAATAGATGAATGAATGAATAAATAAATAAATAGATAAATAAATAATGATAATGATACAATTTTCTTACTTCAGTTCCTTTAGAATGGAAAAAACAGGACTCAACCTAACTTGTAGCATCTACCACAGCAAAATGAGTTATTTTGCAGTGACAATCCACCACAATAGCCTGGGCTCTTCACTTGTGACAAAAGTTACATTTCAGATTCCAGAAAGTTCCAGTTTTTAAATCTACAGTTCTAGTTAACAAGATTAGAAAATAAGAATTTAGATGCTGAAAACGGATCCTGTTAAAGATTTAAAAAAATGAAAGTCTGGGAAAGGTTTCCAGTTACTAGTGCTTTTTCTTTCAATTGATTCCAGTCCAAACTTTCTGATCCCTTTTCCACTGCTGATCAGAATCCCCTCGGTCACTTCATGCTTCCTTTTAACTGCAGTGTCTTTTATGATATTTAACCAGTAGCTCCATCTCAATACTATTTCTGTTGCTATAGTGAAAAGGATAAGCATCTCTCCCTGGCTGGATGTTCCCCCTCAATCATGTGCCCATATAGTACACTTCCCCCCTCCTGTATGAAGGCCTTTTACGCATTTTTACGCTTTGATAAGTCTCCCCCCAATAAACAATCTGCTCCATCCCTATCTCATCCTGACTTTTTTTAGCTTTTTAGTATTTATTTTTTACATGTGGCCCGCTCATTGTCACTGTGATTACTTACTGTACTCTTATGTTTATGAATTTTATTATGCTGTTGTCTTATGTTTTGGTCTTATCTTATTTTATTGTAATTGTGCTGTTGGGCCTGGTCCCATGTAAGCTGTTCCAAGTCCCCATTGGGGAGATGGTGGTGGGGTATAAATAAAGATGATGATGATGATGCTATTGATCCCTTGGATAATATTCTAATAAATACGTGTAATTTGCTATATGGTTGTGTGAAAGGGCCCTAAGTGTCAGAATTAAGTGCCCATGCTGAATCTGTGGAGGTCACAAGAAGTCTGAGGGCCCTTCTGCACAGCCAAATAACCGAGAATATCAAGGCAGATAATCCACAATATCTGCTTTGACCTGAGTTATCTGAGTCCACAGTGCCATATAATCCAGTTCAATGTGGATTTTATACAGCTGTGTGGAAGGGGCCTCAATTGAACTGAGCAGATTTTCTGATGCTTACTGTTTGAGTGGAACTCAAATACCTGCTTGCAGCAAAGTGATAAAATTAAAGGTATTTTGAAAATTCGGCATGGAAACCAATGCCGCATTTAAAAAATTATTCTGTTGGTATACTGAAATGGGATGGATGACAAGTGCATCAAACAGTAACAGCTGAGAAAGCCATTGGCTGAGTAACTTGCAATCACTTGCAACATACCTTCAATGAGTGCTAGCTTGTTAGTATTTAGCTCAAGTAAAAATGTCATAATCTTAAATCACATGCTGTTGGGGGATTGCTGATATACAATTTTAGTGTAAAGTATATATTTTTCAAAAAGTGTTTTTTAAAAAGGTAATTTCAAATGCAAGAAGATGTATAGAAATCTATGACATCAATAATTGGAAAACTATGCAAATTAACACTGCATTAATATAATCTGGGAATAGAAACTAGGGACTCATGATTTTCCCCACCCCATACTTGGGTGTCAAAATATCTCACCAGTGCTAGGGTCAGGTGGGCCAAACTCAAGGGAATACCGCAAGACGAAGTAGTTGTTCCATACATAAAGTTGATTGTCACGGGGGTTGTAGTCAATGGAAGAGATGAACTGGTAGGGATTCGGGAAGGTCAACGAGATGGGTTCCTCACGGTTCATGTTAGTGTTAAAAGCATAGTCGACACGGTTACCAGCTGCCTCACTGTCATCGTCCACATAGACTGTCCGGACAACATAGAGCACCCCACACACCATGAAAGCATTGGATGCTGAGCGCTTATCATAGCCAGTCTCCCACGTGTTCTCAAAGCGAAGTGTGTAGGGATTGAGCTGGCTTACCACTAACCGTCCATTGTTGCCTTCAGTAGCATAGATGACCCATAACCCATTTTCATCCACAGCCAGATCAATGTCAGTCTTGCCGCCCCAACGGTAGGGTGAAGTGTCATGATAGTTAGCTGTGTTAATGACTGTCTCTCCACTTTTAATGCGAGTTCGTAGATCATACTTGATAATGTTTCGTGTCCGCTCCTTGTTGTAGAAGACTGCTCCATCATACACTACGAAGCCTGTGCCATCAACCCTGTTGGGGAGGCGATATGTGGTGGTGTGTCGAGCACCCACATAGTCCTCCCATGAAGCATACTCTGTCAGTGTGTCTGTCCGGTAAGGGATCCATGGCATGACATATATACGGTCTCCAGCTTGAAGTGGGTCCTTACACCAGGCTCCAGACTGGTGCTCTGACTCATGAGCCGAAGTAGGTTCCAAGATCTTGTGCAGCGTCCCCGGGCAAACGAAAACTAGGGAGGGGATGGAAGGGAGGAAAGGATGATTGGGTAAAAGGGTGGGAAATCCAGAGAGAGTTGATAGAACAAGAGAAAAAAAAAGAAAGAGAGAAAGAAAAGAAAGAGAGAAAAGAAAGGATAAATTTGTAAAAGCCTGTTGGCAGGAGAAGTGAAATCCGCGCTGAATTTTGAGAGCAGCTGCAATCATGAGACTTTTATCTGTTATTGAGCAGAGACGGCTCAGTGACATGTTAAATAAATACTGAAGGTGCAGGGGAGCATCAGAGGAAAGAAAGACTTTCTACAGATCAAATTGAAATGGGTGTTTTAGGGTTCCCAACCATTGCTCCCTAAACTTGCTATGTTTTCTGGCATTAAGCATGGGATGCCGAATTGTTTCCTAGAGTAGCATCTGGAAAACCTAAAAGTCTGAGCAGACGTTTTACTATACTAACCATGCTATCCCTTACTCCCTGGTCATACGTTCCATCACTGGCAGCCAGCTCAAAAGCTCTATGCTAGTGATAAACCTGAGTTAGACCTCCACGTGATCTAAATCTGATCCTCTTCCTTGCAGTTCTTGGGGGACACTGGGACTTCCATATTGGATTGTCAAAAATTATAGGCTCAGTCTTGAGTAGCAAGGCTGTCTCCAAAAAGGAATCCATTGGGTAGTGTATGTTTGTCTGGTTTTCTATTAGCCTGCTGAGATTAGGCAGAGACTAAGGCCCTTTCCACACAGCTGAATAAAATCCACATTATCTGCTTTCAACTGGAATATATGGCAGTGTGGACTCAAGATAACCCAGTGCAAAGCAGATATTGTGGGATTTTCTGCTTTGATATTCTGGGTTATATGGCTGTGTGTAAGGGCCCTAAGGGTCTCTTTGGAGTAGGGTGTTGGCATCACTGGACTTCTGAACAGTATTTATTCCACTGGTTTTGAAATAGCTAGACTTCCTGTTCTGGGGTACTCCTCTGCAAGAGGCACCTTTAAGGTTGGTTAGAGAAACCATTTGTTTTACAAACTCAAGAAAACATGGCTAACAGGCTAGATCTATACTGCCATATAATCTAGATTATCAAAGCAGATAATTTACATTATCTGCTTTGAACTGGATTATATGAGTCTACATTAACCTATCATCAGTTTAAATCAGATAATCTGGATTGTATATGGCAGTGTAGAAGGGGCCTTATTCCAGCCACCATGCTGCAATTAAACTCCTATTTGTGTTGGTATGAACACCAACAGTGATGAGGCAGTTACAAATCTGGTCCTATTTCTACATATCTCCTTGTTTTTTTTTCACAGTAGTTTTAGTAACAGAAAGGGTGCTTTTTTGAAATGGAGGGAGGGAACCATCTATTAATGACTTCTTTCCTAGATTCCAGATATTAACTAAAAATCCCAGCAGAGCTGCACGTTAGCTCAATGCAGTGTTATAAAAAATAAATAAATTACACATCAGCAATGTCATTGTGCAAACAACTTGGGAAGTCCTGGTTGCTGCCATATCAATTATGGGGCCTGTTTTCGAAAATTACTTTTCCAAGTTGTGTTTGAGATGGAGGATTCCAACAATTATCAGCCATAAATCACAGTATAGATGTTTTTACTTGCACATCCTTTATGGATTTTTAAAAGGGAAACTAAAAAGGCAGAAGAAGTGAGGAAGCATAAAGTTACAAGTGGAATATTTTTCATCTCGACTTCTTGTAACATTCCCAGGAATAAGGCAGGGAAATTATTAAAAATACTTTGTATAGAAGCACCCATTTCCAACTTGCTCTGCTGCAATGTTCTTAACTTTCCACCCACTAAATAGAACCACTTTATGCCTATCTTAAAAACAGCTCTGAGGTAATATTTCCCTTTGAAAAAGGCTAAGCAGCATCCAGCATCCAACCCTGATGTTTCTTTCTTGGTATCAAGACATTGTTGAATGGGGAATGAAAAGCAAACATAAAAGAAGATCCAATGCCTGTCCACTTAAAAGCCCACTGAATGGAAAAGATAGGGTGTTTCCTCTTCCTGCTGAAAGAGACTACTTTCAACCCTGGGGACGGAGAGCTGTAGATTAGCTGAGGGATTGGCTCCCTTCTGAAAAGAAGAGCTAGGAGGATCATGGCAGAAGAGTAACATTACATAAAGCCTCTGCTTCTCATATCCTGGGTGCCACTGGAGCAACTTCTCAGCCAGGTTTGATTCAGATCAGCCAAGGACATGAGACTAGGGCATATGTCAAGGTGGGTAGGTGAAGGAGTGAAGTGACAGTGAGAGGAAGGGAGACCTGGGCAAGTGGGAAAGGAAAACCCCTCACTTTCACCCACACCCTGGTTGGCAGCCTGGAATCTTAGGAAAAGCCAGGAGGAAAAAAGGTTGGAAAGGAAGACAAATCAGGCCAGGCATTCTGCAAGTGTCTGCCTCTGGTTAGCTGGATCAAGGCTGGGAGAAAAAAAGCATTTAGTGGTGAAAGAAGAGGGGGTGGAGTGGGGTAAGGAGAGCAGCATCACAGCAGAGAATTCACCTTGCCTATCACAACACAGTACCCCTGAACAATCCCAGTGGAGACACAGGAGCAGTCAATCAAACCCAGGCCTTAATGGCTGCATGGTGATTTTACCACCCAGATCTAGGGTTACAGAGGATTAGGATTAGTAAGTCGGTTTCTTGTCACCATTGTAAGGGCTATGGAGAAATCAATTCCCAGCAGCCCAATGCTGGCTTATTGTTTTCACTCTTGGGATGAAATCTTTTCCTAACCGTCGGATCTCTAGTTATCTTACTCAAATCTTGGAAGAGCCCCAGAATATCTGGGAGGTGCAGAAGTGAATTCTCTGCTCTGAATTTATTAAAGAGTCACAGTTGCTATGATGTGCCACGTTACTCAGGGTGCAGCTTGTGGTAATATTTTTATTTGGGCAGGGGTCGGTAGCATCAACTGCTGCCACAGCACACTTGATAGCAGGGGATGCATAGCAAAAGTTAATGGGAAGTCTAGGACTGAGACTGATATCAGCCAAGGGGGAGGAGGAGATAAGCTCTTTTGATAATGACAGGCTCCCACAGAGAATTAATAAATAAATAAATTCTTCCCTTGCTCTCCTAGATTCAGGTAGAACCTGTGTGCAAACCTATTCCATTTGAACAAAGTTTATCCCATTGAAAGAAAGGGAATTTACGTGGGCTTAAGTGTATGTTAGATTGCTCCCACTGTTTCCAATGGTCATAGTCCCAAGGTAGCCCAGGAAGAGAAAGCAGGGCTGAGTCAGCAACCTGATGAGTTCACTCTTATTCGCAGTGTTTTGGTCTCCATGGAGATATCATGCTGCATCTTTCTCAGTAATAATAAATAACTCTGATTAATAAAGCTTCTGCAATAGCAATTTAATTGGCAACCAAATTTGTATATCCAAAAACCCATAAAATTTGAAGTGTACTTTTTGGTACACTATGAGAAGTGTCAGGTCCTATCCTTTAACTTTTTTGGTGTACAAAAGTGGTAACTTGGAGCACTCACAGATGTTGTTAGACTTCTGTCATTCTTTTCCATTACTGTATTACAATCCAGCAACACCTGGAATACTACAAGTTTTCACCCATTTTGAAGGATGCATGGATGTAGTAAGTTCAGGAGGGGCAGGTATTAATCATTTTTGTGATCGAATTGGGGACTGAACTTTTTAAAAATCAGTCCTAGTCTACCAAGTATGTAGATATTGTCTGTTTTTTTGTCTTCTTCCCTAAAACAGTATGGCTATCAGAAATGATATGTGGTGCAGAGGTTTGCAAAGTGATAGGTGGGTTCACGTCTGAATGACAATATGTCATAAGGACAGGAGGCTAGCCTATATGATAATGACAAGGTCTTTTAAAGATCCCTGTAATTTTCTGATGGGAGTCACTAGATAAGAACAACTTAATGTGGAGCAGTTGGATTTTGTAGGGCACGATGTCTCTTGTGTGAGCTATTTATCTATGTCAAGTCCACAGTTTTCAAACTCTGTCATAGTGACTCTCTCTAAGTCAAGATCAAATCCATTCAATACTCACAAAGTGTAACTGATGGCCATTTAAAGGGTTTTGTTTTTATTGACATAGGTCTCAGCACTCTTAAGACTTTGCCAGTGTCACTTCAGAGTAGCTGGATGAATGTGTCACTTTCATGTTAAGTGAGAAATGTATTCTTCCAACAAGTTTCCCTATCATTCAAAAGGGCGCATTCCACAGCAAGCCAAGAATAGTTTTATTCTGGGCAATGTTGTTGGGGTTTTGTGGCTTTTGCGTCAGAAAATCTGAAGCTGGAGCATATTCTGAAAACAAAACAATGAACACTACCTGCTCATGACTAATCAAGAACAGAAGTGAATATTTGGAAAATGCAGCAGATTTTATAAACAAATCACTCAAATTGTATGACTTGCTAAATTCATCACTCTCTCTCCATGACCAGACCTGCTGCTGATAATTCATGATCTACAGAACTACTATAGAGTTCTTTGGTCTATAGGAAAAGAAGGCTATTGCTTTTATTACTGGAAGGTGAGTGTCTCAATCCTAAGAGATGTAATGCTCTCCTTTCTGTCCCCCAGAGGACCAAAACAGCCATGTAGCCAGGTACCAGTCTAATGTCATACCCAACCCATCCAAATCTCCCTGCAAATTGATGATCATGCTTCAGGGAAACAGTGTAAAAGCGAAAAAGATAATTATCATCAAGCCAGGGTGGGAAGCCTGAACCTGTGAGCTCCAACAGTCAGGTTGCTGCCAGCTTATGCCTTTATCACGTAAGGCCCACAGCAGTACTTCTTCATAACTACACTTATTCCCTTGTTCTCTACTTGGACTGCAAAGACAAGGAGGTACCCATCATCCTAGAAATGAAGATGTAAAGCATACATATTTTGCCAGGCTTTGTGTGTGTTTTTCCAATGGCTCTCCCAAAGTAAAACTGTCAATTGTTTTGGTGGGGAAAAAGAAGTGTGAACATGGATAACTTCTCTATATCCATCCCTCTGCTTTCTCAGAGCATATGGTCCTGAGCAGCTATATAGCAGTCTAGAAGCACTAAAGAGTGCCCAGTTTCACAAGAGCCTGCAGAGGCTGCAAACAGAGCTGCCAAGGAACATCTAGTCAATGCACATACAGAGAACATGCTCATGAAAATGGATGCATATTCCTGTATTTATAAGTGGTTTATGGAAGCATGGAGGCTTTACTCAAAACAAAGACTTTACTCCAGTCTAATGAAGTACTCATTGCAATAGCAGCTGATACCACTAGCTGGCATGGCTCCATCCTATGGAATGCTGGAATTTTTAGTTTGGTGAAATGGCAGAGAGCTCTAGAGGTGTCATTGAGGGGAGTGTGTGAAAGCTCTCTAGAAGAGAATTTTAAGGGCCTTATTGAATTACAGATTCCAGCATTCCGCAGGACAGGGCAATGTCAGTTAAAGTAATATAAAACTGCTTTAACTGTGTAAGTACAAATCCAATCACAGGGATGTGTCAATTTGTGCATGTCCAAATGTCATCTGTATGTTTCTGAGGGTCACATATGCCTTTTTTTCTCTAAAAAGTGCATATATTCTATATTTCATATGTTCAGGTGATCTCTTACCCAAAATACTTGAGACCAGAAGTATTTTGGACTGTTTTGGATTTTGGAATATTTGTTCCAAAATGATATATCTTGTAAACTAATGTATGTTTCATACACATTTTACAACATAGGCTGAAAGTAATTTTATACAGAATATTATAAATAATTTTATGCATGAAACAAAATTTCTATACATTGAACTATGAGAAAGCAAAGGTGCTGCTATCTCATCCACCCATGTGGATTATTTCAGATTTTGCAGCCTGTGGGATTTCAGATTTCCGGATAAGAAATATTCAAACTGTAGATTTATAGCTGCCTTAAAAAATAAGGATATCTACCTGTTTGTGTAAGCTTTTGCAGAGCTCATTATGAATGCACTATTTCTAGTTTCCATCTAGTGTTGTGATGTGAATTGTATGTACCATTGTCTGTGCTGTGCCCCTATACCTTTGTGCTATGTATATGCCATTCTCTCTTGTCTGTGCACAAAGTGGTGAGACCTAGATGTTTTGGGAACTGCCTTTTAGATCAATGGAGGCAGAAGAGGGGACACGATTGAACCAATTTGAGTTTTTTAGTCCTGCCTTCTCTGAACACCTGCCTGGCAATGTTGCCACAAAGCAGCTTCATGGAGTCTCACAGGTTCGCTCAGCCCAGCTTCCCATCTGGGTTGGTGGGGGTGTGATGGATGACTCCTGGCAGGGGGAGGAGAAACACACCATTAAAGAATGAAGCGCTGGCGAGGGGGGGACAGCACAAAGCGTTAACTGGTTCCGATCCCTCATGGATGGGGCAGTGTCGACTCAGCCTTCTAAGTCGGGATGGGGGCAACTGTGCTCTGGGGTTGGGGGAGAAGATGTCAGAAACAGAGAAGGAAACAATCAGTAAAAAGCCACATCCAAAACCATGGAAACCTGTGGAAAAGAAAAGTATAAGTATATGCCTCCATCCCCAATCTTGGAAAAAAAATCCCAAAGCAATGCAGGGGAAGGGGATCAATTGTGCTTTTAGAGCAAACTAAACAGAGAAAGAGAGAGAAATACACAGAAAGAAACAGAGAGAAGAGACATGGATTGGACAGAATCAAGCCTGGCTTTTTGAGTTTTGCTACTTTGAAATTAGAGAATTTGTTGGATTCCTACAGCTAACTTGACAGCTTGTTCCTTGTCAAGACAGGCTTACTGCAGTTGTGACTCCTGGCACTTACATTAGGTTTATCACCTCCAGATCTAGTCAAGATGTTCAATTAAAAATACATTGACTAACCTCTCCTTTCATGCACCTCCCGCATCTTTCCCCAATAACAGACAGAGTCAGTGATCATGACTGCAGCTTTTGTTTAAAATAAAACAGGTAGAAAAGAATAATAATTAACAAAAACACAAATAAAATCACCCAGGATTGATCAGGAATTTTTAAAGGAAAGGAAGAAAAAGAAACAGTAAGCAAGGAAATTAAAAGATTGCCACACTGGTGTGGTTAGTATACTGGAATAATGAATGTATATGTGTTCTAGAAAAAGGGTTATTTCTTATGGGTCTTCTGTGGTTTTCCACATTATTTCAATAGTAGAACACAGAAAACACTTATATTAAGACTTACAAAAGGGGCTCTTTAGAACAATTAAAATCATAAATGTGAAGGGCTGGAGGAACGACTCTTTTAAAGAATCTAGCTTTGGAATTCTCACCATAGAACTGTGTATGCTCGAGGTGAAATTCACACAAAAAAGAAAATTCACAAGTAGATTAACATGTTAAATTTTATTTACAAACTTGGGCTGCTTTTCAGAATGAGGACAAAATCACCACCATTTAAAGTGATGTCACTTAGCCTATACATGTCTATATTTACCACCTAAATGACTTCACAAACATTTGCATATTAACTGTGAGAGACTCAAATGAAAACTCCTACTCCACTGAGTAGCTAATTTTAAAAAGGCCTCCGTTTCAGGAGCGAACTAAATTTGCACCTTACACAATGACTATGATCTTATTGTGGATATTTATATGTGAGAGAACGAGTCTCAATAATTGTAGTGTAAGACTCTGAAAATGTGCAAGAAGTCCTGGAAGAATTATTTAGAAATGCCCAAAATGAAATAAACAAACAAATAAATACATAAATGAGAGAGAAAAACACTTTTCTTTTTTTTAAAAAAGAAAACCAACCTCCCATTATTCTTTTGCATCGTGACAAAATTTTATGTGTAAATCTCTGAAAAAATAAGCATCTCCTTAAAATCAGGAATTGGGATTTTTTTATTTAAAAAAGGAAAGAGAGAAGTAGTGGTTGAGGTAGGCCAAGGTACCCAGTTGGTTGCCATGGAAACATGAAGAAAGGAGCAGAGAGAATCAGTTGAATGATAAAAGACGCAGAGAACGGTTTGGAAAAAGTATATTTCCCCTGAAGGAAGTAAAACCGGAGAGAGGACATTCTTATCCCAGACATTAATGGTGCTTTCCCTCCACATGTGAGCAAGGAGAAATGGAAAGGTTTGGAAGGGGCAGTTGTTAGATGAATGTTTGATCACCTTAATTTGCTGGGTGTTGTTTGAGTTATTGGAAGGTTTTATTTCTGCAGAGGGAGGGGGATGCCAATTAAAATTAGTGAGACCAGAGAGAGAAGAGGTGGGGAAACCAAGGGAAGGGAAGGTGGGAGGTTAGGAGGAGAAGGAGCAAGGAGAAAAGGTAGAGGAAGGTCACATTAAATATGGCCACAGAGAAAAAAAAACAAGGTGCTGGGTTAAGGGTGGGGTCAGTGGTAATGTTGTTGTTGTTTACCTTTCTGTTCCACTTCTACTTTATGCATCGGAAGGGAGAGAAGAAAAATATATTGAAAAAAAAGGTGCAAGAAGGAAAAAAAAGAGAAAAGAGATTAAATTGCTTTTGTTTCTCCCCTCCCCCACCCTAAAAACCCCTTTTCTTTCTTTCTTATACTGCAAATCTTTCCCTCCCAGCACCCCACCGCCCCCCAACAAACAGCAAACCCTCCCACTTGGGAATCATTTCAAGGCAGAGAGTCTGATGGGTCTGTTGTTAGTTAATAGTGGCTTTGTATCATTCCCCCCCCCCCCCCGACATCATCTGATCAGTGTGGTATTTTTGCTTTTAATTTTGTGCCGTTGACATTGCCCTTCAGAAGAAAAGTCAGAAATCAAAACCAACCAGGAAGAACGACAAAGGAACTAAACACAAAAGGAGAGGGAGGCTGCTGGGAGGAAAGCATTTGGTGCAAGAGGAGAGGGGCATGGATAAGAGCAGAGAAGGGTAGAGGGAGAGCAAAGTACAAAACTCAAAAAAGAAATGAAAAAGGAAGAGCCAAAATTTGAAAGGGAAAGTGGGGGGGGGGGGGTATTCCAGAATATTTTGTTGCTTTCTAAATAAGACTGACCTATCCTCACCACAACGGACTTGCCTATACAGCCTGCCTGTAAAGACATCTATACCATTTCCCCATGTTCAGATTCCTTTGTGATAAACTACAGCATACTCAGCCATGGAAACCCACTGGGTAAGATTTAGCAAATCACACTCTCTCAGCCTAAAAAAGGCAAAGGCAAACACCTTTTGAACACATTTGAGAAAGGAAATCCTGATAGACTTTGCTGTAAGTTGGAAATGACTTGAAGGCACACAAGAGCAACATGTTGACTTATGGCAACTGCCTGAACGTTATAGGATTTCTTTAGGCAAGGAATACTCAAACATGGTTTTGCCAGTGCCTTAAGTGGTCATATCCACATCACAATAGCTTCCCATTTTTTTTCCCTTTGATGCCGTTCTAGACCACTTTTTATGTTGTTGATGTCAATGCCAGCATATAAGCTGTGGCCGAATGAATGCTGACACTGACTGCCTACAAGGCTTTTAAGGGGAAAAAGTCCCAAGGATTAGGATTTGAGACTTTGATTTGTCTTATATTTCTTAAAGACAAATCATGAACCCTGCCAGTCAGGAACAACCCTTTGACTGCATTTCAATCCAGATCCTGATTCCCGAAGCCCACCACCATGTCCAAAATTAAAACATACTAAAAAAAAGGGGGTGGGGGAGGGGTTCTTTCTATGTCCCCAGTTACTGGACACAATTATTATTTCAAACTGAATTGTCTTTCTTTTTATAACTGCATTGTTATCTAGCTCTAGGCTGGAAAAAAACACCACTGGGCCCAGGAAAGGAGTAGTTAATGATGTAGAAACATTGCTAGCAACGACAAAGGCATTGTGGGGGTTGTCCAAATCTTAACTACACCAATTTCTTCCGATCTTAGTTAAGTCTCATGTAGTGAAATTAATCAGAACATATTGGTCTGCTCAAGTTTATAACAAGGTATATTTCCTTTTCTCTCTCTAAAAGAGCCAGATAAGCATGTATGTTGATGCCTGACTATTTTTTCAAAGTGTTACAAATTTAATTTAAAAGGAAATCTCTGGGCATTGAAACAGTAATTGGTAATGGGTACAATTAAATAAGTACACCAATACCCAAACATCTTTTTAAAATATGCCAAAATGCCAAAAGCAACAGACCCTCACTTTCTTAGGCAACTGCTAAAACACAGCAGGAAGGAAAGGGTGCAGAGAAATAGTGCGAAGGATGGAAGGATGGAAGTGGTGCTGAAATATTTTCCATTCCTGCAGGGATGGCAACCCAGTGATCACACTAGTCAGTGATCAAGACCCTGCAGGTTAGTAGCCAACAGACAGCTGGCTCAAGTTGAAATTCAAACCATATGGAGCAATTGTGCAGTTGATGTTGAACTGGGGACAAGGGAATAGAATTTCAAAAAGCAGTGCTTCCAAACTCTCTTTGTAAAGGTGGCATTTTGAACAATTTTGGGAGAGTAACACCTCTCAAGACATTATTGGACTCCAAATGTCATCAAACCCAGCCAATTGCCAAGAATGTGGAACGAGAAAATCTGAAGGTCTATGGATGATGTTGTTCTCCATTCTTATTTCACAAGGGCATTAAACAAATTCATGGAAGATCTATCAAGAGCTTTTAACTGCTTTACCTAAATTAACCTCTATGTCCACCAATAGTATACCAAAGAATTCCATTTATATTGTGGAGAGAAACCAATGAGGACTTCCTTGACCTATTTTTAGGTTCCTGGAAGTGTGTGATTTGATGCTATTGCCAACAGAGAGACAGGATGGATGGACCTATTTATTTATTTACGACATTTATATGCCGCCCTTCTCACCCCGAAGGGGACTCAGAGCGGCTTACAAGGTATATATACATACAATATATTATTAACATAGTACAATATCAGTTTTAAATATTGCTACATTGCACTATATCAATTATACTGTAATATTATTAGTAATATTACATGTAATATAAATATATAATTATAATATCATATTATTATTAGTAGTATTATATTGCATTACATTACAATATTATAAATATTATATGAATATACAATATATTATATATTATATTATAGCATATTATTAGAATAGCACAGGAGACAAGATGGTGCTGTCCCCTGGCCTCCCCTCTCTTCGCTCTGGCCCAGAGCGGCAGTTGGTGCTAGAATATGGAAAAGGTATTTTTGGGACTACAAATTCCTAAACTTCTCAATAATACAGTGGCCATGTTGGCTAGAGGATTTTGTGAGTTACAGTCTGAAAAGTTGCTTTTCCAAGTTCTATTCAGATGTAGTTGGGTTTTACATATATGTTTATGTATTAGGAAGAATAAGAGTGCAGTGAACTTGCTGTTCATCTGGAAAGGTAAACTGCTAACATAAGTGGCAACAGTGGCAGCATTGTTAAAAGTGAACTGTGCTTCACAAAACTGTGATTAGATCAACCAAGCTGGGAGAAGCAAGGTATGGAATGACTGATGTGTAAAGGAACATTCCAAGGAATTGGGGTTTTTTTGTACATACCACCACATTTAGCTCAGTATTTTCTAACTAGTTCCTCTTAATAGAATTGAAAAAAAAACCCTCAGAATTTTTAATGCAGCATTTTCTGTTATACTATAGGGAAGAACTGGCCAGTTTCACATAAGTGGCAACAATATAAAGAGAATGGGTTTAAGGACATCTGTTGCATTTCACACAAGACTGTGTTTGCTTTTGGAATTTCTCACATTCTTAATTATAAAGAGCTTATGTTATTTTCAATACATTTGGATTTCTCACCAGAATTGTTGCAATGCTATGAAATGACACTTAGCCGTATAAAAGTAAAAAGCCGTTATTGAAACAGGCATACTTTTAGATGAGATAAGCAGGATATAAAGTTATTAATCACATAAATAAAAAAACTTTGTACTTTCTAAACACATTCATGATTTGACAGTTTAATTTACTTTATGAAGGATTCATCTGCCCTTTGTAATTTTGCTTACATCTTAACATTAAGCAGATGGAAAATTGGGCTGTTCTTTCTGCTTGGATCAGTTTATTCCAGGATACCTGGAAAACAGGTTGATGTTAATCTCCCAACTTAGAATAAGAATACAAGTGATAGCAGGTTACTCAATAATTTCCACTAAGTTATACTGAACAGAGGAAAGTAAAAGTAAATAGACAAGCAGTTCCCTGGCTCAGGAATCAAGAACTACTTTAAATGAATGACTACTTTGTTACCAAGAAACCAACATTTATGACAACATAAAGATCTTAGCTCTCCGTGTATGTAATGACTCTATATTGCTTTAACATAGCAGTTCTTAAAGTGTGCTCCATGGAGCCCTTGGGGCTCTGGGACGCATACTGAAAGGCTCTGTGCTTCCCTTCTCCTCCTCCCCTTGGCTCCAAACATGTGCAGCGGGGGCTTTCCCTCCTCCATCCATTGTGCTCCTCCGTCCCCTCAAATGCATACACAGATGCAACTTTCCTTCCTCATTACTGCTCCTCCCTCCTCAAGCGCACACCAGGGATTGAATGCATGCGGAGGGAGGCATCACATAGGTGGAGGGGAGACACTGACGCTTTCACCCATTCCCCTCACTCAGACCACTTTCCCTAGACCCCTCACCATGCAAATCCTTTCCCCCATGTCTTCCTTGCTTCCAGAACCCAATTCCTCTCCCACCGCTCAGGGGGCACTTTGATTGTGTTTTTACTACATGGCAGATGGTGGTTGGACTAGTTGGCCCTGGGTTTCTGCTATTATTATCATTATTATCACAAAGGCTGTGTGGTCATCTGTTGGGGGTGCTTTGTATGGGCTTTTACTGCATTGCAGAAGGGAGTTGATCTAGATGGCCTCTCGAGTTGCTCCTATTACTATTATTATTATTATTACTACTGCTACTATTACTACAGAGGCTGGATTGCCATCTGCCAAGGGCACTTTGTGTTTTTCCTGCATGACAGAAGGCGGTTGTACTGGATGGCCTCTGGTGTCTTCCACTGAAATATTGTTAAGTTTGTGTTGGTTAAAACTATTCTTCATTTTAAATATTGTTTTTTATTCCTTTTTTGCACTAGAAATGAATTATGTGCAGTATGTATATTAATTTGTTCATTTTTTTCAATTATTTCACACAAACATTCTCCATCCACCTGCCACTGACCCAGTCAATCTGTCAAATTTTAAAATGCAATGTGTTAAAAAGTTTGCCTATGCCTGATATAGATACATTATATATGATATATAATATAATACATCAATATTTCTTGGGGCTTCATTAGAAACTTTTGCTTCAAAAAGGGCTCAGTGACTGAAAAAGTTTGAGAAGCCATGCTTTAGCAGGCACGTGTGAAAATGAATCTAAAACTTCAGTTGAGATACTGCACCAAGCAGGGTCAATATTGCCCAAAAGAAGTTAAAATGTGTGAGTAGCTCTCTAGAAATGGAATGGCTTAATATGTTTGAAACAGACAATTTCCTACAAATGAAATTGTCTGTTTCAAACATATTAAACTCTGACGTTGAGATAATCGCTTCTTTGAAAAAAAAAGAGAGAAATTGAGGTTCAAATAAGTCACAGTGCCCTTCAAATATTTGCTCTTCTTGTTAGCAAAATAATTTTCTTGACCTAGGTCTCGAGGATAGCCCTTTGCGATCCATTTCTCTGTACTGTCACAACAGCATAAGCAGCTCTGTCTCCAAAATTGAAAGTGCAATCAGAATACTGGGAGATGGGGTGGAGAAATAAGAAAGGGAAAAGTTAGAGTTAAAGGAAGAGCAGATCAAGAGAAGGCCACAGATATAAGCAATGGTCAGGGCAAAGGGCCATGGCTACTAGGGCATGATTGGGGGACTGGGGTATGTGTGTGTATATATATATAGTTCTGGATGTGGGAAGAGAAACAGAAATGGAGATAAAGCCTTGATGTCCACAGTATACATAAAACCAAAGCTTCTTTAAAGACCATTTAGCGTATGCTGAAGCAGGATGTGAAGCAGGCCTACCATTCCGCTTATAATTGTAGTTACTCAAATCTAATGCATCACTGAATCTAATGTGCACTTCAATTTTCAAAACCCTGAAACCAAAAAGTATTTGCTGCCAAATGTAATGTGCAGCGGCAAAAAGTGCACTCTTTTGTCATTTGGCCAAAAAAGGTGTGCATTACAGTTGCTGCCTGCTTAGAATGTCTTCTTTAAAAACAAAAGTGTCAGAACACCAAAGCTTCCAGCAATGGAAAAGAAAACCTTACGGTGCATCTATGCTGTAGGATGAATCCATTTTAATTGCCTTTGTTCAATGCTATGTGGTCATGGGGGCTATAGTTTTACAAGGCTTTGATCCTTTTCTGCCAAAGAATGCTGATTACACACCAAACTACAGATCCCAGAATTACATAGCATTTACTATGGCCATTTAAGAGGAGCTCCAGGTGCACCTCCTGAAGTGGCTTCCCCTTTTGCTTTGGCTCAACACTAAGATTACTGTATTACACAAATCTAAAGGTGAGCATTAGATTCAAGTAAATAGGATACGTATATCTAGCCATTTTGTAACAAAGCCAAAGGAAAGCAATTCCATACCTCTCCTCAGCATTTGTTCCAATTCTTAGTTGATCATGAGGCTACTAATATTTCCCAGCATTTGCACTTGGCTCTCCATATCTGTGAATTTCACTTTTGCAGATTTGATTAATCACTCATTGGATTAATATGTTCTCTCTGGAAATCTCTAAGTCCTCCAGCTTAGTTCTATGTTCAACTTCCAGCATAGAGGGACATTAAGTACTAGCAATCTTTAGGCGCTACAGTGCAATTCTATCATTAATGTCTAAAGAAAATTAACCATAGTTACTGGAGGACATACAGATCCTAGAGAAGTTCGCTCAGCTAAAAAAAAAAAAAAGGAATGTTTTCCTACATTTGAAGGGGTTTTGTGTCCCTAACCCCTGCAGAAGTGAAGAGTTTACTTCAACCTTAATCTGTTGGCCTGCAGTCTACGTCTGTTCTTTTAAATCTGACCTTTCTTGGCGATGGCAACTATTTTATTACATCTATGACATCTGAAATTTAAATATTTGGAGACTGTTAATAATTCTTCATTTAATTTTCTTTTCTTCAGATTGCTGCACAGAGCTCTTTCATGATTGTATTCTGAATACTTTGGTGGTTTTCCTTATCTTCTTTAAGAAGGAAGTCTGGTTGGAATACAGGTTTCAAGCTCAACCAAAACCAAGAATATAGCAAAATTATTCCTGAGTGTACCAGGAAAAAAATATTTTATATAATAGTCATAATTCCATCTTGTTTCACTGTTACTTCTAAATTGCCCTCAAATAACTTTATAGTAGCATCACTGGGTAGCCATTTGTTCCTATTTATAGCATCTGGGTATTTCTCCATTTCAGAAGTTTAAGCAAGTTTTAATTATTTTTAAAGCTGTGCCACTTTCATGGTTCCCAACTAAGACATTTTCAGAACTGCCCTATCCTATCCTATCCTATTTGTCATCTATCCACTCCTTCAGGCTTCACGCAAATCTACCATTTGCCTCAGAACTGTAGTTCTCCAAAAATTACAGAAATCTTCTTAAAAAGCATTCTCACCACCCTTGCAAAACTCTTAAGATTTCTTTGGAATAAGCTATGACAGTGAAACCAATTAGGAAACTAGGTTCTTGTGGGTTTTTTCGGGCTATAGAGCCATGTTCTAGAGGCATTTCTCCTGACGTTTCGCCTGCATCTATGGCAAGCATCCTCAGAGGTAGAGGTCTGTTGGAATTAGGACAATGGGTTTATATATATCTGTGGAATGGCTGGGGTGGGGCAAGGAGCTCTTCCCTGCTGCAGTTAGGTGTGAATGTTCAGCTGATCACCTTCATTAGCATTTGAAGGCCTGCCTGCGCCTGGGAAAATCTGTTGCTGGGAGGTGTTAATCTGTGCCTGGTTTTTTCCTCTCTGTTGTTTAGCTGTTATAATTTTAGAGTTTTTTAATACTGGTAGCCAGATTTTGTTCATTTTCATGGTCTCTTCCTTTCTGTTGAAATTGTCCACATGCTTGTGGATTTCAATGGCTTCTCTGTGTAGTCTGACATGGTGGTTGTTGGTGTGGTCCAGCATTTCTGTGTTCTCAAATAATATGCTGTGTCCAGGCTGGTTCATCAGGTGCTCTGCTATGGCTGACTTCTCTGGTTGAAGGAGTCTGCAGTGCCTTTCATGTTCCTTGATGCGTGTCTGGGCGCTGCGTTTGGTGGTCCCTATGTAGACTTGTCCACAGCTGCATGGTATACGGTAGACTCCTGCAGAGGTGAGAGGATCCCTCTTGTCCTTTGCTGAACGTAGCATTTGTTGGATTTTCTTGGTGGGTTTGTAGATTGTTTGTATGTTGTGTTTCCTCATCAGCTTCCCTATGCGGTCAGTGGTTCCCTTGATGTATGGCAGGAACACTTTTCCTCTGGGTGGATCTTCGTCTTTACTCTCGTGGCTTGTTCTTGGTCTTGCAGCTCTTCTGATGTCTGAGGTGGAGTATCCATTGGCCTGGAGAGCCCAGTTGAGGTGGTTCAGTTCATCTTGGAGGAGGTGGGGTTCGCAGATTCTTTTTGCACGGTCTGCCAAGGCTTTAATGGTGCTTCTTTTTTGACTTGGGTGATGGTTGGAGTTTTTATGTAGATATCTATCTGTGTGTGTGGGTTTTCTGTAAATGGTGTGACCCAATTGTTGATCTGGTTTGCGGATGACTAGGACATCTAGTCATTAGGAAACTGATTTCAGGCTAGTTCAGCTAGAGAATAGGCTGTGCCTCCACCCGTCAGCAGCTGAAGAAAGTCTAAAAGAGGGAACATGGTCTTTTCCCTATCTGGTCATTCTATTTTTTTCATTTTGTAAATGTGTTTTGCAGACTTTTGTATTCTTTCAGAAACCTGCAAAACTAAAGGCAAAACAGGACAAAGGAGGCATGTGTGTCTTGTAAACAGAGCAAGAATGATCTTCAACCACATTTGTCACTGTAAGAGTGAAGATGTTTAGAGGCTAATGTTCGTAGGTTGCATTATTTGCCCAAGGTCGCACAGTGAGTTTTTATGGCCAAGCAGGGATTTGAACCCAATGCTAAACCACTATGCCACACAGAACATAATGGGCATAATGAGATTATGTATTTCTGAGTATGCATACATAGAAACTCTCACTATACCCACTGAAATCTTCACATCCTCTACCTACAATCCTCAGCAATATTTTCCTACTTCCACAGTGAAGAGAGTGGTGACTATTCAAAAAGAGCCTTCTCATTGGTGCTCACCTCTTCCAAACTGTGAAATGCCCACTTAAAGAAACTTTACCCAGAGTCCTGATCAGATAAATTTATAAATCAACTCGGACATTTATCTTCTGGCAAGCATGTCATCATATTTATTATTTTTACTTTCGTTATTTAGTTTTATTACTAGTCCTCAATGTTTTATCTTTTTGATACTAATTCGGCTGTCATTTGTTTTGTTTGTGATTTTAACTTTCTTCTGTTTTTTTAATGGTTGTTTCACTAGGGCAATCAAGCACTAAAATAAATTAATAGATAAAGAAATGTCCTGGTGATATTTCTTATGTATACTAAAGGTGAACACATAAGGACAGGTTGCTTATCTGTAACTGTATTTCTTCGAGTGGTCTTTAGTGAATTCACATAATTGGGTATTCTCGCACATGCTCAGAGCACTGTTCAGAATGTTCTAGCATCACTAGGCAGAAAGGTTTTGCCAGTAACCCCGCCCACTATCCCAAGGCCATATAAGGCCCAGTTGCCACCAAAACCCCTCAGTTCCCAGGCCACAGCTACAGCCAATGTTGAGACCTGAGGTGGCAGACCTCTGTGTGGGGAGGATGGGTGGGATTGTGTGAATTCACAGAAGACCACTCAAAGAAATACAGTTACAGGTAAGCAACCTGCCCTTCTCTGTGGTCTCTGTGAATTGGGTGACTAGCAAGAATAAATATTGGAGGCAGGAGTCATGACACACAATAGACCATTGCCTTTGGTACAAAATCAACAAGGTTCATTCACCATGAATTATGTACCCATCAGAAGAAGACTTATGCATACAATTTAAAGAAGAATGTAGAATGTACCACACAAACATGTACAACCATCAAGATTTGAGTTCAATGTATCAAAAGTTCACAAGAGCATACTTTTGTAAATTTGTACAAAATAAAGCTTTGAAAGAAGAAAACCATCTGACTCCTTTCAGTCATTAGTGCACATAACTACACATAAAGTGTTCAGTAGTATCACACAAAGCATGTCCATACATTCAGACAAGATAAACTTGTACAGTCTGAATAACCATTCAATATGTTAAGTAAAACCACCCAGTGAAATATTGCATAGAAAACAAACATGTAAAATAACCCCGAAACTGCCTCAAAGGCAAGAGGAGTCATGATACATGTAACAAAACAGAGCAACCAAGGGAGGTATCTTTCAGAGATTGAGCATCCAACCTATAATGTGACACAAAAGTGGATGGAGTGCTCCACAGAGCTGCTTTACATCCGTTCTCCTGCCACAAATGGCATCTGCATCATTCTTCCCAGCTCCATATCTTCAGCATCTGGGGCTACCCAAAAGTGGACCTCTTTCCCACTACCACCAATGCTCAATGCAACCTCCAGCTGTCTTCTAATCCAACAGTGTCTTATTTTGGAGGCTTGCCATAAGCCAAATACCAAAAGGTCATATGAGGGGAGGGGAGGATGTTTTGTTGCCTTCTTGGAAGGCAAAGGAATTTCTCCTCACCAGGACACCAAAGCTGAAGTTCTTGGTTTTTTTTTTTTAGGGTTTTGGTGGAAAAGGCCCTTTCTTTATCTTCTGGCTTGATCTACAGATGGAACAAATCAAGAACTTTGGTCCAAAAGCAAGGCGCTGGCTGCTGGAGCTGATGGCATCCATTGTGATAGTGATCTCTGATTTTGGAAATTGAAAGAGCATTCCAGCGCATATGTTTTCTCTGATTGTCCACCAGAGAAGAGAGTCTTGAATCTGATCCAGGATCAAGAGATGTTTATGATGAAAATCCCAAAGAGGATCGAAGGCACAAAGGAACAACTACTGAAGCAGGAGCATGTGGAGACATGTGAAAGGTGTGACAGCAGTGGTGGAGGCCATGTGCCCTATGGCAACATGAACCTCTTTGGAGCAGATTTTTTTCAAGAGACAGCAACGAGTGACCATTTTGGAGGAATCTCTCCTCCAGAAGAAAAGCTGTCTCATGGAAGGAAGTGAGGATGGTCCTGATGAATCAGATACATTGAGTTGGTGTCAGATTGGACTTCTTTAGATTTACCACAAGGCTGAGGCCTCAAAGAAGCCAGAGTATAAAGTCTATGTTCTCTGAAAGGCATGTCACAGACTTAGCAACGAGTAGCCAATAATCTGGATATGGGTACACATATGTCCTGAAATAGGCAGCCACTTCTGCCATTACCTTGGTAAACATCCTCAGAGCGCTTGAAAGTCCAAAGGGAAGGACACGGAACAGATATGCATGGTTCCTGATGCAAAAAACCTTTGGTAGCTTCGATGTATCCTGGTGTAGAAGTATGCATCTTTCAAATCCAACATTGCAAACCAGTCAGAGCAAGGGCAAGTTGGACAGAATCAATACCATTCGAAACCGCTTTGTTTTGAAGAAGAGATGACAAAGCAGAAGTCCAAGCTTGGACAAACGTCTTCATCCTTTTTTTGGCACAGAAAAGCAAGCCCATCCAAAATCCTTTCTGTGAAGTGGTAATATTGCCCCTTTTTGAAGGTGCATTTTAATTTCCTCCAGAATTGGAGATGATGGAGGGGTTTGGAGGATCACTCCCTTAGGGGGTAAAGACCTGGCCACTGATCTGTGGGATCCTGCAAGGTTCTATTCTATCCCCCATGCTATTTAACATCTACATGAAACCGCTGGGAGAGGTCATCCGGAGTTTTGGAGTGAGGTGCCACCTCTACGCAGATGACACCCAACTCCACTAGTCTTTTCCACCAGACTCCAAGGAAGCCCCAAGGATATTGAACCAGTACCTGGCCACTGTGACGATCTGGATGAGGACGAACAAGCTGAGGATCAATCCTGACAAGACAGAGGTCCTTCAGGTCAGTCGCCCGTCAGAATGGGGTATTGGGTGGCAACCTGTGCTGGACAGGGTTGCACTCCCCCTGAAGTCACAGGTCCGCAGTTGGGGGTCCTCCTAGACTCAGTTGGGGGTCCTCCTAGACTCAGTGCTGACACTTGATACGCAGGCATTGGCGGTGGCCAGGAGGGCCTTTGCACAATTAAAACTTGTGCGCCAGCTACAACCATACCTCGTGAAGTCTGACTTGACCATAGTGGTCCATGCCTTAGTTACCTCTAGACTGGACTACTGTAATGCTCTCTACGTGGGGCTACCCTTGAAGATGGACCAGAAACTACAACTTGTCCAACGCTCGGCAGCCAGATTAATAACTGGGGTTAGTTACACAGAGCACTTGACCCCCATGTTTAAGGAGCTCCACTGGCTGCCATTTATTTTACGGTCCCAATTCAAGGTACAGATCATCACCTATAAAGCCCTAAACGGTTTGGGATCTGCCTACCTTCGTGACCGCATCTCTCTCCATGTACCAACCCAGGCCCTTTGATCTTCGGGGGAGATCCTCCTGTCACCTCTATCAATCTCACAAGCCTGTCTTGTGGGTACAAGGGAGAGAGCCTTCTCCTCGGTGGCTCCCCGACTTTGGAACTCTTTACCTGGAGAGATCAGGAAAGCCTTTTCACTAGAAACATTTTAAAAGAACTTTAAAACCTGGCTCTTCCGCTGGTGAATAGGTGCACACCATGACATCTTTCACCCCTCAACACTTTTCTGTTACTGGAGTTCGCGCCCTCCCAAATGAGAAGTTCAACCTCATAAATCCCCGTAAATGTCTTACTCCTTTTTTTTATCTCATCACAGTTTTTAAATTGTTTTATCATGTGCATGTGGCCCACCCATTGTTGTCGTTATTGCTATCATGATTGTGTTTATTAGAATGTTATTTAAGACTGCTTTTCCCTCTCTTATTATTATTAATGTACCTTGATGATGATGTTGTTATTTGTTTTTTATGTTTTGATTTTATTGCTGTAATATATTGTCCAGGCTTGGCCCCATGTAAGCCGCTCCGAGTCCCCATTGGGGAGATGGTGGCGGGGTACAAATAAAGTTTATTATTATTAATATTATTAAAGAATCAAACCGAATTTGATTATGCTGAGAACCTAGCGATTGCCAGTGACATTGGACCAGACAAGAAAGAATTTGCTTAAGTGATCTTTGAAGTGATGGATGTTGAGTTGATGGCATTGGCAGTGTTACAGTGGGAAATATGTCCCTTTCTGTCAAGTGTGAGTCAGTCCTTTCAATGCTGTGGGTTGGGTGACCTGGAGCATTGGCAGTACCTCTAGCTTGGGCCGGATTGTCTTCATTGGGTAGAAGGCTGCTGGTGGAAAGTAGGACAAGTCTTGGACCTCTGAAATGGAGGTATGGAACAACTCTAGGCCTGTTGGGAACTGTATCATCGGCCCCTAAAGGACAGTTATGATTGGTGATTGAACCCATACTCCCTGGCTGACAATCTCATTTCCTGATTATTTTTCAATTTCAAATTGGTGGATTCATTAAAGTGTCCCACTTTGTCAAATGGTTGGTCTTCGATTATCATTTTTGCTGCCACCGAAAGGCTGGAGGAGAGGAGCAAAGCATGGCACTAAATAGCGACTACATGTGCCAACATCTTCTCTGCAGTGTCGGCGGTGTTCTTGGACAGTTGGACCTGACAATGGGTCAAGAATAGAGCTTCCTGGCAGAAGCTCAAAAGGGCAGTCTTTACTTCATCATCTAAGTCAGGGGTCCTCAAACTAAGGCCAGAGGGCTGGATATGGCTCACCAAGGTCATTTACCTGGCCCTCGGTCAGGGTCAACCTAAGTCTGAAACAACTTGAAAGCACACAACAACAAAAATCCTATCTCATCAGCCAAAAGCAGACTCACACTTACCATTGAAATACTAAGTTTATATTTGTTAAAATTATTCATTTTAAATTTTAATTATTGCTTTGTTTTTAAGTGTTTTTTGCACTACAAATAAGATATGTGCAGTGTGCAAAGGAATTCATTCATGCTTTTTTCAAATTATAATACAGCCCTTCAACAGTTTGAGGGGGTGTGACCTGGCCCTCTGTTTAAAAAGTTTGAGGACCCCCGATCTAAGTGGTCAAAGAATGGCATGATGGAGTTTGACAGGTGTCTTTGATAGTTCCCCATGGATGCACTGTACATGGCAATATGTGCCAACAAGGCTGCACCGGAATAGACTTTCCTGCCAATGACACCAATCTTTTCCCCCTCTTTATCTGCTGGAGCCACATGGAGACATTGGCCCAATCTCGATTGAGCTTCATACACTATAATGGAGTTGGGCTTAGGATGATGTAACAGCCAGGGGAGGTCAGAGTCATTGACATGATACCAAGTTTCTATCTTCTGGGATGTAGCAGGCACTGACAGCAAGTTGGACCAAGATTATTTCATTACTTGTAGCAAGCAAAGATAGAAAGTAGCCTGTTAGGCATCACTGAACATCGGATCATCAACTAGCTGTGTTGACTGCTTAACTTGAAGGCCCAGGTCTGTGGCCATATGAAGCACTTGGTCTGTAAATTGCCTCAGATCATCTGTAAGGAATGGAGCATTGATGATCGAAACTTTCGGCTCTGGGGATCTATTTGGGAAGCAATATCTCAAAGAAACACAGAATTCGCCCTCCGACCATGAAGGAGATCAAGGAGCATAGTCATTGTCCAGAAAGTCATCATGCACTGAACAAATTAACCTCATGGAGGAATCATACCTACTGGAGGCATATAACGATCCCCATCTGGGAGGGGGAGTTGGGAGCCTTGGGAGCCTAGGCTCACCAAAGCCCTGTCACATCAAAGATGTTGTGGCACCAAAAGGGCTTGACAGTGCAGTGGCACTAAAGGGACAATCACCTTAGCAGTACAATCTGCCAAAGCAGAGAGTGCAATGGGAGCCCCCTCAGGCTTAGTGAGCATTGGTTCGACCAGTTTGGTCCTGTAAATGGTGAAGGGGTTGGAGGTGAAGGCCCAACCGCTTCAACTGAACCCTCAAGTTCCTCACCCTCAGATTGGGGGGGGGGGGGAATCTCATCAACTTGCCCTTCCATCTAAAGGACACGTGGATCTGACTCTGGACTTGCCTTCTGGGCCCCTGGTACAGTAGAGGTCAGAACTGGCAGTTGGCTATGGTGTGCTTGTGAATTGGCCCTCTTAGAAGCTTTTTGGGCTTTTTTCTTTTTTGCTTCTTTTTTTAGGTCTCCTAGCTTTGTAGCGATTTGTAGGTCTTGGAGGTTTTTCTGGGGAGAAGGCAGGCTCCTTGGATTTGGTCATTTTTGAATGAGAGGCAGCCACCTCTTCAGCTGAGTACTTCATGGCTGCCTTCATAGACGATGTGAAAGGGGGTACTGGTTTCCCTGAAGCCCATTCAGAGCCTGAAGTGGAAGTGCCAACATTCACCTGCTTCGTCCCCGAAAGGAACTTGCTGATACAGAGAGAAATGAAGCCTCGCCTCTCTATTCTTTTGTGCCCAAATCATGAATGCCTGGCAGTGAATGCAATTATGGACAGAACATCCTTCACCCAAACGAAAAAGGCACTTCAAGCATCCATGTTGGGCAATTTGTCTGAACCCTGCTCGCAATGCTTAAAGAGAGTAGTGGAAGCCATCACAAAAAGGGCAAACACAGTGCTCATGGAATGAAGAATCAAAGCAGGAGCAACAGTGACAAACTACCTGCCACAAGGGACCACGAACTGGCCACAAGTGAAAACTAGAGTTGCTACCAACAAAAGGCTAACTGAAGTCCACTAGCAAAGGATGAAGTCTGAAGAGAACTTGACAAGAAAAGGTTCCTGAATGGGCTGCAATGTGGACAAAAGGAACTGAGGGGTTTCGGCAGCAACTGGGTCTTATATAGTCTTGGGATGGTGGGCGGGGTTACTGCCAAAATGTTTCTACCTAGCGATTCTAGAAAGTTCTGAACACTGCTCTGCACCTGTGTAAGAATATCCAACTGAGTGATTCATAGAGACCACAAAGAAGGAATGTTTACTTATGGTTTAGATAACTATGTCTTATTGGATTGTTTTGTTTTATTTTTCATCACAACACCTAATTCTTCATTGTAAGCTCACTGTTATTACTGCTTTCTTGTGTATTATTTTGATACTTTGTAAAAATGGAATGCTCCATTCCATTGAATGCTTGCCTTCTTTGTGTGTAAATTACCCTGAGTCCCTTCGGGGAGAGAGGATGGTCTAGAAATATTATTATTATTATTATTATTATTATTATTATTATACTTAAGAGGTGGATAACCTGACTGAAACACAGCATAAGCAGGATTGCGAAGGTCTTCTTCTTTTCTGGTTTTGGAAAGAGAAGGCCTCTTCATCAACTCCATTTTTCTGTGTTTGTCTTTGTTCCCCAGGCCTTCACAGTTATAGGCATGAGGAACTAATCTCATGTCTAATTAAGCATTTGATTTAATGGGATCTATATCTGTCCTCCAAAATGAAGACTGTGTTGAAAATACCACTTTTGGTTTAACTTGTTGAATTCTCCCAAACAGATTCTTGAAATTTCAGTCCAAAAAGGAATTTCTTGAAGATCTGGAGGAAACCAACCATGATGGATTAAAAAACCTTGCTATAATCTTTTTGAAAACTGTGCCATAGCTTCATAAAATCATAGAGTTGGAAGAGATCACAAGGGCCTTCCAGTCCCACCCCCTGCCATGCAGGAACACACCATCAAAGCACTCTCGGCAGATGACCATCTAGCCTCTGCTTAAAAACCCTCAGAAAAGGAGACTCCACCATGTCTGAGGCATCATGAAGCTTTTCGTAATGTTTAGGCGGAATCTTTTTTCCTACAATTTGAATCCATTGCTCCGTATCCTAGTCTTCAGAGCAGCAGAAAACAAACTTGTCCCCTCTTCAATGTGGCACCCTTTCAGATATTTAAACACGGCTATCATGTCCCCTCTTGGTCTTCTCTTCTCTAAGACCCAACTGAGAGAGAACGCTGGCAATGCTGCCCTAGCAAAGGAAATACCACTCTGGCACGGAGAAAGAGGCTGAGAAAGGGGCGGGGCGAGAGGCGCGGCCTCATGACGTCAGGGACGTGCTGGCACAGTTTGCTCCCGCAGGAGCCTAGTTTGCGGCGGCTCTAAGTTAAACACATCCAGCCCTCTCAGCTGCTCTTAATCGGGCTAGGTTTCCAAACCTTTGATCATTTTGGTCACACTTCTCTGGACACATTCCATCCTGTCAATATCCTTCCTGAATTATGATGCCCAAAACTGGACACAGTATTCCAGGCGTGGTCAGACCAAAGCAGAATAGAGTGGGACTATGAGTTCCCTCAATCTCAACACTAAACATTTACTTATGCAGCCAAAAAGTGCACTGGCTTTTTAAAAATAATGCTGCACCACGCTGTTGACTCATGTTCAGCTTATGGTCGGGTTGAGCGTCCTCTGTCAGTTCAAGCTACCCATGCGGGGACATAAGAGAAGCCTCCCACAAGGATGATTAAACATCAAATATCCAGGCATCTTCTGGGCAACAATCTTGCCGACGACCAATTCTCTCACACAAGAAGCGACTTACAGTTTTTCAAGTCTTCTAATTCACTCTCCAGGCCATTGATAAAGATGTTGAATAGCACTGGCTCCAGGGCAGAGCACTGTGGCACCCCACTGGTAATTTTTTTTCCAGGATGAGGAAGAACCATAGGTGAGCATCCTCTGGGTTTGGCCAGTCAACCAATTCCCTATCTACCTAACAATGGCATCGTTTAGTCCACACTTTATTAGCTACTTTGTGAGAATATTATGGGGGACTGAAACTGAGGTATGCTATATCCTTAGCATTCCCTTAATCTTCAAATATATTGCCTATCTCTGGTCCTCTAATGCAGAAATGCTGATGGTTTGAACCACTCTTAAATCATTCCAATCTAAGCCTTTGTACTCATGATACAATTAGTAAGACCTATTTAGGAAGTAATTAGACTTGCGGACTGACTAAGGCTTGGTTCCAATATTTGATTCTGGAGTTTCTATTTAGGCAAACCACAGATTTATCAAACACTGGGTTTTCCTGGCAGCTCTCAGTTCCTTGCCTAATTTACAGAAGTGTCTGTCTGGTGAAGCCTAGAAAAACCCACTCATTTTACAGTAGAATTCAGGTACTAAATAAGTGCATCATTTTTCCTGCATAAGTGATGGCATCAAAATATGTTCCTTGTACATCTACATCCTGTCTGAAGATTCCTCTACAGAGGAGAACTAAGCAGCCCTGATCTAACAAAAAAGGAAGAAGAAGAAAAGGAATGGGTGGGGGTGGGGTGGGGGCAAAGAAAGCAGGTGGCAGAAAACTGTGAGAGAAGAGAAGGGAAAGCCAAGAGAAGAAGCTGGTAGAAGGTGGGGGAAAGGGAGGTTGTGTTAAAAAAATATTGACACAATAAAAACAATTCGCTTAAAAAAATTCAAAATCAAAAATCGGACGCATAATTAAATAAATTATTTTGCGGCTCCCCCCACCCCCACATGTCATATTGGCCCTGAGGAAGGAAGATCAGCATCTGGTTAGAATGGAAGTAGCTGCAAAGGAAGAAAGCAAAAGGGTCTGACAAATAGGCCCCACTCGCCTCTACCATCCCTCTGCAGGCCACCCCTCTCCCCTGGGTCTCCATTTTCCTGTGCTTTCTCCCTAACTTCACCAGACCCAGCCCTGATCCCAAACACAAAACAGCACTGGATCAAGTCACCCCCTACTTAAAACTGGAGGAGGAAGACAGCTGAGAACAATGTGTTAGAAATTTAGTGAGCTTTTGAATATACAGTAACAGACATCTACAGCTCACCCAGCACACAGCATTGCAGGTGAAACACCTCATAGTAAGAGAGCAACAGAGTGAGATTTCCAGGATTGGTCGTGTGTAAGCATCTCTCCCAGTGTTCTTTGTTGTTATCTGTAGTGAGCTGAGCACACGACTGCATAAATTCAGGGTAGACTTACTTCAAAATGCCTCTTCAGTTTATTCATTACTAGTAAGGGACTACAATAACTTTTTAAAAAAACATTTCTGTTTCTGGCTCTACTTCACATGTAATAGACACATGCAATAGACACCAGATGCCCTGGAGGCCTGGCTCTGTGGTGAACAGGGAGTATGTGTGTCAAATATTTACCAATGTGAAAGCTACAAAATGGTATTTTTAAATGTGTGCTAAAGGCCAGGGGAACGTGACTGGCTCCATCTCTTTTATAGAACAAAGAAACCACGAAAGGAAGTTGGGAAGACCATGTAGCCCCAGCAGATTTGTATCAAAAGGAAACTAGCACATAGAGGCTGCTATTCCATATCAGTGTGACAGAGAATTATCCTTCGTTCCCTTTACAGTGGATAGTGGAATAAAATCTGGATTTTAATTGAAGACGTTATAGCTGACTTTGGACTTTTGGCTATGGGTTCATAAACCATGTCCACCTGGTTTATGAAGCTCTGAGGAAGTGTGGGGGACTCATGCATCACTTTCACTATGAGTCTGTCTTATTATCTGGTTTGTTAACTAACATTAAGCCAGAATTTCCAAGTGTAATGAGGAACTCTGGTTTAATCTGTACCAAAGTCAATATGTAAGGAGACAAAAGAAAGGGAGAAAGGTCACTGCATGTACCTGCAATGTCACAAACTATGGCTCATGGTTTATGAAGTCTTGGATCAATTTTAAAACATAGTTAATAAAAATCTGCATGAAAAATTAACATGAATGAATTGAACAAGAAGTTTTGCATTGGAGTAATTATGCACCAAGAGCCAGAAGGCCATTTTTGGCACATGCTGATACTTGATAAGCTAGACAAAGCTGTGGGGACTGGAGGCCAACTCTCCTCTCTTTGTGGTCTAACATACTTCAGAACCCATCCAAAACCATGTTGCATCACTTCCCACTACCATTTTAAGGTAGTTCCGGTGAAAGAGAAGCATTTGGAAATTTTGAAGTGGAGGGGGATAACTGTGTTTTTGTATATTTTAAAAATATTTGTTAGGCTACTACTATTGCTTTGATGTGAAAGTCACCCAAAATTATGCAGATTTTTAAAAAAATGCCTGTGTTGGGAGGCTTCAAGGGGATTGGCGGAAAGTCCAAGAACCCCATACAGAGCTGAGGAATCATATGGGACCTGTGGGTGCACTTCCATAATTTCTACTCTAGATGCTATTTTTGGCTAGAAAAGTGATTTTTTGCTGAATTTGTGCGGATCCAGATGGACCCTCTCCCTCATGAGCCATACATTTCCCATGGGTACCTATAAACGGGAATAGTATAATATACCGATAAAGAGTATGTAAGCCAATACTAACTCAAGAGATACTGGATGTGAAAATCTGAAGACATGCAGAAATTGGTACATGAGTGTGTGCCTTCAGGTTGCCTGTCAACTTATGTCAATCTTGTGACTTTCTTAGGCACTAAATACTCAGAAGTTGTTTTGTTAGTTCCTTTCTTCAAAATATAACCTACAGCACTTGACATTTGTTGTTGGTGTCCCATCCAAGTATTAAAGAGCTGACCTCACTTAGCTTCCAGGAGCTACTGGTGGTGCAATGGGTTAAACCCTTGTGCCGATAGGACTGAAGACCGACAGGTCGCAGGTTCGAATCCAGGAGAGTGCAGATGAGCTCCCTCTGTCAGCTTTGGCTCACCATGCAGGGACATGAGAAGCCTCCCACAAGAATGGTAAAACATCAAAACATCCAGGCGTCCCCTGGGCAATGTCCTTGCAAACAGCCAATTCTCTCACACCAGAAATGACTTGCAGTTTCTCAAGTCCTCCTGACATAAAAAAAACTCCTTAGCTTCCAAGGTGAGTTTCCAAAATCAGATGGGATCTGGTACCTTAAGGGTATTTAGGCAAGTATATTTACAAACGCAATTAAAAAATGAAAAAAATAATTCTGCATATGACTCTGGGAAATTATATACATGTATTTGCATATGAATGGGTTTGTAAATGCGCTTATCTAGGTTTAGGTTTGCAAATAACAAGTTTGGTATGAGTATTCCTTGCCAAAGATCCTATGAAGTTCATTGGGTCATCCTAAGTTGACTGGCAACTTAAAGACACATACTTTATGCTTACATTCATAGACCAGTATTACACCTACTGGGGTCACCAATACAAAGGGCAAATCAGTGTCTGCAAGTTTGCTGTGCTCTATTGCCTTTCCAATTGCCTTGATTTTTACCCCTCTTCCAACTTTTAATTACCCAGGGGAATTAGTGCTCTTTGCTGTCTTGGTGGATCTCCAGTGCTGTTAACAGTGGGGGGATCAGACCTAGTTCCACCCTGAGATGAATGCTGGCTGGTTTGTTTCGAAGCCACTTGGTAGCTGGAAGAAAAAGAGGCAGGAAGGAATATTAACAGGTTAAGAGGCCACGCCTGCTCTGCTCCACTTCCATCTGTGAGGAGAAACCAAAGGGACATTAGCAAGGAGGGAGGCACATCCGATAAGACTTACCCTCCCATATGGCCCCTGGTCCCAATGGAAAGTGTACAAGACACCAAAAGATAAGGAGTATCCTTCTCCTCAAACACACCCCACGCAACACAAAGTAGGAAAGGAGGAGGTGTAAATGAGTTGCTGACCCAGGAAGGAGGGACACTCTCAAGCCAAGCTTGGCATTTTTTAGTCACAATCATTCGACTTGGGAAGACATTAAACTGTGGTCAGGATTCCTGGTGCAAGATGAAAGGCATTGCAGTTTGGATTTTTGCAGCTATTCTAAAATTAGGAGTAATTTTATTCCATCAAACAAGAGATCTCATTTTGAGAAGCAAACACATCTGAACAACCCAAGTATGGCCTATCATTCACATATGAGTGAAGAGATCAGGCTAAGGAGTTGTTGTCATACCATAATGTTTACTAGGTTTATTCCAGTTGTATGAATGAAACAGGCTAGGTGCAGAAGAGAAGAGCCCCCTCATGAGATAAAAAGGTTCCCACTGTTCTTTTACGCTCCAGAGTGCATGATGATCATTTCTCGAACCACAGAATAAAATAGTCCTGTATTTTTTTGAATGTCACATCTGGTTACCTTTGAGAAAAATGATAGCACATGAATGCTTTCTCAGGGTGAATTGCTTAGAATGCTCACTCTTATTTTTCCTATTCATCAAGGAAGAATATAGTTCCTTTTTGACCTCTTGTTTGGAGAAAGATAGGTTTGTGCTTAAAAAGACATGAAAGTGATGGCACAAGTACATGTATACCCACACATGTCCACATTCCACAATTATGCATGTACATACATGCAGAGCCACCAATATGCTGGTATTTAATTCACACATCCTGTGTGAGTATTCATAAGGAGGCTCCTAAATAAGAATATATATCATATGTCTATGAGCATTCCGAACATAAATGCAAGCAACTATCTTAGCCCTGGCGTGCAATGACCAGCAATGTCTTTGGGGAAACCATTGTCATGTTCAGTCTAGCCTGCTGTGTGGTAACACCCCTGCCTCCTGCTGCCATGGCTGCTACACTGAAATCAGGTTCCCACCTCCCAGATGGTACCTGTATCCCTAATGCAAAGGCAACCCCCAAGCACAGACACAGAAGCATGCATGTGTAAATGCACTATGAAGTTTGTGCACATGCAGTGCACACAAACATGGAGATAGGTATCCATCCAATTGAGCAGACAAATCCTCTGTACCACCCATATGGGCATACAGGTCATATATGCATGGATTCTATGCATATAAATTCAGAGCATGTGAAACACTGATGTATAGATCTAGCATACCCAGTGTATTTACCATATAAAGACTGACACAATGCACCAAAGATATTAAAGATAAGCCAAATGCTATAGAATCGCACATATCCTCACAAATTAACACAAACAACTACTGCAAACATAACATGCACAACAAGAGCATGTATCTCAAACACCTACACCTTGCTTATGCAGGCATGTGTGGGCTCACATATACTCATTGATCTTCTTTCTTCTATAGTCGTTTACTACTCAGAATTTTAGATTTTCTTAAATTATGTGAAGAGCATTCTTTCTATATAATCCTGCTGTCATTACAGTTATCCAGGAGAAAGGGTGGATCTCAGCAAAAATCAATCCTAGATACTGAGATGGAAGAGAGTCATGGTCAATCTGATTAAGCCCCAGAATTCCTCAGGGCTCTTCCACACAGCCCCATATCCCAGAATATCATGGCAGAAAATCCCACATGATCCGAGTGTGGACTCAGCTAACCCAGTTCAAAGCAGATATTGTGGGATTTTCTGCCTTGATATTCTGGGATATAGGGTTGTGTGGAAGGGCCCCCAGACAATGTAGAAGGGACCAAAATAGCAGGGAGATTCTGGAAGCTGCAGTTCAAAACAATTACTCTTGCAAACTCTGCTTTGTCCCACCCCCCCCCCCCCCGAAAGGGTTCTTGATTCAGGTAACACCATATAAATGGAGCTGGGGTTCAACATTCTATCCTAAACATGGCCCAAGAAATTATACTGCTGAGAAATATTATATCCAAAATTTGGAGCCAGAAAATGTATTAACCCGTTAAGTGTTCAGTGTGGAGAACTGTTAGAGACACTATGGATATGGCTGCCCAAACACTATTTGAGTGATAGAGTTGCAGATGGAAACCATGAACCCCATGATTCCATTATCCAGACTGAACCATTCACTCTTTGCAGGATGGAGGTGTTTTGGCCAACTCCGCCTTTGTTCTAATAACTGAATTCCTCTGGCACAACAGGCACAGATGTCCAAGTTCCTTGTTTTGTTTCAATCTTTTGTTAGCAGTCCCTATAAAATATATCATGCTCCCATGCTTTATGGCAGAATTATCTAAGGAAATATTAGGGGACAGCCTGCAGCATCTCTCCTTCCTGGGTCAAGCAGGGACCATAATTAGATCATGAACAGAAATCAGGAGAAGCATCAGAGTACAATGAGAAATGGACTCACTGTAGGGGACACAGTCATACTGGACCTCCAGGTACTTGTAGGTGCCAGGACAAGGGTCTGGAAAAGCATCTGAGCCAGCCACCACAACACACTGTGTCCGATTATTACACCTGAAAGACAAAAATGAGAAAGAGACTGTGAAACCAATAACATATAATGCAGCTCTAAAAGTAGCCACTAGATGGCACTGACTGACACCCAGAATTGCTCAGTGATTTTCAGAGTCTTTGAAAAACTGCTGCACAGCTATTTTGTCTGGGAAACAGATTATAATCTCAGGACTAAAGCGTTTGGCAGCGATTAGGAGGCACAACAACTACTGGGATAATCAAAAGACATTTTTCTCATAACGTGAAGAACCCTCTGCTATCCAACCTCATTTCTGATCTGGTCTGAAAGCAAAAAGATGTCTGGACTTGGAAGACATCTTATTAGCTCTCTGACTGTCTCCTCTTACTAAAACCATCCAAGCGTTATGGTTTGTATTATGAGGAGCCTCTCTTTGAACACAAAATATACCTAACAGCCTTCGTGCATGTGCAAAGAAAGTGCCACAAATTCAAACAAAATCTATTTCATATATTTAGCACTCACTCATAAATCCAAAAGACCCATGCATATGATAGCAAGCTATAGCCCTTTGTCTGAACCCAAACAACATCAAACATGTCTTTGTAGAAGCACTCAAGAAGACATATAACTCCCATATTTCACTGACACTTTTTGGCTCTTCAGACACATCTTGCAGAAGTTAAATGTTCTTTTCTATACCCGCACCACCAGACAATGGCTCAATCCAGCCCAATACTACCACATCCTTAAGAAATTGCTGTACTTATATACCACTTCATAAAAGAGAATAGATTCATTGGATAGGGTAGGGGGACTTTTAATATCTGACATCTACATCAGCAGTGTGGAGCAAGGGAATCCCTTTGGAATGGTTTATTTTTCTGACTCTTTCACACATCAATCCAGGCCACTCCGACTGGTAGCTCAAACAAGCTGTCTTCTCACACAACCTATTGCTAAATCATCTGATCTCTCCCCATCCAGCCTTACTCCAGTCTGGAAGGGTAACTAAGAAGCACTGCCCCGCCATTCCCACTTCGTTAGCTTCTGCCACCTGCTCTCCTTTGAAAGGCTGATGCAACAGGCAAGGGAGGTTGGAAGGGGGGCTCCCAGGGGCTGTAGGCTGCCAAAGCAACTGGAGCCAGCATAAGCTCAGACCCCCCTGAGACACAGACCTGCCATCACCTGCTTCAATGAAGTTGAGGTTGCTGATGGGCAGGATGAGGATTAGATTGGCAAGGTTTCTACCTCCAAAGAAGCCCCATCAAGGGTTCCGTCAGTTTCTCAGTTCTGGCTGGGCAAGCAAGTCACCCATGAAATTCCTTGCCTTGAAGCAGGACTTCTTAAATTTTTTCCACTTGTGACCCTTTTCTGCCCAAGACTTTTTCCGCAAGCCTAGATATCTATATATATATAAATGCTCTATGCATAATGAGTACCTTAAAAACAAAAGAACCAATGAACGAAATCACACCAAAATTGGCAACAAAACGTCTCACAACACAAGGAGTGACCATCACTCAAAAAATTATGGTTTTGTCATTTGGGAGTTGTAGTTGCTGGGATTTATAGTTCACCTATAATCAAAGAGCATTCCAAACTCCACCAATGATGGAATTGAACCAAACTTGGAACACAAGACTCCTAAGACAGAAAACACTGGAAGGGTTTGGTGGGCATTGACTTTGAGTTTGGGAGTTGTAGTTCGCCTCCATCCAGAGAGCACTGTGGACAATGAGGGATCTGGGTCAAACATGGCACAAATATTCCATATGCCCATATGCCACTGTGCCATATTTGTGCCATGTGCCATGAACACAGATGGAGTTTGGGGGAAATAGACCTTGACATTTGGGAGTTGTAGTTACTGGGATTTATAGTTCACGTACAATCAAAGAGCATTCTGAACCCCTCCAATGACAGAATTGGGGCAAACTTCCCACATAGAACCCCCATGACCAACAGAAAATACTGTGTTTTCTGGTGGTCTTTGGTGACCCTTCTGACACCACCCTAGTGACCCCCCTTAAGGCAGCATTTCTCCCAGGTTGAGAAATGCTGCCTTAAGGCCATCCAGCCCAACTTCCTTCACCAGGGCAAGAAAACATAATCAAAGCCCTCCTGACAAAGGGCCATCCAGCTATTCACACACACACACATATATGACAGATGCAGTATCAAAGATTTGAAAGGGATCCCATGTTGCATGTTCCAGAGTAGGCAAACCAGACAATCTTCACATCAACACTGACAAAGAAACAACAAGAAATACTTTTAGCCCACAAGCATAAAGACATTACATATATTAGAAACCAACATTTTCTCATTACTTTATTTTTCAGATCACCAGATTGGGCCACAGCAACGCATGGCAGGGGACAGCTAGTAGGTATATAAAACAGATATTAAATGATATTAAATATCTTAAGACAAGAGGGGGCCACTTTACACCGGCAGTGCTTAAACTGTTTGAAGCTAAGTCATTAGCCCAACTCTTGTATGGTGCTCAGCTGGGCCCCTTCCCCAGTTTTGCCCCATTAGAGCTGGTTCAGTCAAAGTTTCTGAGATTGGCCTTGCAAGTACCTAAATGCGTTTCTAATGCCACCCTGCGACTAGAGACTGGCTTTATGAGGATGGAGGCCAGGGTGTGGGTGGCCATACTCAACTTCTGGCTCCGACTATCCCGTGCACCCCTTGGTCTTGCCACACTAACGATGGAGGATGACTTCCAACCCACATGGAAGCAGGCAGTAGCATCCAAGCAGAGGCTGGATGGCCATTTGTCAGGGGTGATTTGAATGCAATATTCCTGCTTCTTGGCAGGGGGTTGGACTGGATGGCCCATGAGGTCTCTTCCAACTCTTTGATTCTATGATTCTATGATCTCCTCATTGGGATTTTCTCCAGTTCTACTATTTGCTATGGATTACAATCAAGCCAAAGCACTTATATACAAGCACCCAAGCCATTCAGGACAATTTCATACCTCCCTGCTACTTGCAGATACTAATTCAGCTACAACCTACAATGTTGCAAAGTTCTGTGCAGCAGCATACAAAATCCATCAGGGGATGACTAGTCCCAAAAGTTAACTGTGTGTCCAGTAATCATCTTCCCTGAATTTACAATTCGGTGATGGATCTGTGCATTGTATGTTTTTACCGTTTCCCCCTCCGCTCCTTCACCCACATTGTGCTTCAGTAGTTATATTTATATTTTTAATGTACTAAATGTACCAAGTTTGTATGAAAATGTGATTTCTATTTCCTGTGCTGGTCTATGACCGAAATAAATGATTTGATTTGATATGAAATGAAATATTTAAAATGATACACCAGCATTTGCAAGGCTTACTAAACAGGCTGATTTTCCTTTTTGTGGAGTTAAGCTGAAGTATTTTCTACAGAGTCCACTGTAAACACTGCACATTGTTACTAACTGATTTGTGTAAATTGGTAGCGGTCAGAAACCTTTTACTGTTGCCAATTTTTTGTGACTCCAACTTTGAGCTAACGGGATTCCATTTGGGGTCAGGACCCACAGTTTAAGAAGCAGTGCCTTCAAGTATGAATTCAAAAGGATCCCACCCCATAATTTAAAGATGTTAATGTAGAGCAATGGTTCTCAACCTGTGGGTCCCCAGATGTTTTGGCCTACAACTCCCAGAAATCCCAGCCACTTTACCAGCTGTTAAGATGTCTGGGAGTTGAAGGCCAAAACATCTGGGGACCCACAGGTTGAGAACCACTGATACAGAGGTAGAGGTCTGCAGTACGTGTGACTGCAGACATACATGAAAATTTGGGAGGGGGAGAATGGAAAGATAAGGAAAAGTCAGGGAGAAAGGCAGAAGTACAAGCTACTGGGGGGTGGGGGGCTATACCTTCAAATGAGAATTCTGTTCCCCTCTCATGCAATTTTCCTTCAGTCCCCCAACTTTTACCGCTGCAGAGAATGAGAGGTTGAAAATAGTTCACAACCAGAACTCTTCTATTTATGGTGTTTTCTTTTTCTCTTGATAATTTTGCCTCTCCATTTTCTTCAGATGCTAAACTGTATTTCTAAATGAAGTTTTAAGTTATTGCAATACTAAAAATTTGGGGATTGATGGAAAATGTAATGAGGGCAGATTTTTTATTTGGTGTGCCAATACCCTCATTTTGTCCCCACCCCATAGGTATATCCATAGAGAGATGAGGATTAAGTGATGAAAATGCACTCATCCCTTTTCTTACCAGGAAATATAGAAAACTGTTTCAAATTAAGGAGAAAAGTCTCTTTAGCTAGTGACAGTTCTATACATAGGAAAAGGCTGAATAATAGCCACTGATTGAGGTACTGTAATGTCACAGAAACTTCATGAACTCTCTAACTGCCCAGAAGGTTCCTTTCAGCATTATGGTTTGAAACAATAGTACACTAATGTGAGAAAGATTAACTAGTTTAAGGAAACTTTCAAGCAGGACCTATGAAAAGTAAGATATGTGAGAACAGCGGTCCTCAGCCTGTGGGCTGTGGCCCAGCAGGAGGCTGCGAGAATGAAAATCCAGTCCACGAACCTCCTTCCTCTTTATTTATTTGTTTAATTTTATTTCCACTCTGTTCCACAGAGCTAAAAAGACTCATCCCTTTTGGTGCTAATGTTGGAGAGTGGTCCCTGGTCAAAGCAGTCCCTGTTCAAGTGGTCCCTGGTTAAGTGGTCCCTGGTGAGAGTGGTCCCTGATGAAAGTGAGCCCTGGTGAAAATGGGCCCTGGTTGAAAAAAAGGTTGGGAGCCACTTTGTTAGAATATTCTCAGTCTTTTTAATGCATTATTAGCAGTTACAAATCTTTGAAAAAAATCTGTATTTTATAACTGTCCATACACTTTTTAAAAGAAGAATGAGAAACTAAATGCAGATGAAGTGGTAAGATAAGGTCTCTTAAAGATGGGTGGCAGAAATGCAGGAGGCAAACAAGCAAGAATATGAGAAAAGACTGTTGAGAATGCAGAGGTTAATGAAACCTAAAGAGTAGAGGAGATATGATAACTGAAAGAGAAAAGGGCCACTGAATCTACAGATAGGCAAAGTTAGGTAGTAACATGCTCATTTGGCAGTCACACAAGCCTTGTAGCCAATCATTCTGTTTTTAGTTTCAAGAGTTTATGGGGCTGTGGTTGCTGCTTCCTCTCTTTTAGTAAATTTTGTGTTCTAGGTTAGACCGTGTTTTTAGATAGCTGTTTTAGTGTTGTAACAGTAAATCTGTCAATCTTTAATTCTATGTTACGTTTTCATATTGTGTGAGGCACCTTGTAATGGCTTTTTGTCCTAATACTGGCAGGAAAGTAGTGAAAGAGGAAAGAAGGCTGGAAGACTGCCAAGGCCAAAGGAGCACAGGGCTGAAGGCTGAAAAGACAAAATCTAGATGTTTAAATATTGGTCTGATTTTGAACTAAACAATCTACACTTGGGCTGCAAAGTATCAATGACCACTAGCTGCAGTTTGGTGCCTGCACCTGAATACCCAGTGATCTTCTTTTAGACAGCCTCTGTTATGCTCATAATCAAAATAGGATCAGTTGGCCTATAATATAGATCCGTGATGGTGAACCTATGACACGCGTGTCAGCACTGACACGCATGGCTATTTTTTTTTTAGAAAAATTTTATTAAGGTTTTATGTGGTTACAGCGAAAGAGTGAGAATAATGTAAGAAGATAGAAAAGTAGGAAAGTCAAGAGATAGAGCTAAAAAAAAAAAAAAAAAAAAAAAAAAAAAAACCAAAACCCCGGACAATATATAAAAAATTAAAAAGCAAAAACCCCAAAAAAAGTGAGCAAAGGTGCACACACAAACAAACAGAAAACAAAAACAAAAAAAAAACAACAAAAAAAAAAAAAAAAAGGGGGAAAAAGGGAGTGGGCTCCCTTCTGATACTGCATCGCTCTTCAAAGTCTCATCTTCTTTCTATAAATGAGGGATATAAATCCCTCTTTATTGTATTCAAAAAACCTCGTCCCATTAGTCTAGTTTATCCTTTGTTTCCATATACTTATCTAATATTGACCAGTTTGTCTGTTTCATTATAATGCCTGTATTCTTCTTTAATAAAAATGTTAATATGTCCATGTCTTTGATCTCATTTATTTTTACAATCCATTGGAGTACGTCTGGTGTTTCTTTCTGTTTCCAGAATTTAGCAAAAATAATTCTCGCAGCCGTAGTCAGATGCATAAACAAGATGTCCTCGTTTGAATCAAGTGTTATATCAGAGTCTGTTAATCCTAATAAATAGTATTCTGCTTTTCTTGGGAATTTTTTATTGAATATTAATTGCATTTCTTCGTGTATTTTTTTCCAATATTTTTGAGATTCTGCACAGCTCCACCAAAGGTGAAAAAAAGTTCCCTCGTGCTGATTACATTTCCAGCAAAGTTTTGAAACATTTTTGTACATAGAGTGTAGTTTTACTGGAGTCAAATACCACCTATGAAACATTTTCATCCAATTTTCCTTTAAGTCCATCGCATAAGTATATTTAAGTTTTTTCTTCCACATTAATTCCCAGTCACATAGAGCTATTGGTCTTTTAAAATTTTCAGCCCATTTTACCATGCAGCCTTTTATTATTTCTGGCTCCGTTGACCATTCTAATAATTTTTCATATAGTTTTGTTATACATTTAGTTTCTGTTTTAAGAAACTTGTCCCAAAATATCTCCTTGATTTGAAACCCTTGTTTGTTATCCTGGTTAAATTGTTCTTTTATTTGTAGGTAATGTAACCATGTGATTTTGGGAAAACTCTGGTTTATTTCTACTTGGGATTTCAACTCCGATGAGCCACTTTTTAAAATATCTTTATACGTTGGCCATTTGTTCCAGCCCAATAGTCTTCTTTGTTTGGCTTCCATCGGTGAAATCCAAAGAGGAGTTTTGGAATAAAAATAACTTTTGTATCTTTCCCAGATTCTAATTAATGAAGATCGGATAAAATGGTTTCCGAAATTCCTTTCTTTTTGTTCTCTACCATACCAAATGTAGGCGTGCCAACCTACACGCAAGTCATGGCCTTCCAAAGTGAGAAGGTTCTCTTTCTTTAACATCATCCAGTCCCTTAACCAGATTAAGGCAGAAGCATCATGATATAATTGAAAATTGGGGAACCCAAAACCCCCTCTCGTTTTCTGGTCAGTCAACACTTGAAATTTAATTCTTGGTTTTTTCCCCTTCCATATAAATTTCATAAGATCTCTGTTCCACTCCTTGAATTTTTTCAGATTCCTAATTATAGGAATGTTTTGGAAGAGGTATAGTAGTTTTGGAAGGACTGACATTTTGATCAAGGCAATTCTTCCCAGAAGCGATAAGTTCAAAAATTTCCATTTCTCTAAATCTTTTTTAATCTCCTTCCAGAGTCTCTCATAATTATTTGTAAGAAGTTGTGCATTTTTAGAGGTAATCCAGATTCCCAAATATTTCATCTTATTTACTACTTTGAGGCCGGAAATTTCCATCAATTCTTCTTGTTTATCCTTAGACATGTTCTTCGTTAAAATAATAGTTTTTTGTTTATTTAATTTGAAGCCAGCCAGACTGCCAAATTCTTCAATCTTACTTATCCAATTTTTAATATTTTCACGTGGGCTTTCTATTATCCCAATTATATCGTCCGCATATGCTCTTGTTTTGAATTCTTGTTTGCCGATTTTAACCCCTTTTATATTTTCGTCCTCCTTTAAATTTTTCAGCAATAATTCTAAAGCCATTATAAAAATCAGGGGTGAGATCGGGCATCCTTGTCTTGAGCCTTTCCCTATCCGAAATTCCTCGGATATTTGTCCATTTATTTGCACTTTAGCTATTTGGTACTTATAAATCTCTTCAATCGCGGTAATAAATTGATAACCCAAATCCAATTCTTTCATCACCATCTTGAAAAAATCCCAGTTAAGGTTATCAAATGCTTTTTCAGCATCCAGTGCTAGAAAGGCAACTTCTTTTTGTGGGTTGGCTTCAAAATATTCGATCATATCGACAACTATTCTTAAATTATCTTTGACATTTCTCTTAGGTAGAAAACCCACCTGTTCCTCTCCTATCCATTCACAAAGGAAAGACTTCAACCTTTGCGCCAAAATGTTTGTAAATATTTTATAGTCCACATTTAACAACGAAATGGGTCTATAATTTCTTACGTCCGTTGGATCCGATTGCTCTTTGTGAATTACAATTATTTCTGCGGAATTCCATGTCTCCGGGATTCCCTGACCCTTAAGCGCTCCATTCAGTACCTTTTTTAGTAGTGGCATAAGTTCCTTTGTGAAGGTTTTATAGTACCCAGCGGAAAATCCGTCGGGGCCTGGCGCTTTATTTGCGTCCAATTTCCTTATGGCCGCTTCTATCTCTTCCTCAGTTATTTCCCTATTTAGGTCATCTCTTTGTGCCTCTGTAATCTTGGGAATCTTAAATTTACCTATATATTCTGCGATGTCTTCTTTAGATACCTCTTCTTTCTTATAAAGTTTTTCATAGTATGTTTTGAATTCCCTTAAAATCTCATTGTCTGTCATTACCTCTGAATTCTCCATCTTGATTTTAATTATTCGTTGGTTCTGTTTCTTCTTCCTCACTTGTTTAGATAGCCATCTACCTGTTTTATTTGCATTTTCAAACTGATACTGTTTTAAAAACTTTAATTGTTTGGCTTGTTCCTCTAATTCTAGACTACGTCTCTTCTGGTGCAGCACTTCTATTTCTTTTAGTATTATTTTATTCCCGGGCTTTTTCTTGAGTTCATTTTCCTTTATTTTAAGTTTATTTAAAATATCCTTCTGTTCTTTAAAACCAAGTCTGCGTTTTTTGGCGTTATGTTGTATGAAGTGACCTCGCACCACTGCTTTTGCCGCGTCCCATATTATATTGTGGTGCATATCTGGGGTATTATTTAACTCCATATATGTATTTATAACCTTTTTATAATTTTTAATGTCCTGTTCTTTCTTCATTAAATTCTCATTTAGTCTCCATCTTCCTTTTGGTTTTTTTGAATTAAGAATAATTTCCAGAGGGGCATGGTCCGAGATTTCTCTTGGTAAGATGTTTATATCCCAAATTTTTGTAATAATATTTCTTGTGGCCCAACACATATCTATTCTTGACCATGTCTGATGTCTATGTGAATAAAATGTGTAGTCTCTTCTTGTGGGATTTTTCCATCTCCAAACATCCTCAAGCTCCTGCTCCTCCTTTAAATCAATCCAATTTTTTGGCAGTGTAGACAGATTCCCCTTAGGGATTTTTTTTGGGATTTTTGTTTTATCCAACTGACTATTAAGTATTCCATTAAAGTCCCCCAGAAGTATAAGGTCGTCAAAGTCCACCTCATCCAGCTTCCCCTTAAGAGTTTCCACAAAATGAGATTTGGGTCCATTTGGTGCGTAGATATTACAAATTAAAATCTTTTGATTGCCAATTGTGATTGTAACCGCCACTACTCTTCCTTCTGCATCTTTAAAGGAAACCTCCGATTGTAGTGAGTCCTTTACGTATAGGGCTACCTCCCTTTTCTTTTTTTCAAATGAGGAATAGTAAATTTTACCAATCTTCTTGTTAATTAAATGAGGTGTATGTTTATGCATAATATGGGTTTCTTGTATGGCCACTATATCATACTTTTCTCTCTTTAATCTATTAAATAACAGCTTCCTTTTATTAGGGGAATTAAGACCATTCACGTTCAGAGAGAATATTTTTATTTGTTGTTCATTAGCCATCAGTATTGTGTTCTTTTTCCGGTCCGGGCTCGTCTTCACCTTCTTCCGAGTAAGAAGTGCCATCATCATCCGTTCCCGATTCGACGTAGTCTGGAGAATTAAATCTTGCCCTTTTACTCCTTTTTCCCTTTCTTGGAGTAAGAGGTGTCATCTTAGAAGCTTCTGCCTGGGCAAATTTACGTTCTGGTTTCGGAGATTTATTAGTTGGAAGGTCTGGATCCTGATCTTTTATTAAGCTATCATAGAAGTTCTTCGCCTTCTCCACTGAAGTCAACCAATACTTTTGATCTTTGTAGGTAGTCATTATGCCCTCCGATCTCTCCCATCTATATCTTATGTTTCTTTTTTTCAGCTCTTCTGTAAGAAAGAAATACTGCCTGCGCCTCATCAAAGTTGTTTGAGGGAATTCTTTGAGCACTGCTATCTTCGAACCATGTAGTTGCAGTGGAATTTTACTGTTGCATTGCAGCACTTCATCTCTTGTTCGTCTGCGCAGAAATTTAACAATGACATCTCTGGGAGTTTTATTCTTTCTTGAAAACGTAGTCGAAATACGGTATACTTGGTCTATTTCGTTCTCCAGCTCCTCTATTGGTCTTTTCAATGCAGTAGCCAAAATCTCCAAAATGATCCTCCTAATGTCTTCGTTTGGGTTTTCTTGCAAATTTCTTAATCGTAGTTGATTTTCCAGAGCTCTTAATTCCAATAATTCTTGATTCTTTTCCAATTTCTTCCTTTGTTTGTCCCATGTTGTAATTTTCTCTTCAACTGTCTTATGAGTTTTTTCTCTCTCCTTTGTTTTTATTTTTAAATCTTTTATCTCTGCTTTCATCGCAGAGACATCCTTACCAATTTTACTGAAATCCTCTTTCAATTCCTTCTTTATTTCATTTTTTAATTCAACTTTTAATTCATCAAATTTATTTTGCATTTCTTTGTGGTGTTTTTCCTGTTTTTCATTCAAATCTTTTAAACCTTTCTCAAATGACTCTTGCAGGCTTGTTTGTGACGCCGCTAAATTTTGAAGAGCTTTTACTACATCTTTCATACTTGGCTCCTGCGATCCTTGGGAATTTCTCCTTTGCAGCAATGATTGATCAATTTTTGGATCTTGTTTTACTTTGGTGGCTGGGTCTTGCTTCACCTTTGGAGTTGTTGCCATGGTTCCAAATTAATTAGTAATATTACAATTTATTATCGAATAATATATCAAAATATACAGTTAAAGGAGGGGACAACACGAAAATTATATCAATAAAATACTCCAATATATACTTGATTAAATTAGTATAACTGTATCAGATGCCTTAATTTAATTTAATTATCCAGTAAGCTAAGTACTACAATATTTACCAAAAAAGACAAATATAAATTTTAATTAATTTGTATTCAATTAATTTCTATAAATTCATTCATGTATCCCCAATATTAAAAATATTCAAAAATCAATTTATTAATTAATACAGATTCTTATTCTTATCTTATCTTTATCGACCGATGTCTTCCAATTCCCACTGTCCTTCACTGACTCTTCTCTGCCTCCGATGTTTCCAATAACCAATATTCCGTTGACTCTTCTTCCTAATAATAATGGTTCCGTCCGTTCACTGCTTGGCTGCCTTCGTTGAGTATACACCAGCACGCCGTCCTCCGCCGTTCTCCACGTCCCTCTCACTCCTCTTATTTACCCTCTGCTCCCTCTTCTCCCCCCGATTTCTTTAAAGTTTCTTTAAACTCTGTTTCTTCCCCCTCACTACCGTCTCAAATTGGAGTGCCCTCTTCCGCCCTTCTTTGCATCCACTTCTTATGTCACTTCCGCCCTTCTCCACTGTTGGTGTTACTGTGGATACCCTCCGTCCTGACGCCTTCCTTCCGCTCCGCTCCTTCCAGTGTCCCGCGCTGCTCGGACGCGTCACTTCCTCTGCTCGGCACTCCAGTCGATTTTGTTTACAAGAAGGCCGCGGGATAGTCAAAACAACATGGCGCCAAGGTCAGAATTACTCCATTTTTCTTAATTTGCTGTGCGGATGAGGGCTCTTATAAATCTTTATAGTCTTTAAATGTTTCACTGAGACGGTTTGGGTTCGGGTTCTTTTAGGGGGGGGGGGGAGCGGGAGTTTCCGAAGAGGAGAAGGTCTAATTTAAGTAACTTAAATAGTTTAGCTGTGATTCCAAAATTTGATTAGTAGTCTTCAGGCAAGTCCCAATTTTATGCTACTGGTTTCTTCGGTTTAGAATATTTTCAAATTAGTATTCCGTTTAAGTCTCAATTCGAATTTGAGGGTTGAGGTTGCCAGGGAACTTTGCCCGGTTCAATTTCTTTGTTTCTTTCGTGCACGTATCAGAAAAATCAAAGATTCTTCACTTACCCCTCAATTAGGGATAATTTCTTAGTTCTTTGTTTCGTTGATTTCTTTAATTTGATGGGGGGTGGCGACAGTTCTTGCAGGTTTCCCTGCTTTCCACAAGGCAGCCCGCTACCGGAGGATTTTTCCCGGACCCCCTTTGCCCCCACCCTTGAGGGGATGGCGGCTTATGGGGTCATCGGGTGGTCCTACACGGTTTCGCGACCCTCTGCTCTCTATCCGGCTGAGGGGGGGAGTTATAGACTCTACCCGGCCTTCTCTCGTGGATCTCTGCTGAGGAGCTTCAGCAGAGCGCTCCTGCCGCCATGCCGTCCCACCGGAAGTCGCCACGCATGGCTATTTTTGATGACACGCGGCCACATGCGGCTGCATACAGAGAAGTACACCTTATAAGAGCCAATCTAATTCCATCCTTAAATTTGTAAAAGGCTCTACAAATTTAACATCTGCACGTTTGAGCATTGTTCACTCCATAACTCAGCATGGAATATACGTTTTTCTTATTTAAACTATAAATATTGCAAAATTATGTTGTTGTTTTTTCTCGAAGTTGACACCCCACCCAAGTTATACTCAGGTTTTTGGCAAATTTTGACACACCAAGCTCAAAGGGTTGCCCATCACTGATATAGATGTTGCATGTTGAATAGAAACAGTTTAGTTCAGAATCTGATGCACAGAAACTTCAACCCAGAATACCTACCACCACCACAATACCTGGCTGGGATTTAAGGCCAAAAACACAACTTTTCCAAGCTCTCTCTGTTGCCCTGGGAGCTGGGTAACTTTCAGATGTTTAGGGGTAGCAATTCTCATAATCTTGCAATGTTGGACTAGGCGTTCTGAGACTTGAAGGTAAAAGCAACCATATGCCGAACTTCAAATGCCCACCTCTGTCCAAAAGTGTTCACCTTATTAAAACTGATTTGAATCTAAGATGACGCTTTGTAGACTATGCTGTTCTTTCCCTGTATGACGTGTATAATGAGCCTCCTAGCATCTAACAGCATTTTTAGCTGGTAACATGAGAGATATCACACCCTAGAGATTTAGGCCATTTCTACATGGGCCAAATAAAGCAGACTTACCTTGCAACTGCTCCAGAAAGCCCTTCTGATATATGGCTGTATTCACAGCACAAATGTCTTTTCTGGTAATTAATCCAGAACAAGGGGAAACGGAATTTACTCTGGAACTTCTTGGAAGCTCCAGACTGATCCCAGTATTTCTGACATGTGGACAGCTACTCTGGACTGCATCCAGCCTGATCCAGTGTTCATCGCTATGTCACCAGTCAGCAGCAGTTTCTTTGCAGAGGCTTGCTGGTGACGTGGCTTTTGATGAGATCATAACTGGGTGTCCATGTAACCAGCAGAAGCAACATCAGTAGCAAGCCTCTGCAAAAAAAGCCAGTGCATTTTTGGCCCCCAGCAAAGACATCAGATGGGTTCTGAGGCCACTTCCGTGCTGCATTGGAGAGGTCTGGAGAATAGTGCTTTAAATTATCTGAGAAAATGTAGATGCAACCTTCATTTGTGCTAAGAAGATTACAAGAGGTCATGTTCTTTTCTGCTTCTTTCTTATTGTTGAATTTACACATGAATTAGTTCAATATTGACTTAGAAAATTTAAAATACTAGTAATTTTGCTTCATGTGTTTAAGGCAGCTGGTTAGACTAAATCTTTTACATGTTAAGCATATGCAGTTCAGAATCTTTAATCTCTTCCCATGTTTACATTTATTGGGTCATGAAATGTCTCACATCAAGGAATCTCTACCCTACAAAGGAGCCAGGAATGAGTGAAACCCAGTCAGGCCAACATAACATGTAATTACATCCCAATTACATGACAATTCACTATGGAAAGTTCTATTAAGTTTAACTGGCCTCCCTTTGGAATAAATAGACTGTGGATGCAGAGAATGCAAGAAATATAGCAACAGAAACTCATTTTGTATGATCAGAAGATAATCTTGGGTAGCAAAAAAGAGACCCAAACATCACACCAATTGGTTAAAAAATCACTTAATATTATAAATTACAATTAATGATTTTTTTCTGCAAAGAGCAATTGCTTTTATTTTGATTTTTGAATCCACCTGCAGTTCTCAAGGTTCTTTCGGATGCTTGCTTTCCCACTACAGCTGCTTCTGTTGGGAAATAAGTTGGTGGGCAGCCAGTTACCAGCAAAAGTGTGTAGGAGTAAAGGAAACTAGTCACCAGCCTATAAGGCCTCTGCCAAACTAGAAAGGTAAGCAGCTGCTTGATAAGCAAGCAAGTTGTGAAATTCTTTGGAAGGTGGGTGGGATAGCTAGGATGCTATGACTGCTTAGAGTGAGCAGGGTGTATTGAATTTACAGGCAAAAATGCAGTCTTTAGATACTGCACCAGAATTGGCAATTAGTATGAGGATAAACACTGAAGCGTCACAGTGCTTAATTACAAACCCATGAAAACACTCTGTGCTTAGTTTCTAAAAATAGAGGTGGCAAGCATCAAGCTGCTTGGAAGCCTCTGTGACGACATTTTGGCCTCTTGTAGATCCGTAAACCACAGGTTAGGAATTGCTGGTTTAGCCAATGTTGCCAATGGTGAAGGATGATGACAACTATAGTTCAGTAGCACCCAGAGAAACCAGAATTTCTCAAAAAATGCACAGTGCAGAGGTCTCAATGTAGTTTATTATCAGATTCAAGGTGCCCTTACTTCCTGCAAAAGCAAAAGAATGACAAATGTGGCCCACAGAGGTATTTTGTGGTACCCTGTACTTCTCACTTCTCTATGGATACTTGCAGACTTTATATTCCAACTACATGAAAGCATTGCAGCATTCACTGCACCTTCCCATGGGGGCGTCACATTAGTAGATTGCCTGAAAAACAGCATCTAAATATACTCTAATTATATTCTAAGTGCTTGGGAAACATTATTTTTCTATATCCTAAATGAAATCATTTTTAAAACTATGATTGACAACGTTAGTATTAGAATGTTAAATAATTTAGGTAGCCATTCCTGCTCAGCAGGGAAGTAACAGTCACAGGAAAGCATTGCACACACATACTAGTTACAGATTAATTCCATGGCTTGAACAGAATACCAGAGAATCAAGTCTAATTCCTTTCAAGGTGGCTTGAACAACAACAACCCTGCCCCTGCCCAAATCCTAGCTTTCCTTGGGTGGTGCTTATTCACTCTGTTGCTTAGTTATTTTCAGTATCATCCATGTTATGCCAACAGTCAAGTTTTATGCCAGAACTCAAATATAATATTTTCTAAGCAAAAGTGTCTCAATTAGATGCATAAATGGGGGTCTCGTCATTACTTCCTTCATGTCTGGGGTAACCTAACCTGTTGAATGTCTGCCAGTAATACAGCTGATAAAGGAACCAACAGTTCCTTTTGTTTCAGTTACATTGGGGAAGGTTTAAGAGAGATGTTTTGTAGACTCAGGAGGACTACTATGAAAAGATTTGAGAACACTTGATCTAATCTTTTCAGTTTGATGGCACAGGATAAACTCAGACTGTGACATGAATAGTGTCTGTTACACCAGAAATGCATTTATATGCAGTACAGGATATTTATATGGAAAATGCACACAGGGATGCGTGTGGCTTCCTGACCTGCACACATTAAGGAAGATATGAAGAAGTAATGTTTATTGTTGACGAGGAACAATGGAACAGATGGTAGACTGCTGGGGCATTTGATGAAAGAAGACCGAGTTAAGACAATGAAAGAAGACTGACTCATTCCTTAACCTTTTCTTTCCCAGTAACTCAAAAGTTTCAGTTGTTAAATGTTTTTGCAGCACCACAGATTCCTTACATGTCTTGGAAATTGTAGGTTTGCTGGAACAGCATCATGTTAAGGGTGGGTCTAATGAACCTCACTTCACCATTATAATCAGAGTTAGCAGGCAGATTCTTCAGAAAATGGTTCAAAAATTGACCTGAAATTTGGCAGGCTGGGATACATTAATTTGTGGGTGGTTGGTAATAATTTTGAGATAAAAGGGACATGAAGGGACTTCTTCATGGCAGTTTAAACTTTTATGAGTACCCTCCAGCAATTTGACAAGTATTATCTTTTTCTTCTAAACTTTGCTAGGATTAGATTTGCCAACAGATTCTTTATTTGAACAAAGTGTCTTTTGGGAAACAGTTTATGTTGTTAGGCCAGGGGAGGGGGGGGGGAGAGGTCTAGTATGTGCTATGCCCTAGCAGTAGTATAAAGTATTTCTTCTTTATTAAAATGTGACACACACTGCCAGTTTCAGACAATGGTATTCATAAGGCTGGTGTTGCACATGCTGGGAATGTGGTGGTTTTTATTCTGTGAGCCTCATGTTGGAGAAACCAGGAGGAAGGGATTCTAGAATGGGAGGTAGGAGACAATGCAGAGAATGAGGCCTGATCTATTATGTGTCAAAGACTGCAGAAGAAATATAAAACCACCCTGCCTGCTGGTGAAGAAAACATGTCCTTAAAATAAAGGGCCAAAATTACACTTGAATGACTTAACTCACTTGCTGTTATCTGTTATACCAGTTTATTAATATAGTTCTTCATTCTCCTAAATATTTGGATCTGTCACAAGTAAAATGAGCTCTTGTCTTGTTCTTGAGCAAAGTCCAAAAATACTCTGGAGATCATTCACATCTGAAGTGTCCAATACAACCAGTCCCCATAAAATGCTGCCATAGTACGTCCAAAGTCAATCTCTGGATGTAATTTGAAGAAAACTCCACTATGAAATTCTCTCATACAAGAAGAAAAATTACATCTGTTGTTGCCAGTTGATGACGCCAAATTCCACCCCCATTTCCAACCACTGAATGACTGACTGCCACTGAACTACCATTTTGTGATGAGTGGGCCTCCACTGTTTCAACGGGGCTCTGAACGTAAAAAGTCTTAGAACTGTACTAGTAACTAGCTGTCCCCTGCCACGCGTTGCTGTGGCCCAGTCTGGTGATCTGGAAAATAAAGTAATGAGAAAGTGTTGGTTTCTAATATATGTAATTCCTTTATGCTTGTGAGTAAACAGTATTTCTTGTTGTTTCTTTGTCAGTGTTGATGTGGAGAGCGTTTGCCTACTCTGGAATATGCAACATATCATAGTCCTTCTTTAAGGGTCTCTTTCAAATCTATGATACTATATCTCTGTGTGTGAGAGAGAATCATATCTATCTATCTATATTTATTACTGGATGGCTCTTTGCCAGGAGGGCTCTGATTACATTTTCTTGCCCTGGTGAAGAAAGCTGGACTGGATGGCTTTAAGTATTTTCTGTTGGTCATGGGGGTTCTGTGTGGGAAGTTTGCCCCATTTCTGTCATTTGTGGGTTTCAGAATGCTCTTTAATTGTAGTGAACTATAAATCCCAGTAACTACAAATCCCAAATGTCAAGGTCTACTTCCTCCAAACTCCATCTGTGTTCATATTTAGGCATATGTAATTTTTGTGTCAAGTTTGGTCTAGATCCATCATTGTTTGAATCCACAGTGCTCTCTGGATGTAGGTGAACTACAATTCCCAAACTCAAGGTCAATGCCCACCAAACCCTTCCAGTGTGTTCTGTTGGTCATGGAAGTCCTGTATGCCATGTTTGGTTCAATTCCATCATTGGTGGAGTTCAGAATGCTCTTTGATTGTAGGTGAAGTATAAATCCCAGCAACTACAACTCCCAAATGTCAAGGTCTATTTCCCTTAAACTCCATCTGTGTTCATATTTGGGCATATGGAATATTCGTGCCAAGTTTGGTCCAGATCCATCATTGATTGAGTCCACGGTGCTCTCTGGATGTGGGTGAACTACAATTCCCAAACTCAAGGTCAATGTCCACCAAACCCTTCCATTTTTTTCTGTTGGTCATAGGAGTCCTGTGTGCTAAGTTTGGCCCAATTCCATTATTGGTGGAGTTCAGAATGCTCTTTGATTGTAGGTAAACTATAAATCCCAGCAACAACAATTCCCAAATGACAAAATCAATTTTTTTGAGTGGAGGACAAAAATTGAACTGTTAGGTGTCTTGGGTCCAAATTTGGTGTCAATTCCCCCAGTGGTTTTTGAGTTCTGATGGTAGCACATACTAACATTACATTTTTATTTATATAGATGACACTGTTAAGATTTCAATAGACCCCACAGAGGCTAAGAGTTGTTTCCCTCCCGGCATTCCATATTACTGCTTGCAGCTGCAATCTCTCCATTGAACGTCACGTGCCTCTAGAGTAGTGGTGAAGCTGGGGTCAATCATAATATATCCATACTGGTTAAATCATACACCTGTTAAGGGCGTGGTACTTAACAGCTGCAATTTCCAACGGTTTGGGAGCTTAATGAATACAAAAAGTTCTAAACACAAAATATTATGCCAAAAGGGTTTTTATTTTTAAAAACGTAACTTATTTTCCCTTCTTTTCAGAGTCAGCTGCTAGACTAAGCTATCCTTTCAGCCCGTTTGATCCAAAAGTATTTTTACTTAAATTTTTTATTGTGTTATATGAAAGTAGCACACAATATACAAAATTCAAAATACAAACCCACCTCCCCACTTCTACCACCTGTGAACCACCACCCATGAATTCTGACACTACTCAGTATGGCACTCGTATCTAATAAAAACCTATTCTTATTACATTAATAAATAACCTGTCCTGCTATTTTTGTCTTCTTTTTTAAGTAACCAAATGCAAGTCTCCGTTTTCTAACAAAATCTTCATTATTTCCTCTCTGGATAACACTGGAAAGCTTGGCCAAAAGTTTTCTTTGTGAGGGATGTTGATGGTGACAAGGTCAAATTCTAGTCAAAGTGAAAATTCATATCTATACTTAATCACATTTTCAGAATTCATGAAAACACATGTTTTTGGATTTTGGTTTTTAACAATTACATGGTGCCTGGGACTAATGGCAGTTGAATCCCAACCCAATCTACGGACACATAAGTTCTCTACCTATAGTATATCATGTCGACTATATCATAATGACTACTTCAGTGTGAAAATGCATTTGTGAATTCACCTATCTCTGATTTTGCCAAAGTGACAAATAAGATGTCGACCTTCAAGAGACATAACCTCATATTAAATAGCAGGAGTGATTTTGGAGAAAAAATCCACAGACCCCAGAGCAATCTGAAAGAAAAGGCTAGAAAAAGGAAATACCTTGTTAGCCTGTACTGGAATCCTACAATGTCTCTTACCTTTGGGACATAATTTTGAAGGCGTCTGGAAGGTAGCACTGGACGTTCTCCATCTGAAAAGGGTCAGCATCACAGATCTTGTCGTCCGTGCGTCCATAGTTGGCATTTTCCACCATGATGACATCACTGCCTGGGCAGCGAAGCTCAATAGGATAGCCCTCGCATGCCAGTTCTCGTCGAACCAGACCAAAGGGTAAGCCGGCACGACTTAGACCTGCTGGGGATAGAAGATGAGAGAGTGAGGGCTCACAGTATTCTTATGCTACACAGCCCTCAAATTCCAGTTCATTTCCTGATGGAGTACTGCAATATCCTCCCATCTTTTGGTATGCATAATACATAGCATTAGACCAAAGCATAAAAACCAGGAATCCAGGATTGTTTCTTCAACAGTAGAGTCTAGTAGGCAACCTAATTCCCAAGAAAGGAGGGAACCTGCTAAATCAGGATTTTGCTTTTTTTGTTTTTCCCTATCTCATGTTCTTTATTCTCATGCTGCAAGAGCAGCAATGTATGTCTGTACTTTTAAGCCACTGTCTGCATGTCATTCTTTGAAAGAGAACAGCAGGAATTTCAAGATCCCTCTCCCATCACTGTGGCATATCTGTACATGTCTAGAATGCCAAGGTGTGCTTGCCTTCTGCACCACCCAAGAGACATCTGTGGGGAAACAGTTTGGTCCTTCGTTGGCTAGGTTGAGCTGTATATTCAGACTCAGTTCTGCAAATTCAGGCAGATGTGTCTTTAAAAACCCAGACATGTTTTTCATAAAGCTCTTGCTTCCCCGCACCATCCGTGACCCACTTTAGAGGCAGCCACTGAGGAAAGGGTCTAGGAAACGTACTGCGAAAATTCTTTGCAATCCTCCTAAAAATCCTGCAAGGTTTTTCAAGTCTGTAGGGGTGGCAGTGGGAAGTAAATAAGGGGGAATAACGAAGGACTGAGCATAGATATTAGGGAGGTTTCCAGCAAAACTGATACTAGAGATTCTTCTTCACCTTTATTATGGGAAGGATATAATATTTTGAGCAGATTATCAGAATCTGCCACCATATTTAAAAGGAAGGAGGAAAGAGACCCCAAGGATTTACATCCAAAGCTGGATATCTGGGGCTGGCAGGGAATAATGGTGGGGAAATACCTCACTTTGTAATTCTTTTCACCACTATTTACTGCAGTATAGCAAGTAAAAGAGGTATTTTTGGATATAGCTATTCTCTGGGATGCTTCAAATGTGGGCTCATCTTGGCACACAGTCCAGTTATTCTAGATTGCATTTCCCACAAGATCTAGGTTTTTCCTTCCCCTTTCTAGGCACTGCTCTGCTAGGTTATAGACATTCTGCTACTGAAATCACTTTGGGCAGCATACCTTCTTGCAACAACTGCATCCCCATTCTCCACACACATTTGTTATCTTTGCTTGCTTTTAACAACAGGAATGAGGATTGGGTGTCCTCCAGATATTGTTGGCCTTAATACTCCTAGCATTCTTCATCACTGCTTATGCTGACTAGGAATGAAGGAGTTGCAGTTCAACAACATTTGGAAGGCTGCATAATTCCCACCTCGTCTTAATATGAAGTACATGCAGTGGAAGCTGGTCAGAAAACAGGTACATCAGATCTACTCCTGATGTATTTCCCAGTCCCTGTCATATCCCTGTAAGGATGGATCTAAGGATGGGTTTGAGTCATAATTGGAACTGAGTTTCTGTGTGGACCCTGGATCTCAGAGGCAGGCAAAAGCAGAGGTAGCTTCAGATAGAAATTGGGAGGTTCAACCCCTACATCCTTCTCTCAGTTCCAGAGAGCACTACAAGATAAAAGCACAAGCAAGGCTAGACACCATTCAGCAAAGAATCCATATGTAAGGAAAGGATCCTCAAGAGTAGGGGGTCTCCTTAAGTACAAGATATTTCCTTTAGGAAGGTAGTACTCTGAAGTATAACAATTGCTGAAATGCCTCCTGCTGAGCTTAGGGTAGCTGAAGAGGTTATGTGACCCCTGTTTTGAATACAGAATAGAAGGTGCATTTCAGCTTATTTCAGTTGAGACAGGTGGCCAAGAATATGCATCCACAACAGCACCACATGTACAACTGTGCTTCTACAATGACGGATGTGAACACTTGTGTTTTGTAAACAGAGCGCTCATCTACTTCTATAGGGGAACCTAAGGGCGGTTCCACACAGTGGTAAAGTCTGCTTCAACCCAGCTTTAAAAAACCCGGTTCGGCGTGGACTCTAGTCCGCATACCAGCCGCAAAAGCCTGTACTTTTGCGGCTGGGTGTCCAGATGCACTCCCAGAACTTTCCAGGAGAATACCTAGACACCCTAACTCCTTCCCAAAACCCCTTTTAAAAATAAAAGAACTTACCCAGCCTCCATTAGAGTGTTGCCAGAGCTTTCCTGGCATGTAGGAATGATGTGTCAGGAAAAGGGGGGCCAGGAGCAACCCCCCATTTTCTCCTATGTGCTTTCTCTCCTCCTTTCTCCTTCTCGCACGTCATTCCTATGCGCTAGGAGAGCTTCGGCACTAAACTAATGGAGGCTGGAAAGGCCCTGCTCTCGCTCCCGCCCCCTTTGCAGGCACGATTGGTGGGGACGAGGGAAAGGGCCTTCTCTGTGGTGGCTCCCCAACTCTGGAACTCATTTCCTAAGAATATCAGGCAAGCCCCCACATTGGCAGTCTTTAGGAGGAGCCTGAAAATGTGGCTGTTCCAGTGTGCCTTCCCTGAATAAGGAAATAATTCCCAGCAAAATGTCCTCAGAAGCACTTTAATTACTCGTTGGGTTGCTCTCCCTTTATTTCTTTTAAAACCCTCTTACCAGATACATTCTACCTCTGTTCATGCCCAGCGTTTATTTTTTAAATTTTAAACTATTACTTTTGGCTCGGCCATAGGTTTTTAAATCCTTGCGTGTTATTGTTTATTTGTGATTTATATTAATTGTATTGTTTTACTTGATTACTGCTTTTTGTTTTTTGATGTGTTGTTGGGCTTGGCCTCATGTAAGCTCCAAGTCCCCTCGGGGAGATGGTGGCGGGGTATAAATAAAGTTTTATTATTATTTATTATTATTAAGTTCTTTTATTTTTAAAAGAGGTTTGGGGTTGGGGGGTGGTGTCCTCGCAATTTTACAGGCTAATTTAGCACAGAAAACCATGGGACTACAGTCTGGACTGCCTCCTCAAAAGCTCAGAACTTTTTAGGGAGCGGTCCAATCAGCGGAAATAGTGGGTTTGCCCTGCACCTTTCAAGAAGGCATGAAACAAACAAGCTAACAAATTAATTCGCGACAAACCAAGGTTTTCCTGGTTTACGGCGAATGAATTTGTTTTTCTGTGGGGTGTCATCTGTAAAATGCAGGAACTTCCACTTTAAAAGGGCTGTCTGGATGCACCCTAAGACATATGTAAAACATAAATGAGAGCCAGTCTGGGATAGCAGTTTGGGTGTTGCATTAGGACTTGGAGAGAGCAGAGTTCAAATCCCTGCTCAGTCATGGACTTTACTTTTATGTTTATTTGTATCCTGCTTTTCCTCTCCATATGGTGGCTCACAACTAAAAGCATCTCACCATTAAAAGCATTGCAATACAACTTAAAATATACAAATAAACAAGTATTAAAACAGTATTAAACATCAAAAAAGCATATAAAATCACAGCAGCTCCTGACGATCTTAAAAACCTTCTTCTTTAAAAGCCTGCTTTGAGCCCAACTTTAAATCTCTTTTTCTGTCCTCCAACATTTCGTTTTCCATTCTTGAGTTTGAAGTAGAGCAACTGCTTTGGGAGACGGTGGTCAGGCATTCGGACAATGTGGCCAGTCCAGCGGAGTTGATGGCAGAGGACCATCGCTTCAATGCTGGTGGTCTTTGCTTCTTCCAGCATTCTGACATTTGTCCACCTGTCATCCCAAGAGATTTGCAGGATTTTTCGGAGGCAGCGCTGATGGAATCATTCCAGGAGTTCCATGTGACATCTGAAGATAGTCCACGTTTTGCAGGCATATAGCAGGGTTGGGAGGACAATAGCTTTATAAACAAGCACCTCAGTATCCCTATGGATGTTCTGGTCCCCAAACACTCTGTGCTTCATTTGGAAAAATGCTGCACTCACAGAGATCAGGCGGTATTTCAGTGACAGTGTTGACTTTTGTGGAGAGGTGGCTGCCAAGGTAGCTGAAATGGTCAACATTTTCTAATGTTACACCATTAAGCTGTATTTCTGGCATTGGCAAGGGATTGGCTGGTGACTGCTTGAAGACCACTTTGGTTTTCTCGATGTTCAATGACAGGCCAGGCTTTTCATATATTTCTGCGAAGGTGTTTAGAGTGGCTTTTAGGTCTTCTTCTGAATGCCCACAGATGACGTTGTCATCAGCATATTGGAGTTTTATAACAGATGTTGTTGTGACCTTGGTTGTGGCTTTCAGTCTGCTGAGGTTAAATAGCTTGCCATCTGTCCAACAGATAATTTCCACTCTGGTGGGAAGCTTCACATCAACAAGATGAAGTATCATAGCGATGAAGATGGAAAATAAGGTTGGGACAATAACACATCCCTGTTTGACAAACACATTCTAGCTACTTCCTCTTCATCCTGGAAAGAAGTAACAAACGGAGTGCCGCAGAGTTCTGTCCTGGGCCCGGTCTTGTTTAACATCTTTATTAATGACTTAGTTGAAAGGTTAGAAGGCATGATCATCAAGTTAGCAGATGACACCAAATTGGGAGGGATAGCCAATACTCCAGAGGACAGGAGCAGAATTCAAAACGATCTTGACAGATTAGAGAGATGGGCAATAAGTAACAAAATGAAGTTCAACAGGTACAAATGCAAGATACTCCACTTAGGCAGAAAAAAATGAAATGAAAAGATACAGAATGGGGGACACGTGGCTCAAGAGCAGTACTTGTGAAAAAGGTCTTGGGGTCCTTGTGGACAACAAGTTAAACATGAGCCAACAATGTGATGCGGCGGCAAAAAAGCCAATGGGACTGTGGCCTGCATCAATAGGAGCATAGTGTCTAGGTCCAGGGAAGTCTTGCTACCCCTCTATTCCGCCTTGGTTAGACCACACCTGGAATATTGTGTCCAGTTTTGGGCACCACAACTGAAGAGAGATATTGACAAGCTGGAAAGTGTTCAGAGGGGGGCAACTAAAGTGATCAAGGGTCTGGAAAGAAGCCCTATGAGGAGCGGCTTAAAGAGCTGGGCATGTTTTAGTCTGAAGAAGAGAAGGGTGAGAGGAGACATGATAACCATGGATAAATATGTGAGAGGAAGTCATAGGGAGGAGGGAGCAAGCTTGTTTTCTGCTGCCCTGGAGACTAGGACGCGGAACAATGGCTTCAAACTACAAGAAAGGAGATTCTATCTGAACATTAGGAAGAACTTCCTGACTGTGAGAGTTGTCCAGCAGTGGAACTCTCTGTCCCGGAGTGTGGTGGAGGCTCCTTCTTTGGAAGCTTTTAAACAGAGGCTGGATGGCCATCTGTCAGGGGTGCTTTGAATGCAATATTCCTGCTTCTTGGTAGGAGGTTGGACTGGATGGCCCATGAGGTCTCTTCCAACTCTATGATTCTATGATTCTACTTTGTTAGCATATCAGTGATTCAGGAACAAACACCCTGTTTGCTCACTGCTCCATCTGTTTTGATCTATCTTGTGCCCTTGGCAGCCCTGTCATTGTAATCTGAATTGTACTGGGTAACACATCAATTTGGTGACACCACAAGAGTGGGCTGGGAGAAGCTGGCACATTTCATGAGGAAAAACAGCAAAGGGTGCAGCATAATGGTGTGTTGTGGGCTTCCCTCCCCATCTCCTGATCTGGCAGGACATCAGCCCTCCTTCTGGACTCCTCAGACCCTCTTAAGCTTGTTGGAGTTAATCAGTGCAGAGGTCTGTGTTTTTGACACAAAGGGCAAGACTCAGAGCCCCTAGTGGGGGAGCATGTATTAGTGGCACTCAGGGCTTTAAAGGGCAGCTAGAGAGGGGGACTAGGAAGCAAGCATGTCATAGCAGCTCTTTGTGTAATTTTTATTTCCCCCTTGCTGGGTTAATGGAAGAGCCCTGTGGTGGCAGTCTGTAATTAAACCATTATCTGAGTAACTAACTAGTACAGGCTGGCACTGGTGGTGGTTGTTTGCGGCAGGGGTGGAGAGGGGGAGCCCAGGAGACAAGAGAAAGTAGGATCTTAGGGAGCAAGAAAAGGCTGCTGAGAATGGATGTAAGAATGGAGAACAAGAGACGAGCAAGAGATGTAAAAGTATGGCTCCAAATACAGGAGAAATAGAAATGGGATCAACACCATGTGTTTTCACATAGGCAAGCTTTGTGATGAGTTCATATCAATAAAGCCCAGCAAGCCTCCACCAGCTGCATCCGAATGTGTTTGTAAGGAGCCAGGGAGTAGCACCTCCTCAGTTTCAGGGCAGATAGCTAGTTCTAGACAGTGATTAGTTCAAGCTAATTGACAAACCTCATCTACCTGTATAAACTATCTTACGCACTGCGGCCATCAGAGGAGGCCCTGTTCTTGGCCCCACCCCCGTATCAAGTGTGGCTGGTGGGAATAAGAGAAGGGGCCTTCCCATGATCACCTCCCCCCTTCTTTGGAACTCCCTCCCCAAAGGAATCAAAATGGCCCACTCCCTCCTCTCCTTTAAAAAAACTGCTGAAAACACACCTATGGAGAGGAAGAGGATTAGAACATTGTAAGGACAATCTGAACATGAGGAAGAACTTCCTGACTCTGAGAGCTGTTCAGCAGTGGAACTCTCTGCCCCGGAGTGTGGTGGAGGCTCCTTCTTTGGAAGCTTTTAAACAGAGGCTGGATGGCCATCTGTCAGGGGTGATTTAAATGCAACATTCCTGCTTCTTGGCAGGGGGTTGGACTGGATGGCCCATGAGGTCTCTTCCAAGTCTTTGAGTCTATGATTCCAGGACGCTGGCAATTTTATTTTGACCCTGCAGGCTGCTATAAATCATCTTAAATTATTTTACTCATATTATGCATTTTAGTATTATTGATTTTTTATGGAGCTTTGTGTTTTGTTTAGTAATTTATGAGTTTATAATGATGTTACCTTGCACTGTTTTTGACTTATGTGTTTGTTTATCACCAAGGCACTGAATGTTTGCCTTTTTGCTTGGAAGACTCCCTGAGTCCCCCCAGGGAGATACGGCGGCCTATAAATAAAGTTTTTAAAAATTATTATTATTATTACACAGTAACAAACACTTTTCCAAAGGCTCTTGTAAGGGCGCAATTAAAAACTGGACACATTATACAGTGAAAACTGGACACATTCTTAAAACAATGGAAACCTTTTTGAACTATATGTATATCTGAGGGAGAGGACAAGATTTTATCTATAGATCTGGAGATACAAAATGTTGGGATATTCATTTGTAAAAACAAGCAGAAGTAAATAATGTGCTGGATGTAAGGTGCTAGAAAAAATGTTAAACTATAGAGAAACCAATAAAAGAGAATCAGGAAAGCCACTTTTACAACTAATTTATGTATATATGTTTGTAATTTAGATTGAGATGGAATTAAAGGAAAGATGTATGTTGGTGAGATAAATTGTGTGGTTAGTTATGTAACTGTTCAAATATGCTTATGTTGATGTATGTCGAGGCATTGTTTTCTTTATTTTTGTTTTTCTGTTTAAAATTTGAATGAAAAATGACAAGAAAATCTTTTTTTTGGGGGGGGAGGGGATCTTATTTAATCCATTTGTGGATCTCTCTAGGCTATTTTAGGCCCAGGAAAGACTTTTCCCCGAAGTCTCAAAAGAGCCAAAAATCACTATAATTGTCTCTCATACTTCCTATAGTGCAAACCCAAAGTAAGAAAAAAATGGACCAAAAACCACTAAAATGTCCCTGAAGGTTGTATCCCTGCTCACCCACATTACGAATTTGTCTTCCCTACAAACTACACAACAAGCTGGCTTTTTGCCATCGAGAAGTAGGTTTCCTTTGAAACAAGATGCTGAGAAGCATTCCCTGGTTGTAAGCACACATCTGGACACAGGGAATGGCAAAGAGACTGTTATTAAATAGTTAAGGGGTAGAATGCATAAGCCTTAATACCCAGTCTGAAGGACACAGGATAAGCAGGTGATCAAATAGTATGCTAATGGTTCTAACTTGTACATCACAGAAATAACACTCAGCTCTGGAAGTATGTGAAGCACCCAACACTAAGTGTCGGAGACAATCTGGAGCAAACAGAATAAAAGGAAAACAAAATGGGATTGAGAAACCATCCCTTGGGTGGGTTTGCTTTGCAAGATATTTCAAATCGGAGAGTTCACTCCTCGTCTTAGGCGACCAGTAGCTCATTCATCTTAGTTCTATCCACTACAAGCAGGAACATCATTGTATACCATACAATGAAGGGCATTATGATGGGCATTAGCAATCCCTACCCATGCCGTCAAGCTCAGCCATGCAGACAATGAGCCAAGGGTTAGTGCAGATAACTGGTTTTATTTAAAGCCACCCCCTGCCTATCAAAACCCATGTGGCTGATGCTTTGATGCTGGACCCAAGCGCTCTGCTGTTGCCCTAGGAGAGGAACACAAAGGGGCCTGAGAGATGAAACATTGGAAGCTGCTGCCACCGCAGTGCCTTGAAGTGGGAAACAGGGGACAGAAAAGCATTGATTAAAGAGAAGCCAAGAGCATTATGGGAGGATCACCAGTGGTTTTGACTGCTAGAGTATTCTCTTGAAACAGAGAAGGAGATCAAACTGCTTTTTTCTCAGCAAACTTCAGCAAGTCTGGCCCAAAACACACAGCTGCCTGGGGCAAAGGACAAGATGACACCTCTGCCCTGTCCCTGGCCTCTTTGCCATATGCAGAAACTAACCAGACTAGCTGCTAACTCTTACTTCAAAATCAGTAAAAGGACAAAGCCCATACCTGAGGGCTTCAGACTAATCGGAGAGATACAGGATAGCCTGAATTGTACATGAACAGATCTGTTTTTCAACAAAGGAAAAGTCAGGAGGCTCAAGAGGAATAGCTGAAGGGCTGCCATTGCTGCCCCGCCAGCATTTACTGCTTAAAAACATTGCCCCATCCTGCCTGATAGTAGGGCCATGTTGGAATTCAGCCTGTGCTTTTGTTTCAGGATCATGGTGTTTCTGATGTGGGAAATGATGACACTGAAGTTCAAGATGGAGATGGTTTGGGCAATGATAGTCATGCAGAGAATGACAGAGAGACACCAGTTCAAAGGGCAGTTTCTCATGAGAATGTTCCTGCTGGACATAGGGATGATGGGTTACTCCCTGGCTCAGTGAATTCCCAAGATTCGGGGGTTGAAAACAACTCAGCACCTGGAAAATTTAATGAGCCGCAAGATAAGCAGCTCATGGACAGACGGCTGGAGGTCAGCCAGAATAGACAGGCTAGTCAAATGTTGCATCGCTCCTCCAGGTTACGAGAGATAAGAGCCCCGAGCGATACCCGGGGAAAGCGAAACCAGTTTCTGAGTGTTGGAATATAAGGTTTGCCTCAGGGGAAAAATCTTTAGATGAAGCATTGTTTCAGAAACCTAGTTCCTGTTCCATGGAAACCTTGCTTAAAGATTCATGTTAAAGTTCCATGTTCCTGGTTGGGCTTCTTGATCTGTTGGGATTTGATTGCAGAAGTCTGGACTTTGCCTTTGTACTTTGTCGACCCCTGTTTTGGGATTGCCTTTGCATTTTTCTGCACCTTGTTTTGGATTATTTTGTTCCTGCTGGTTTTCTATATTTTTGGGATTTCTCTGCTTTCTACAAGCACATATTTTCAACTGACTATTTCACTAAGCTTCAATAAAAAAGGATTGTTTTCCTATTCATCATGTGGTGTTTTGAATTCAGAGGGTTATTCCTGTTCTGGAGTGCAACAGGCCAGGATCTAATTTCTAACTGTATGATCTGGTGAAATATGAACATGTGCAAAAAATGTGGAGTGGATGAGCTGGACATTAAGTGTAACAATTTTCACAAGACCTCTGTTTACTTAAAATGCACGTGTGTTACTCATTTCTTTGAAAGCGAATTTATTTTTTTGGATCAGTATGGTCCCATGCACATAGCAAGTGCCTCTAACTGAGAGCGGATCTAGATAGCCCTGGGTTTGTTTTTTTTTGCAAGATTTGCTCAGATTTGCCTTTTTCGGAGGCTGAGAGTGCACCCAGTAAGTTTCCATGGCTAAGTAGGGATTCAAACCGTTGTCTCCAGAGTCATAATCCAACATTCAACCCACTACACCACACTGGCTTTCTCTAACCAATTATCTTAATTTAAAACCACCACAACAAAACAGATTCAACAACAACAAAACAGATTTTGAACCTATAGATTGACTTAATTAGCCACCAATCACAGTTTGTTTTAAAATTAGTATTTCTGGTTTAAATATCAAACTTTACCAGATTTTGTTTAAGTGATACTAAACAAAATCAAGCAGGGGAAAGACAAAGGAGAGAAAAGGACAAGATACTAGAATTTTGCTTGTGCTTATCCGGGCTTCTTCCACACATCATAAATCTAGGATATAGATTTATGTGCAAAGAAACCTAATTATCTAAAATCTTCACAGGAAAACAATACATCTTTGATTTGAAATCCTCAATTTGCCCCAACTCTAGAACAATTTAACATTCCCATTCTAGAATAGGAAAGCTTTATAATTCTTCTGATATATTTTTCTTTATTATATTCATCTATAGGTCACTATGCACGAAAGGTTCAGGATAGGCAACAGTGATCAATTCATAACCAGGTCACTTGTAATAAAATCTGCTACAAATTTGTAAAGAGTGATACAATTCTGTTCCACTTTATGTAAAATAAGTTTCAGAGGAGCAGTTGCCTTAGTATTTTTCAAAAACAACGAATAGTCTTGGGCGCCCTAAAGCTACTATGCATTAAAATTGTTATGTGCCACAAGACTCTTCAGAGAATCAACATGGTATAATGGTTTGAACAGTGAACTACAACTCTGGACACCAGGTTTGGAATCCTTGCTTGGCTGTGGAAATACAGCTCGTGACCTTGAGCAAATCGCACTCTTTCCGCCTCTGAGGAAAGCAAAGGCAAATTCCTTCTGAACCATCTTACCAAGCAACCCTTCTGATAGGTTCACCTTAGGATTGCTATAAGTCAGAAATGACTTGAAGACAGAGAACAACAATAACTAAAACAAACAAAAAAGACTTTTAAGATTAAACAAAACTCAATAAGCAAAAAAGAGTAGAGTTGGGGCAAAGGTGCCATCTTGTCCTTTGCCCAAGGCAGCTTTGTGCTTTGGGACAGCCCTGCCATGGACAGTTGAGATAAATGTGAGATTGACCTTTCTCTCCATTTCAAGAGAAGGCTCTAACATCAAATGTTCAGACTAGCAAAGGCATGTCAAAAAACAGATCCATGGACTGTGTGTATTCCACATTTATAAAAGTACTGCATTGATACCTAGGTTGTTATCAAGGCTAAATGTATGCAGTCTGTATCACTGGTACCATAAGCATGGGTCTTATTTTTCCTTTTTCGAAACTCTGGTGAGATTAGTTAAATCTACATAAGCACAAATGCAAAAACTCAGTCTAACTCAGATCTATGAGCTCAACACTAATTCTTACATTGGAATAGACCCCACAAACCCCAATAAATTAAAGACTGGACCAAAGACCCAGAGACAAAGCCCTTAATTTGGGAGAAGAAAATCCTTCACACCATCCTTTGACTATAAATGAAAGCATTCCCGTGCTAGACTCAGTGGTCAGGCAACATATGTAGGGTGGTTACTTTGTAACTAGCAGAAGCAGAACAATGCAAAGTAAGCAAATATGTACAAATATACATGATTCATACACAACATCACAGGATTCAGCTTTTTTGGGTGCACATTTTTTGATTTTTTTTCCTTTAAAGCAATCCTAGAACCTTTCAAAATGGCCAGGATAAGACCTCAAGCGATTATTATATTTTTCTAGTTACCTATATTTTCCAGCATATAAGATGACTGGGCGTATAAGACGACCCCAACTTTTCCACTTAAAATATAGAGTTTGGGATATACTCGCCATATAAGACTACCCCTCTTCCAATCCACACCAAAAAAAAAAAATTAAAAATCAGATTTGATTTCAATATGGTAATTTTCCTATTATCGTACCTCCTTCTCTGCCTCTCAGATCTTGCACGTGAGCGCCTGCGCTGCTTCACTGCAGTCCTCGGGAGCAAGATCTGAGAGGCAGAGAAGGAGGTACGGTAATAGGATATAAGGGCGGGCAGACAGGTGAAAGAGGCGTGTTGTTCTGATTAGAGCGCAGCTCTATCTCTTTTTTCCATATCCCGGCCATCTCGGATGCCTGCAGCTTGCTCCGTCCTTCACTTACAGCTTTCCAGTGAGGCGTCCCCTTACCTTGTTATTGGGACCGCCTTAAGTCACTTCTTTCCATGAGTGGATTTTCTTCTACTGTACTTGTACAGCGCCGTGCTTGCTGCTTTCATAGAACGGGGATGTGGCTGCGGCCATTTTTGAACTCTCCCACCATATGTGGCAATCACAGATTCTCCAGTCTGTTTCAGAAGTTTCAGCACCCACCCTATAAGGTGACACCTGGCATATAAGACAACCCCCCGCCTTTTGAGAAGATTTTCCTGAGTTAAAAAGCAGCCTTATATGCCAGAAAATACAGTAGTTTTAAGAGGCAGCTTCCTTCCTCTAGGATACAGCAATTTATAAAACAAATCATGGCACCATGTGGTCTGGCTGCTACTGTCTATACATTGTTCTGTGGAATCAAACTTTGTATGGCTAGGATATTTGTCATTAGGTGTATTAGTAGGTAAGTAGCTCTGAGGTGGTATGAATGTGGGAAAATACTGAGATGAGCACAGTTACCTGCCTCTAAATAGAAGTTCCCTCTGGTGGATTCAATAGGCAATACTCAATGGCTCATCCTCCTATGGCACTAAGTTTCCAAAGAGACTTTTAGAAAAGGAAGCTAGCAGATGGTGTTTTCCTTTGGGAAACAGCCTGGTAGACCCATGAAATCCCAATGCTTTCCTTTAGGGAAAGAGACACTTTAATCTCTTTCCATTTACCAAAGGGTTCAGAAATACTGTACCCTTCAATTCCAAATACACCCAAGTGAAATGATATTTTTTCTCATCTCAAACGAAAGATGCAGATTTCACCTCAGTGCATGAGACCTCCAGTTAATCCTGTTCTCCACCTAGCCACATTCACTAAATCTAAAATTAGAGTGTGAGACAGATGGTGCTGGGTGGATCTGATTGAAAAAGTAATCTTCTATCTTGTCGAAGGCTTTCATGGCTGGAATCACTAGGTTCTTGTGGGTTTTTTCGGGCTATAGAGCCATGTTCTAGAGGCATTTCTCCTGACGTTTCGCCTGCATCTATGGCAAGCATCCTCAGAGGTAGAGGTCTTACCTCTGAGGATGCTTGCCATAGATGCAGGCGAAACGTCAGGAGAAATGCCTCTAGAACATGGCTCTATAGCCCGAAAAAACCCACAAGAACCTAATCTTCTATCTTTCTCATCTCCAAAAACATTTGAGGTGGAGTCTTAGAGTCTTAATATTGTATAAAAATTAAAGTGGTATCATTATTCCACATAGCAGTTACAAATGGTTCGCAAGAACCAATGTATAGAGAATAAACTGCTATGAAATTCCAAGACGTTAAGGAATATCAGTTATTCTGGAACATCACATACTCAAAAATATGGTGGATATCCATTTTTTATAAATAAGGTAAGAGACAAATCAGGAAAGATGATGTAGACTAATGAAAGAAAAGTTTAAAATATTCAAGGAATTTTACTCAGAGTTATACCAATCAGGAGAAATCTCAATGGATAAAATACAGTAGAGTCTCGCTTATCCAACTTTCACTCATCCAACATTCTGTATTATCTGACGCAGTCTGCCTCTCCCCCAGAATAATGTCCAAGGTGGGAGAAAGAAAGAAGTCTTGTCTGTTTTGGTTCTAAATTCATAAATACAGTAATTACTACATAACATTACCATGTATTGAACTAATGTATTGTCGAAGGCTTTCATGGCTGGAATCACTAGGTTCTTGTGGGTTTTTTCGGGCTATAGAGCCATGTTCTAGAGGCATTTCTCCTGACGTTTCGCCTGCATCTATGGCAAGCATCCTCAGAGGTGTGAGGTCTGTTGGAAGTAGGAAAAATGGGTTTATATATCTGTGGAATGGCTGGGGTGGGGCAAGGAGCTCTTCCCTGCTGCACTTAGGTGTGAATGTTTAGCTGATCACCTTCATTAGCATTTGAAGGCCTGGCTGAGTCTGGGAAAATCTGTTGCTGGGAAGTGTTAATCTGTGCCTGGTTTTTTCCTCTCTGTTGTTTAGCTGTTATATTTTTAGAGTTTTTTAATACTGGTAGCCAGATTTTGTTCATTTTCATGGTCTCTTCCTTTCTGTTGAAATTGTCCACATGCTTGTGGATTTCAATGGCTTCTCTGTGTAGTCTGACATGGTGGTTGTTGGTGTGGTCCAGCATTTCTTGTTCTCAAATAATATGCTGTGTCCAGGCTGGTTCATCAGGTGCTCTGCTATGGCTGACTTCTCTGGTTGAAGTAGTCTGCAGTGCCTTTCATGTTCCTTGATGCGTGTCTGGGCGCTGCGTTTGGTGGTCCCTATGTACCAGGCACAGATTAACACTTCCCAGCAACAGATTTTCCCAGACTCAGGCAGGCCTTCAAATGCTAATGAAGGTGATCAGCTAAACATTCACACCTAAGTGCAGAAGGGAAGAGCTCCTTGCCCCACCCCAGCCATTCCACAGATATATAAACCCATTTTTCCTACTTCCAACAGACCTCACACCTCTGAGGATGCTTGCCATAGATGCAGGCAAAACGTCAGGAGAAATGCCTCTAGAACATGGCTCTATAGCCCGAAAAAACCCACAAGAACCTCATGTATTGAACTGCTTTTCCTGTTGATTTGTTGTAAAACATGATGTTTTGGTGCTTGATTTGTAAAATCATAATGTAATTTGACATTTAATAGGCTTTTCCTTAATCCTTCCTTATTATCCAACATTTTAGCTTATCCAACGTTCTGCCGGCTCATTTATGTTGGATAAGCAAGACTCTACTGTAAAGGTCTTTTTAGAAGGAAATTGGAACATAAAATTAAGGGAGGATAGGAAATTGCTAGACTCTCCAACAAAAGAGGAAGAAATCAAGAAACTAATATCAAAATTCAAGAATGGTAAAGCTCTAGGGTTGGATGGATATGGACCAGAATACTACATAATATTTGGAAAAAAACTAATTCCTGAATTGACAGTTATATAATGCAATATTAAATAGAGGAAAAAATCCAGAATCCTGGAACCAGGCATTAGTGATATTAATTCTACACCTAATAGAGATTAAACAGATCCAGGGGCTTACAGACCATTTTCATTAATAAATCAGGATGCCAAAATACCATCAGCAATTTATTTATTTAAAATCTTTGCATTCTGTCCTTGCCCTGAAGGGGACTTGAGGCAGAGCACAACATATATTGGAAATCATATTTGAGAGTTCTTGGAGAACGGGAGAAGTTCCAGCAGATTGGAGGAGAGCCAATGTGGTCCCAATCTTCAAGAAGGGAAAAAAGGATGACCCAAACAATTACCGTCCGGTCAGCCTCACGTCGATACCAGGCAAGATTCTGGAAAAGATTGTTAAGAAAGTAGTCTGCAAACACTTAGAAACAAATGCAGTCATCGCTAATAGTCAACATGGATTTATCAAAAACAAGTCATGCCAGACTAATCTGATCTCTTTTTTCGATAGAGTTACAAGCTGGATAGATGCGGGGAATGCTGTGGATGTGGCGTACCTGGATATCAGTAAGGCCTTCGACAAGGTCCTCCATGACCTTCTGGCAAGGAAACTAGTCCAATGTGGGCTAGGCAAAACTACGGTGAGGTGGATCTGTAATTGGTTAAATGGACGAACCCAGAGGGTGCTCACCAATGCTTCCTCTTCATCTTGGAAAGAAGTGACAAGTGGAGTGCCACAGGGTTCCATCCTGGGCCCGGTCCTGTTCAACATCTTTATTAATGACTTAGATGAAGGGCTAGAAGGCAGTATCATCAAGTTTAGCCAATACTCCAGAGGACAGGAGCAGGATTCAAAATGATCTTGACAGATTAGAAAGATGGGTCGAAACTAACAAAATGAAGTTCAACAGTGACAAATGCAAGATACTCCACTTTGGCAGGAAAAACAAAATGCAAAGATACAAAATGGGGGACGCTTGGCTCGAGTGCAGTACGTGTGAAAAAGATCTTGGAGTCCTCGTGGACAACAAGTTAAACATGAGCCAACAATGTGATGTGGCGGCAAAAAAAAGCCAATGGGATTTTGGCCTGCATCAATAGGAGCATAGTGTCTAGATCTAGGGAAGTAATGCTACCCCTCTATTCCGCTTTGGTTAGACCATACCTGGAACATTGTGTCCAATTCTGGGCACCACAATTCAAGAGAGATATTGACAAGCTGGAATGTGTCCAGAAGAGGGCGACTAAAATGTTCAAGAGTCTGGAGAACAAGCCCTATGAGGAGCGGCTTAAGGAGCTGGGCATGTTTAGCCTGAAGAAGAGAAGGCTGAGAGGAGATATGATAGCCATGTATAAATATGTGCGAGGAAGCCACAGGGAGGAGGGAGCAAGCTTGTTTTCTGCTTCCTTAGAGACTAGGACGCGGAACAATGGCTTCAAACTACAAGAGAGGAGATTCCATCTGAACACGAGGAAGAACTTCCTGACTGTGAGAGCCGTTCAGCAGTGGAACTCTCTGTGTGGTGGAGGCTCCTTCTTTGGAAGCTTTTAAACAGAGGCTGGATGGCCATCTGTCAGGGGTGATTTGAATGCAACATTCCTGCTTCTTGGCTGGATGGCCCATGAGGTCTCTTCCAACTCTTTGATTCTATGATTCTATGATATATACAGCAAACATTCAATGCCAGAACATAAAACAAACTATAAACATACATACACATTAAAATCAGTTATCTTCACGTTAGAACCCGCCTCAAATCATCCATATGGAATCTGGTTGGCAGGGTAAAGTTTCCTAATGTTGTCTTATTGAACTGTCCAAAAGACTTGGTCCCACAGCCAAGCTTTTACCATCTTTCTGAAGGACAGGAGGGAGGGGGCTGATCTAATTTCACCAAGGAGATAATTCCATAGACAAAGGGCAATAATTGAGAAGGCCCTCTCTCTCATCCCCGCCAATCGCGGCTGTGATGGTGGTGGGACCAAGAGCACAGCCTCCCCAGAAGATATTAATCTCTGCGGTAGTTCCTAGAGCGAGATGCCTGTGGCTTTATAGACCAAAGCCAGCACTTTGAATTGTGCTTGTTAGCAAACTGGCTAACACAGTGGAGCTGACACAACATGGGAATTGTGTGCTCCTTGTATGCCACCGCAGTTATTAACCTGGCTGCCACTCACTGGACTATTTGAAGCTTCTGAACAGTCTTCAAAGGCAACCCCACGTACAGCATATTGCAGTAGTCTGTCCTAGATGTAATAAGAGTGTGGACACCATGGCCAAGTCTGACTTCCCAAAGTATGGGCAAAACTGGCACACACATTTTAATTGTGCCCTCCTAGCTACCGCTGAAGCCTGAGGTTCCAGGCTCAGAAATGAGTCCAGGGGGTCTCCCAAGCTGCAAACGTGTGCCTTCAAGGGGAGTGTAACCCCATCAAGCACAGGCTGTAACTCTATACTCTGTCTGGCCTTACAACTGACCAGGAGGACCTCACTCTTGCCTGGATTTAACTTCAATTTGCTTGCCCTCATCCAGACTGTCACAGTTGCCAGGCACCGGTTCAAGACCTGGACAATCTCCTTAGCATCTGGTGAAAAAGAGTAGTAGAGTTGGACGTCATCTGCGTAGAGATGGCATCGAACTCCAGAACTCCAGATGATCTCACTGAATGGCTTCATGTAGATGTTAAACAACTTGGGAGCAATACTGAGCCCTGCAGGACACCACAGGGCAATGGCTGTGGAGCCAAGCAGGAGTCCCCCAACGACACCTTTTGGGTACGATCCTCCAGGAAGGACTGGAGCCACTGCAGAACAGTACCTCCAAGAAACAGAATGAACAATTAGATATAGAGTACAAATACATTACTAGGGATCAATGTGGTTTTATAAAAAGAAGACTTATGTTCAATTTAGTAGGGAAATTAATAAACAAAATTCAAATATAAAAAAAATAAATGGATCAAAGCAGGAATCATTTTATTGTACATGTGGCCCGCTCATTGTCATTATGATTGTCCATTGCATTCTTATGTTTTGTGTATATTGCTTATTGTTTTTGTATCTTACTATGTTGTTGTTTGTGTTTTGATTTTTATTTTATTATATTTTATTTCATTGTAATTTGTTGTTTGGGCTTGGCCTCATGTAAGCCGCCCCGAGTCACCATTGAGGGAGATGGTGGTGGGGTATAAATAAAGATGATGATGATGATGATTATTATTATTATTATTGCTTGCTTTGTTAGATCATGTATGTTCAACTTGATGTTTTCCAGATTGTTCTGGGTTATCATCCCTCAGCATTGGCTATGCTGGAAAGGAGTCCAACAAGAACATGAGACCAACTAGTTGTCCACTTCCAATTTATATTCTACCCCATCCCCCAAAAATTCAGGAAGAGAAAGAGCTAGGTTAACAAGTATACAAAAAGGCAGTCAGAATGCACAGGTTTCTTCTACAGTGTTAGAAAACGTACCCTCTACATATTGAAGAGACTTATTCAAGCACAATTTCCCCTGACCCATACACACAAGTCCTTCTGTTTCCAGTACTTAATAAGAAAATATTTCCAAGTACACAGGAAAAGCAGTCATTAAACACTGTTCTATTTTTCTCCTGCTTATTCCGAGAGAAATAAAAAACGTTCTTCTGCAATTGTCCATTTCTTCCATTTTTTAATCGAAAGAGAGCTTTATTTCTTTTCTTGACGCTGTGTCAGTGACCTGAATGTTCATGAACCAATTGCACACAAAACCTCCCTCCCAATATTGCCTTCCAAGGGCTGCCTCACCCAAATTCCCCTTACCTTGGGTGGCTGAAGTGACAAGGACGGTAGTGATGCAGAGGCTCCAGAGGGCATGGATGAGCCGGGCCATGCTGCACTCAATGCTGGGACTGTCAGCAACTGAGGGTCACTTTAGTCATCCCAGAGCGAGGGACGTAACAGCAGGCCTGGTGGAGAAAGAAAAACCTTGAGTCTGGTTAAGAACACAACAGGACCGTGCCAAGTTTCATCATCTGCTCCCGTTTTGTCCCCAGAAAATATCATATTCTCTTCCTGTTGGGTCCCATACTACCCATCAATTCTTCTCTTACACCCCTCCTTTAAGGACTGGTACATCCTTTTATGAAACTAGAGTACAGTCAACCTTCCACATTTGCTAGAGTTAGGGAATAGAACCCCCATAAAAGTAAAAAACCATACATTTAAAACTGCTATTTTTCAACCTGAAAGAATTACTTTTTAGGAATATTTAGATTCTTCAGCATAAAGTCACACAGAGCGAACTAAAGATTCCTGGATATATGTTCTCTTTAGAAATATCTGTCCTCTAGTCCTTCCAGGAGAGTCGACCATAAAGTCACACTGGAGGACCCAGAGATTCCTAGAGATAATGTTTAATCAAATCTGTGAATAATCAAATCGGCAAAAGTCAAACCTGCAAACATGGAAGTCCAACTGTATATTCATCTTTTTATCTGTTTGTAGCCCAGTTTCCCTCCAACTAAACTCCATATGGCATACCTAAGGATGCATCCAGACAGCCCTTTAACACGGAAACATTCGCGTTGTAAAGCGCGTGTTTTCTGAGGCAGGTGTCCAGATGTGCTGCCGGAACTTTCCGGGAAAACACCCACACACTCTAACCCCACAACCCCCTTTAAAAATAAAAGAACTTACCTGGCCTCTATTAGCGTGGTGCTGGAGCCCTACTAGCGCGAAGCTTTAGTACCATGCTAATGGATGATGGGAAAGTTCTTTTATTTTCAAAAGGGGGTTGGGGAGGGGGTTGGTGTCCTTGTGGTTTTCCAGGCTAATTTAGCCCGGAAAACCACAGGACTACTGTCTGGACTGCCCCCACAAAAGCCCAGAACTTTTGATGAAGCAATCCAGACAGCGGAAGTAGTGGGTTTATCCCAGGCCTTCCAAGAAGGCATGGAATAAACCTACTAACAATTAAGTTCATGACAAACCAAGGTTTTCAAGGTTTGTGGTGAATGAATTCGTGTTTCTCTGGGATGTCATCTGGACAGCCCCCTTTTAATTGAAGGAACTCCCGCATTAAAAGGGTTGTCTGAATGCGTCCTAAGTCTTCCCCTCCCAACCTAAAACAGTCCTTGTGAAGTAGATCAAGCTAAGGAAGTGTGATTGCTGCAAGTGTGACTGGGGAAGTATGACAGGTGTGAATTTCAGAGTAGTAGAACCTGGATTTTCCAGATCTTGGACCAATATGCCAAAAACATTACAACTTGTCTCCACCCCACTTCACCCTAGAAAGGACAGTTTCACCAGGACTGGTGTTGGAGTTATTGCTTCTAGGAATAAGTCACCTGGAAACAGAGCTGATTTTCCTTGTAACATTTTAACAAGAACATACTGTATTATAATGGAATAGACAAAACTGGGTCAAACACCTGCTAAGCAACCAAAATGAAGTGAATCAGGAAGCTGAAGCCTAAAAGAATGTAAATTTCTGTTTGGTTTATGTTCTCCACAGAATCATATGCATGCAAGAGATACTTTTAAAATACTGGTATGTTCAAGCAACTTCTAGGTATATCCACCTGTTTACTAAGTGACATTTTGTTCCTTTCGTTTATTTTTATGTTATATTATTATGTTATACATATTAACCCCCCTCTTGTTTTAAATTCAGTATCCAAGCTAGATGTCGTTACTGGTTTACGGCTACCAATGAATACATGCAGTTTTTAAAATTACCGAAATGCTTCCCCACATGCAGAGAATAGTCTCCACACTATCCACTGCATATCAAGCACTGCACCATTGCATGCTGCAGAGGATTCTGAATCCATCACTAGAGCACAAACTCACAGTTGCCACAGGGAAACTTGGTCAAGTCCAGTGGGTCAACTGCCCCTCCCCTCAAAATGAGAATGTGCCTGGGCTGGAATGTATTCTATGCAGAATGTCTGTGGAAGCTGGGTCCATTATGAATTATCTTCTCATTGAGAAATAGATGACAAACATCATGGGATCCCCAGGTGTTCCACAACAACACTTGCAAGGCATTGAAATAGCAACCCCTTTTCCTCACCCAAAGTGCCTTTCACTGATGCTCGTCAATGAGCTTTTAAAACAAATGTAACTTCCCACAAAAACTAACTCTTACTTTCAAGAGCTGGTGTCCACACACATTCACAAACACACAACAACATGACGGGGACTACTTCACATGGTGTTATCCCAATGGTTCAAAGGAAATTGAAATTCTCATTTACCTATTGACTGGGGAAAGCCATTTGGATTTAAGAAAGGAGCTTACTCAGATCTAGCACATGGCATCAAAAGCCACTGCCTCTGCATTCTCCTCCTCCTTAATGAAAAGCAAATGAGCATAGACAATATACAGTGGATCCTTCTTACTGTTTGATGCGTATATAATGCAAAAACGAGATACTCTGGCCCGGCCAGCTGCCAGAATTAACCCAGTCTCTGCCTGATTTCGATGGGGAAGCTCTGGTTCCGTTTGCCACTGTTAAAAGCCTTGGGGTTGTGTTGGACTCATCGCTGACGATGGAGACCCAGATCACTGCCATAAGTAAGCAGGCCTTTTTTCATCTTCGCCAGGCAAGGAAATTGGCGTCCTACCTTTCGGTAGAAGCATTGGCAATGGTAATCCACGCAACAGTCACCACTAGGTTGGATTATTGCAACGCCTTATATGCTGGCCTTCCGAAGTCAACGACCCAGAAGATTCGGATGGTCCAAAATGCGGCAGCCAGGCTGCTAGCGGGATCATCTATAACAGTGCTTCTCAACCTTGGGTCCCCAGATGTTTTTGGCCTACAACTCCCAGAAATCCCAGCCAGTTTACCAACTGTTAGGATTTCTGGGAATTGTAGGCCAAAAACATCTGGGGACCCCAGGTTGAGAACCACTGATCTATAAGATCCCATATTACACCGATTCTGCAACAACTGCATTGGCTACCAATAGAACATCGGATCTCTTACAAGATACTGATCCTGACATTTAGAGCTCAAAATGGCCAAGGACCTTTATATCTTAGGGACCACCTCATTCCTTTTCCCCATCAGTGGTCACCTCGATCCACCCAGGAAAATCTCCTATACATACCAGGTCCTAGGGAGGCACATTTGGAAGCTACAAGGCGTAGAGCTTTTTCGATCTATGCTCCAATTCTGTGGAACTCATTGCCTCCATATATTAGAGCAATGTCGGAGTTGCGACCTTTTGCAAAAGCGCTCAAGACTTGGCTGTTTGGTTGTGCATTTAAGTAACCGGATCAAATTTTGCCATAGTCACTGCTGAATGTTTTTATGTTGAATGTTTTTATGTTGAATGTTTTTATATTGAATGTTTTAAATTGTGTATAAACTGTTTTAAATTGTAAGTCACTCGGAGCACCTTGGTGGAGAGCGACTAATTAAGAAATAAAGTGATGATTATGATGATGATGATTATATTTAATTGTATTTGAAAATGTAATGATTAGCATTCAGTTAGTATTTCAGATGTCAAGACCTCTAAGCCACTTGAATAAGAGTTCCAACACTATTTTCCATGGCCAGTCAAATAGACCATCCAGAGTTTAGAGTTTCTAATCACTCTCTGAAGAGCAACATCACTGTCATTCCATAGCAACAATTTAATTGAAATTTATAAAGATCGTCAAGACAGAAAAACAACAATGTTGTGTTAAAGTACAGGCAAGATTTATGTCTCAGCAGGGACTGACAGTGGAACTTCCTAGTTAGGAGTAACCATGTTTAACATGACTTATACGATATACTTTATTTATCAATTTTTCACAGATAGGGTTGCCAGAGTAAAAACAGGAGAAGTCGCCTGTACTTTTAGAGATTGTGAAGAATAGGGAATTTTAGGTGATGTCACTTGTTATTGGTTGTGTGACATGCAACTCTTGCTGAAATGCCTTCCTCTGCACAATATTACATGTACAGGAGCTACATCCAGTTTCCCATCTTCTCTCAGAACCCAAGCCCAAAATTCAATAGTCGCAATTCCCTCCACCCTATTGCTTATGACTTTTTTTCTTGTGACTTCTAATATATCAGTACTCTCATTTTTTTCTTTAATCAAGGTCATCTAATATTTATGGCCTGACAGAACTTGGTAGTTATTACTTACAAATAATGTTACCTGATATTATTTCTTTTCCCAATGATGAAGGTGTAATTACATTACATTTATAATGTAACAAGAGAATGTCAATCTGTTTATAGCACAACTGCAACCTTTTAGTTACTTTTATAGTCATGGGGAGCCTTACTAAATGGAGGGGGAGAATAGGAGATAGTTAAAGTATTGATCTGTGCTCTGCCCAAACATGCTGTCTTGTGCACTACTGTAAATACTGAAAGTGGATGGAAGAAGAATGTGCTATATACCACATACATCTAGCATTCCATTTTAAAAGGTAACAATTTGGTTACTTTTGAGAAACTAAAAATACGCAGCGCAGCGCCCAAACAAGAATCAAGGAACATGAAAGGCACTGCAGACTACTTCAACCAGAGAAATCAGCCATAGCAGAGCACCTGATGAACCAACCTGGGCACAGCATTTTATTTGAGAACACAGAAATGCTGGACCACTCTCACAACCACAATGTCAGACTACACAGAGAAGCCATTGAAATCCACAAGCATGTGGACAATTTCAACAGAAAGGAGGAAACCATGAAAATGAACAAAATCTGGCTACCAGTATTTAAAAACTCTAAAACTGCAACAGCACAACAACAGAGAGGAAGGAGGCAGGGACATCTAATTATCTCTCAACAAATGTTTGCCCCAGGCACAGTCAGGCCATTGTATGCTAATCAAGATGGTCAGTTGAAATATTCACACCTAGCTCCAGCAGAGAAGAGTCCTTTGTCTCACCCTGGTCATTCAACAGATATATAAACCCTTTTGCCTAGTTCCAACAGACCTCACTACCTCTGAGGATGCTTGCCATAGATGCAGGCGAAACGTCAGGAGAGAATGCCTCTAGCCCATAGCCATATAGCCCGAAAAAACCTACAACAACCCAACTAAAAATACCTTTTTAATCCAATATTTGGATTTTGAGAAGATTCTGAAAGGTAGACCCTACAGAAATCTATAAGGTTTGGCATGTTTGCACATTAACAAGGTAGTATTTTTCAATCTGTGAATAGCATTTTCTGGTTTGGAACATAATGTATTTGGCATACATTTTGAACCATGCAGTACAGCTTCCCCCTAGTTTATAGTGGCTTGCATAAATGTTGCCTTGTTGGCACCCTACCACTATCAGTCTGGAAAACTGGAGAACTCATCTTTTATCTGTATAAAAACAGCTTCCTGACCTGGTCCACAAAATTTGAATGTGGTAAATTTTAGATTTAGTGATTGTGCCTATGTGGAAATGTCTTAAAGTACATAGATCACAATTCTCAGAAACATGATTTCAGAATACATCAGTCAGTACGTTCAGCTTTTTGATGGCGCTTTTCTTCCTAGAGTATGGCTTTGTTCCACATTGTAAGATGACTTTCCTATCAAGATACTTATTTCATTGGGCTGGGGTGGGGGAAACAAAAAAGAAAATAGTGAGGAGAGAGAGATAGACAAGCAGGCAGACAGATATCCTCATTTATCTTGAATTCATGGCTCACTTTTATGTCCCTTATTGAAAACACTAGCTTGTGTTTTGTCATTGTTTGCTAATGATGTATCATGTAAGATCTTGTATCAGGTGGAATGTTGTCCATTAAGAGAACTCCTTTCATGTCTCTAAGGAGTTCCCTTACCTTTCCTTGAAAAAAAAATCTTCAGAGGACTTGTGACTTCAAATGGCAAGCACTAAAACAGATTCTCCCAAAGGGAATGATAAATATTGGCAATTCACCACTATGATAATCAGGGACATTTGCCAAACCATTGAGTAGTCCAATTTGGAAAATATTTTGGGTGGGTTGTTGCAGTTTTTCGGGCTATATTTTGGGTTTTCGCAACTTGGGGGGAAATCTCTTCCTGTGCTAACAGTACATACCTGTTTTAGACTGCAACTTAGAAAAGCTATAAAGATCTATACAAATGTGTATTTTTCTTAATGAGCAGAACCACTGGTACATATCACAAAACTGGATTAGTGAATTTCATAATTATGTCATGTCAAGTCATCTTTTCCACTTAATTTTTACCTTGTAGTGCAGGGGTCCTAAAACGTTTTAAACAGAGGGCCAGGTCACAGTCCCTCAAACTGTTAGAGGGCTGGATTATAATTTGAAAATAACATGAATGAATTCCTACGTACGCTGCACATATCTTATCTGTAGTGCAAAAAACACTTTAAAACAATACAATAATTAAAATGAAGAACAAATATAACAAATATTAACTTATTCGTATTTAAATGGCAACTGTGGGCCTGCTTTTAGCTGATGAGAGAGGATTGTTGTTCTTGTGTGCTTTCAAGTCATTTCAGACTTAGGTTGGCCCTGAGCGAGGGCCAGGTAAATGACCTTGGAGGGCCGTATCCAGCCCCCGGGCCTTAGTTTGAGGACACCTGTTGTAGTGTAAGGAATTGGGAATTATTCAGTGTATGTCTTCATTCTGTTCTCTGGTTCCTAATACATTGTCTACAGGTCCTCTTTTTCCAAAATAATTTCTCTTTTCCCCACTATTTTCAATTGTCCTATGCAACAACTACTCCAACTACTCCATTACTTAAAACAATATCCAAATGAGGATCTCATACCGCATAAACAATAAATGTAAACTGGTACTGTGTGATTTATTAGTAAGCTGAAACACTGGATGACAATGAAAGATACCATACTTGTTGGGCTGTGAAAAATGAAAGTGTCCTGGAATACTTTGTCAGATTCCCCTGAAATAATTTTAAAATCCAGCTGCACAATATCTTTATTAGGCTGAAATGACACAAAAGAGTTTGTACACTTAATTCTTAATCAGACTCTTAAATAGTACAAAAAGCAGGACAAAAACTGTGAAATTAACAAAGATGTTATGATTAAGATGTGCAATTCACATTCACTCAAAAAATTGATAGTACTGACTGAGAGAGTTAGGAAGTGGTAGTTGTTGCTATCATCAAATTACACTTAGGTTTCTAGGACCAAGCAGATTTTCAAACCAACATTTCTAAATACATAAAACAGGCTGTAACACATATCTGGCTCTTGCCCTGAGCAAAACCAAACCAAACCAGTAGGTGGAAAATTGGGTGGCACAATAGCACCACATCATCAATCTGTTCTGAAATTAATGGCTGTCCACACATTGTGCAATTTATTCTCCTTGAAGGATTAGTATCTTTACAAAATAAGGACCCTAGGAAAAACTGGCTCTCTACTAGTGAGGTCACTTCATACATCATCTGGGTATGGATGATACATGACAGTAAGCTTCCAAACTTAGACCATCTCTAGCATTGTTTTTGTCTAGTTAAGCACTCTCCCACCTCCTCCAACCCAATTTAAACTTTTTTGGTATCTTATGTATGCTGTCTCAAAGTTTGGGCCTTTTTGGTGCAGAGTGCTTTTAGAAGAATAGGACTAGTTTTCCCGCTGAACTCTTTTGCCCAACCAGGAATGATTTTACCCTTTCCAACATAACTGAGTAAAGGCTGTGTCTTCCAGGTGATTCTCAAATTGTACTAGCACCCCAATTTGGGTTTTGATCAATTCTGATAATCATTAAATTCTATAAGAGCCCCTGGTGGCGCAATGCGTTAAACCCTTGTGCCGGCAGGATTGCTGATCAAAAGGTTGGCGGTTCAAATCCGGTGAGAAGGGTGAGCTCCCATCTGTCAGCTCTAACTTCTCATGAGAGAACCCTCCCATAGGATGGTAAAATATCCGGGCGTCCCCTGGGCAACATTCTTGCAGGTGGCCAGTTTCTCAAATCGCTTCTGACACACACACACACACACACACAAATCATTCAATCCAATGAATTTTGTGAGGGATAAAATCTCTTTTTGATACATTTCAGAAAGCTATAGAATTCAAAGCATTAATCTATGTCTAAAGTGCTCTTCCTTTAAAAAAACCCCAATAAATCTGCAATATTGTGGTGTTCATACAAGCCCTCAAAAATGTCAACACTTTCCAGGATTAGCACTATTAGAAATTGGTGCTCTCATAAACTATACTCCAATTGGAGATGAAGAACATATCAAATATGGAGTATTAAAGACGAGGGTGCATGCTTCCTCACTTAGAATTCGACTTCTGAGTTTTAAAGTCTTACAGGGCACAGTGGTTTAGAAAATATACAAGAATGTTGTTAGCTTTCCCCAACAACAACAAAAAATCATTCTGGGTACAAGAGGACAGCAAAGTATTCCACATGACAGAATTCAAAGGCCTACTGAATCCCAGTGCATTTCAAAAGCAAGGAATAAGAAGGGACAGCCGATCAAAAGTTGGCATTTTAGTTACAGACTGAGTCACATTATGATATGATAAACTGGATTTCCATTTACATTATAGTACTGATCAGTATCTCTAACATAGACACTTGCATATGAAAATGTTATACAAATCAATATAATTCTACTGCAGCACACACACAAATTACTGGATTCCTTCAGACAACATGAAAAGCACTGGTCTGTGATGAACATTTTTTAAATTTTTGTTACTTCAAAACTGGTCCACCCAATAATCATTTTTAAAGCCCTTTTTTATCGGAGGTTGGGAAAATTATTTCTTTGGATTACAACTCCCAGAATCCTGTAGTTCAATATAATTCTGTACTTTCCAAAATTGGTTGACCCTGGACCATTGACTTTATTATAAATTTCCAGGAAGGAAAGAAACAACTGGTCCTCCACACCATACAGTCTGGAAGCTCTGTCCTAGCTGGTATGGTTACTAAAAATGCTTACTGGATTTCTAGTTGTAGTGCAAAAATACCTTTTTCTCTTTCAGTTTCAGGATCCCATAGCACACACAGTCCTTTTCTCTCTTTATATTCCTGTGTCTGCTAGCTCCCACCCCCATTCTTTTTCTACCCTACAATGCTCTCTTCTCCCTCTGCACCCCAAAGCATGCTTTCTCAGGATCCTTCCAGACAGGGCCCAAAATGCAGGCCCTGTCAGACTTTTACCAAACAATGTCTCTGGTAAAAGAGGATTAATTCAGAAGAAAGAAGGTAAACCCTGCTTTGTCCTGAATTAATTTGATACCCCATTAGATTCGGGCCTTCTGAAAGGCCCAGGTCTAATGGAGTATGGGCCCTGTGGGGACTGCTGCAGGCACAGGCAAACTTTCTAACTTGGCGGCCGCATGGTGGGTTGGAGTGCGGTGGGTGGGCAAGGAAGAATGGGGTTCTCTCCAAGTCCCTTCCCTGCTCTTTCCTCCCCTTTCTCTTCCCTTTCAAAGGCAGAAAGTCAAGAAAAGACAGGAAACGTTTGGATCCCAAAAAGGTTAGCCTTGGTCAAGATGAGATGGTGGATGGGAGACAACAGGTGTAGCCATTAGACCCATATTGCCTACTCCTGATATAGAATCCTAGAATTCTAGAGCTGGAAGAGACCCCCAACAGCCATCCAGTCCAGCCCCCTGCCATGCAAGAAGGCACAAAGCACTTCCGATAGACAGTCTCTGTGGAAGAGCCTCCAGTGAAGGAGACTGCATCACATTCCACGGCAGCCTATGCCACTCCCCAACAGCTCTTACTCTCAGGAAGTTCTTCCCAATCTTTTCAGTCGAATCTCTTTCCCTGCCATTTGAAACCATTGTTGTCATTTTCCCTCTCTACCTTTTCTTCTTCCAGCTAAACATTCCACAGGAGGAAAGGAGGAAGGAAAAAGAGAAGGGAGGGAGGAAGAGAAGGGTGGAAGGAAGGAAGATTGAAGGAAAGGAGAGGGAGGAAGGGAGGAAGAAAGGGAGAGAAGAGAGAAGGAATGAAAGACAAAAGGGAAAAGGAGGGAGGGAGGAAGAGAAGGGTGGAAGGAAGAAATATTGAAGAGAAGGGGAGAAAGGAAGGGAGGAAGAAAGGGAGAGAAGAGAGAAGGAATGAAAGACAAAAGGGAAGGAAGGAAGGATAAAGAGAGAGAGAGAGAGATGGAGGAAAGAGGGAAGGAAGGATGAAAGGTGGAAGGGAAGGAAGGAGAGAGGGAAAAATAAAGAGGGAGGTAAGGAGTAAGGAAGGATGGTGTGAGAGAGGAGGGCCTGAGAAAAGAAGCCAAGAGGCCACATCTGCCCCCCCCCCCCCCCGGCCTGGGTTTGCCCATACTTGGACTACTGGGTAGTCTCACGACGACCCAGGGGTCAGTCCCCACAGCCCATCTTGGTTCTTAGGGCACCATTAGCCCAGAGAACTGAGAAGGGCACCCCTCTCTATGCCCTTAAAATAAGAAAAAACCAACTAGGCTGCCATGACACCTCTTTGGAGGCCTTCTAGCATGTAGAAATGATGTGCCAGGAGGTGGGGGGAGAGGCATGGGGACAGCTGCCCAGGAAAGCCTTGTTTTTGGGATGGGATGTGGGGACAGAAATGTGAACCAAAGCAGATTTTTGAAACTTGCTTTGGCGTGCATTTCTGTGAAATTTGGAAGCACCGTCACTCCCATTCACTCTCCACTTCTAAGTTATCCTTTCTCAACAGATCTCTGTACATTCTGTCTGAACTTTACAGGAGACTGGCTGAATCAGAAGAAAAGGCCCTGTCCAGGATCTGTTTATTAATGCTAAAGCTTCACTAAGATGCCAAACTCCATTAATTACTCTAATCTTCTTTTAATCTCATCTAAATCAGTGGTCAGCATTACATTTTATGGCAGTGAACTTCACAAATTCTGCACTGTATAAGAAAGGACTTCCTTTATCTATTCCGAATGTCTAACAATTTCATTTGCAGATTCTTGAGTTCTATCTGTTTTCATTAAACTTTTATACAGGTTTTAATCTTCATAAAATCTTTAATTCTATCTCCCACAAAGTCTCCACACACACACATGCTTATTTACTTAAGACATACAGAAATTCTTCTGACCTTTTGATCACTTTGGCTGCTCAATTTAGTAGCTTTTCAATTTAATTCTTCTTTTTGAGATGAATAACCAGAACTGCACATGTCATAACACACATTTATTTATGGCATTATGACACCTACTGTTTTATTTTCTATCCCTTTCTTTACAACGTCTGCTATTAAATTTGCTTTTTACACCAATGTTTGTACTCTTTACTAGGGAGTCACAGGCCCCATATATCCACATGGATCAGGCATAGATTTTATTTTGCCTCATTATGCATTTTTAACAGGTATTGGAATTTTATAAGCCAATTTATTGTCCATTTGCCCAGTCAAGAAACATCCTTTTGTTCTATCTGGGATATTATAATCCTAAATAATTCAGTATACTCCACCAGTATGACTACTTAACTGCTCAACAGAATTATTTAGAAATATTAATATCTCCCTCCCCTTTTCTTTCCCAGAATGCTACTGGTGTTCACACAGGTCTTGGTACACCCATCCCTGTTACACTTTTTGATGAGTATGACCACCACAAAATATACAATTTCCACACTCCCAGCAATTGACACACTGAGGGAGTCTCAAAGGCAGGCAGAGAGGGTAGACCATGCATGACTGGCAAACCGCAATATATTGGGCCTCCTAAGGCAATTGCCCTTTGAACTCAGAAAGAAAATATGAGATACTGTAACGAAGGCATTCTCCACTATTACTACTGGTGGGTCTTTACAGTTGAGCCCAGTTAAGACACAAACAGAAAAGCAGCTAAAACCAGGACTTACATTTAAGAAGAAATACAAAAAAAGAAAAAAAAGAAAAAAAAGGTTTTTACTAGGGGCCATTTCAATACTACACAATCGTGTGTTCTGTGTCTTCACATTGTTTATGACTTATGGCAACCTATTACGGAGTTTTCATGGCAAGATTAGTTCTGAAGGGGTTTGCCTTTGCCTCCCACTGAGGCTGAGAAAGTGTAACTTGCCCAAAGTAATGTAGTGGGTTTCTATGTCTAAACAGGGATTTAATCCTGATCTTCCAGAGACTGAGTCCAACACTCAAACCACTATACCAGGGGTCCTCAAACTAAGGCCCGAGGGCCAAATACGGCCCTCTAAGGTCATTTACCTGGCCCTTGCTCAGGGTCAACCTAAGTCTGAAATAACTTGAAAGCACACAACAACAACCACAACAATCCTATCTCATCAGCCAAAAGCAGGCCCACACTTCCCACTGAAATACTAATAAGTTTATATTTGTTAAAACTGTTCTTCATTTAATTATTGTATTGTTTTAAAGTGGGGTTTTTTTTGCGCTACAAATAAGATATGTGCAGTGTGCATAGGAATTCATCCATGTTTTTTTTTCCAAATTATAATCCAGCCCTCCAACAGTTTGAGGGACTGTGAAATGGCCCTCTGTTTTAAAAGTTTGAGGACTCCTGCACTATACCATGCTGCTGCTCTGTACTACATAATTGCAGCACTATGATTCAAATCAACTTCCATTGAAACCCTGGGACTTATAGTTTGGTGAAGTACAGTGGAAGCTTTGAGGCTGAGACTGCTCAATCTCCCTCCTTAAAATGAAAATTTCATATTTATATAGATGCAGCCATTGCAAATTAAGTGGAATCAAAGCATTATTACTGTGTGGTATGAAAAGGCCCTAAGTATGATCATTCCCTTTCCAATTAATAAGCAGTAGACTCTCAGTTAACTGGCACCCATGGAGATTGGAAGAAACCAGATAAATGTAGTTTCTGGCTGCTTGAGAGTTACTGTTAACAATAGACCAAACTAATACTATATCCCATACTATATAATGACATAAACTCTGTATTGACGTAATATTAATATTGAAACACAGTAATTAAGTAGACATAAATACAAAGAACATAATGGAACACAGTTTTACAGTATTATAAAAAGTTTTTTTAAGTATTATTAACAGAGAGTCTATTGTCATATAAGCCAGTAAAATCAGCACTGGGACTCACTGGAGCACCCTTTAACATCCCGATACTTTCTATATTACTGAACATTTTTCATTTTCCCAGCCAGCATGCGTTACCCTCAAGAATCCTGACATAATACTGAAATGAAGTATTACACAAAGAAAATAGGGACCACAAGTTACACGTATTTTGCTCAGCACATACTTTTCTATATACTTTGTGAAATAAAGCTTCCTTGTGAATATGAAGTTTTGTACTACTGTCATTGCACTACTCTGGTTGCCTCTTTGCTTCTGGAAGAAGCAAAGACCACCATTATTAAAGCGATGCTCCTCCTCCATCAACTCCGCTGGACTGGCCATGTTGTCTGGATGCCCAACCACCGTCTCCCAAAGCAGTTGCTCCATTCCGAACTTAAGAATGGAAAATTAAATGTTGGTGGGCAGGAAAAGAGATTTAAAGATGGGCTCAAAGCCAACCTTAAAAACTCTGGCATAGACACTGAGAACTGGGAAGCCCTGGCTCTTGAGTGCTCCAGTTGGAGGTCAGCTGTGACCAGCAGTGCTGTAGAATTTGAAGAGGCACGAATGGAGGGCGAAAGAGAGAAACGTGCCAAGAGGAAGGTGCATCAAGCCAACCCTAACCGGGACAGCCTTCTACTTGGAAACCAATGCCCTCACTGCAGGAGAAGATGCAGGTCAAGAATAGGGCTCCACAGTCACCTATGGACCCTCTGCCAGGATACTACACTTGGAGGACCATCATCCTTGGACTACGACAGATCGCCTAAGTAAGAAGAAAACTCTGGTTGCCACGGCAATGTGCCTGAAATTCAAATTGTGGTGCTCCCCATTAAGAAGGCCCTTGAAAGAAGTGTTTCAGACAAAGAGATGGTAAAGCAGAACTTAAGACATGCTTACCATATGTTCCTCCACTCCATGCCCCAGACCTATAATTTCAGGTGTAAAGCAAATGCAGTGTAGGTAGTCCAGTTCTGGGTAGAATAGCACATTGGAATGCATTTTGCATCATTAATAGGCTGTCCTATAGTCTCTATTCACTAAAAGATGGGTGTAAACATGGGATTAAATATCTTCAACACAGAAGAAACAACAACCAACTCTCCAGCCATAATCCCCATAGCCAAGTCTGATAACAGGCCCCCGCTGGTAGACAGATGCTCTGGCAGCTGCTACTCGACCCCCAGCTGAGCTACAATGGGGTTTTGGTGGAATTAAACACAATGGCTTCTCCATCTTCTGAGCCACCCCCTGTGTTATGACCTAAAATACCAATCCCATCTGTAGGCCAAAGGCCCACTCAAAATGGGAGAGTGCACGGTATTCCTAAATTAATAAAAACGACAATGCCTTTATACAGAAATTAATTTGCACTGCTTGAACTGGAACAGGAACAAAATCTAGAGGGTGTCTCGGGCAAAGGCTTTAGAATTCGATCTTAGAGAAGCATTAAGGGGGCAACAGGGATAGCAATCACCAAGGCACTGTAAATCCCACCCCAAAGCTGTTTAAATGCAGTTTCTGTGTTTAAGTTCCACATAGGTGCTATGAAAAAGGTTTTGACTTCTATTAGAGGAAAGAACAATAACGCCCTCCACATTTTCAGTTAAAAATTAGAAACCAGCAAAAATAACGGCCCTGATTCCAATTGTTCTCACAATCTATCTCCTGTGGCTAGAGTTGCCAGATTAAAAATCAAAAACAGCTCCTCTACTTTACATGATTTGTCTAGAAAGGAGGGATTTCAGCTAGTGTTGCTTGTCATACAACCAGGCAACAGATGCAGGAATTCTACACAACCATTAAAGGTGCAAAAAGTGCTTTGAGTTTTCACTTTGTCAATGCTGCCTGCTTCTGGGCTTAATGATTGCTTCTGAGCACCATGAATCTTGCAGGTTCCCTAAACTGGAGGGGGGTACTGACAGCAACTGTGAGGAGAAAAGAGGAAAACAGACACCCTACTCTTGGCTTCAGTGTCCGGTTCTCTGGCATGGGGACAGTGATTCCCGATGGAAGTTAAGGACACAACATGAGCAAGCAGCTGTAAATTTTCTCATGGAATAAAAGACCATGGCTTAACTTTGAGTAGTAGAGGAGATGGGGCAAAACAGAACTGCATATATCACATACAGAGAACATTGTGTTCTGAGAAGGCAGGAGTCATTCTTTTCACGTTGCCTACTCTGCCCAGGTCTAATCGAGGTTGCAGCAAAACAGGATCCAGCCCCCAGTGTACCTTTTATGTGCCAGGAAAGTGACTATTTCCCATTCTGGCTCAGGGGAATAGACTTTTGCCCCACATCCGAAAGCCAGCAATAAATATGAAGGGGGGCAATTGAGATTCAAGGAGGTTGCACAATGGGCAGGGTGAGGAACATCCACCCTCCATGACACATTATATTGATACTCCAACTCTGGTAGCACAGTCTTCTACCAAACCTTTATAAGTACAGGACATGTCTTTTTTCACTGAAATTTCAAACACAGCCATTTTCTTTACCCCGTTATGACTGGCAATACACCATGGGTGCTGTTACTTTCTGTCAGGAATGAATGCACTGCTAAACATCATAGAGGTTATGTCAATGATTGATGGCAGTATTTTTTATGATCAATGATGTTCACATACTATCAGAGCTAGCACAGTAGCACCATAAATGCAGTCATTTACCATGCTTAGCACTATTGATGCTTCTAAAGCAGAGTGTCCACACCCCATGACTCTATCACCAGTATTTAACAATAAGAGCTTGAGAAATGATTGTATTGCTAAGGCTCCGATTTAGAACTGTTGAAACAATCGGAGCTCAGCATTCTTTTATTTTATTTTACACAGAATATTGTCTGGGTGGATTCTGGAAGCTGTAGTCCAAAGAGGAACTAGCATTTCCAAATTCTAAGAGCAAGGTACTTTAGAAACTTGGCTGCTGTCCTTTGAGTACACACACAATAAAGAAAATATCTCTGGCAGCCTCTGACTGATGCATGTAATGTCTGAGATCCCTTTCCCTTCATCACATCACCCTCTCCTTCTTGCCACACAATACTTCCCTTCCTGTTGTGTCAGCACTAACTGATGGGAGAGATTATCCCCTGCAGAGCCTTTCATGTTAATTTCCTGCTCCACCATGCAAACTGACCCAAACCATCCCAGCTTAAGCTAGAAGTTTAACAAGCAGACTGAAAGCCTCTCCCACACCTGCTCCTTCCCAATACTGTGAGAATGCTGTCCAACTCCTGCCTCAGCAGGGTCCCAAGTTTTTGTCCTGCAGCACTTCACCTTTTTTGCTCTGAGCTTTGTGAAGCAGGACCAGGAGTACACTTCCCCAGGCAGGGCTGTGTGCATTTCAGAAACCCTCCCTAATTATGGATTTATCATCTCTCCACAAGGCTGCTCTCTTGCTTGCTCTCTCTTGGGAAAAAACGCCGCTTCTTAAAAAACTACCTAATTACATCTAAAACTGCCAAATTATTGCATTACCCCCAAGAGGGCAGCGATGTACATATCTCTGTAATGTACACCAGGGTGAGATAGAAGCCAGATGTAGGCCTGGAAAAGATTATTACACAGGGGAAACAAGAGGGCATTTATACTGTGTCTAGCTGGTGCAGGTTGATCCAATGACTGAACACTTGAATTGGAGAATAGACAATGTGTTTTTTATCCTGGGCTTTGAGAGAGGAGCAGGATTCGGGGACCGTTTATAGCTGTTTGATCATAGGGAGATCTTCTGTCCCTACTCTTAGCAATTCTCCAGACTGTAATTTCAAACCAAACCCTTCCCCTGTTTTAGCTCTTATAACATAATATTTGGGGAGAGGCTCTGAATCAATGGTAGAGCATGAGGATGGTTCTAGGTTTGACTGTTGGTATCTGCAGCCCAAAGAAAGGAAAAAGCAGTAGGCAATGGGAAAGACTTCTGCATGAAACCCTGCTGAGTCACAATTCATCCATTGTTGAAAACACCAAGCTAGATGGACAAATGGTCTTAACTCAGCATATTGTAGCCTCCTCTGTTTCAGTGCTATGAATCATGCATAACAGATTGTGAAGCTTGGTCCCAAAGAGCTGCTTGTTTTCATGTTTCTCTTCTTCCATAGGCAGATCTGTAGCACAGGGTCTCAAAATAGGAATAAAGTTACCTTTCACTCCTAACAAAACTACTGGTCAGCCAGGTATGGTGTCCCACTTTAGCCAAGAGAACTTTCACACTTACTTAGCAGACCCTCCTTTCATATCCTTTATCCAACTCTGCACAATTCCAGTTTGGTGCTTCTCCAGTTCTGCCAAACGGATGATGGAAGCATCCTTTAGATTAGCTGACCATTTGAGCCACCTGATAGGTCAACTTCTCAGAAAAGCACCAGACAGAGCAATATTTTGCACATAGATAGAAAGGATATCTGCATGGGAGCTGAAGACTAGGTACTTTCTGAAAACAAAATCTAAATAATGGTTAGCTTCCACACAATTCCATTTTTTGCATGTTCTTAGCTCAAAGCCTTGTTCAGTCATTGCGGGGCAATTCATTGCTCATGGGAAGTCTTATGGTATAGTCTGAAGGCATGATACTTTGATAAAGTTAAGTAGATCTAGGTCTTGTCAATGCTTAGATGGGAGACAGCCTGGATACACCACCTTGATGATTTCCACCAAGAAAGAAGAAAAGATATAAATATAGTTAAGTATCAAAGGTACTTTGGAGCCCCCGGTGGCACAGTGGTTTAAAGCACTGAGCTGCTGAGCTTGTTGATCTAAAGATCGCAGGTTCGATTCCGGGGAGCGGTGTGAGCTTCCGCTGTCAGCCCTAGCTTCTGCCAACCTAGCAGTTCGAAAACATGCAAATGTGAGTAGATCAATAGGTACCGCTCCGGCGGGAAGGTAACGGCGCTCCATGCAGTCATGCCGGCCACATGACCTTGGAGGTGTCTACGGACAACGCTGGCTCTTCGGCTTAGAAATGGAGATGAGCACCACACCCCAGAGTCAGACATGACTGGACTTAATGTCAGGGGACTACCTTTACCTTTATCAAAGGTACTGCCCATCTTTGTACCCCTGATAGCAATGTAATTATGACTGACCTATCAAATTACAGTCAACCAAATAGATTAAAAAAGCAGTTTCCCAGCAATAAATAAAATCTTATTTTAGCAAAGCAAGAAACTATAACGTGAAGAAAAAATGCTTCTTGGTAGGGAATTGCTGTTATCCTACACAGCAAACATGCGGCTGGTGCTGCTTCACTACTACTTCTACTACTGCATATTCACTGTGCAATAAAATTGATCATTTGAAAAGGGCAGTGCTTTTGGCCTGTTTATGCAAATTGGAATCTCTTTTTGCAAAAAAAAAAAATTGCTTCTACTTGTAAAGCAACATCTGGCAGTATGGGGTCTCCATAGTTCAAAGATCAACCTACTCCCATAATGCCACTGATAAATACTATTGGTTTTTGGCCAGCCTTGTTTGTTTCAGGGATATACTGGCAGACACTGAATTATACCAACAGTCACAATCTGATTCCTGAAAGGACGGCATGACATTTTTCTAGTTTTAGGTAGAGCTGGGGAAGAATGAAATAAAGGGGCCAAATCTAAGATACATTTCTTACTAAGCTCTCATAATGTCATTTAGCTCATAAAAACGATTTCCGTCTCATTCTACAGAGCCAGACTGTGTTGGATTTCATTCAAACAACTCACAATAACTGAAGCAAAGGGTTGCATCTCTATCCCTTCACACACAAAAAGGGACAGGTTCTTAGAAAATAAACTGAAGCCAGCACCAGCAAATTTGTTGGCATTCAGAGTTTGAATTCCACTTCCAGATACGAAGGTGTCCTGGCAACTTCTGGTACTAAGCTGCTTCCTCTTGTGTATCCAATGCTTTACATAAACAGTTCCACAGTTTTGAGAGTTTTCCCTATTGGTGGAAAATGCAAAGGTTTGTGGAATGACAGCTGGATGGATTTCTTCATTCTTATTTTCATGTATAGGAAGCAAGAAAAAATACTGGTTAAGTAGACAAGATACTAGGTATTCTTGGTTCTGCTTTCCTACTTCCTCAGATGGCAGCTCACCCATCCCAAGCCACTATTCAGAATCGGGAGGACTTTCAAAATGATTAGAAAAGCCTGTACTTTACATGTTATGCATATAGGAAGTGAGTGGTCCTCCACATGTTGTAAGGACTGCAACATCTGCAAGGGCCTTCTCAGTCGTGACCCCCCAGCTCTGAAATGTCCTCCCCGGGGAGATTAGACAGGCTCCCATGCTATCAATTTTCTGGAAGGAATTGAAAACCTGGCTATTCAAATAGGCATCTGAAAATGGGTAAACTTAATGTCATCTAACGGTTGGAGATGACATCAATCTAAAATTGGATCTTATTGTTCCTTTTCTCTTGGACAATGGCAGGGATTTTTAATGAATGATGTTTTGTGAAATTTTAAAATGTTGCTTTATTTTTATATTGTTTGCCTCATTAACTGTTGATTTAATTTAAATTGGATATATTTATGTGTTGTCAAAATGATTTGTATAATTATATTGTTGTGAGCCGCTCCCAGCTCCCTCAGGAAGATGGGGCGGGATGCAAATAAAGTTGATTGTTGTTGTTGATGATGATGATGATTATTATTACAAGCCCCAGCCAGCATAACTAACTGTGAGGGGTAATAAGAGATGCAGTCAAACAACATCTGAAAGATCACACTCACAAAATCTTTTATATATAATGCTGGTTAAGTGTTGTGTTACTCAATAGTGACCAAAGAGAAGAACCCATTGTTACATGTCAGTAGCAAAGTAATAGAGGCAACACGGTGCAGGTATCTAAAAGCTGCCTGCCTGACTTGTGGCATCCAGTACAGATTGCTCTTAACAGCTCAATAATTACATCTGATACTCATAATAGAACAGCATCTATGAACCACTGTAGTACATCCCTCCAATTTCTTAAACTACCATGTAGCATCTCTTACAGATAAGGTTAATGGTGTTCTCCACTCTACCTACTACTACCCAGAGCACCAGTTCTTGTGTCACCATCATTGACTTCTAGCCTTCTAGCAATTATTTTGTGAATTATCATCCAACATATAGTGAGTGGTAACATATTGACTCACTAGTAAAAATGTTTCATGCCATAGTATTTCAAATTTCTATGTATAGTTGTGAAAGTTGGACAGCAAAGAAGGCTGACCAGAAGAGAAGCAAATGATTTGAAATATGGTGCTGAACTGCCAAGATGTAAAATGAATGGATTTTGACCTCTCCCCAGAAGCTAACATTACTAAATTGAGGATGTTGTGTTTTGGACATGCAATAAGACAACATGACTCACTGGACAAGGTGATAATTCTCAGTAAAGTGGAAGACAGTGGGAAAGGCAGGATGATTCAGTCAAGAAAGCTATGGCTTTCAGGTTGCAAATCTGTGCAGGGCAATTGATGAGAACTTTCATTTATAGTGCTGCCACAATTTAAAGTCAAATAGGTGGCAAATAACAAGGGAAAGAGGTGTATGTGAGCGAATGTATATTTCTGCTCTCAATGGTTCAGAGAGTAAAAATCAGAGAAAATGAAATAACAGATAAACAAAATATTCAATTTCCAAATAATAGGGCAATAGGGCAATTTTGGAAAGGTAACACTGCTGTGATCCTTTGTTTTCTAGCATAACATCAATGTGAAACACTAAACTACCACATGAAAAGATTGTTACTCTTCCAGCCAACACACTGCACAGGGAAAAGTTAGCCAAGAGCCCAAGGTACTTTAGTTTTGCCTGCTCAGTTGTCCTGGTCTATATCCCAAAGTAAATGCGATCTTTATGAGCTAAATCAGGTGTGGACATTGTGCGCCTCTTCACATATTGGTGAACTGCAATACACACTATTTCTCACCATTCCCTTTGCCAGTTAAACTGCTGGAAGCTTCAGTCCAATAACATCTGGAGGACCATACCATTGCAACTCTGCCATAAAACTAACTGTTAGCTCTAATTAGAATATACTAATTTCACTCTATGGGAAATTGTTAAATCAGCATTTATGTAAATTGAGCTGACTTAGTGGGTATATTCCAGTAAGGGCTATCAGCTAGATTCAGACCTATATATCCATTATAATTTGAGGCTTTTTAGAAGGCTTAATACATTGCTTTTAGCTACTGTTATAATTCTATGGACCAAAAAAAAGTAATTAGTTGCCAGTAGTTAGTTGTAATTATTTTAAATGAACCTCGGTCTAAAGTATGAGAATATGTATGTACACAATACAGCTACATTTTATTCCTACAGCATTGCTCTGCCATTTGGAAATAAATATCCTATAAATAACTGCTAAGCAATTGTCCTGTTGCAGTTAATGAAACAATATTTGACAAAGATCTAAACATTCTTTTGTATTCTTTCTTTAAGCTTGCAAATATGAGTAAACTTATATATATGAACATTAATAATATTTTTTAAAATTTGAACAGTAATTCATACAAACAAGGCATCCTAACTGAAGACATGTTTTTCTTCCTCTTTTAAACAAGACCAGTCACTGCAAGGAATATGCAGCACAAGACACCCCTGCCTAAATAAAACAAAAGCAGAAATGACGCACAAAGGATCTAAAGAGGATAATCTGGGTAATTCTGTAGTTTATTTCAACAATGCCAAGCCACTGTTTGGTGGTACAGAATATGCCTTCACACTACATCTCTTACATATGTGGCAACTCCCATTTTTTGAACACAGTTACCTGTCATTTTCCCTTATCTTCCAAACCAGTGTGAGAAATCAGAATTGGGCTCTAGCTTTCTAGATTGGTGCAAATCATCACTTTCTGGTTTGAAAAAATGGCAAGCAAATTTAAAGCATAGATGCACTATGTTTCACTGTAGAATTGCAATGCTCATTGCCTTCCCCACTAACTACTGTTTTGGGCTGATACAACTTGCAGTCCAACAATATCTGGAAGGGCATAAACTCCCTGATTCTGCTTTAAAGCCTGTCTGAGTCCACTGCTCTCCATTCATTCACTTGAGATTCAGAGAAGAGGGTAGAAATGCCTAACAGAACAGGGAGGGGTAGTCACCATGGCAGCCTTGGCAGGTGCTTTTTATGGATGACTGCAGACATATACGTTGGTCTCTATTCACAATGTAAATTTTACCTAGATTAAATTGTGCAAATCAGCAGTGGCTGCAGGTGTTCTCATCCACCCACTCTACTCTGTAGAAGAAAGGGTCTGCCTTGTCCCATCTTTCCATAGCACAAGGGTTCTCAAACTTTTCCAGCTGCTGAGCCCTTTTGGAAGCATAAGTTTCTCATGGAGCCCCAAGAAATGTTTATATATTATATTATATATTATATAAAATATATGTATATCAGGCATGGGCCCGGACAAGTGGCAGATGGTTGAAGACTGTTTGCGTAAACTAATTTACATAGTGCAAAAAAGAAAAAGAAAAAAGACCAATACAACATTTAAAATGAAGAATAATTTTAATCAACATAAACTTAACAATATTTCAGTGGAAGACCCCCTGAGGCAACCAGTTCAACCCCCTTCTGCCATGCAGAAAAAGTACAATCAAAACAACAAGAAGTAGTCTCTGACACTTGGAAATGTCCGACATAAGATCCAATACAATAACCAGCAGGGTGATCTTGTTTGCTATGCACTAATCTTGTTTTGATAATAATAATAAAAATAAAAATCACATAGTCCTAAACACTTGGGAAGTATTCGACATGTGATTTTGTGATATGAAATCCAGAATATATGTCTCGTTTGCTGTGTCACACTGTTTTTGTGTCAGTAAAATAATAACAACAACAACAATAATAATAGCGGAAACCCAGGGGCCATCCAGTCCAACCTCCATCTGCCATGCAAGAAAAACACAATCAAAGCACCTTTAACACATGGTCATCAGTCTTTGTAACAACAGCAGCAGCAGCAGAAATGCCACAGGCCATCCAGTCCAAGCCCCTTCTGCTATGCAGGAAAAACACAAAGTGGGAGGGAAATAGGGTTTTGGAAGTAAAGAAAGCGTGGGGGGGGGGGGGGGGGTCTGGTAAGCGAGGAGGGTCGGGTCTGTGCCCTGAGTGGAATACTTCCGCTACTTTTGTTTCCAGCAGCTCAAAACTATTAATTTCCCTGCATTTCTCAGGAGGAGGAATGAGAAGGAGGTGGGAAGCACCATGGCACCACAGAGCTCCAAGGGCTCCATGAAACACAGCTTGCCATAGCAGGTTCCCCATTCATTTTTCTCCAGCTCATTTTTTTTTACTATGTCTTCAATCTATGAGGTCTTTTTAAGGATTTGTGTTCATCTTCACATTTCTAAAGCCTGCATAATGTTGCAATTCAAGGATGTCTCTGAACACTTCCTGTCTGGCTGCTCTAGACACACTGAGCTTTTTTTAATCTCACTTATTTAATCCTCTAAACCCTTTTAATCATTTAATCACAACTTCTCTAGATTTTCTCTCATCTGATTATTACAGTTTTGTCTTGCTAGATCTAGAGGCAAGCAGTCTCCAGAGTCCAACGAATGGGACATGTGCTTTTCACTGGATTGAATGATATGGGCACCTTTCTTCCCTCAGAGGACATCTCCCTCTCTTGATCTCAAAATAGAGCCATCACTAGAAAAGTTTTTTCCCCATTCACACACTCCTTTCTTGGATTCTACCTTATGAAACAGTGCTAACAAAACAAACAGATTGTGGAGAAAAGCAACAGTATGTCAGACCCAGGAGTACCAATATCCGTTGCTTCTGATTTCTATGGAGAACTGAAGCTTCGGGAAAGGAAGATATTGAAAACTGAGGTAAGCTCAAAGCAGGTTCAATATTTATAACTGAAAGAACCTTTCACCGTCAAGAGTCATATAAAGCAGTCCTTGGAGGCTGCATGTCATCAAGAACTAACCCACACTCCCTCTCATTCTTAAAATCATAACTGCCCTACCCTTTATCTTTGTCTGTTTCTCATAAGAATATCAACAGAGACAACAGCGTGAAGTGATAGAGAAGTTAAGAAAGGTGAAGAGAAGGAAAGCAAGCATGGGGTGATTACCAGAACCCTAATTCTTTGTGTCTTTCCATCTCTGATGCTATTTCTGTCACACTCACACCACACTCATATCTACCAATCCATACACACTCACATTCCACAGCCTTGTTACTTTCTCGATGTTTTGTTCTTTTCTGCCTCTCTTCCATTTCCCCATCACTTTCCTAGCACTCACTTGTCCGTGCACCCCCCCCCCCCCACAACCAAATTTTTGCCTGTCCTTCTGATGATATATCAGGTCCTTGCAGTCCAAAATATGCCAGTCAGCATGTCATAAGGAACATAGCAGAGAAGCTGGGAGTCAGGTAGGCACACAAAAGATGGGAAATCCAGCCATGGAGCATAGCAGCTAGGGAGTCTTTCCAAAGGATGCTGTACCTCTCTAGACACCACATACTATGGCCAAGTCCTCTTAAGCTACATATGGACCCACTTGGTCTCTCTTCTCTCATTCTTGATATAGAAGTGCTAGTCTCTATAGCAGAAAAAATGGTAAGGGCTGGGAGCTAGGAAAAAATATTGCAAAGCCTGAATGCAGCTTCTGTGCTTACAATGGCAACACAAATTTTTAACACAAAGCACAAACCAGAGAACTGTAACAACCAAAGAAAAATATGGTTTTATAAAAGTTTAAAATTCAAATTTGACAATTTTACATATAAGGTCATGGTATAAAACTTTGGGTGAGGGAGAGGTCAGACAAACACAGAAGGGCATCTGATGCAATATAAACTAGAGGTACATCTGAATCATAATTAATCTCATTTAACTGTTATTACCACCATCCTCGTAAGAGTGTGACTATATTCTACCATCATAACACATTCCTTGGTTGTCCTCGCTGCTAAGTGGATAAGAACGTAATAGCACCTTAAGGCGCCTGCCACCTGCTGCTAAACAACATTTGCACTTACGTCCCCCTTATCCCCCTTATCCCTCTATGCCGCACTTTAGTGAATGCTGAGACCCAGTTTCAGGTACCTACTGCACTTTAGATCTTGCACTTTATGTATGTGCCTTACGGCACGCAATGTGTTGTTAACTGAGTGGTATTATTGACTGTGTTGTACGTAAGACTCTCGCACATCGGCACTTTACAAACTATCTAACAGGTGTGGCCTCTACCACCTGAAGCTATTGTCATCCATGTGGCCCCCCACCCCCCTATTGGTACTGTCCCTGTTACTACTGGCTAGCGGAAAGGACAGGGGAGGAGGTGGGCTGGAGCCTACGGACAAAAACGGGGCCGGGAGAAGGGAGAAAGGGGAGAAAGGGTGTTGGCAGGGTTCAATAAATCAAATAGCTGATGAAGCGGATGAAGCAGGAATTAAGACCTTGATATTAGATCGCGGCATGGAGGGGGGGAGGTGTTCCACTAGCCGAGGGGCCCCCATAGAGGTCGTGGTGGGAAGGAGGAGATGCGGAAGAAGGAGACCTCGAATTCGGCCTAATTCGGACCGTCTATCTAAATTAACAATTCCCAATCGGTCTCCTAAGGTAAATTGGTGTAACCAGGTGAGCGGGCCCTCGGGATTGAAGGTGGTGCTGCTGAACGCCAGATCTGTCAACGGAAAAACGACCTGGATTCAGGACCTAATCCTGGAGGAGCGGGCAGATCTGGCGTGCATTACGGAGACCTGGCTGGATGAAGCTGGAGGCGTAAATCTGACCCAGCTTTGTCCTCCAGGCTTCTCCGTACAGCACCAACCGAGATCCGGAGGACGGGGAGGCGGGGTCGCAGTGGTCTATAGAGATTCCATCCGTCTGACCAGGAGCCCCATCCCGCAGACCACAAATTTTGAATGCGTCCACCTGAGGGTGGGTGACCGGGACAGAATAGGGATTCTGTTAGTGTACCGTCCACCTCGCTGCACTACAGTCTCCCTACCTGAGCTAGCGGGGGTGGTCTCGAGCCTGGCGTTGGAGTCTCAACGGCTTCTTGTGCTGGGAGACTTCAACATCCATGCCGAGGCGACCCTCACAGGAGCGGCTCAGGACTTCATGTCTGCCATGGCAACCATGGGGCTGTCCCAACGAATAACTGGCCCCACCCACTGTGCTGGACATACATTGGACTTGGTTTTCTGCCAGGGATGGGAGCAGGGTGGCGGGGTGGAGGAGTTGTCCATCTCTCCGTTGCCGTGGACCGACCACTTCCTGATCAGATTTAGGCTCACTGCGCCCCCTAACCTCCGCAAAGGTGGAGGACCCATTAAGATGGTCCGCCCCAGGAGGCTTATGGATCCGAATGGATTCCTGACGGCTCTTGGGGATTTTCCCGCCACCGCGGCAGGTGATCATGTCGAGGCCTTGGTCGCTCTCTGGAATGGGGAGATGACCAGAGCAATTGACATGATCGCTCCGGAACGTCCCCTCTCAAGTAACCGAGCTAAACCAGCTCCTTGGTTCACTGAGGAGCTGGCAGCGATGAAGCGAAGGAAGAGGGAACTAGAGAGCGTGTGGCGCTCGGACCCTAACGAGCCAAATCGAGCACGGTTTGTGTCCTTCCTAAGGGCATATGCCGCGGCAATAAAAGCCGCAAAGAAAACTTTCTTTGCGGCCACTATTGCGTCTGCAAAAAACCGTCCGGCGGAGTTGTTTCGGATTGTCAGAGGTCTGTTGACTCCCGCCCCCTCAGGCGGGAGCCCTGACAATTCGGCCACGCGCTGTGAAGCATTTGCTCGGTTTTTTGCAGACAAAGTCGCTTTGATCCGTTCTGGGCTGGACACCATATTAAATGCAGTCTCTGTGGATGTGACACGAGCACCTGCTTGTCCCGTTTTGATGGATTCTTTTCAGCTTGTGAAGCCCGAGGATGTGGACAAGATACTTGGAGGAATGAGGCCCACCACGTCCATCCTAGACCCCTGCCCATCCTGGCTTCTGAAGGAGGCCAGAGGGGGATTGGCTGAGTGGGTAACGGTGGTGGTTAATGCCTCCCTTCGGGAAGGCAAGATTCCAGCGAGCCTAAAACAGGCTGTTGTAAAGCCGCTGTTGAAGAAACCATCACTGGACCCCACTAAATTTGACAACTTTCGGCCTGTTTCCAATCTTCCCTTCTTGGGCAAAGTCATGGAAAGCGTGGTGGCCTCACAACTCCAGGTATTCTTGAGAGACACGGATTATCTGGATCCGGCACAGTCTGGTTTCAGACCGGGACATGGTACCGAGACGGTCTTGGTCGCCTTAGTGGATGATCTGCGCCGGGAGCTAGACAGGGGGAGTGTGTCCCTGTTGGTGCTCCTGGACCTCTCAGCGGCCTTCGATACCGTCGACCACGGTATCCTTCTGGGGCGCCTTGCGGAAATGGGTCTTGGGGGCACTGCTTTGCAGTGGCTCCAGTCATTTCTGGAGGGTCGTTCCCAGAAGGTGTTATTGGGGGACTCCTGTTCTACCCCACAGCCTTTGTCCTGTGGGGTTCCTCAGGGCTCTATACTGTCCCCCATGCTGTTTAATATCTACATGAAGCCGCTGGGTGAGATCATCCGGAGTTTCGGGGTGCGGTGTCATCTGTACGCAGATGATGTCCAGCTCTGTCACTCCTTTCCACCTGCTACTAAGGAGGCTGTCGAAGTCCTGAACCGGTGCCTGGCCGCTGTAATGGTCTGGATGAGGGCGAACAAACTGAAATTAAATCCAGACAAGACAGAGGTACTCCTGGTCAGTCGCAAGGCCGAGCAGGGTATAGGGTTACAGCCTGTGCTGGATGGGGTCGCACTCCCCTTGAAGGCGCAGGTTCGCAGCTTGGGTGTGATCCTGGATTCATCGTTGAGCCTGGATCCCCAGGTTTCAGCGGTGACCAGGGGAGCATTTGCACAGCTTCGGCTCGTGCGCCAGCTGCGCCCGTACCTTGGGAAGTCTGACTTGGCCACGGTGGTACACGCTCTGGTCACATCCCGTCTTGACTACTGCAACGCTCTCTACGTGGGGCTGCCCTTAAAGACGGCCCGGAAGCTTCAGCTAGTTCAACGCGCGGCAGCCATGTTGCTAACAGGAGCAGGACGCAGGGAGCACACAACGCCCTTGTTGTCCCAGCTCCACTGGCTGCCGATTTGCTACCGGGCCCAATTTAAGGCGCTGGTATTATCCTACAAAGCCCTAAACGGTTCCGGCCCAAAATACCTTAAGGACCGCATCTCGGCCTACGAGCCCACGAGGACCTTGAGATCATCTGGGGAGGCCCTTCTCTCGATCCCGCCTGCCTCACAGGCACGTCTGGCGGGGACGAGAGAAAGGGCCTTCTCGGTGGTGGCCCCCCGGCTGTGGAATTCCCTCCCTGCTCATATCAGACAGGCACCCTCTCTCATGGCCTTTCGTAAGGGCCTGAAGACATGGCTCTTCGAGCAGGCTTTCAACTGAGTGCTATGCTACTGGAAATGATAACCGGAATGAATTACGACTACGAGATTGAGTATGATTCCATAATTTGACGCAGCGGATTTTTAGTGTAACTTAAATGTTGTGTATTAGTGATGTTAGTTTGTCGTCCTGAATGTTTTGTAAAGTGTCTTTTTTGTATTGTACACCGCCACGAGTCGCCTTCGGGCTGAGAGCGGCGGTTAATAAATGCAAGAAATAAATAATAAATAATAAACTAGTAGGAAGAAGCTGTTCTGTTTCTCCATTACTGAATATGCCTCCCTTTGGAGAAAGATCTGTATTTCTGGGAACCCCATTGCACACCTCTGACACTCTGCAACAACCCCAACAATGTGTTCTTGTCCTTGGCTCCTTCAAGTGAGGAACCTTTGAGGCAGAGACTTTTGTCCTATGCCTTTGTTCACCACCCAGCTTAACAGGCCCTAAGCACATACAGGGCTGCTTTGTAATAGAAACAGCAATGTCACCATCATGCTGGGACTAATTCTCGCTCCCTCTGACTCTATTTGCGCGGGGCTGTGCATGGATCAATATAAGCCAATGCACTTGCCGGCTGATAAATTATCCTCATGTAGCTCAGAACCACAGCTAAGGTGTAACCCTTTATCTACCTGATATATAGTTCTTAAATTGGATGCAGGTCATCAAGCCTTCAGCAAGAAGATAAGATTTCAAAGTAAAGAGATATCATAGAGTCAAACCACCAAGAATCACTGTCCAGAAGTTACTGCAAGGTGCATTTTCCTTTTCAATTGGATTTCACTGGGAAATATAAAAGACAGAGAAGATAACCAGCAGAACAGAACTTAATCTTGGCTTTGCTGTTGCCTGTTCACAGAGTAGGGACAGTGGTCTTAAATGGAAAGGGAGCTTTTACACAAATAGAAATGCAACCTTCAGATTGAGTCTAAGGGCAACAGACAGAGCCGTCACTAGAATGTGTGTGGTGCAAATGCTTGCATTCTGGTGTGTTCTGTGAAATCCTAATCCTAAAAAAAAATTATTGAAAGCAAAGCTGCAATTTGTTGTGGAGCAAAGCTTGAAAAACTATTGGGAACATCTAACAGAGGCCCAGAGATCAGAATGCAAGTAACTAGAATCCCTGCATCCTTATGCCTCCAACTTCCCTCTTGTGCTGGCCTGAAAAACATGGGCTACTATTTTTTTCACTAGCTCGGAGAGTTAACTATCAAAAAGGAATCAGTTGCCATTATAGTTCTCTTGGTTCAGCCAGTCCATCTTATAATTGCAAAATATTCAAAACCCATCATATTCCCAGTTTTCAGAAATAGCAAAATAGTGACGTTGCATTTAGGAAAAAATAATAATACTATCAGCTACTAGTCTATGACAGAAAACTCACTTTTCTCTTCTCTGTTCAGTTATTGCTTCAATAATTTCAAGAGAACACAAGGCTGCTGTTGAACCACACACTCTTGTAACTATTTAAATAACTATGAAATTAGTTATATCTCAGAAACATTACAATTGTCTCCAATTAAACTTTAATCATAATCCAAAATATTTATGCTTTAGTTATTAGAAAACAGTACACATTAAAATAGTGATTTACTTAGTGCATGCTACAGCCGCATTCTGGCTTCTTCTCTTTTGTGAGCAACACTGCTACATCAGACAACTTATTTGGATTTCCTTAGGGTAATGTTGATATGTCTGCTAATGGTCTGAATAAAACAAAAGTTTGAGTGGTACTTCTTAAAATGTTTTTCCACATAGTTTCATGCAAAATAAACCCGTGTCAGGATTTTTTTCAATAATGTCAAGATTTGCTGATTACTCTGGCAACTACACAAAAATATTTGTGATGTCTTTCTAAGCATAAGTATCACATTTGATCAAAACTGGTTGATACATGTGAATTAAAGACTTTAAAAATACAGAAATATGAAATGTTTATTCATGAAGTAGTTAAAATAGCTGACAGAACTGTACAGTGCGCCCTTTGTATCCCCTGGGATTTGGTTTGGGGGCCCCTTGTGGATTCCAAAAATGTAGATGCTCACAGACCATTATGTAGTATAGAATGATTCCCTTATATATTAGTGTCCCTTATATATAATTGGTGTCCCTTATTTAAAATAGCAAAATCAAGTTTATATCTATATCTAATCTATATATCTCCGGTCATGAATGGTGGAATCAATGGACAAAGAACTAATGGATATGGAGGGCCAATTGCACTGCCATTTTTGTTTTGGCGCCAATGGTTAATACAGCAAGTTTGGTAGCTTTGGGACTCAGCAAACAGAGTTTTAGGGCATAACTGAAAGACAAACACTCACTACACACAGACACACACTATACTTGATCAGAGCCACAAGGTTGGATTCATATTTGTGCTTCTGTATGTGCATTGCATTGTGTTTTAAAATGGCCAATTAGTCACAAGCAATAATTGAATACATATAGTCCTGAACAGAAGACTTACTATGCCAATCCTATGGTCCTTCTATTCTTGTTTTCTGTCTCTGACATGGCTCTTACTTAAGGAAGTGTATAACAGCAAAGTGCACTAACAAAGTACTTCAGTTCTCATCAATCATCACTGGTTTCTGACAGCCTAATGTTTGGGGTCAGCATCTGCAAGGAGATGAGTGGCCTAACCATCTTAGTTAAGAGTGCTGATTCCATCTTCCACAGCCCTGCCTTGCCCCCTTTTTAATCAATTGTACAATTGCCCATCAATGTATTCAGCATTTCGTTTCTGAAATAAAAAGGTTTGGCTCAATACATAATGTTATATATCTCTCCACCATCTCCAACCTTAGCTGTTTCTGTGAAAGAAATACCTGTCAGCTTTCATTTGTTTGTTGCTTGCCCTTGCCTATCCTCTTTTCAGCTTTGTTACATCTTTCTGAAACACTGTCCACCATAACACAAATACTTCCATTCAACATGGGAATCCACACTTCAGAGCAAGACATATGGCTGATACAGAATCACATCTGTATACACATTTTCGGTTGCTCTGAGCTAGAGAACTCAGTTGGGCCCTACATTTGAGATGGCTGGACATGTCTTCCAAACGGATGGAAATGAACATTCCCAGATAAAATTCCTAGATGTTGTACAAAAATAGTGACTACCACTGGATTGAGATGATACAGTAGGTACTGCTTGCCCCATTCCTATTTTCTCAATTTGCTTCCGCTTGTACTTTTTAAAAAGTACACATCCCAGAACTCGGTTTGTTCTTTTGATGACAAAAAACATTTTGTGCAATATTTCCAGGAAATTATAAAAAGTATTCCAAGATCTAATTACTAATACAAACCGCTAAGAGATCCAATTTGTGTAGGCATAATAGAGGTGATTTCCCTCTCCAATGTGTCTCTTTGCACATTTGGACTCTGAGTAAATTCAACATTAGTCCTGCCTAGACTAATCAAGGTCAAGGCCCTCTGCAAAACCTGTGCTCAAATCATTTAGGATAGAGATGAAAATGGTTCCCACACAATCACAGTTGTCCATCCCTACCCTAAATGATTTGAGCACAGGTTTTGCAGAGGGCCTTGACCCTCCATTCTCTCTGATGCTCTGAACTGCAATGATTTATTACTGTGATCCGAATTTGTTAGCATTATTTTTTTTCACTTCTGGAGAATCCTTCATTTGCTCATGGGAGAACTGATGAATTCTTGTAGGATGAGGACACACATGCTAAGAAAACTAGGTTCCTGGAATTAAATGAGGGGAAGTTCGCTAACATGACCTTCTAATGAAATTTCTGCCAATATAAACATTCTTTTCTGGTCTTTACTAAAATAAGAAACAGGTACTGAAACCAAAGTAACTACCGTAATTAAAAGAATGGGCTATGATACTCTAATCCAGCTTGGAACCGCTTTGGGAGAAACTTGTTGCACTGTGGGAGTGATGAGATTGCTATGCAAGAAATGGTTTGAAACCAGTAAGCTGATTACATTAACTAGGAATCTAGTCTCAAACCACTCTGCAGGGTATTTTTATATTTCCGGGAAAGATACACATCAGCGCTCCGGAGGCATATAGGGTGAAAGAAAAAGTGAAAGTGACAGGTAAAACTGGAGGTAATCAATTTCCATTCCCAGAGGGCCAAGTAACTCCCTCCTACCTAGCTATGCCCTTGGGGCATTTCTTGGATGCCTCCGCTTCTAGAGTCTATAATGCTCTCTAACAGGGGCGGGTGTCTATTACAGTTTCACATTTTGCAGGGCCTCTTTTGCTTTGGATCTGGGATACATTGGCACCTGCTGCAACACATTTTTTTTGGTAGAACTGTAACTTTACTGAGATTTTTCTTAGTATATTATATACTGTTAGATGCACACTGCAGCATGCATTGCTGATATGTGGTTTCTGGCTGCCACGGACTCGAGTATGCTTTGGACTGCATCATATGATCAGTGCAGAAGAGCCCTAGGTTAAATTATTGCTAATTTAATCAGAAAGAACTCCTTTTGCACTGTAATTATAATTTTACATTTAAGGGACGTGGCCTTGCTAAATAATATAAATACTGTGGGTTTCTAGAGTTTGCTGTACTGCTTTTAATCCAAATGGAAAGCAACTAAAATAAGTAATAACTTTTAAGAAACTGGCAAGTAATGTAATTTGTATTGTAACTGTAACAGCATCTACTCAATGTTTGGTTGGATCTTGGTACTTATAACTATTAATAAACCTTCTTTAAAACTAATTTATCAAGATTAGTAGCCTGATGTCCTCCAGATAAGTTCGAGACAGCACTTATATTATAAAAGATATATTTCCAAATACCTGGAGAGCTTCAGGTTGCCTACCTCTGCTCCAGACCACTAAGGAATCGACTCACATATTCATATTTTTCTTTCAGAACTTAACAGTTTATATCTTTGGACCACAATTTCCAGAATCACTCCTCACATATGGCCAATAATTCAAAAATGAATCTCTTCAAGTTCTTTTTAGAGTAGATCTTTGACCTCTCCAAGTTCAGAGATCAAAATCACCTGATAAATTGCTTTCCAGTAAGACTGGATACCCATCTGAATGCCCATCTTCACCTACAGGCTGCAAACCGAAAGTAGAGCCCAAATTACCTTCATTTCCTTCAGAAAGAAAGAGCAGCAGCAAACACCATCACTGTATGAGAAATGTCTAATTACAGAAATGGTGCCATATGTCACAGCAGTCAGGCCCTGCATGCAGTATGGCACAGGCCTCCTCCACTCTATCCATAGCACTCTTCCATGGATTTTTGATAAGCAGGCATGTCCTGCCATCATTCTAGTGCTTATACCTGCTGATAACTAAGAAGTGTATGTGTGTGTTTATGCTGGCACAGATTGATAGGGCTGCCTCATCAAGGATAGGTTCCTGTTGTGCCCAGCATGGCTGCTATTCCATCTTTTGTTCTGAACAGGTGGAAAAATCTTGTCAAGATGATTTAATAACTCACTAACTTTATACAGAGAGACAACAGACTATACCGTGGCTTATGTCTGCAACACAGATGAAATGTCTAAAAGGACAGGGTAGGATAATGCCCACATTTGGTTCCTGGCTCAAAATTTCATGCCAAACCTTTTAGATGATGCCTATGAGGACAGAGGAACCATGAAGCAAAAATGGCACATGTGTAACATTCCAGAAGATTTGAGAATTGACACTCTCCAGGCATCTTTCTGTGTTAACAATCAAACTGATCCTATCTTGATAGGCTGGGGATAAAGATTTTTTTTTTTAAAAAAATCTGTTTCTACTTCCTTAGATATGGCTCAAACTGCTACACAGAAATGAGTCCCAGTCCCAAAGTTCCTAGAGCTAGAACTATTTCCTGCCAAAACCATCAGCATATTTTATTTTATTTATTTGTGCTGTCTAAATAAAAAAACACGTTTTTCTCCCCCTGGATGAACACACAAAGAAACTGCCATTTCAGGTTTCATTTCTTTAAATTTTAGGGACATTTCTGGCAGTCCATGTATCCCTTGGAGTGTTCAAGTGGCAGATAAAGAATATAGATGTGTTTACTGAAAACAACAGGAAGACCTTACTTCTGTAAAGTGCATAACTTTGTTAAAGAAATTAAATATAGGTACTGGGATGCAGTAGTGGTATTGCTGAGTTCTCCTTAGTTCTGCTTCCTTTGGGGGGGGGGGGGGGTAGATGGACAGATTGCTTACCTGTAACTGTATTTCCTTGAGTGGTCCTCTGTGAATTCACACAATTGGGTCTAACTGTGCCTGTACAGGTTCCAACGGAAAGCTTTCCCAAGCTCTAACTTTTGAGTTTTGGCAGTAACCCTGCCCTCCTCAGGGCATAAAAGGAGCCCTGGCCAGTGGCTCCCCATCCACAAAGCATCTAGAAAGGGGGAGGTTTGCAAAGATGAGGAGAGGAATGGGTGGGTTTGTGTGAATTCACAGAGGACCACTCAAAAAATACAGTTACAGGTAAGCAACCTGTCCTCCTTCTTCGTGGTCTCTGTAAATCACACAATTTGAGACTAGCAAGCTTAGCTGAAGGAAGGCGAGGAGTATGTCAAACTAACACCAAACCAGTGCAAAAATACTCATTTGAGCAGGAATCTAAAGGGACAATCAGAGCATACTTGAATTGTCCAAAAGTGCATAATAACAAGTTAACTTAATGCCTCCTGAGGGATAACGAGTAACGAGTAACAAGGTAACTGTATCAAGACTGACAGACCGGCTTGAGAACCGGCAAGTAACTAGGTTACATTCACAATCAATGCTGGATGAAGAGCATACAGCAGGAGGAAATAGTAGAGGATATCAATATGCCCACATAGAAAGATATGTATATTAGTTTTCATTACCAAATACTGCAGAGCACGCATAGACATAAAACAAAAAGCATAACAGCAGGAATGGATTGTCTGAGTGCTGATATCTTTGCTTCTCACAAGAGGAAGCAGGACAACCACTGTAGGGTGGAGGTTAAAGCAAAGTGTTTCTGAGTATACAGAGTAACTCAATCAGCAATAATCAAATAAACCAACATTCAACAACAAACTTTCAGTAAGAAACTTTCAATAAAGTGACCAAAATTTTAACAACGATGAAGTGTGGAATCATTATTTGCACCTGTGAAAACACGTGGTGCAAGAGCGAGGAGTCATGAGACACAGGAGGAACAGGATGGAGCATCCAAAGGCAGCATCCCAGGACGCTCTAGAGTCCAATCTGTAACATGAAACAAAGATCGGTGGGTTAGATCAGATGGCCACCCTACAGACCAGGGTAAGAAGGAAATCCAGAATTCGGGGTCGATGCTGTAGTGGAAGAAGCTCCTCATGAGGTGAGTTTGTAGGTGTAGGGTTTCAACATGTAAGGTTTGTGTGCGCCCCAAAGGATGGCACAAATGTTTTCAGACATTGAAGTTTTTTAAGAGGCTGAGGCCTGGGAAGGAGCTATTGCAGGAGTCTCGGTAAGAGGCAGCATAGCCTTGCTTCCCTTTTCTTCCTTGCCTGGGAGATGAAGGCCTGGCAGTGCAAACATGCTTTGACAATGTGGCCACACTGGAGGTGGAAGAGGCAAAGACAATGTCTGTCAGATCCGGGAATCTTTCCAGAGCTCGTGCAGCGCTTAAGGCTCATGGTAGACATCTTTTTGAAAGGAACAAGAGTGTGTGTGAAGAGTGAAGCTTCTGAAGTTGCTGCAGCAGTGGGGAAAAGGGACCTGGGGAGCCATGGGCCAGGGTGTTGTACTTCAGCCCATGGTTGTGGCTGATATTGATGTAAATGGGAAAGTGGATCATGGGAACTCTGGGCCTGAGAGCCAATATGAGATTTTAAGTCCTGAAAATGTTCAGTCTGTGTCTCCACCAGTTAGTGAAGAACATGTTCCAGAGAAGTGCCAAGATGCTGCAGAAGAGTTATTCTCTAGGGAAACGAGTTCAGAGGCTGAAATCCCAGAGGAAGAGAATGAGTTGAAAGATAATAAGGTTGATAGAAGACTCAGTTTTCGTAAACTTTGTGCTGCTCAACAGAATCTCAGAAGATCACAGTGCTTGTGAGAGAAGAGATCTGTATGAGGAAGTCATGGGAGGAGGCATGATTACATGTATATATGAGAGATGCCGGGGGAACTTTCCAGTAGTCTGGTCAGTGTTGGTAACTGAGGCAAAAGATCTTGCAAAATACTAGTCAAGCTTTCTGGGGGAATTCTAGTTCCAAGTCTTTGCTCCTGTTTCATGTTTCCAAGTTTGAAGGATTGTTCCTGGATTGTTGTATTGGAGTCTATACTACCTTGTACTTCCTGGTTTCCTTGTATTCCTGTGTTGGATGCCCTGTTGCTCTGGGATTTTGGATTACTCTTGTAACTTGAACATTGTGTATTATTTTATACGTATAGACTTTGAAGTTTTTACTATTTTTGCTACAGTGCTTTTTATATAATCTTTAATAAACTGCTTTGCTGATTTAACTTGGACTGGAGTGTGGTGGTTCAGTACAGAGGTGTTTCCTGGCCTGGAGTGCAACACAGAGCTCCTTTTATGCCCTGGGGAGGAGTGGACGAGGTTAACTCCAAAACTCAAAAGTGAGAGCTTGGGAAAGCTTTCTGTTGGAACCTGCGCAGGCGCAATTAGACTCAACTGTGTGATTCACAGGGACCATGAAGAAGAAATATGTCTTCAGACAGGGCGCTAGTAACATCTAGTGGAAGGGTGGGGGGGATAGAATACGTCCTCTGCTTGCAGTGAATATTTCCAAGAACAAAGCACAACAGCTGTATTCTTCATAGTGCTGCTTTTGAATGGGGTCCCTAATGTCTTCATAGTCAACAGTGTTCTGCCTGAAAAAAAAACCTTGGCCAGCTGTCAGGCCAGGAAAGGAGAGCTGCTGTCTATGCAATGGCTGAACAGATTAGCAGCATTTTTGGGAGGCTCCAGTCATTCATAGTTTCCCATACTTTCTTTTCAGGAGAGGGATCTTTTGAATTACAATTTCCAGAATCTCCCACCCATGTGCCATGCTGGTTAGGGGATTCTCTGAGATGTAGTTTTTTTTAAAGAGGTAGTCTGAGCTCTATTACATTCACCTCTTTAAAGCAGAGCCCATATTGCTATCCCTATCTTACTTTATATCTCTCCATATGAACGGTGCAGGAGAATTACAGCGTCAAGGGCTTAAAAATTGATAGAACTCAGGTTGTTTATATCAATACATTATTAGAATGTCAAGAGAGCAAGCTGGATTGGTGGGCTTCATTTGACATCATCTTGCCGGTATTCCCAGCTGAGGGCAGTAGCCAAGAACTAAGATGCAAGAACTATTTGGTCTTATTCACATCTCAATTTGATGGCTCTCTTGCATAAGACATTTCAAACCTTAAGCATTTGTCTGCCATATCCTGTGAAAATATAGCTATCAAAATGTTCTAATTCTGAAGCAAATAACATTTTCATTACACAAACCGAAGACTACGCTATGTGTAGTCTTCGGTACATAAAAATAAATACAAATAAGTGTGAAATATATAAACCAAGCTCTAAGAAAGAGTTGCCAACTCTTAAGTGGATGTATTAATCTGGTTTTTAAAAAAGCAAACTGCAGCATTTCAAAGCTCACACTATTGTACTCTGAAAATGTTTGAAAAGGTAATATTTACAAAGTGGCAATACATGTGAGATTTCAATGGGCCGGCCAGAGAAAGAAAACAAGTGTCTAAATCAATGGTTCTCAAAGTGTGCTCCGTGGAGTCCTTAGGGCTCTATGAAGCATAATTTCTTGGGTCTCCACAAAAAAGGCTCTGTGGCTGAAAAAGTTTGAGAACCCTGGTCTAAATAATCAGATTGGTATAAAATAAGAGCATTTTGTGAGATGTGTTTCATTTGATGATGGAATTATGAAAAAGAAAAGATGTAGAGTATGAACACCCATACCAACACTGAAACACATTAGTGTGCAAACAAATTGACAGAGTTTACACACACACACAGACACACAGACACACACACATGACTATATACTGGATATAATTTTAAATTAGGTAGCAGCTCAACCAGTATAACTAATTTTCCAAGCAGTAAGGAAGTATTTGGTGATCTATAGTGATAAAGGTATACTGATATTTTACTCTTTGCCATGCATACTAATGAGTGTTAAAGGACAGGTTCTCATGGAACCTTTGATCATGTGGAAGTTGACCATTTTTAATATCACGATGATTCATAGGTTTCCACAGTTCTTTGAAACATGAGTTCAGAAATTAGAAAAGAAGACAGATGTGCACTGCCTTGGAAAAATAGACTACATTTAAAAAAAAAGAAAACCCATTAAATAAACAACATCTTAAACTGCATGACTGAGATCTAATCCGGTTTTTCCTCCAGCCTTATTTTTATCATCTTGCCTGATGAAGACATCTTGAGATCTCAAATGCTTGCATGCATTTCAGATTCTCTGAAGAGGCGAGCCACAGATGCAGGTGAAACATTGGGAGAATATTCTGCTAAAACACAGCCATACAGCTCGGAAACCACACAACACTACATTTCTGTAACATTTTTTTTTTGTTGGAACAATAAAACCATGATTCTAGTTTGGAATGTGGGCATCTTCTAATAGCCAGTATGACTACCTCTACTTTTAGTATGGTTTTACATTTACTTCACTGATGTCAAGCTTGTGATGCTCCGGATGTTTTAGACTTCAGATCCCAGAATTCCTAGCCATTGGACAAGCTGGCTAGGGCTTCTGAGAGTTGGAGGCCCAAAAATCTGCAGGAAATAAGTTTGACACCACTGATTTATTTATAGACGGTAAGTCTATAAACTAGTTGCAGCCACCATTTTTCTCTCAATATCATCACTGAAATCCCTCCAAATGGCCTTTCCAGTATATTACCTTCATCTAGATGGATTTTCTCACCAATATATTGTCTCAACTTCTTAAAAATAGCATCTTCCAGCCTTGTTTTCATGCAAATCCAGTTCCCGGGGCCTTGAATTTTCATGGTTCCTAAACACAATGTGTTCTAACATCAGCTGTAACAAATGAACTTTCTGCATGCAGAACAACAATATGCAATTGGCACTTGCACAGAAGGAAAACAGGAGTCTAGAACGGGGAAGGGGGAAATAACATAGCAGTATATATTGCTTGCATGCCCAGTACCAAAGATGAAAAGGAGTCCAAAAATGTACTATATTCTACCATAATTGAGGCCTTCTTAGGGCTGCTCCCAAGATATGGAATTTTGGAATTTATGGAATTTTTTCCTAAAGGGTAGAAGGCTGAAATGTTACCTTTTAAATGCTTTTACACTTTGTTTGATTATGGTGGATGTTTTTATATGTTATTTGGTCAGGCTTTTTTTAGAGAAAGACCAAGATATCTAGAAGGCACCAAATCCCATCTGATATTGAAAGGTAGACCATGTTAGGCCTAGTAGTTAGTACTTGGATTTTGAAATGCCGAGGAATACCAGGTGCTGTGGGCTGTATTTCAAATGAAGGAACTGGTAAAACCACATCTCAGCACCCTGCTTTTATAAATCCCTGGAAAATATATGCCATAAGTCAAAAGACAACGTGAAAACACACGGTCACATAATATTATATTTTAGCTGTATCTAGGCTTATTCCACTCATTAGGTTTAACAAACCCAATTCACTTTGCATGTAACCAGATATTATTATTTTTTGTCGTGTCAGGAGCATCCTGTCATGACACTATCTAGCTCCCAGTTTGGTAACTGGATACCAAACTGTATCCAGGTACCAAATGGAGGAAAGGTCTCCCTTCCTCCATAAAAAAATGAAATGGTTTAACTTGCTAGACAATATATTTCTATCTAGGTTGTTGGTTGTGTTTTTTGCTAGTTGTAGCAGCTCAAAGAGACAGATGCTATAACAAACACAGAATGCAAAAGCAGAGGGGCAAATATCATGGGACAGATCATGGTTTCAAAAGAGTTGATTATTTATTTATTTATTTGTTTGTTTGTTTAGAGCATTTTTACCCAGTCTTTCTCCAGTTGGACCCAAGGCGGCTTACAACATCGTTAAAACATCATCCTAACATAAACCGTTCATAAAATAAGACATAAAAGTAGTAAAAGCAATACAAAATAATAAATGCTATAAAAGGTGATAAAATTGGATTTGAAAAGGACGCTGCCATACAATTATCTTGCCTTGATCTGATATCAACTTTTATCTCTGAGTCAGAGTTTTAGTTAAGCAAGCTTGCCATTTTGCATTCTGGGTACATGCCTGTTTCTATATTTTGTTCTTTCCTTTCTTTAAAATTATATTAATACTTGCCTTCGGTTATTCAAAAGCTTGGGCCTAAAACCACATAAGACTCAAATTAGAAATATGGATGTTGAAACCGAAAAGTTACAATTTTAAAAGCAAGGATCAGGGTTACGTAACACTTTATCTCAGGTGCAGACACCATCTTGGTGTTCAGCAGTGCTCCTGGTCTACCTATTATGAAATATATGGGAAGATGGTAGTAACAACTCTTGACTGCGGCGACAGTGATCTGGCAGTAGACAATTTCTGTTTTTCCTAATGTTGCTGGACTGCACATTTCAGTAGCACACCATGTGACTCAAACCAAGGCACATCTTAGTTAGAAACATATGATACAATTTTAAAACCACTCATAGTTCTCAATCTCTACTAATCTCTCTTGGGATTTCATTTCCCACTATCCCTATCTATTGGTTATGCTGACAGGGGCTTCTGTGGGTTCCTTTCCACCATATCGCCTAATGCTATATGACTTTGTTCTTTACATTTGCTTTCAAGTTACAGTGGCCCTTCATTATTTACTGAGGTTTGGTTCTAAGACCCCTCCCCCCATGGATACTGAAATCAGGACACACACACCCCTCCCCGCATGGATATCAAAAAGCTGTGAATACTCAAATTCCATTATCTGCAATGGCATGGTAATATAGAATCCTTTACAAAAAATCCATATTTTCTTTTGGGTGATTCAAAAATATATTCAAAGCTGTGGATGATGGAAACTGTGGATGCAGAATCAGTGGGTATGGAAAGCTAACTGCATTTCTGACTTATAGTGAACCTAAAGCAAAACTTGGTAAGATTTCTTCAGAAGAGCATTTATCATTGCCTTCCTTTGGGCTAAGAGAATGACTTCCCCAAACTCATCCAGTGGGTTTCCATGGATGAACAGGGATTCAAACTGGAAGAACTCTAGAGATTCCTAGAGTTTTTAATCAAATCCGTAAGAGTCAAAACTAACGGTGTGTGTGTATGTGTGTGTGTGTGTGGGGGGGGCACTATGTATTTATTGTGTGTGTGTGTGTATACTCATTTATTTATTTACCTATATTTCATCGCATAATAGTCACCACCAAATTATAACCACACCCCCACTTTTGGGAGCCAAAAATTGTGTTTTTGTTTTCCTCACGTAATAATCACATCCCCATTTGGGAATGCTTTTCTCTTCTTTCCTTCTTTCTTGGAAGGCAAGGCAGTTTAAACAATATAAAATGGAGGTCTCTGAAGATCCAGTCTTATCTCCTCTCTCCTTCTTTTGAGGCAAGGCAGTTTACAAAACCTAGAATGGAGTCCTTTGGAGAAACGAGGAAGAAGGGAAGATCTGAGTTCCAAATATTTCCATTTCACGTTTTGTAAACTGCCTTGCCTTGGAGGAAGGAGAAAGGAGAGAAGAGTAGAGTTATTGTATTGCCTGAGGAGAAGGAAGGAAAGAGGGAAGGAAAAATCAGCACCAAACAGCTTTGCAGTTTAAAAAAATCAAACAAATAGAAACGGAGCTGTTTATTTCCGGCTGGATCATCCCCCCCCCCCCCCTTTTCGGAGCTAAACATTGTTTTATGTTTTTTGTTTTTTTTTGTTTTTTTAAAAAACAACAACAACAGAAACCAGAGAATGAAAGTCAATTTTTTTTTCCTGGTGATGGAAAAAAGGAGGGAAGTGCAACTATTATGCAATGAAATACGGTATTTTATGTAGCTATTTGCTTTCTTTTTATCCTGCCTTTTTTACAATATAGGGACTCAAGATGGCTTTTTTTATCCTGCCTTTCTCCCAAAATGGGGTTCAAGCAGGCTTATAATGATTTTTAAAGGGTTAAACTTAATATTAGTTTATACAAGTTAAAAATAATTAAGCAACAATATTTTTTAAAAAGTACTGCTAAAACAATTAAACACATTTAAAATGTATGTACCAGGAAAATATTAAAAATACAGCTCACCACTTCACACATACACTACTGTTCCATAATTAAAATTCAAAGGCCTTCACTTTCCAACATGGAAAGGAGGTTCACAGCTTTGGAGCTGCCACTGAGAAGGCTATGTCCCAAGTGCTCACTAAATGAACCTGCAATGGTAGTGGAAATGAGAAAAGGTCATCCCCTGCAAATCTCAGAACTTGAGTTAGCTTGTAGAAGAAGACATATTTCAGATAATGTGCTATTTTAATTTCCCACAATGCATCTGGCACAGTGTCACCCTGGGGCTTTGTGGAAAATTTAGGCAGTGGTTGTCAAACACCTAGCACGGCTACCAATGGGTACCACTGCCCCAAGGAGCCCATGGGAGATGACAAATAGGGTGCTTTAGACATCTTTTGAAAGCATGTCCCTCAAGAATTTCACTTCATACCCTTTCTTTTATTTTTTTCAGTTCCTTCTCAGAATGTGAGATGATGTTATCTAGAACCTAATACTACAAAGGCAGGGGTGTGGAATATATTTCCCTCCAGACGTTATTGGGATCAATTTCCCATCAGTTCTAGTCAGCAGAGGCAATGGTGACGGATGCTGGAAGCTGCAATCTAACATCACACACAGAGTTACATATTCCCCTTCTCTACATGAAGGAGTTTTATCATGTTCTTTATTTTTTCCACCTTCTTGCTAGTATTTAAGGTCCTGCTGCTGTCTTCATTATTGCTTCACTCTTAAATGGTTTTATGTATATGTGACTTTTAATTTTCCTAGCTAACTTGAGTGCTTCTGTTAAAGGTGGGATGGAAATAGTTTAAAATAAATAAATAAAACAAAATACCTGCCTCTTTCCAGCCAGCAGAATAGGATTTTGATTAAATGAGCCCAGGAGGTAACAAGTAATCTTGCCTACGCGTGTGTGAACTGAATGACTCATGGTCCCTTGGAGATACGTGAAGGGGTCCCTCCCGGCAGACAATGGCTTTGATAAATTCACACGCTCCGAAATCCGGAAAGGAAATCTGGAGACTTAATTGTGGTCTGTGGGCAAGGTTGGAAGCTGCCATTGTCTTGAGCTCTCTGCAAAGGCAGGTTATGATATCACTGCCACAGTGTATCATACTGGAATGGCTCCCCTCCTAGGAAGAAGCTTTGTAAACTCTGTTCTCCTATTTAAGAATTAGAAAATTGTTTTCTGTGTTCTTTTTAATCCGCAGCTTCATAATAATGTTTGCTGTTGCTCCTTTGCCCCCTCGAGTTTCTCCTTTCCGCTTCCATTGTGTTTATTTTTAATGAGATTTTAGGTAGTAAATAAAGGACAAAGGAGGGGCAAGGTCTCATTTCAATTAACCTAAGGTATAAAACGACTTCAGAATGTCAGGATTTAGAAGTAGCATCAGTATGAGAATCAGGATGGCAGAAGGACTACATCTAAATATTTTGGGCCCAGGCAGCATGAGACATGGTAGGAGGCAAATCTCATCTGAGAAAAGCTACAAGAAGTGTGAGACTGGTCTGTGACAGGCGGGGAAGATTATTAAGGCCATTGCCTCAGTTTTACTTCACTCCTTTCCATAAACACATTTAATAGCCTCTCTCACTCTCTGAACTCACATTTCTAGTCTTTACTCTTCAAGCTCTGATTGTCCTCCCTTGAACGCCTCTCCCTGTGCTTCTCAACCAAATATACACATTTTGTACAAACGCCAGGCATATACAGCTTACTTTATCTTCTTCTTCCTCTACAATGACAGATGGTGGTGTCCACCTAAGAAGAGGGCAGGGCTCTACATGGGGTTGCCTTTGAAGGCTGTTCGATAGCTTCAAATGGTTCAACGGGCGGCAGCCAGATTGCTCACCGGCTGTACAGAGAGAGGACATCCCTCCTGTTGCATCAGCTCCACTGGCTGCTAGTCCGCTACCAAGCACAATTCAAAGTTCTGGCTTTAGCCTATAAAGCCCTAAAAGGTTGCAGCCCAGCTTATCTGTCCAAAGGTATCTCCCTCTATGATCCACCCTGGCTAAGATTGTAAGGGGAGGCCCTGCTCTCAGTCCCACCCCCCTTGCAAGCGTGACTGGTGAGGACGAGAAACAAGGCCTTCTCAGTGGTGGCCCCTTGTCTATGGAAGTCCCTACCTAGCAAAATTAGATCGACCCCCTCCCTCCTCACTTTCAGGAAAAAAACTAAAGCCATGGCTGTGGGACCAAGTTTTTGATCAGTAAGCAGCACAGTAAGAGACTACAAACAATAGAATAATGACTCGGATTAGCCTTGAATGTGATTTGTATTTTGTGATTTTAACAGATCTATTAATGTTTTAATGTTCATGTTTTTAATTTGGTTGATTTTAATGCAGTTGTTTACTTACCGATATGTATATGTGTATACAGGATTGAATTTTGCCTTCGTGAGGCTGCCCTGAGTCCCCTTTGGGGTGAGAAGGGTGGGGTACAAATGTGGTAAATAAATAAATAATGCTTTTGGTTTTAGCTTGAATTTTAAACAAGCTATCCAAGGTGCTGAACATATTTGGGTGGTATAGTGATTGTCACATTGCCAGAGCTCTGCCTTATTCAGATAGAGATGAACCAAACAAATACCCAGTTTGTATCAAGCAGTTTAATTAAAACAGCACTTATTTTCTGGCTGTTTTAATAGTCCAAAATATAAAACATAAAGATAGCACTCAGCCACAGGATACAAAACAAAAACTGATAGCAAACGCTACACCGTAGTCAAGGGGTCCAGTTCAGTGGTCAAATGCCGAGAGTTCAGTGAGCAAAGTCCAGGGATCAAGAGTCTATACCGTAATCAAAAGCCAGTCCAAAGATTCAAGGTTCCAGGGTTCAGGAGACAGGTCAGGATACTGAAAATCCACAAACCTGGGGGGAAACCAGCAGCATCTACCACCAAGATAAGACAAATCTAATGGACCTTGGTCTGATCTTAAATGTGGAAACTCAAGTTCTTCTGGGAGATGAGAACAGGGCCTTGGTGGCTGGTGACTACCATTTTAATGGGACAGTAAATCCACTTCAGGTTTTAGTCAAGTCTTCAAAGAAGGCATCCAGAGTGTATCACTGTCATGTATCATGTTCTGCAGTTGATTGTGCTTGGTGGTGGTAGGCCTAGCAGTTGGTGATGGAAGGTTTAATGCAAGTCTTAGTTCTAAAGGGTTGAGTAATCTGTAAGTAAAAGTTCATGGGTGAAAACAATTAAGGGTGGAGGTATATAAGAGATGGGTTGCAGCTGGGTGTTTCTGGATATAAGGAGCTAGCCTTGGGACTGACCTTCGGGGGAAAAGTTTTTTTTCATTAGCCCATCAGCAAGACACCAAGTTGATAGATGTCCCTTCATTTCGAGTAGGGAAATTACTTCACCACCATCCCTGGCCACTGTTCTTCACCCTATACTCTTGATTTATACTTGGTGCTCAAACCTGTAGTTCATTCAAACATAATAAAAGAAGACGCACATAATCCTTTTAAAAATACAGTGTTAGGACAATGGCCACTATCTTATCTTGTACTGTTAATTTAATAAGTTATGATTGGGAGAAGAAGCACTTCTTTTTATCTAGCCTAATATTATAAGACACACTCAACAGCATTCATATGTCTCATTGTCCTCTATTTAGGAAACACCTCATGAACACCAAGCACAAAGTAGCTACATGCAATAACATCCTGCAGAAACTTACTGGAAGTGCATGGGGTGCAGACCCAAAATTAATAAGAACATCAGCCCTGGCCTTGTCTTACTCTGGCCTTGCCTGCCCTGTTTGGCACAGGTCTGTTCATGCAAAGCAGGTGAACATAGCACGGATCAAAACATGTAGAATAATCACAGAATGTCTCAAACCTATGCCTGCTGATAAACTCTACAAGGTAGCTGGCATTGCCCCCCCCCCTCCCCTGGATGTGTGACAGGAAGTTGCTGCTAACTGTGAGAGAAATAAGGTTGTGAAAGCCATCCACTGCATGGCTATCAGCCTCCTTCCAGTAGACTCAAAACAAGTAAAAGCTTCATGAGAACTACCACTCCTCTTAACATTCCCCTAGCAACAGCAATAGTATCCCTCTGGGCAGCTAAACCAAGAAATCCCAATTGGAACCCCCCCCCCCCCCCCCATGAAGGTGTGCCTCCAGGGGCAAACAAAGAATGGGCAACTTGGAAATCCCTGAACAGGCTCAAAAGTTGAGCGGGTAGATCAAAAGACAACCTGGCTAAATGGCACTACCTAGAAGAATCCTCCACTTTGTGTGACTGTGAAGCAGAACAAATAACTCCACGCCTATATGCTTGCCCACAATGCCCTGCCTCGTGCACAGAGGAAGAATTGTTTAAGGCTATAGACAATGTAGTTGCTGCTGCCCGTTTTTGGTCAAAATTATTTAGCTGCTTGTGCTCCTTCTCCTTTTTTTAAATCGGTTTCATGCTTTTTTATGCAATGCTTTTGACACACACACACAAAATTGTCCCCTAATACAATCATTTTTTAAAATGAAAAAGTACCTAACTCTTTAGGCTACCGTTCAAGTAAGCATGTTCCAACACCTTTATTTACCTATTTCTTTTAATATTTGTTACAGATCTATCATAACCTTTTCTTAAGATGCAAAGACTTGAACTACAAATGCTAATTAGCATCACTATATATTTAAATATGGCATGAGGACACTTCCTATGGAATATTGCTCCCTATTCCAGAAACACTTTGATTCTTTCTCTTCATGAATCCAACTCCTTTTCCTTTATCAAATCATTACTCAAGACTCAGAAATGCCGTATGTTGAGATATTGCAGACTTTTATCCCACCTATCCACACAACTCATTTGTCAAATCCTTTCCCTTTTCCCCACCCTCTCTTACCTATCTAAAATAATATGTCATCTGTTCAAAGATTATGACTTTTTATATCCTTAGCTCACTAGAGATACTTCAAAAAGGTTGCTCAGTAGTAATGGCAAAAAAGATAGCATAAACTGTAGGTCAGAATTAAAAGATGACAACGAGAAGCCCAGGGCTGGTTTTGCCAGCTCTGTTTCCCCGTGCATGTCCAGTCTGCAACCTCATGCGGTGCTCATGAAGGCTGATTTTACATTTGTTGATCTCTCTGCCTGAAGAAGTGTTTCTCACTAATGGGCTGAAATGGAGCTAGGACACAACAGAAGCTAATTTCCCTGTCAGCTTGGTGGCACCATTGTTGCGGGTGATATGGTACTACTAGAGATTAGTCTCTGTGCCAAGAAAAGGCATTTGTTTCTAGCTCATTTGCATGGAGGCACCCAAATCACAAATCCGTAGAAGACTCACAGCTTCCTGAAAGCTGAAACCAAGTGATCTAGAAAGGGGAAGCAAATGGCAGAGGAAGGTGGCAAGGGTGGGACCGTAGCCATTATGACAGACACTCTGTTGGCAGGGCAAAACAACAACAAAACCCAAAATCTAATGCATTTTTGCATATACTACTCAAGTACTTAACTTAATTCTCATATTTACAAATATCTCAGCTTCCAAGTTCCTCTAGGCTCAGCAGATACTTTCCCAGTTTTGACTGCCACCCTCCTTAGGTCTAAAGCAAGACACCAGCGTGTTATTTTGAAGGCTTGCTGCTCTCAAGAGTACAGATCTAGGCAGCTGGTGTACTGAATTATTTCCTCTGATGAAAATTTGGAGAATCATAAGAACTAGATTCCCACCAGTGCATTATATTCTAGTCAAAGCTGGGAAGTGGGGGGGAGACCAAGTTCACCAACTCCCCGGAGGCAACAAGAATTATGAGTATTTCCTGAGCTTGACTGCTAAGGGAGTGTGGCCCCTGCCCATGTTTAGATACTCTTCAGTTTATTTGAAGTCAGTATGGGTGAAGGATAAGATCTCAGTAGTAAGATAAATCAACAACGGAGCTATCAGAACAGATGTTGAAGAAAAGACTATGGTAGAATGTTCTAAGATGACAAAAAACTCCAAAAGGATTTCCCAAATCCGGGTTGGGGGGTGGGGGTGGGGAGGAATACTTTTTAAAGACTGCCACACCCTGGATTCCTCAGCCAGCATGACTGCCACAAGATTTCCAATTATTCCAATAAAATTATAGTGGGGCCTAAAGGGGTAGAACATGTAATTTGCATGTAGCAGGTTCCAGGTTCTGATTGTTAGAAGCTACAGGTGAAACAATATGACACTAAAACAAGGTAGCTTCCAACATTTGTGGCTCCAGATGGTGCCAGAGTGAGAAGGAGTCATATTTGTTACATGTAGTTTTTTTGTAATTTTTTCTACTCTGAATTCATCCCTTCCATCAGTGACCAAAAAACAAAATTCTATCCCTGTCCTTTCCCTGTGCCTTCAAAAAGGTTTGCAACCCTTGTTTATTTATTTCAAGCATTTCACAATTTTTCAAGAGTACACCTAACTATATTAATATCTGCAACTTCTGTCTGCAGCTACATGTCTGCAGCTTGATTTTTCCAAAGGAGAGCTTTGTCCTGGTGCATTTTAAACAATTAGTACAGCAGGAAGACATTTCTAACTGTAGGTCTTGTTCTCAAACCTTAGAAAGAACATTTACAACAGAGCTGCTACTACTGATGAGCCCCTGCTTTTTTCTTGTTATTAACTGCATTGCAACTTTGGCTTGCCTGGTACGTGTCAAGATGGATTGGCATTAATAACCACGCACTTTCCATGCTATCTCAGGACAATTGCATTTATTTATTTATTTATTTATTTTGCGATATTTCTATCCCACCTTTCTCAACCTGACTCAAGGTGGCTTACAAATTGGCAGCAATTTCATGCCACAACAATAATAAATACCAGTAAAACATTTGACATGACATAATACAAATCCATATAAAAAACTTATAAAAACATTAAAAACATATATTCACCAATATCATCCAGTTAAACACATTTTCCATTAGCATCGTCTAGCCGTTCATTCAACTGCTGTTGGACAGTGTCAGGATCCCCAAACACCTAGTCAGTCTGTGCAACCCAAAGCAAAGATCTTTCTTAGAGGTGGGCAACTGTTATGTGGCCAGCAGACTGTTTTCTGCTCCTGTGACTCTCAGAAGGCTCCATAGACAAATCAAAATCAGAAACAAAAAATCAGAAATGGCTGATGCACAACTTCTTGTGTTGAAAAAAAACACAAAGGGTTTTTTTTCAACCTTAAAAAGAAAAAAAAATCTTCCAGGAAAAATAATTTACTTCAACCCACTGCATCCCATCTGCCCAGAAAAAGGGCAATAAAATCTGGTAATATCAAGGGCCACACAAATTGTATTTGGAGGTTGCACATACATCACATAGCTGTATTTAACATAAAAAGTAAATCTGAGAACTATGGTGTATTTGTTGCCGAACTGTACAATTTCAGATATTAGATGAACAATTATATCCCTGATGTAAGAATAAATGTCATAACTGTACATATAAAATTAACTGTGCTTGAAGATGCCTTCTCCCTGAGATAGGTGCAAAGTGGTGGTGGAGATGCATTCAGCTGTTCCCCTTGCTATTTGAGATGGTACAGTCCACTGTCTCTTAGAAAATACTATATAAGGGAAATCAATCAGAGGTTTGAAAAGGATAAATCCAAGTTTCCTAAATAAATAATTGGATGAGGATGCTATCTTGAACTCATTGTCTGGTTACTACTATCGCTTTATGCTGGCAAAAGAGCAGGCAATGCCATCCCAAAATTAAGAAGAAAAAAGCAACTACAGCCATCCCTCAATATTTGCAGTTTTTTCCTGGATTTGATTATTATATATATATGATAAAAATGTTATATGTAGAAATCTCTAGGTCAGTGGTTCTCAACCTGTGGGTACCCAGGTGATTTGGCCTTACAACTCCCAGAAATCCCTGTGGGTCCCCGGATGTTTTGGTCTATAACTCCAGAAATCCCAGCCAGTTTATCAGCTATTAGGATTTCTGGGAGGTTGAAGGTCAAAACATCTGGGGACCCACAGGTTGAGAACCACTGCTCTAGGTCCTCTAGTGTGACTTCTATGGTTGTTCTGGATAATCTAGGGTTTTGTTTTCAGAGAGAATACTGCTCTAGGAATCTCTAGGTCAGTTGTTCTCAACCTGTGGGTCCCCAGGAGTTTTGGCCTTACAACTCCCAGAAATCCCAGTTAGTTTACTAGCTGTTAGGATTTCTGGGAGTTGAAGGTCCTCTAGAGCAGTGTGTCTCAAACTATGTTCCTCCAGGAGTTTTGAACTTCAGCTCCCAGAAATTCCAGCCAGCTTACCAGCTGTTAGGAATTGTGGGAGCTGAAGTTCAAAACACCTAGAGGAGCAGAGTTTGAGAAACACTGCTTTAGGACAATTCTATAAGCTTCAAGACAAAGTCAACTACAGAGCCATGTTGGAAGACCTAGACATTCCTTGAGAAGTTTGTCTCAGAAAATAAAAAAGGCATTTCTTTATTCATGTTTTTTTCACTTTCATGGAGGTTCTGTGCCCTAACTCCAGTGAATGTTTAGGATTGAGTGTACTTAATCCTAAACATGGAAGAGGAAAAATGATAAAACTACCAACTTCCTAGTTATTCCTCCTGAGCTACTTGGGAATTCTCCTCCTCTCTTGGAGCACTGCCTAACTTGGACCTCCAGAACTAAACCGCTGTTCTGGACATAAACAGTATTACCTTGGTAATGGGGAGAAACCTTTGAAAAATTAAACTCTTTGCCTAGCTGGATTTTATAAACAGAAATGAATGGAGTCATTCATAGTTCTCCAGCTTTGGAAATCAATGGGAAAAGTTATTAACTTTTAGAGGGACTGGATATTTGGGGAATAATTAAATATATGCAATATTTATTGTCATATAAACCCAAAACCAAAAATTGTACTACCTGACAAGTTTATGAAAATAAAAATATAAAGACACAAAGAAAATAATCAGTGCATCATACACTAAAGAAAATGTTGAAAAATGCTGCGCCCTATGTTACTTAAGTACATGATGTATTAAAATAAAAACTGAAATCACAAATTTTAAAGTAAGTTTAGTTTATTATTTGAATAGCAGCAGTCTCACACAAATACAAGGTGAAAGGATTTAGGACAGTAGCTTTTTTGGATATAAAGAACCAGCATGTTATAGGGGTTTTACTATGAGTCTAAAGACCAGGGTTCAAATCCCTGCTCGGCCATGGAAACCCACCAGGTGACCAAGGGCAAGTCATACCCTCTCAGCCTCAAAGAAAGCAAATGTAAACCCTTTCCAAAGAAATATTGCCGAGAAAACCTTGTTTCAGCTTAGGGTCGTCATAAATTGGAAATGATTTGAAAGCACACAATGACTGAAAATATTAAACCCTCCAATAGGATATTATTATCATAAGCAATGACATCTCCACCCACTCTATCCTGTTTGCTTCTCTTATGAAGGTGGCAGTCACACTAGGAGAAATACATCTTGTATCTGAGAGTCAAAAGAAGAGGTGGGCAAAATAGGGCTACTCAATGCCATTTTTGTGGCCCACTGGGCCCTCAAAGGGGAATACATAAAAAGCTTTGGCATGTTTTAGGAACCACTGGGTCAATTAGGTCCAGGGGTAGCTTTAAAAAAACTAAATTGGAAGACTGTTCTGGTCACTTCTGGGTTTTTTTTATAGGTCCAGAGGGCCCTAAAAACATGGTGAAAGTGATATACCCTCCCCACATATATGTCTCCTAGAAAGCATTGGGGTTGTTTTAGGTGGTTTTTTTTTTTTTTAGTTTTTGATAGTGGAGGGGTGTGGTGCGAGGGACTAATGTAATCCCTAATCTCGCATAGTTTAGTTACTCAGTGCTGGTCTACAAAGTGCTCAGAAATTATACTTCTCAATCATATAGTCTATCTTACTATAATACTACTGTCTTCTTACGTGTAGGTTGCTTACCTGTAAACATGGTTTCCCGAGTGACCACCTGTGGATTTGCACCTATGGTAATTCCTGCGCGCGCGCGCAGGCAGCATCGGACATTCTCGAGACCAAACAGCCGTTAGCTAAGCCATGCCCACCTCCTAACCCATAAATAGCCCCTCACAGAGCTAACGGTCAGTTCTTCCTGAGGCATGACGTAGTGGGGAATGGTGGGCGGGCTGTGCAAATCCACAGGTGGTCACTTGGGAAACCATGTTTACAGGTAAGCAACCTACACTTTCCCCTCGTGACCACCTGTGATTTGCACCTATGGTAATAGACTAGCGAGCTGCTAACCTTGGATGGAGGGCGTCATGCCACTGCCGAGAAAAAACCGCTCTCACGAAGGCGGCGTCCTTCTTAGACAGCAGGTCTAGCTTATAATGCGTCACGAAAGTCAGAGGCGTAGACCATGTTGCCGCCCTGCACACAGCATCAATCGGAACTCCTCTCATGAAGGCCGTCGATGTCGCAACCGCTCTCGTAGAATGTGCCTTTACCTGCAAAGGTAAAACCTTGCCAGAAACATTGTAAGCAGTTCGAATAGCCGACACTATCCATTTAGAAAGTCGCTGCGAAGATATTGACAACCCTTCAGTGTCTTTCCTATATCTAACAAATAACCTCGGTGTCTTCCTAATCCTCGCTGTTCTATCTACACAATATGCTAAAACCCTACGGACATCTAGCATATGTAGTGATCTCTCCAAAGGAGTTGTTGGGTTTTGAAAAAAGGCTGGTAAGACAATTTCTTGAGATACATGGAAACTACTTGCCACTTTGGGCAGAAAGGACACATCAGTCCTACTTTGTCCTTATGTATCCTCATATAAGGTTCATCACAGCGCAAAGCACAAAGTTCCCCCGCCCTACGCGCGGAGGTTATTGCAACCAGAAAGGCTGCTTTCCACGACAAAAAGGACATGTCCATCGTTGCAAGAGGTTCAAATGGGTATTTTGTTAGGGCTGTAAGAACTACCTCTAAACTCCATTGTGGAGCCACTGGTGTTACTGTAGGTCTCATATTCTTAGCCCCCTTCAAGAACAAGGAAACCAATGGGTCCCTAAAACAGGATGGTAAACTAGCTTTCCTCCTGTACCAAGACAGAGCCGCAAGGTAACACTTCAGTGATGATACTGAGAGACCCAAATCCATTAAAAAAGCCAAAAAGTCTAATATCAAAGAGGTAGACGCCTCTAAGGGTTCAACACCCCTTTCCTGAGTATATTTGGTGAAACGTGCCCACTTATAGGTGTATGATCTTTTTGTTGACCGCCTGTGAGCAGCCTCTAGGACTGCTTGCACAGGCCTGGACAAAGTAGAGGTCAAAGTCATTGGCTCGGGAATATCCTCCAAGCCATAAGCTTTAGAGCTTGGACATCCGGATAGAGGACCAAATTGTTCTGTGTTAACAGGAGGTCCTTCCTGTTCGGCAGGTGTATGAACACTCTCCGTGACATCTGTAGCAGCAGAGAGAACCACGGTTGCCTCGGCCACCATGGAGCTATTAGGATTCCCTGTGCTCTGTCCTGAAACAATTTTGACACCACCCGTAATAACAGGGGAATTGGAGGGAAGGCATAAACCATGGTGTTCCCCCAGTCTTGCAAGAATGCATCTCCCAGACAGTTGTGTAGAGCAGTCCGACTCAGACGAGCACAAAACATCTGACACTGTCTGTTCTCTGGTGTTGCAAACAGATCTAATTTCGGATAACCCCATGTCCGAAACAGAAACGACGTTACCTCCCTGTTCAGCATCCATTCGTGGTGCGTCAAAGGTGACCTGCTTAGGTAGTCTGCCAGTACATTCTGTTCTCCCGGCAGATGGACGGCTATCAAGTCTATGCCCGTTGGTATGCACCACTGCCATATCTCTAGTGTTAGCTTGAGTAACGTTGAAGAATGTGTTCCTCCCTGTTTGTTTATATAAAACATTACTGTGGTATTGTCTGTGACCAGTTGAACGGTCTGATTCGCCAGAAGCAGTTGGAATGCTTTCGAGGCTTTCTCTACTGCCAGTAGCTCCAAAAAATTTATGTGGCTTTCTGACTCCTGCGTGGTCCACACGCCTTGGGCAGTTAGACCTTCTACGTGAGCACCCCAGCCTCTGAGTGACGAATCTGTCGTCAGGACTACTGTTGGCTTTGGCCGATGGAAAGGTAGGCCAGCACAGACACTGTGTCGATCCACCCACCATAGCAGGGTTCTGCGTAAATCCCCAGGGAGGGAAAACCGGGTGTTGGGTTTGTGTTGTAAAGGTTTGAAAACTGATAGGTACCATGACTGTAATGGTCTGAGGTGCAACCTTGCATGCGGTGTCACCCCAGTAGTTGACGCCATGTAGCCTAATATTTTTTGGATCTGTTTTGCTCTTACTCTTCTTTGTTTTAACGTTTGCCAAATTAGATTTTGTAGATTTTTGAACCGGTCGATTGGTAGGAACGCCTTCTGCTCTTCTGAATCCAACAATGCTCTGATAAATTGGATTCGTCTCGTTGGTGTGAGATGAGATTTTTCCCAGTTCACTATCAGACCTAGGGACTGGAGAAAATACAATGTTTTGCCAATGTCAGCTTGCAATTTTTCTCTAGAATTAGCAACTATTAACCAGTCATCAATATACAGGTAGACTGTTACTCCTGCTGTGCGGAGATATGCCGCTATTACAGCCATTCACTTTGTAAAAACTCATGGTGCAGTTGCTAGCCCGAAGGGGAGCACTCGAAACTGATATGCCTGGTTGTCAATCATAAATGTTAGGTATCTATGATGGTCGTTATGAATTGATATATTGAAATAAGCATCTTTTAAATCCACCGTTGCGAACCAAACATTTTTATTCAGTAATGGTAGTATTACTTTCAGTGAAACTATTCTAAATTTCCTCGTTGTGATATACTTATTAACATTACGCAAATCAAGAATAGGGTGTAGGCCGCCTCCTTTTTTAGATACTAGAAAGTATCTAGAGAAAAAACAACGTTTGTGCTCTGAAGGGTCAACACGACAAATCGCCCCTTTTTCTAACAGCTTGCTGATCTCCTCTAGTAAGGGACCAGAGGATGGTGTATTTCTTACTAGTCCAACTGGAGGTAAGTCCTCAAACTCAATAAAGTAACCTTTTTTAACTATTTCTAAAACCCAGGCATCAGTGGTAATGCTAGCCCAAACATCATAAAAGGGGGTCAAACGGGACCCAAAACATGGACACTTGATGTGTTTTACATCTGACATTTGTTCTGAACAACATTTAACATTCGATAAAACACTTGCATTTAGATTCAGACAAACATTGGGCAAAAATGCATATCCTTCTGGAGATGCAGTAGATGTTACAGCTTGTAAATTAATGTCAAAAACGCTGTTTGCCGCCGCCTGAACCGTTAGGCTTATTCTGATATGGCTGGAAGCGTGCTTTCGCTCCATAGGTCTGCCTTCCCTGCATAAAGGGCTTGTTAGTTTGGAAGTTGCGCTGGCGCTGCTGCCCATTGTAGTAGTTACCAGGATATCTCTTGTAGTAGGGAGGTTGCCATCGTGGCTTTTGCTGGTAGCCTGTCTGACGCGGGAAGCCATAAACCTGGATGGTCTTCTTCATTTCTTGTGTGTGCTTAAGTCTTTCGTCATTCAGTGGGTTGAAAAGCCCAGTTTCGTTCATAGGAAGTTCTTCTGCAAGAGTACGCCCATCTTCAGACAAAGAAGATGCTCGTAACCAGGCATGACGTCGAACTGCCGTTGCAGTTGCATAGATTTTCCCTGAAGTTTCTGCTAGGTGTTTGGCAAAATCCTTTTGGAATTTTGCTAATAGCAGTGCTTCAGATTGTAGGGCACGTGGCAGACGTTGCTCACTCTGTGGTAGTAATTCAATGCATGGACACATCTTGTTCCACAGGAAAGTTTGGTAAGCAGACATGTATGTGGCATAGTGTGCCATCCTCATAATTAGTCCTGAGACTACATGAGCCTTTTTTCCCATGGTGTCAATTTTTCTTCCTTCTTTATCTGAAGGTGCTGTCTTTTTTTATTTCTTTCCTTGACCGACCTCCGCTATAACTGTGTTAGGTCTAAATGGTTTATATACCCAGTCAGCGGTTGACAAATCCAGTCTATAAAGGCTGTCCACCCTCTTTGGGATGGCTGGAGCTGAGGCTGGGGATCCTTCTGGCATCTTAGTAAGTTTTAAAAGATATGGCAGAATAGGCAGTGTCGTGGTATTCAATGTTTCTTGCTGGTCTGTCGGGAACATGGGATCTTCTACAGGTTCCGGCGGCTTTGGAGTAGGTAGGTCAAGTGCCTTAATTAGTCTTGCTAATAATGCTGTAAACTTTGCAACGTCCTCATTAACATTAGTTGCAGAGTACTTTTTTCTTGAGTCATTAAATGTTGTTGCACCATCATCTGATGAATCTGAGATGTCTATCTGCTCTGATAATGGAGCATCAGTGTTAATATCTTGCTCAGGTAGGGAATCATCTTGCATTGTAATGTCCCCTGATGTTGACGGCAAATTTCTGTTTGTTCTTGGGGCTATGGGCTCATGAGGTATCAGGTTATAATTACTAGACATATTGCTATTCTGCCAATCATAAGGAGGTGGCGCTCTTCCATAAAAAATCGGGCCTTGTGGCGTCATTTGCCAATAGCCCGCTTGGGGGAGCTCTTCTCCTCTCCCCCTCATTGATCTGAATGAGGACTTAGAGCAATCTCTCATGCTTCTGTCCCTTCGGGACAGGCTTCTTCCGCTCCTCCCCTTTCGTCATTTCTTAGCTCTGGCTGGGGACGGGGAGGAGTCAGAGGAGGTGCTTGCAGATGAGGTGGAGCTTGTCGATGCCGAGCGGTCCTGGCGCCGGCGTCCCCCAGCATCACTAGAGCGGCGCGAGGGAGCCCTTGCGCGGCTCTTCACAGGCCGCTTTCCCTCCCTCATTGAAGGGCCTGGCTCTTTGGAAGAGATAGTGGGAGGGGCCTGGATTGGTTCCTCCCTAGGATCCCCTAGGAGGGCTGTGGGCGGAGCCGGCGCCGAAAGCGTTGGCATCGGGGGAGTGTTTTGGCTCTCCTTGCCCTCCTGCGCATGCGCTGGCCGTGCTTTTGCCGATCCCGGCTCCATTTCACTTTGGGAAGCATGCGTTGGCGTAGAGCCTCCTCCTGTGCCCATTTCTTTCAGGCCCACTGGCTGCGAAAGCTCAGCGATTTTCTCAGCCGATTTTTTGGTTGGATTCCGCTTCAAAGGAGGGGCTTTCTCCTTATTTTTCTTCATTTTCTTCGGTTGTGTCTCCTTGGGAAGAGTGGATGACGATCCAGGTAAGCTTGCTTCTGATTTCGTGGTTTCAGCGCCATTTTGCCGCTTTATGGGTAGTGGGGGAAGAAGTGCTCGCTCATAAAGTGCCGCTTTAAGGCGGATTTCCCTCTTCTTCCTCGTTTGAGGGGTGAAAAGCTGGCAAATATTGCATTGCTGATGCATATGCTCTTCGCCAAGGCACACAATGCACAGCGAGTGTGCATCATTGTCAGGAAAATTTGCCTGGCAAGTTGTACATCGTTTAAAACCTGTGGTTTGGGACATTATTTATGCAAAAGTCCCACAATAATAATTAGTTTTACTGCAGCACAATAAAACCCTAAGTAAATAGTTGTCAAGCAACGAGTCTCTTGTCCGGCTGCCTGAATTTGCGGCGGATCTAAAGAACTGACCGTTAGCTCTGCGAGGGGCTATTTATGGGTTAGGACGTGGGCGTGGCTTAGCTAACGGCTGTTTGGTCTTGAGAACGTCCGATGCTGCCTGCGCGCGCGCGCAGGAATTACCATAAGTGCAAATCACAGGTGGTCACGAGGGGAAATACATATTTCCTTGCATTTTACTCATTCCTAAAGAGAAATATCAGAGATTGTATTCCCCCCCCCCCCCAACTCCTGTGTTCACAAAGTTTCCAAGAAGTCCAGAGATAGAAACTCTCCTGTAGTTACCAGTATATAGCTGAATGGATAAGAGCAGTTTGTCTAAAAGAACATAATCAACTACAGCTATGCCATTACAACTGTCCCTCCACATTTTCAGGTTAAAGTTTTGCAGATTTGATTATTCATTTGATTAATGTGGTCTCTGTAGGAATCACTCGGCCCTCTAGTGTGACTTTATGGTCAACTTCTGCTGGGAGTTGACCAAAGAGTTGTGATGGAAGACCTAGAGATTTCCAGAGAGAAGACCTCTGTAGGAATTTCTTGATCTGTAGAGATTCCTACAGAGATGTTCTCTCGGGTTAAAAAGTAGAGTTTTTAATAGCTTTTTTTTTTTACTTTCACAGAGGTCCTATGAGTTTAACCCCTGTGGAAGTGGAGGCCATACTATATTTGACTAGATATTATCTACGTTGTCCCAGAAAACCACTTCTGCAGGGAACATCCCTGCCTGAGAAGACAACTGGATTGCTAGGGTGGGGTGTACCTTAAGCTGTTTTGCTCCCAGATGTTCCTGGCTTTTGCCCAATTTAGGCCTTCATATCTCTGATTAGATACACTTTCTTGTCTTTTGCCTCAGGCAGCAAAATGTATTGGGCTAGCAGCTAGCCCTAAGAACAGAACATGTGATGGAAGCAGATTCCTTCTTTCAACACTACAAATTGGGAAGTAGGAAAGACAACAATTTTATGGAGAAAAATGGTCATAAGGATGGTGGTACTAAATCCTTCTCTCTGGTTCACTGCTTAGCTTCCCTCATGGTGTCAGTCAGAAATCAGTTCTTCTTAGAGAAGGCATGTCCAAAGTCCAGCCAGGGGTCAACTGCTGCCCCTGTTCACATTTCCACCGGACCTCTCCCTCCAGGTATTCCTCCCTTGCTTCTTTCCTTCCTTCCTTCTTTCCTTCCTTCCTTCCTTCCTTTCTTGACTTTCTTCCTCTCTTAGTTCCTCCTTGGGGATCAGGGCCCTGGAAAAGGTGGCTCCGACTTCAAGCATCCCATTCCAGTGACTCCTCCCCCCCCCCTCTTTCCCCGCAACTTTTTCTTTAATTCTTTGTAAAGGAAGGCTCCCCAATTGCCCTGCTTGCCCCAGGAGCTGGCTGCTGCTGCTGCAGGTTGGAAAGGGCAGGCCCTGAAAGGCGAGCGCCTTTCTGGTATCCCTCCCTCCTTCCCTTCTCTGCCCCTCCTTTGTTGCGTTGCCACTCCACATATTCTAAAAGGGTTGCTGCTCCCCCCTTGGAAAGAAATGGGGGAGCCAGGCAGCAACAATAACTCCCCCTGCCACAATCTAAGCCTTCCTGACAGACAGCCTTACCACCTCTGCTGAAAAATCTACAGAGAAGGAGACTCCACCAGGCTCTGAGGTAGTATATGCCACTGTCCGAAACTACTTGAAGGCACACAACAGCAACAATCCTAATTAACTTGGCTCTCTCATCAGTCAAAAGCAGGTCTACACTTCCCATTTAAAGACTGGTATGTTTATACTGGTTAAAATTGTTTTTCGTTTTATATATTGTGTTCTTTCATGGGTTTTTTGCACCACAAAAGGTATATGCAATGTACATAAGAATGCGTTCATGTTTTTTTCAAACTATAGTATGGTCCCAAAACAGGCAGAGAACTGTAAACTGGTGCTCTGCTTAAAAACTTTGGATATCCATGTCTAGGAGGGGAAAATGGGATGGGAAAAGGACTGAAGGGGGAAACAGTGGGCAAAAGAAAGGTTCAGCACTACCCTCCCACTAGTTGCTTTTTCATTTCCTAAACTACACTAATACTGATGCTAATTTTTGCCTCCTCCTGTAAATGAGTTTTCCTGAAAGTTATACCTCAATCCAAATAAGTTATATCTCAAAAGGCAGCAACATAGCCATGCTGGAATTAATCAAACACTGGCGTAAACAACCGGATAATAAGAAAACAATAGTCAAAAGCATAACTAGTTATCCTGAGGAACCATGATCGGACTGCCAAATTTCTCTGGTTGATTTTTGTGTGGTGACTTCTAAATGGTGCATGTATGCCTTGGTGTAGAGCTAAAAATAGCTCCATAATGAGAAACCAGTTGAGGATAAAGAAAATCTCTTATTTGTAACACCTTTGCTAACAAGTTGGGAAGGAGCCAAATTCACTAAATCCTCCACCCTGGAGGAAGAAGCACCATTACATTAGTAATCTCTTCTATTTGACTCTTAAATATGTAGAGTACCTTGAAATGTAAAAAGCCTACATTGTCACAATAGACTCATGGTGTGTTTGCATATGGGAGGAGGGCACACACATTGGCTTCATTTGTGGTAGTATCTTTCTTTCTTCCTCTATCCCAGGACTTTGGAGCACCTTTTTGGGATACTTAGGAGGGTGGTTCCAGGAAGGAAAGGAAATTGTATTCATAATCCAGGTCAGGGGTCCCCAAACTAAGGCCCATGTGCCGGATGCAGCCCTCCGGGGCTATTTATCCAGCCCCCAACATAAACATTAGACTTAGGGTTGTCCTGAGCCTGAAACGACTTGAAGCCCCACAGTCTGAGGAACTGTGAGCCGGTCTTCAACTAAAAAGTTTGAGGATCCCTGCTATAGATTCTTCTCCTGTGTGAGTAGAAATCTGCTGTTCATTGCCAGTATACAGTTGAATTACATTGACTATGGTTAAGAGGAACTTGTCCAACACAAGCCCATTGAGTTTACAACTGCAGAACCACTTGAACCTACATCTCCCTGCTCACCATATGTCCAATAAACCTCCCCTCCCAAAAGACATACACAACCATTAGATTTTTTTATTTCCATATGTTTTGGTCCATTATATGTGTTCACCATTAATGCATGTATTAAGGCACAATATCACAAAAGCAGAATAAAAATGGATGTAATACATTAAGCGTGTATACACACACACATACAGAGAGATGGAAGTATATATCCCAATGAACTTTTAAAGGCCTGGTAAATCAAGTGGATAAAAAAATATTAATAACCTAATAAACTAAATGGAAATATCTGTCTTAGAACTAGCTACCCATCTTACGTTAAAACTATTCCAGGCTTAAAATCAGAGCAATTTATATTTCATTTACAATTGCTTAAATTTTTTACAACAAGAAAGTGGCTCCTTAAGATGTTACTACACTTCAACTGCCATCAGCCATAGCTGGTGGGATGACAGGAACAGTCATTTGTCATGATAGATACAGTAGTTTGTTAATGGGTGAAGGGGCAAAAGTTCCTTACTCTTTCTTTCTTTACATGATTGACAAGCAAACGTATTGTTTTAAATATATATCTATATGTAACTTGCCTTTCAATTCCAGTTCTTAGGACTGCTATAAATGTATGAAGTTGGCTTAGGTTTCCAGAGGGGCGCACTCAATAAAATAATCAGAAAATAGGAAACAGGTATCGAAGTAATGAATAGATCAATTAATAATTTATTAATAAGAAGTCTAATGTGTTTTGGTGTGTTAACAATTTCAAATGCTTTATTCAGGGATCATCTGAAATTTTTCTTTAGAAATTTTGGAACTGAAACGTTCACACCACTTATTGGACAAAAAGAAGAAACATGTTCTTACAAAATTTCTTCTTAATAACGTATCAATCATACATCCACGGATGACACTAAAGTGCATCTCCTCTCTTCTGCTGAGTTTCCAGAGTCCAGAACCAAACCCAAAATTATTAAATCTCACCTCTGCCATTCTCCATGGCCCTGGCAGCCTGCTACCGAGCACAATTCAAGGTACTGGCTTTAACCTATAAAGCTCTAAACAGTTACAGCAGAGCTTACCTGTTGGAACGTATCTCCCCCTATGAACCACCTCAGAGAGTGATAATCTGGGGAGGCCCTACTCTCAGTCCTGCCTTCCTCACAAGCACGACTGGTAGGGATGAGGGACAGGGCCTTCTCAGTGATGGCCCCTCAGCTATGGAACTCCCTCCCCAGTGACATTAGATCAGCCCCTTCCCTCCTAGCCTTCTGAAGCAAAGTAAAAACTTGGCTTTGAGATCAGGCTTTCTGAGAATAGTGCAGTGCAATAACAGATTTGGAATATGTGCAATGAGTATGGAATGTCTTTGGACTATGGTTATAGATGGCATGATTTTGATTTAATGTAATGTTTTTTAATGTTTTAACTGCTTAATATGTATTAATTTTAATGTTGCTGGAACTGTATGTGTTTTAAGGCATTGAATAATTGCCTATATGTAAGCCGCCTTGAGTCCCCTTCGAGGTAGAGAAAGGCAGGGTATAAATAGGGCAAAATAAATAAATAAATAAATAAAATATTTACAAGTTACACTAATCCCGAGCTTGGAAAAGTTATGTTTTGGATTATCACAGCCAAAATCTCCAAGTCAACGACTGCTACCTACCTGGGGGATTCTAAGAATTGTAGTCCCTAAAAGTAAAATTTCTGAAAGATGGTAGTAGCTAACTGCAAATGCAAGGGGTTGAAATTATATTTTTCTAATTGTTATCTGGGCATTTGCAATATTTATCCTTGGAACTACCATTACGGATCACTAGTCCCTTGGTTCTGAAATGTCCACTATGCTCGGCTACTGGTTGTTGTATGAGGATTTATAGTTTTTATGATGTTTTAATGTGTATTTTATTGTGTTATATTTGAACTCTGTTTGACTGGGCTTGGTCCCCAAATAGCTGCTCTTTGGGAGATGGTGGCGGGATACAAAAGTAAAGATGTTATTATTATTCATCTTCTTCATTATATGTAGATGAAAAGGTAGGAGGGGGTGTGCCTACTGAATTAGTCTGCTATAACCTGAAGCATGCATGTTAGTGAAGTGACCATAAAAGATTATTTTAAAATACAAGAGGGTTTCACAATGGCTCTGCTCATCATTACTGAAAAATTCCTTCACCCAAACCCATTCAGCAACATTTACTGTCTCGATATGCATTTGTGCAGGGTAATGGAGGAGAGGCAGTACACTAGCATTTTGTGTCCGTATATATGCATGGTTGTCAATGATTGCTCAAATCAAGAAAAATGCATCACTGTTCATATATTTAACTTGTACAGGGAATGGAACTGGATCTGCGGAACCTCCAATGTGGGAGGCCTCCAATGTGCACACTTACACTTTTAAAAATGGAATTTCAAACATTTTCCTGCAAAATAGTAAAAGTTTTAATAACAACAACAATAATAATGACAGAAACTTGCTAAGAACCAGTACGAGAACATAAACAGGGACAGTTAGAATATACATTTACAAAACAATAATGAAAGAACAATTGCGTGGTATAAGGCAGTTTTTAACAGGGCTATATATAGGGGCTAGTGGTTTGAGTGTTAGACTAAAACTCTGGGGAGACCTGGGTTTGATTCTCCATTTGGCAATGGACACCCACTGGGTGATCTTGGGTGAGTCGCACACGCTCAGCCCCAGAAAACCTCATTATAGGGTTGCCATATGTTGGCAACTACATTATAGGTTTGCCATATGTTGGAATACACCAGCATACAGTTTAGTATATGGCTACATTTTGACATGTCAGGAAGTCCAATACATGTACTGAGAAGAAAAATTTTGACCAGTTTGGCATATTAACATTTATTTTGCAACTTGGTTTACACTGGCCAAGTTCTTGTTTGTTGCATACTTTCAGGGAAAGATGTGACAGCAGTTATTGCAACAGCTAGACGTATGTGGCCATTGGCTTTCGAGGGGGGGGGGGGGTCAAGGGGGGGAGGGAGAAATGTAGGCCCTGCAACTGTGGGCCAATGTTGAAACGCTTTGTGTACAGGTGATCAGATACTTCTTTAAAAGAGTTTTTAAAATGTACACCTGCCAATGTAAACAAGGATTTAGGCCAGTGTAATTTCCCAAGAGGATTTCAACCTATACATCCATGAAGACAGAATTGCACATATTTCCCCTTTTTGATAAATCACCAAAACAAGGTTGGTCAAATGATACTTATCTTTAATAATAATAATAATAATCATCATCATCATCATCATCTTTATATCCTGCCCCATCTCCCCAAAAGGACTCGGGGTTGCTCACAACATAAGTAAATACAATAAATAATATAAACAAAATAAATGACAAGTTAATAAAGAAAGAAAACAAAATAGGCAGATTAAACAATAAATAGTAAACAAATTTAAAACACAGTGGTTTCGATAGATTAAGTGGGCTAGATAAAAGTCAAAATACCGAAGCATATCCATAAAATGAAGACTTCTTCTACATTAAGGGGGATATTACTGATCATTTTCAAAGGCCTGTTTGAATAGCCAGGTCCTTAATTCCTTCTTTAAAATCTAATCTCCCTGGGGAAGGCGTTCCAGAGTCGGGGGGGGTACAATTGAGAAGGCCCTCTCCCTCGTCCCCACCAGCCTCGCTTGCGATGGGGGCAGGATCGAGAGGAGGGCCTCTCCAGCCAATCTTAAAGATGGAACAGGTACATAAAGGGTGATACAGTCGCATAAATAGGTAGGACCAGAACCGTATAGGGCTTTATAGGTAATAACCTGCACTTTGAATTTGTCCTGGAAATAAATAGGCAACCAATGGAGCTGCTTTAAAAGGGGGGTTGTATGTAACTCCATAACCCACCCCAGTCAGCAGCCTGTCTGCAGATCTTTGTACTAATTGGAGCTTCCAAACTGTCTTCAGAGGCAGCCCCACATAGAGTGCATTGCAGTAATCCATATGAAAGGCATGGACCATCGTGGCCAGATCTGGCTTCTCAGGATACAGTCACAGTGCACAAGGTTTAATTGTGTGTAGGTCCTCAGCTACTGCTGACACCTGAGCATCAAGTGTCAGTGCTGTCACAGCGCTGTCGCTGTCACTCCTCCTCTGTCCTGAGGGGGAGTGTAACCCTGTTGAGCACAGGTTGCCACCTATACCCCAATCAGCTTCATGACTGACCAGGAGAGGCTCTGTCTTGTCTGGTTTAACCTTCAGTTTGTTAGTCCTTATCCAGCCCATCACAGCTACCAGGCACTGGTTCAGAATCCTGGGAGCTTCCTTGGGCTTCGGTGGAAATGAATAATAATGGTTTGGTGTCATCTGCATGCAGATGACACCGAACCCCAAAACTCTGGGTGACCTCAACCAATGGTTTCATGTAGATATTAAAAAGCATGGAGGATAAGATAGAACCTTGCGAGACCCTGCAAGCCAAAGGCCAGGGGTCCGAGCAGGTATCCCCAGTACTACTATCTGGGTCCTGTCCTCCAGGAATGAGCAGAGTCACTGCAGTGCAATGCCCCAAGTGCCATCCCGGCCCATAAGGATACCATGGTTGATGGTATCAAAAGCCACTGAGAGACCCAGGAGAACCAACAGGGACACATTCCATGTGTCTAGTTCTCTGAAGAGATCATCCACCAAGGCAACCAAAGCTGTCTCCATTCCATAACCAGGCCTAAAACCAGACTGTGACGGGTCAAGATAATCAGTTTAATCCAAGAATTTTATTTTAAATATTTTAATGGATATTTGTAATCCTGCTGTTCTCCTAATTGTCAATTTGTTTTGTAATGAGATTGATGTTATTGTCAGCATCTAATGGCTGCCATTTGTTAGCCACCCTGAGTCCCCCCTTCAGGGATTGAGAAAGACGGGATAGAAATGTTTGAAATAAATAAATAAATAAATCACTGGAGATGGGTGGCCACCACCCGCTCTAGAAACTTGCCCAGATAGGAGAGGTTGGGAATAGGCTGATACTTGTCAAGGATCTCTGGGTCCAGGGAAGCTTTCTTTAAGATTGGTCTTACAACTGCCTTTTTTAGACAAGATGGTACCTTACCCTGGCCCAGCGAAGCATTAACAATGTTAGAGACCCAATCGGCCAATCCCCCTCCAGTTTGCTTGATAAGCCAGGAAGGGTAAGGATTCAGAGTGCACATAATAGCCCTCACAGCTCCAAGGATCTTGTCCACATCATCAGGCTCAACAAACTGAAATGAATCCAATAAATTAGGACAGACAGGTGCCTTAAGTACATCTTAATGCTGGTGCCTAAGTCGGACGGATCTGAACAACTTTATCGCCACATCGAGCTGATGAGTGATCAGGGGATCCACCCTAAGAAGGAGGGTGAAGAAGCCCTCTGACCACCCAAAACAGCTCAGCTGGTCTATTAAATGCAGACACAATGGAAGCAGCTGAGTGAGCTTTCTTGGCTGCCTTAACTGCCACAGAGTAGGCACTAAGAGAGGCTCTAGCCCGTGTTTGGTCAGATTTCTCCTGAGCTCTCTGCCTGCAGCACTCTAGTCTCCATCTTATTTGCTTCATCGCCACCAGCTCCCTAGTGAACCAAGAGGCAGGATTAGCTTTGCTAAGTAAGAGAGGACGTTCAGCACAAATCATTTCCACAGCTCTATTCCAGAGATCTTATTCCAGAGATCAAACAGTGCATTGCCAGGATCACCTGCCACTAAGACAGGGAAATCCCCAAGAGACATCAGGAATCCATCCAGATCCATAAGTCTCCTGGGATGGACCATCTTAATTGACCCTTTCCCACCCTTGCAGAGGTTGGGAGCCGCAGTTAATCTAAACCTGATCAGGTAATGATCGGTCCGTGACAAAGGTACAATTGAGAGTTCCTCCACACCGATCTCGTTCCCTCTCGTTTTGAAAACCAGGTCCATAGTGTGTCCGGCTACATGAGTGGGCCCAGATATAATTTGGGACAGCCCCGTGGTTGTCATTGTGGCCATGAAGTCCTGAGCTGCCCCAATAAGGTGGTCTTGGCATGGACACTGAAGTTCCCCAGCACTATTAGCTCCAAGACTCCAAGGCCAGACTGGAGACCACCCTTGCTAAGCTCAGGTAGGGAGACTGTTGTGCAGCAGGGTGGGTGGTACACAAGCAGAATCCGTAATCTCTTCCGGTTACCCATTCTGAGATAGACACATTCGAACATGTATGATTGCGGGATGGGGCTCTGTCAGCTGTGAGAACGTACCCTTTGAATTTTCTCTGAGTAAAGTGACTGACAGCTGTTTGCTTTAGCTGTTATTAGTCATTTACATGTTTGCTTTGTTTTGTTGCTGCTTAGGGATTTTTCTTCTTCTTTTCAGTCTTCTATAATCTGTCCCTTTATTTCCAATCTGTATTATCAAGATACCCTCTAGACATGAAAAAACTAGAACTGGGCCTAGCAGGAGAATATCCTCATTGAAGGAAAGATGAAATGACAGCATCTCAGAGACAGTGGTTAACTCACTTTCCTACACAGAAAATGAAATAGTTATTGTCTGTGATGGTCAAGCTGTTTTTAATGACTTGCCCTATTATGCTGCCCACACATCTGCTCTGTACATAGACATAGAAAAACATTTGAAGCAAACCACAGATGTACACCCCCCCCCCCCAAGCAGGAAGAGGGCAACAATTGACAATAGACAGTAATTTCACAGGAAAGTGATAAAATACTGTTACACTAAATCAAAATCGACACAATCACATAATACTGTAGAACAGTGTTTCTCAACCTGGGGGTCGGGACCCCTGGAGGGGTCGCGAGGGGGTGTCAGAGGGGTCGCCAAAGACCATCAGAAAACACAGTATTTTCTCTTGGTCATGGGGTTTCTGTGTGTGAAATTTGGCCCAGTTCTGTCATTGGTGGAGTTCAGAATGCTCTTTGATTGTAGGTGAACTATACATCCCATCAACTACAACTCCCAAATGCCAAAGTCTATTTCCCCTAAACTCCACCAGTGTTCACATTTGGGCATATTGAGTATTTGTGCCAAGTTTGGTCCAAAGCCATCATTATTTTGAGTCCACGGTGCTCTCTGGATGTAGGGGAACTACAACTCCAAAACTCAAGGTCAATGCCCACCAAATCCTTCTAGGATTTTCCATTGGTCATATGAGTTCTGTGTGCCAAGTTTGGTGCAATTCCATCATTGGTGGAGTTCAGAATGCTCTTTGATTGTAGATGAACTATAAATCCCATCAACTCCCAAATGACAAAATCAATCCCCCCCAACTCCACCAGTATTCAAACTTGGGTGTATCAGGTATTTGTGCCAAATTTAGTCCAGTGAATGAAAATATATTCTGCATATCAGATATTTACATTGCAAATCATAACAGTAGCAAAATGACAGTTACAAAGTAGCAACAAAAATGATTATTTTTTTTTGGTTGGGGGTCAACGCAACATGAGAAACCATATGAAGGGGTCGAGGCATTAGGAAGGTTGAGAAACACTGCTGTAGAACCAATTACCTCACAAAAGCTATATGTCCAAATACTCTCACCATATTTATGTAGGTCTTAGTGAGTTGGATCCAGGCTGGGTTGATCCACTGAAACCATAGGGCTAATGATTTAATTCATATCTCAGTCATACTAAGTAGTCATGACTAGCTTAAGTATCCTTATTGGATCCAAAACCAGTGAACGGAATAAGCATTGGAAAAACAATAGTCACAAATACAACCTTATGCATAGAACCTATTATTCTTTGGGAAGACTTCTATGAAATTTCACATCTTAACGCAGGCAACATATTTCAGTGTTTCACTCTCCAATTCAAAAGCATTTTATCAGCAGAACTAAGCCAACTCCCACTGGGGTCCTAATTCTCATAATTTTGTCATCTGGTTCTTCATTGTTCAAGCCCTACTGACTACGGAGAAAAGTTAGAATACATTATTTGGGCTAAGAAACAAAACAATCCGAAAAAATGAAGTCAGAGGAAAGGTTTTTTAAAATACTGTATATGGATGAGGAATTATAAAACAGTGGTACAAGCATATGTTTTCCACATACAGATTTTCAATTTTGATGCCTGGATCTCCACTTAAAAGGAATCCTTCTTTAATACAGAATTACTGTCGGCCTTCTACATTTGCAGGTTTGACTTGTTCAGATTGTATTATCTTTATTTATTTATATTTACTTCATTTGTATACTGTTTTCCACCCCCGGGAGGAGGTTTCCCAACATACCTATGGCAAAATTCAATGCCGCACTTACCTAAAAACCTAACATAAAACAATAATATCATACAGCTATCAATTAAATCATAAAAACACAATGGCATTTAAACATTAAAGCGTGGAGCTAAAACATATTGATATAAACATTAAAAGCACACAATCTAACAATCCTAATCCAGGGCCATTCCAAATATATCTATTGCACATTATCCTGATCATTCCTATTGCTTACTGCTTAAAGACTTGGTCCCCTAGTCAGATTTTTCTTTTCTTCTGAAGGCCAGGAGGGAGGTCACTGATCTAATTTCTCTGGGGAGGGAGTTCCATAGCCAAGGAACCACCACTGATAAGGTCCTGCCTCCCATCCCCACCAGTCGCACCTGCGAGTGAAGTGGGACCATGAGCAGGGCCTCCCCAGACGATCTCAATTTCTGAGATGGTTTAGAGATTCTTTAGGAATTTCTAGGGTCGATCAGTGCAATTCTGTGGTCTGCTTCCACCAGATGTTACACTGGAGGTCCTAGTGATTCCTAGACAGAACATTTCCCGAGGCATTTATAGGTTCTCCAGTATGGTTTTATGGCCACTTTCAGGTGGAAATTGTTCAACAGAGTCATGCTGGAAGCCCTAAAAATTCCCAGAGAAGTGTTATATCTGTAGGCAAGATTGTTAGAATTAGACTTCGATGATACAAGAAGATAGGCCAGAATTGGGGGGAAAAACCACAACAATGGATGGGATCACTGCCTATCCTTAAAAGGATGGGTGGATAATAAAACTCTAAAAGAAATTAAAGGGGGGCTAACATTCTCATCCATGGAGTGCTGGAAAAAATGACAAGGTAAATTACCAATAAATAAAGTAGATATACCCCCAATAGGGTTTCTAGACAATAAAAAGGAACAGATATTTGGCAAAGTGGTAGCTAATTTAAAACAAAATGGAATTACATTAATAAGACACCTCCTAAACCCAGATGGGACAATCAAGGATTAGGAGAAAATAAAGGACAACTGTGGTCAATGTCACTGGCTTCTTTGGAACTTTAATTGGAGGAAAAGGGAATGACCAAAAACAGATTTGACCCAATTTTAAAGTGTAAATTAGAAAAGGAGAAAGGTCTGATGGGCTCCATATACAAGAAATTAGTTGGAAAACAATATAAATCGAAACAAATATTGGCCGAGATATGGAAAGAGGACCTGAATAGCAATGAGTCAGATACCGCACACTGGAATCAGTTCAATTAAAAAATTAAGTACATAAGGACTAGAGAAACACAAAGGAAAATACCGACGAAATGATATAGAACCCCAATTAAATTAGCTCACTTAACTAAATCAATCACAAAAAATGTGTTGGTACAGATGTGGAGAAATTGGCTCCTATATGCATATGTTGTAGGAATGTGAAAAAGTACAAAAAATTTATAACAAGGAAAGAAATTGAAGAATTAATAGGGCATAAATTGGTGTTGAATAAAAAAGAATTATTCACCCAGAAACTAGATAAGAACAAAGGATTAGGCAGAAGTTATAAAATACATGACAGTTGCTGCCCAAACAACTGTGGCCTTGAGTTGGAAAGAGGACAGAAAGTGGGAAGTTAAAAAATGGTTCGAATATCTAATGGACTTCATGCTCCAGGATTACATCCTGGAAAAGAGAACAAATATACATCAAGAAGAACTAGGATCTGAAATGGGGAAGACTGATAAAAGTCAAAAGAAAAAGAAAATATTAAAAATTGAACCATTCTCTCTCCACGACTGATCATTTAAAATAATTCCTAAATGAAGGAAAGCACTGATCCCGGAGGGGGGGGGGGAGGGGGGCATAATATCAATAGACATAAGTGGGAGATAAAGGTGGAATCAGCAATGTTAAGGATATTAAGAAAACAACATTCTGTATGTATTTTGAAATGGTGATTGATTTTGATATTATTTTACCTGTGTGTATAATAAAAACACATATTTCAATAAAAGTGCACAGTTTTTTAAAAAAGAAAGAAGTGTTATATCAAGAAAAGGTGTTTTCTTCATTTGTGTTTTTCCACTTTCATTGGGGTGCTATGTCCCTAATCACAGCAAATGTGGAGACCTAGCTGGACTTTAACTGCCATGGATAAATCCAAGGGAATTTTGGGATTTGGACTACAATTATGGGTGGCGTGATTTTAATATGGAATTGAATGTTTTAAATATTCAATATGTATTAATTTTAACTTAATTTTAATTTTAATATTTTGGAATTGGATGTGTTTTAAGGCATTGAATAATTGTGTCTGTTGTAAGCCACCTTGAGTCCCCTTCGGGGCAGAGAAAGACGGGGTATAAATAGGGCAAATAAATAAATATATACCGTACATAAAGAGTTTGGTTAGTGGCATTAGATTCTAATAAGTAAAGGAGTAATGTGCAGAACATTCTAACTATTCCTCCCTAAACCCCAAATAATTATGCAGTGTGAATTGGCTTGAAGGAGCAGTATTTGGGAAGACTTCTGCCTAAAAGAGAGAATGCTGGGTCAGAGCAGACAACACGGACCTACTGGCAATATTATAGTGGAGTCAAGATTTTCTGGGTCAAAGCGTTAAAGCTTTTCAATTAGCAGAAACAATGATCCACAAACAGAAAGCTGTATGGTGGTATACACGCATGATTTGTACATTAAGTACATAGTGCTACAACACATCTGTGCATTTTCTTTGTATGTTTGTATATGTTTTGATTCCTACCACAATATTAAATTACATGTAAAAGCCTACAAAAATTGGAAGGAATATCTTCAGAAATTAGAATTTGACAGCACTCATGCAAAACACAACTGGCGTCATGAATGCCAACAAAATGTAGAAAGGTGAGAGGACACAGAGAGGACACAGCTTCACTAGGCTTGTTGAAAAAACATTTACATATTCGAGTTATTTCCTTTATCTTGGAAATAATGCTGGGCATGCCATACAAAGTTGTAATGGAATGTTGTAATGGAATATCTCTAGTGTGGGGAGGAAAAATTGCTAATTTGTATAATAGAAAATATAAACTATTATGTTCTATTACACTATGTAACACTGTTTTTTTCCTGGGTTATAATTGTCATTTCCTAATTGGTTCCATCATTTAAAAAAACCACGAGGAAAGTATATTAAACTTCAAAAACTTTGCTTTTGCAGGACACCCTTCAGCACATTTAGCTATAGTTTTTTAATGAATTTCTCAGGGAGTCTCCACCAATTCTATATTGTTTGTGGCTGCCACAAAACTGAACTTTCTGGAGTATAACAACTACTTTCAAAGTAAGTACCACACAATTAAACAGGAAATAACACATTCAAACCAAGAACAGACATATTTTCAAATTTTGTTACATAGTGATTATTTAAACAATCATTTTCTGAGCTGAAACAACTTTTGAGGGAAGGAAATACAGATTTTGTACATGAAAACATTTTGTTGTTCAAGCTCTCTTAACTCCCTTTAACAAAATAAGCATAACAATAGCATGTCACAATTTACCAGTCATATCTCGGCTTCTTGTAATATGGGCATAATAATTATTTCCATGCACTGGTAGGATATTTTAAAAAAATGTTCTCAACCTCTATACACATTTAAATAAGGGGAGTTATAAATAATATAACAATAATAAACTTTATTTCTATCCTGCCACCATCTCCCCAATGGGGACTCAGTGCGGCTTACATGGGGCGAAGCCCGGACAACATAATACAGCAATAAAATCAAAGCATATACATCGGACAACAACAAAATTATCAAAATGACATTATGAATGGTTGTCTTTTCTACTGCCACCTCGAACATTATTGCCTAGTCACTGCTACATAAAGACGTGGAACTTCTGAACATATTCTGATCACTTCCCACCTGGACAGATTAAAGCAATGGCTTTAAACTTAACCTGGAAAGTTCTTCTTCAGAGAGAGGTCATGACCATAATTGAAACAGTGCAATAATATATATATTTTTTGTCATGTCAGGAGTGACTCCTGGTGTGAGAGAATTGGCCATCTGCAAGGACGTTACCCAGGGCACGCGCATGAGGAGCTGGAGCTGATAGAGGGAGCTCACCCGCCTCTCTCCGGATTCGAACCTGCGACCTGTCGGTCTTCAGTCCTGCCGGCACAGGGGTTTAACCCACTGCGCCACTGGGGGCGCAGTGGTAATGATAATGAATTAATGTGATTGACAAATGGACAGGTCTTGGACTATGATTTGAATTTGCGTGATTTTAATTGTTGTTTTAATAACGAATTTTATTAATTGTTTGGATTTTAATTGTATTTTCTTACTTTTGGATTTATATGTGTTGGCATCGAATTGCTGCCTGTTGTAAGGCCACCCTGAGTGAGAAGGGCAGGGCACAAATCGGTTAACACACTGAAATACTGCAGGACTCATAAAACAAATGAAAAGTGGCTGCACATTTTGCTTCATGTCTCAATTTCTAAATCTAAAAGAACGGAAGCTTAGAATCTGGAGATAATGGTTTATGATGGGAGGGTGCTATACTCTTGCTCTATTCACTGTGGATTTCTATGGTTGCTTTTATATTGGAAGGTCAATATGCAGGGTGTTAATGGGAAATTAATACTTTTAAAGGTGGTGTCATTAATCAGGCTGCCATTCAAAAATAAAATCCACACAGTTACTTTTCATTAAAAGTATTTATAAAAATTGCAGATAGCAATAACTCCTTTCTGTTTTTATTGATGCATTGTTTTTCAAAGATGCTGTCTTTAAACTCTCATGGCAGGTTACAAAACACAAACATGAAACAATACACAACACTTCACTAAAACAATAGCATTCAAAAGTCATTTGAATGCAAATAAAAAAGACGAATACAAATGACTGGGAAAATCACAAAAGGTAAAATAAGGAATAAAGAACAGATAGACAACTCTGCCAGATCAGACTAAAGCCCTATCTAAAGTGAATTGCTGTTCACACAGTGATCAATCAATTGTCCCAAGAAGGCCTCAAAAGGATGTGACCAGAACAACATCCCCTTGCCCACATTCCCCATCACCTTTGATTTCAAAGGCACCCTTTTTCAACACTACAGATAACAGGCAGCCTGTACAACTAATAACCATCAATACCCTTCTCCTCCATAAATTTGTTTAATCCCCTTTTCAAGCTGTTCAGGTTGGCAGCTGTCACTATGTTCTATGGTAGCAAATTCCATCATTTGGCTATATGCTTTACTGGCATCAATTAAAGACTGATGGAAACATCCAGGTCTTTGCGATCTGTTTGAAAACAGTCAGGAAAAGAGCCAGGTGTACCTCTCATGAACAGACTAGTCCACTCTTCTGAAATTACACCTGCACAAATGCAGGTATTATCCAAAAACAAGAGTTGTTTCTTGATCAAGAAGAAATCACTTTAGTCATACACACATTGTACTGATCGATTAAATAGTCAACTAAACTCATACTTATGAGGCCCTTGTCCGAGTGATAGACATAAAATTTAGAGAAGAAGGGTGGTAGGAGTATTTTATTTTGTTCCCACTTCTGATCTATGAGCACATTGATGCCTTCTTACCTTCCTTTCCCTATGGCAGGGAACAACAGATTAAAATACAGCAACGGATAGACACATGGCATAGTTAATAACATGGGCACAAATGTCAGCTAAAATACTCAATCGATTTAAAAAATCATAATATCAGTTAATAAAGTATTAAAAACAACTACACCAATAGACTAGGACAGATAACATTACAGACGTGGATGTGACAAGGGACAATTTTTGTCCTCACATCCTCTGTGGTGGACCACACTAATGTGTCAAAGTTCTCAAACCCTTCAATTTTTTTAAAATTCTGGACAGTTTTATATATATACTAGTTGTACCCGCCACATGTTGCTGTGGCCAACCTTCCCTTCCTCTCTCAATTCTTCCTCTTCTTCCTTCCCTTTTTACTTTCCTTCTCTGTTTCCTTCCTTCTCATCCTCTTCCCTTCCTTCCTTCCTTCCCTTTTCTTTCCCTTCCTCTTTCTTCCCTTTCTTCCTTCTCTACCTATTCTTGTACTGCAACTCCCAGCAGTCCTCCTGATCAATTTATCTACCTACCTATCTAAATCTATCTAATCTGGGAGTTGCAGTCCAGGAATAGGAAATTGGAAATATACAGGGATTGGGGTGCTCTCAAAGAAATCCAAGGAAAAGAATGCTTGCAGCTTGGAAGCAGTGCATTTGGATCATCCTCCTCTCCTAAAGGGCCTGTTCTAGGGGATGCTGGGCACCATAGTCTGGAAGAGAATGTGAATTTGATACTGTATGTTTTGTTTGCCGAGGGAGTCATTTTTGCACATACACTGTAGCATTTTGCTTTTTTGGCCTTTTAAAGTCCCTTCCGCTGTGTTTTTCAGTGTTTTTATGAGTGTTGATCACTCGTTGGTCTGATAAGTGTATTGTGTCCAAATCTGGTGTCAATTCGTCCAGTGGTTTTTGAGTTATGTTAATCCCACAAACGAACATTACATTTTTATTTATATAGATGTACTCAAAAATTGTTTAAAACTGCTGTAAATTGCAATGGTTTTACTTCCTGCACATATATTAAAAATGTGCCATACCCTGCCCAACTGGTCAAAACCGTGTAATGTAATGGTGGCGAAACCATTGCATTTTGCAGTAGTTTTGAGCCGTTTTGAAGGCTTTGGGGTGCAAAATTGTCCAAAGCCTTTTAAAAAAAAATGTATTTGGGCTTTGACAAGCTTCAAGAACTGCATATTGGTGGCCAAAAGCCACACTTTTTCCACCCCTGATTTAAAAAAATTGTTCTTCCAGGTACAAGATAGAAAAATGAGGCAGTGATCCTTAAGAGGGATAATTTTATGTACTCTAGAATTAACATCTACCCACCTTGAGCTCCAGGCCATTGTTTTGACAAAACAAATCCTCTGCATTTGATTGATTCTGACTTCAACCCGAGGGAAATCAACCCACATTGGTGCTTTAGGAGCTACATTCCAGAATCTGCAAACATACTTCTGGGCTAGGTTGTTGTAGGCTTTTCGGGCTGTATGGCCATGTTCTAGAAGCGTTTCACCTGCATCTGTGGCAAGCATCCTCAGAGGTTGTGAGGTTTGTTGGAAACTAGGAAAATTGGGTTTATATATCTGTGGACAGTTCAGGGTGGAAGAAAGAGCTCTTGTCTGTTGGAGCTAGGTGTGAATGTTTCATACTTCTGGGCATACGTCAGAACAAAAGTGGGCAACAGTGGCAGGTCTAGGGACTAATGTTTTTTTCCCAGGAACTTCTAAGGTGTTTGCAGAGACCTAAAAAAAATATTTTTGGAAAGAAAATGACAATGCCAGGGGTGGCTACTGTAGAAAATGGGAGGAAGTAACAGGGGCACAGTAACAAGCCCTAATGTCCTAGATTAGAAGATCAGTTGAGAACCTGTCAGCATCGTCTGTCTCCTCCCAGCTTTTGTAGTCTGAGCCTTCCTTAGTACACTTACAGATTTAGCAGCCACAGCATCAGGACAATATGAGATTTATGAGGGGTGTAACTATAGGAATGTGTTCATATTGAAAGGACAATGTGCAGATTTGTGAGCTGCATCACCCTTTATATGAAAACATGTATCTAAGTACTCCTTAGCATAAACTGTCATTGCTCAGATTTCATTAACACATACAGGTGCGTCAAGACAACCCTATTTTAAACACATTGTACATCCTACATACCTTCTAGGTACACAACTGTACCTCTGAAGATGTACACAACTACATGCAAAATAAATTTTCTTTCACAATGATTGCTGTTTTAACATATACACGCTCCCAGCAACACTTTGAGTCTGATGCCTCATAAATGTTTCTTTTCCAAATACATCTGCATAACCTTTCTTTCACATGATACTTTATCATATTCCCAGTACTATTCCACTTAGTCACTCATCCATTGCCCTTATTATAATTTCACACAGATATAGATTTGTACACATTTAGACTGACATTTTCTACCACTCCCGTTATTGAGAAAAAACTAAGAAGATTGCTTTCTTCCACCCCACTTCTCATGTATACACATATGCTGATAGCACATAAATTTGGAGATGCACAAATTAAACTCCATTGCCAAACCACCTACCATATTTATATCCACCTAAGCAAAGAATTATTAGTGGCAAGTATATTTACCTAAGAAAAATATTTAGCCTAAAAAACAGAAAATAACCCCCACATGCCCTATATGGCATCCATTTTGAAATCACTAAAGTTGTCATAGAGTATGCACAGAATTTTTGACCAATGTTACATGACCACAGCATACAACATTTACACATAAGAAAGGCACATGGAAGCACATACATATGGCTTAATGAATCAGGACACTATTCATGATGTTATATGGGCTGATTTTCCAAAAAGAGTAAATCATGGTTAGTATTTATGACTGGATTATTCTCTGCAACAGTATAGCTAACTGTAGGACAAATCATGAAACCAAGAAACATTAAACAGTTTAACAGTTCATGGAGGTACTGGTCCCTCCCCATAGAGAAACTTAAAAGATGAATACAGCAAAATAAATTAGATACTATAGAACTGATGCCTGGACTTTGAAATGAATCTTGTCCCCCATGTGCCCAAGCTCCCAGTATCACATTCCCACTCATCAGCACTTTCCTGCCAATGAAGGTCAAGGCACCACTGAGAATTGCAGCTCTTTTAAAATGCTTGCCTGAGCTGGGCACAAGGTAGCCATCAGAACAGGGGTTGGCAGCATCTCACCATGCCCGAGATAATAATTCTGTCACCCAAATCTTGGGCAACTGTCTTCTATACTTTCTCTCATGACTCCCCTCAGCAATAGGGCCAAACTTGATTGTGATTCATAGACTAGCCTTCATGCACTGCTAGTTTTACACAGATAAACAGTTACAAAGCCCCTAATTTGAAGCAAGCCTACAACAGTGGGAAGTTCTTCTTTTCCCTATATCAGTCTCCCAAAGGAGGCAATGTGACTGAGGGTGGAGGAGTTCACATGTATAGACTCATACTTGAAGCACTATGACCTTGATCCAAATCTGGCCCCTACCTGGCAGCTTAGACGGAAGAGAGAAATTGGTCCATAGGACTCCTACATGAAGTCTGGCTTGATCTCTCCTGCATTTGGCCCTGATGTTATGAGATACCACAATGTCTCATTTACTTCCTTGTCACAATAATGATGCATATTTAATCATGATGATGAGGGGGGAAAGGAACAATAGGGCATGGGCTAGGAAACAGTGCTTTCTAGAAGTTTCTCAACTGCAGGTTTTATTACAGGTTGAGTATCCCTATCCGGAATTCTAAAATCTAAAATATTTCAGGAACTGTCCACATGGGTGACTAAAATAGTGTCACCTTTGCTTGCTGATGATTCGATATACACATACAGTTTCATAAACCCAATTATTTAAAAGTATTAATAATAAAATTGTTTTCAACCAATATCTATATGAAACATACATTAATTTAATATTTAGGCTTAGGTCTCATCTACAATTTTCGTATTATGTATGATTATGCAAATACAGATATTCCAATATCTGAAAATGTCCATGAACCGAAATCCCAGGCAGCTGTGGTTCCAAGTATTTTGGATAGGGATACTTCTCCTATATCTTTTAGGATGGAACATCTGGGGACTGTACAATACATCTGTACAATAAAAGGATCCCAGTTTCTGTATTAGAAATAACAATAGCACGTTTCAAATAGCATTTGAAAAGTTCAACGTGCATAGACATTATCCTGAACTGTCCCTGGAAGACTGATCAGTATAGTTAAACACCCTCTCAGAGATGGCAGAAGTCAAACCTGAGCTGGATAACTGCAAGTTCTTCTGCGTGGTACTGTGAAATCCACACCTGTGGTATTTCCCTGCGTCCACGCAGCTGATTCGGATCTTTCTTGAAAGCTTTTCCTAATTAGGGACTCCAGCCCCGCCCATCTACTCCTAATAAAGCCAGGCAGCGGGGCTTGGAGCCTTAATTCCTTTTGTCCGCGAAAGCAGCAACAACTCGGTGTTCTCTCCTAAAACAACTATTGGTTTGACTCAAGGACTCCAGTTTGACTACTCTAACAGAGGCTCCCTCAGTCAGACAGTTTATACTGACCACTAATGGTCCCTTCATCCTTCCCAGGCATGGGAACTCTTTGTCAGATGGCACACTCCCCTTCTGGACTTGTTTGTCTTAGGAGCACGTCTTGCCTCCACCAGACAGGCTGTTGGGAGATGCCTTCCTCCTGGATTGGACATCCACCCACCTGTACATCTTTCCACTATTGCCAGTGCTGTCCAGCATGGTCTCTCGTCTTCAAGCAGAGCAGGTAGATTGCATTCTCATCACGCCATGGTGGCCCCGCCAGCCATGGTTTGTCATTCTGCTCCAACTTGCAGGCAGCTGTTACATTCAGTTGCCACTCAGACCAGATTTGCTGGCTATGAGCAACAGCCCAGTCCCGTACTCCCAGGTCACTCAGTTCTGGTTGACGGCGTGGCAGCTCCAGCCTCAGCCCTCTCTCAACCAGTAAAGGGCATTTTGGACCTTGCCCTGAGCCCTGCCACTAAACATTGTTACATTTGTAAGTGGTGTCATTTTTGCATTTTTTCACAAAAGCAAGGGGTTCAGCCTCTGTCTGCTTCCACTTCCCTCCTCCTGGATTTTTTGATCTCTCTGTCAGATTCAGGACTCTCATTATCATTCTTGAAGGTCAATCTGGCAAATATAGCTTCGTTTAGAAGCTAGCATTCTCTTCCCTCTCCTTTATCCGATCCTCTTGTAAAGAGATTTCTGCAAGGCTTTACAAATTTCTGGCCCCAAGTAGGCCTGTGCCCCCCTCTTGGAGGTTGGAGATTGTTCTTTCCGCCCTTATGAAACCACCATTTGCGCCAATGGCCACTTCTGACATGTTCCATCTATCATGGAAAACAGCATTTTTAGTGCCTATTACTTTTGCTCGTCGCGCTAGCGAGCTTATGGCTCTTGAGTCGATAGTCCTTACGTGAAATTTCATAAGGATAACGTCATGCTGGGCACAGACATTCCCTTCTTACCTAAGGCAGCATCATAGTTTCATATGTCTCAGGACATTGTCCTTCCAACCTTATTTCCAAATCCTTCCTACTCCCCTGGAGCAGTCTTTGCACCTTCTTGATGTGCGGAGGGCTCTTGCTTTTTATGTCCACCGCACAGCTCCATTACGGAAGTCCCTACGACTTTTTGTTAAGTACTGTAGGGATACTGTGGGCCTTCCTGTTTCTACCCAGAGGTGGCGGCCTGGATAGTTGCAGCTATCCGGCTAGTTTGCGAAATGGCAGGACTGGACTTACCTGTTCAGATCCATGCTCATTCCACTAGAGCATTGGCACGCTCCATGGTTGTTTTGCACAGTGTGCCTCTGCATGATATTTGTCGAGTGGCCATATGGTCAACACCGCATACTTTTGTCTCCCATTATAAATTGGATTTAGCTGCCAAGAAGGAGACGGCTTTTGGGAGAGCAGTACTTTTTTCTGCACTAGCATGACACCCGCCATCCGTGGGACTGCTCGCTAGTCTACCACAGGTGTGGATTTCACAGTACCACGCAGAAGAAAGTAAGGTTGCTTACCTGTAATCATGTTTCTTCTAGTGGTAACTGTGAAATTCACACAACCCGCCCATCCTCCCCACATTCTGTCATGCCTTTTATCTCCGACTGTCTTTCGCGGTACGGAATTAAGGCTCCAAGCCCCGCTGCCTGGCTTTATTAGGAGTAGATGGGCGGGGCTGGAGTCCCTAATTAGGAAAAGCTTTCAAGAAAGATCCGAATCAGCTGCGTGGACGCAGGGAAATACCACAGGTGTGAATTTCACAGTTACCACTAGAAGAAACATGATTACAGGTAAGCAACCTTACTTTTGCAGTTCAGATCCTTTGCCATTTTGCTACACCAGCAGTTGTGTGCAAAAAGGGGTGGAAAGAATATTCATAAATATTCAAATCGCAGACAAAAAAAAGGTTTCCTAATAAGGTGATTCATAGATAGACAAGCATCTTCACAGTTCCAGTTTTATTCCAGGCAAAAAAAATGCATATGCAGTTTTGCACATTTGTGTGTGTGTGTGTCAGGAGCAACTTGAGAACCTACAAGTCGCTTCTGGTGTGAGAAAATTGGCCGTCTGCAATGACATTGCCCAGGGGATGCTCGGATGTTTCACCATCCTGTAGGAGGCTTCTCTCATATCCCCTCACAAGAAGCTGGAGGTGAGAGACAGGAGCTCACCCCACTCCCCGGATTCGAACTGCTGATCTTTTGGTCAGCAGTTCTGTTGGCACAAGGGTTTAACCCATTGCACCACTGGGGGCTCCTTCCTGCACATTAATATAATTCCTGACCAGAATATATTTCTTTGCATGGATTTTCACTGAGTAAGTTCCAAACTGAATTTTATAGTGGGAAGAGAATTACATTTACAAGTGTAGTATAGACTATCCCAAGAACAGAGCTTGGGAGATTTACATTTTTGGATTACAGCACTCGGAATATTCTATAATCAGTGTAGCTAATGCCTATAGGCTTGCTTATAAAATCTGGGAATTATACTTCAAAATAAGTTTTCAAGCTCTGCTCTAAACTTTCACTATCTACAGGTTACAGACAGATATACCCAGAATAAGCACTCCTCCAAAGGCATAATATCAATATGGTGGAAGGTCTTATTTCAACAAGACAGAAAACATAACTAATTTTGTCTACATACCATTATGACATCTGATTTTGATAGAAATGTGCTCCAGCTCACTGAATCTTTGCAAAATTTAGATGCCTGACACAAGCAAAGGCAGCATTCTCTAGTTTTACTGGGGTAAACCATGTGTCAAGCAGTCCCCAAGTGACAAACAAGATCAGTTCTGAAGGTTTGTTCTTAAGTTGAATGTGCATGTAAGTCAGAACACGTACATTTATATATATATATATATATATATATATATATATTCACTATGCTATCCAAAGCTTGAGCATACCCACTCACACACACATGCTCAAGCTTTGGATAGCATAGGGAAGGGTTAACACCCCTGTGATGTTTGTTTTGCTGTCTGTACCCCTGTTCAGAAGATTTCACCCACTTTCTATTCCTGTGGTAATTGGATTTTTGAGGGGGGCGGGAGACTTGTAGAAATAAGGATTGGTGATAAAGCTTCAGTGGGAACATCTTTCCTCCATGTCAACTCTTTCAAGAGTGAATTTCCCTTTTCAAAGGTAGAATTTTCTCATTTCCTGTTGTCTCACTCCCGTTCTTAATTATGAGTCCTTTGTAAATTGGATGTTTGTAATTCGGGGAATGCCTCTACTACTATAATCCTACAAGTGCTCAGAGAATATAAGAGAAACGCCCAGTCAGCAAAGAGAACATGCCAAACTGAGGCAAACTGTTTTTACTTATGTAATGGCAGGGAAATCATGGTTCAAAAACAGGTAAGGGAAGACAGTCTCTGACAAAGAACTAGAGGGGGACGTAGAAGGAGAATCCAGTGGCAAGGCTTCAAGATGAGACATAAGAATCTGAAGCTCTTCAATGACTATGGATTCTGGATCCCATCTTGTTATATCTTCTCTGTCTCTCATTAATTCTTACTGGGGGAAGATCCAATTAGTTTCCTTTCCTGGCTTCTAAATGATTTTTCATCCCTGTAATTAATGGGCAAGTCAGAGCGGAGCCTCATGGCAGGCAAATTGCCGGTTCAAGGGAGCGGGAGTAATTTTCTAGATATGATAATGAGGGTTGCTTTCTTGCTTTTAAATAATGAATTCATTATTGGGGAGGGGGTGCAAAGGGGAAACATCCAAAGCTTTGGGATCTTGTTCCTTTATTGAAGAGACCCTAATTAGTGAATGGTGCCATCATATCTAAAGACACCACAACCACAACTGTCCTGTCATATTTAGGTAGGATTCAAAATATTTAGTCACTAACTGGTCTCATGAATGGCACTGTCCAAAGTGCTAGGTGCAGTAGGTTGCATGTCACTATATATTTAAACACATTCACATGAAGTAAAACTCTGGCCTACAGCACAACAGGGTGTCTCTGAGTCAGAGGATAAATTGATGTACACCAGGCTTAGGAATGGAAACACACAAAAACCAGTTGCAGAACACTTCAATCTTCATAGACATTCCATCTCTAACCTCAGAACAGCAATCTTTGAACAAAAAAACAAAAAAAATATAAAAGAAGATTTGAAAGAGAAACAGAACTGGAATACATCCATGAATTCCAATCCATCAACAGTGGGCTGGATACAGACTATTGTTTCTTGATACATTATGAATACTATAACACTAGTTAATGCCCCAGCCTCATGAGGTCTCTCTTGGCTATTTTATCACATCTTATTTCTGATTCCGAGCCATCATCACACTACATTTCAATAATTCACTTCACCATTCATTGGTTGTTATCTATTTATCTTGGCTTTAGGCAATATCTTTCTTCTTGCCTTAGTTCTTCTATGACCATTGTTAAAACTGAACTCTGTATTTTCAAGCAAAGACAGTAATCAAATTAGAGACTAAACTGCCATGAGTATCCTAGGCCCTGATTACTGCACCAAAATCTGAGTGTTAAGGCAGATCCCTTGTGATGTCAGACTTGGAGGGCCCTCGTAATGACATTGCACCTAATATCCTAAGCATCCATGCTTGGACAGTCTGGCAAATTAGGAAATGCATGTTTTTTCAAGATAGCATTTTCACCCTGTGATTCTTCCCCCTCAGCCATCCCTGAGACTAGGGAAGAAGATCTGATATTTAGGGATCCTAACTAAAGGCTGCTGAAGCAACCTTACTAAAACTTTATTTTCAGCCCTCAGTGACAGAGTGCCATACATGCCGGCCTGTTCCCTCTTTCAGTGGATGAAAGTTCAAATGATGTATTATTTGTATTTTCAAAGGCTCTCATGGCCAGAATCATTGGGTTGCTGTAAGTTTTTAGAGCTGTATGGCCATGTTCCAGAAGCGTTCTCTCCTGATGTTTCGCCTGCATCTATGGCAGGCATCCGCAGAGGTTGTGAGATCTGTTGAAAACTAGGAAAATGTGGTTTATATATCTGTGGAATGTCCAGGGTGGGAAAAAGAATTCTTGTCTGTTGGAGGTAGGTGTGAATATTTCAATTGGCCACCTTGATTAGCATTTAATAGCCTAGCAGTTTTCAAGGTGCGGCTTCTTACTGCCTGGGGGAATCCTTTGTTGAGAGGTAATTAGCTGTCCCTGATTGTTTCTTGTCTGGAGCTCCCATTTTTGAATGGAACAGAGGTAAGAACCTAAGATGTGAACAGTAATTCATTCCACCCCTCTACTGTCCATTCTGAAATCTGATTTGGAGATATAGGGATGCTGAATAGTAGAGGCTGGAAGAGGATACAGAGCATAGAATTCCCATTCAATGATCAGAGGTTTAGCTCTTTTTAAAAATCCTGACATGGACAAAATCAGACACTTTCTTTAAAATGATACCACCAGCAGTTTTGGGACAATTTCATCCAAGTCCCATTGAACTGTGGCAATTTTTGAGTTTTGAAGCAGGTGGAATCAAGACATATTTGAAGATATTTAATAGATGGTCTCTGGTAGAAAAGACTTGATATGTGTTGCTTGTTTTTTCAGTAGATTCCTTTAGACTCTCCACAGTTTTGGTTTTCTTTTCAGACAGGTGAGCAACCAAGCTGGTCAAGGAGTATCAGTAACATGTAAAATGTTTTCTTCTCCCCATCCAGCATGATACACATGCGGCCCAAGCCATAAACTGTCATAGTTCAATGAGGCACAAATAGTTCAATTGTGCAAATGGATTTTGAAGATCAGTGATACAGTTCATCAGGACAACCAGGCAAAATACCCTTTGGTCATGGAGCAGAAGGTGAATACATTCAGCAGTTTTACCGAGGCAACCTGGAGGTGTTGGTGAACTAATATGTCCATCTGGAGCCCATCATTTATGTAGAGGATCCTAAGTTCCTCACCAATAACTTCTTTACCCACAGAGCTATCACATCCATGACTCTCAAAGCAACATTTTCAAAACAGATTTTAAACTATTGATCAAGAGGTTCTCATTGACTACACAACCAGCATAAGCAACAGTGCTCAAGGTAGCAAACAATAAAATACAGTTAAAATAATGATAATTATAGCATTAAAACTCATAAATGATTTAAGAAATATCCAGTATAAAAAGAAATATCCAGATAAAATTTTAAAAGGAAGGAAGAGTCAATATCCTGAATAGCAGAGTGAGAAGTCACGGCAGCAGATCATAACCTTTCCTGGGAGAGAAATACGAAACCTTTTCTTACCACATAACCCATTTCGCCATTATGAAGAGCTTATTGGTAACTGTCATCTATGATCCTGTTAAATATTTCCTTTGTCCAAATTAGTCCTCAGAATTTCTCCCTGTTATAGAATATTAGATTACTGGAGAATGGGTTGAAAGAGATGCCATCTTTTCCCCCCTCCCTTAGCTGCCTTCTTAAGCCTCAGCAGTGAGTGATATTATTGACAGCAAGAGGGAGATCTTATTAAGAGTGACAGGATTCCATTGCAAGCCGGAGAGACATTGCAACAGTCTCTTCCTAGAATTAACTCTCTCTCTGGCATCCAGTCAAAGTGTAAACCAAGCTATTGAACAGCTGATCACACATGTCTGCTGTTTGCAGGCCTTTTCTGCTTGACACAGTCAAAGGGGTTAATGGCAAGACTGCCCAACCATTAGGAAGATCAAGGTGACTTCACAGGCAGTACACATGGGGGACGGGAAGGGGGCAGAAGTGGAAGATTCATAGTTTGTCGTCCCACTCCTTTAAACCAACCAGATGTATCAGAATTATTGAAATTCATTTTACATCACTGTTGACAAAGCATGACAGAACTACAAGTACATGGATACAAAGTCCTATTCTTTGCCTCAAGCAGCCAGCTTATTTCCCCAAAAGTCAGATCATGTTTTTCCAAAAGTCAGATCATTTGGCAAACCTTAGGAATGAAGGACTCATTTGGCCTTCCTCTGGGGAACAAAGGCCAAACCAAAGATAAAGAAGTTCCATCGGAGCAGCCACCAAAAACACCCTCTCATATGATCCCACTAGATGGGCCTGTCATGGTGATGGGTCTGAAAGGAAGCCCTTCCCAGCAAGCACAGACCAGGTTTATACAGGGTGATAACAGCTTTCACTTGTTCTGGACCAAAGTCATGTGGGATTTCATAGGACAGAACAAACACTTTGAATTGTGTTCAGAAACAGACCAGTAGCCATACATGATATATTTGCAAGCAGCCTCACCATGATCTGAAATGTGTCTATGAACCACCAATTGCAGAATCTATACAGGTACAAGAAATCAACTGTAGCTAAAACAGAATTTAAAGATATAGTATAAAGTGGAGCAATGGCAATTTCCTAAGTATGGATAGGGAAGAAGACATGGGTACTCCTAGAAGCCAAGTATTCTGTGAGAGAAGGTGAATATTAGTAGTGGGTTTGAGAGTTCAGGCTAAAAGGTTCTCTTCTCAGCAATGCCTCTGAGCATTCTTAGCCCACGTCTGTAAGGTAAGTTGGGATCCCCAGTGACAGCCAGCCAGGAGCTAATTAATGCTCATTAATCTACATCACCCCTGCAGGGAGCAGTCCTGGGCACACTTAGTCAATGTTTACAGCTTGGCTTTACAGCTTTCAGTCAATGGCCCTCCTCACAGCAGTGGAAGTGGAATGAACATGTGTATGTATATATACATATACAAGTACACAGAAAGAGAACAAGCAGGGATCCACCCTAGATTCCCTAGAGAGGGAGGTTCAAAGCTACTTCCCTTTTGAGGAAGTAGTCACTCAAAAGGCATCCAATGTACCCCAAGGGTGGCAGGATGATGGAACAGAGGGAAGGGCTTCCTCTGAAGATATCAAAGCCCTAGACAGCTATTGCAATCTACAGTGTACTGGAGAGCTACTCATTTAATACAGCTGGTTTATAGACTAGCAACAAAAGGTACTAAGTAGTTTTCTAGAGAGTAACCCATAGATTAGTCCAAGAAGAACCCTTCTGCTGTATGGCAATGCTGTATGGCTGAGTTTTCAAACCTATATCTGCTGTTCCAACATCAATTCTTTAAGTCTGAAAGTAAACTGTGTGCATGAAACAAGAAGTACATGTTATTTTCTTCCCTCCATTCCCTGCCACCAAGGAAACCCCAGCAGCAGGAACTGCATGTGCTGCTTTGCCAGAAACTTGATTAGGATTTTTCCAAATACTCCAAGCCCCTGACCAAATTAAACTGGGATTCTTCATCCCAGCTTGGCTCCAATCAATTATCTCCATAATCAGGTGTGTACCCAGTTATCATATCAATTAGCTGCTGAAGCCTGGACAGAAAAGGGGGCAGGAGCTGTAGAGGAGAAAACTGTAGAGGAAGACAAAATGATGGAGGGGAGGGAAAACAAAACAAAACAAAGAGAACAGGGGAAGAGCACTTGTGAATGAACAGCCCTCCGAGTCTCCTAAGAATTAGCTTGTAATAATCTTAATTGTTATCCCACTATGATCCTCTGCCCAGAGCTTGCAAATAACTACTTGTTAAGACCTCTTCCCAACAAAGGCGTAACTTTATAAGTACCAGCAGCTTGTACTACTCATGCAGGGAACTAAAATTTCAGGTTTTTAGTGAGAAACTAAACAATCAAGAATTAATTTTTAAAAACTATATCTATCAATACTAATTACTTTTGAATGGCCTTGGTAAAAGAACTCTAGATAATGACTTTTCATACTTTTCAACTACTTTCCAAATTCACCACTGGATCTATATGCAGAATAATTAATCTACCCTGGAAGGAATATAGGCTCAGAAGTCATTAATTTTAAATTTGAATTGTCATCTAAAATACAGCATGAGGGCACAGAGAGAAGACCTTATACACAACTCTTCGTAAGACAAAAATATTGAATATTGCACAGCTTTCTTCATCTGGGATGACCTTACAGCAGCCTTCTATAATGTGACACTCTCTCAGGATGTATAGAGTGACAAATCACCCCATCCTATTGCAATGCTGGTAGAGATTATGAGGTAAATAGTCCACTGCATTGGGGAAAAGTAGGTTGAACAAAAACTAAGGAATAGGCACAGGTAAGTTAGCCTAAAACAGGTTAATTAGATTATAAATACAAAACCTATACAAGAGAGCAGGTAACATTCCTGTCTACAACTTTATCCACAGAGATTTAAACCTTTTTATAAGATGTAAATATAGAGCAATGAGAAGGGATCAAGATATACATTTCTTTTCCCTAATGCCTTCAATCTTTTATATTTTTATTTTTGCCTTCAATAAATGCAACATGAAGAGCTTTTCACAGCTTACCCTCTGGTTCTCTTTTTTAAACATTAAAAGCTACCACCTCATGAGCTCTGTACACTTTTATTTTGAGAGACCAATTCAGCTTGCTGTTAAAAGTCTGATCTATAGAGAATGCTTTTTGAAGAAAAACAACACACTGGTTTAGTCCAAAACCAAGCTTGACACTGATATGATTGATTTAAATTTTAGGTGATACTGAGCATTCACTTTAGATAGATGAGAGAAATACAAAAATGGTTTTAGATGAACACAGGAGGGAGGTATTTGTAACATCTTATTTCTATATGATAGTGAGGTATTCATAGAATGGGAGGTTGCCTTTATTTCATACTAGCTTGGGTAACCGGAATTGTCCGGGTTATTTGAAAAAGTCATTTTTTTTATTTTACAAAATGCATAAGGTTGTGGGTGAACTACATCTCACATCATGCCAGGCTAACCCCCTGAACCTCCATAAAGTTTGTCATGTTGGGCAAGTTTGCTCTCTAGATACATCATCGGTGGGGTCTATGGCTGCAGAATGAAATGGTTGGTTAGTCCCCCACCCCCAAACCCCTCCAGTATGTTCAATTGGTCATGGTGGTTCTGTGTGACAAGTTTGATCCAGATCAATCGGAGTTCCTAGTTTCTCTAGTTGTAGTGAACTACAACTCCACCAAATCAAGGTGAATTCCCCTAAAAGCCCTCCAGTATTTTTTGTTGGTCATGGGGGTTCTGTATGCTAAGTTAGGTCCAGGTCCATTGTTGGTCAGGTTTGGAGTGCTCTTGGATTGCAGATAAACTATAAATTCCAGTACCTACAACTCCCAAATGTCCACGCCAATCCCCCCCCCCCAAAAAACCCTACCAGTATTCAAAAGTTGGCATATCTGGTATGCGTGGTAAATTTGGTCCAGATCCATCGTTATTTGGGTTCACAGTGTTCTCTGGATATGGGTAAACTACAACCCCTACAAATCAAGGTAAATTTTCACCAAAGATCTCCAGTATTTTTGTTGGTCATGGGGGTTCTATGTGCCAAATATGGTCCAGGTCCATTGTTGTGGAGGTCACATTGCTCTGTATTGATGCAGAGCACTGTGCTTGATGCAGGATGAGCTAAAACTTCCATCATGTTGAGTCAGTCCCCCAATCACCTCCAGTATGTTCAGTTGCTGATCAGTTCTGCTCTGTTTGCTGTGCTCGGCAGCAAAGAGTAGGAAAGGGTTATGGGAGGGGCAGTGGGTGGGATCATTCAAATCCTACACCAATTGAGAGAGTCAGAGAAGACTGAGATATTTGTGGTGGAGGAAACACATAAAATTTAGGATGATATTGTCCCTTATAAAAGCCTTCACTTGGGTGATGGGCAGTATTGTGTTTGGCAGGGGTTATACATGTTCACGGTGCTCGCTATAACCTGCAATGTCATTGGAGGGACGGCCTTTGGTGGGTCCTCATGGGTGGGGGTCATAGCTGTTTGTGGAAGTGGCAGCCTGTGTGTGAAAGTGGGCACCTCAGCCACACACACGTACATATTTTCATTTTTATTATGGATATAGAAGATATAGATGTCTTAGTTCTTCTGTGCTACTCCAAGAGACCTATAGAGCAGATCCCAGGAAGATTTGACCCTTCAAATGGTTTGATTTCCAACACTGTGAACAACCAACCAATGTGGCCAAAGAATTAGGTACTGTGGAGATGGTAGGTAGTCAAAGTATCTGAAAGGTCAAGAGTTTCCTAGTTTTTTTTCCTAAAGAGCAGAATTATTGTGACTTGTCCCATTTACCTAGTTGAAGACAACCCAAATGAGATGGTTGTCATGGTGTCTTCCACTTCTTTTCATGTCAGGAGTGACTTGAGAAACTGCAAGTCACTTCTAATGTGAGAGAACTGGCCATCTGAAGGACGTTGCCCATGGGTCGCCCAGATGTTTGATGTTTTACCATCCTTGTGGGAGGCTTCTCTCATGTCCCCACATGGGGAGCTGGAACTGACATAGGGAGCTCATCCATGCTCTTCCTGGATTCGAACCTATTGGTCTTCAGTCCTGCCAGCACAAGGGTTTAACCCATTGTGCCACTGGGTATCTTCCACTGCAAACCATACTACCATTGTAGGAAGCATGCTCTTACTGTCCTCAGATAGCTCTTCAACAGTAAAACTGGTCCACTACTGAAATGCCACAGATGACTATACAACAGAGCCATCCCAAACCAAATTAGGGAGAGGATGTGCGCTAAAAGGAAAGTTTAAATGTTGAAGAATGTCTCTGCTGGTTGCACCAGCACATCAGAAAGATGTCTTCTTTTTTATTGAAAGAAATATAACTTAACAAATCTCAACAGAGCAAAACAATTTTTTTAGATTGTCAGCATTCCTTATTATTTGTTTTTGTAGCCTTCATGTTAAGATGTCATTTGAAAGAACAATGTGGGAACCAAGTGGATCTACATTACCTCCATAAAAAGGAGAAACTTGGAGGGGGGGGGGGGGAGAGAGAGAGAGAGTTATGTATCAGGACCTTTAAGACTGTTGTGTATGGTTTCACCTTTAAGTTTCATGTTGACTTATGGTCCTTTTAGAGTATTTGGTCTGTTTCTTTTGTTCCATCCAGAAATAAGTAGAAACTATTCTGTTGGAAAGTCAGCAGCGAGCCAGCAGCAGCACTTCTGACAGTACGGATACCTTAACCTTAACTGTATATTGAAAATAGCATGAGATGAATAGTAAGTCCACTATTAGGAGAATACTGTCATTCTCCTAATGGTCCAAGACTACTTACAGTAGAAGGAGACTCTCTAACACTAATATTAGATAAAACATTTAATTTATTAGTTGCATTTATGCCCTCACTTTTCCTCCAAGGAGGTTAACAAAACATACATGGTCCATCTTGTAGTGGTGATTTTCACATATGGTGGATAGACAGATGATGATAATGATGATTTTATTCATTTATATCTCACCTCTTTCTCAATTGTTGGACTCAAGGCATCTTGCAATTTTTAAAACCATGCAGATTAAAAATCATACAAAATTATCTAGACAGAAGTTGTTTAAAAAAATTAAAACAATTAAAATTTAAAATTAATTAAAGGGCAGCATTTTTAAAAACAACAACAAAAACAGCATTACAAACTTATCAGAGACTAGTTTGAGAACTAACAACTGTTCCACAGTAACTCAGGAATTTGAACTCTGAACTCCTGGTCTAGTTCCAGGATAGTCCAGCACTTTCATCAAACATTTTCCAAATTAACATTCCTAAACATTGTTTCACTTCAGCTTGCAGAATGAGATTGACCTTGAGTTCCCAAATGTTGCTCTACTATATTTCCCAGAATCTCAATGGCTTAAGCAAATTGAGGTTTGTAGAAACGGAAATCCAATGATGGCTGGGAAACCTAAAAAACTATAGTTCTAACCACATCACACTGGCTCTGAGAACAACCATAATTATCATTGAAGGTTTTCATGCCCAGAATCACTAGAGTGGTGAGTGGTTTCTGGTTTATATGGTCATGTTCTTGCAAAATTTTCTCTGGACATTTCACCTGCATCTGTGGCTGGCATCTTCAGAGGATTTGTTGGTGGTAAAGCAAATGGCTGGGAACCACCGTTCTAGTCCATACCCTTTCTACAACTCTAAAAATTCAATTCAACACCCCTTTCCTCCCTCTTTTAGAGAAGCCTCCCACAGCTGAACTCCCAAAGCAAGTAAAAAGGACTAATACCCTGACTTGAAAGCTTTCAATCTACGAAGGCATCACCCATATCCTACAAATCAAATACCACTTGGTTTTCAACCAGGCTAGTTTTCAGTTAGCTATAGTTCCAAACACTACCTCATTTGCATGCCTGATAATCAACACATGCAAATGAGCAATGGTAAATTTCTTTTCTTCTCAGAACAACAGCAGGGGCAACAAATCATTCTTTGGCAAGAAAAAAAATAGCTCTCATATACCTGAAGAAACACAGAGACCACAGAACACCAAGACAGCACAATCAACTAGATCATCACATACAGACATCAGCTACACACTGTCAGCCCTACAAATTCATTGGAGGTAGGGGCACAGGACTCCCATAAAAGTGAAAAACTGAAAATAAAAATGACGTTTTTCCCCTGAGAGATCACTTCTCTAGGAATCTAGATTCATCAGCATGACTCTATGTTCAACTTATACCAGAAGCTGCCATAAAAATTCACTAGAGGACCCTAGAGATTCCCAAGAGTCTCCAGTATGACACTATGACTCAATACCATTCTAGCTATGCTGTTGCATATCACCTGTCTTCCCTTCCCTAATATGCCATACACCAGTGGTTATAGGGAAAGATCTGTACTACAGTATACAGAGGGCAGCTGACAGGGTTTAATGAAGTAGCAAAAAGGACTGGGGTATAAGGAGGATGGTTAAAAATAACTTACAGAGAACAAGCAGCCTATTGGCTTGAGCTGGACTCCCTTGGATTAGCCATTGGGGAGGACACCTTGGCCCATGCATTACAACTCCTCTAGCTACACTGGTAGAGGTCATTGTGTGTGAATATGCTAAAAGTTCCTTTTATGTATTAGAACTTCTAGAATCCCCTTGACATCGTTGCCAATGGCAAAATTTCCAAGTATTGTTGTTTAAATCTATCAACTGGAAAATAACCAAAGGTGGTTAAATAAAGTTGTTGTGGGACTTTTCCCCCCTCAGAAAAGTGCTGAAGGAGGCATGAACACTGGTTCTGGCAATTACTGCTATTGATAATAATAAAATGACCAAAAGATGCACCAGGCTACCAAAGTTCAAAGATTATACAATTTATCTCGCAGAAGCAATAAATATCTCAAAGAGCTGAGCAGCTCTGATTCGAACCAACTTTTAAAATACCCTTCTGTATAGGAAACCTCTCTCCTTCCAGATGTCACTTAGTTCCAACTCTCACAGCCACTAGCCAGGATGTTGGGAACTATAGTCCTGCTTCAAGTTCCCAATTCCCCTTATAAAGGTCCTATATGAGGCCTTGAATTGCATGAGGCAAGAAGTCCTTGGTTTCTCAAGGTAGAAAATAAAATGGAACATATCAACATAAACAATACTCTTTGCTTACAAAGAAAAATCCTACCAGTTGCAAAAGTACACAATCTGAGTATGCATGCAGTAATGACCCAGCAGCATATTCCAACATCTGATTCTTGGCTATGAAGAGAGAAACACAATTCCCTGGGTTCCAAGACCACTGTATTTCCATTGCTAGCAGGTCCAGAGAAACAACAGTCTCAGAGGCAGCTGAGAATGGGAGCACATTCTATCTATATACATACATAAAACTATCCCTAGATATTAAGAGGAAGGATTCAAGCCTATCCATTCCTATATACTGAGATATATGGATATGCATATAGGAAATTGTCTTACAGACCATCTACCCCAGTACTCTTGGGGTTTCAAGAAGGATTACTTCCCAATCCTACCCAATCTGGCCCTAAGTCTTCCCTGATGATCTTCCACCCAAGTACCAACCAGATCCAACCCTGCTTAGCTTCCAAATTAGATAAGATCAGAGGTTCCAGGGTCTTATGGTGATGTGTAGTGTGTACATACGCATTTTTCCATGAATGTGCAGGCCCTGCCAATACAGACATCCCCAATTGCCAACATCAACTGCAGCACCTGTACTTCTCGGCATGTGGGCATACAAAGGCCAATACCATACTTGAGAAAGCCTGGGGTGGCAGAAGACACCTTTGGTGAGTCCACTCCTCTTCTAGGAAGACCTGAGAACTAAGCCTGAACCTAGAGCCAACAAGAGCACCCACTGTGGTTGATCAGTGCTCAAAATGTTGCCACGCACATAGGCCTCCCTACCATTTTCATATTCCATATACAGCATCATGGAAATTGGTAGGAATTAACATAGCCAGGCCAGACCAGGGATCTTTTTAAGAAGGGGAGGGTCCTGCCAGGATACTGAGACCACGGCAGATGCCTGATTATGCCAAATACTAGCACTAACCTCGTGAAAAGACTAGGTAAACAAGGTGGGAATGAGGGATTAAAGCCTGCTAATGCAATGGCTTGAGTAATTAATCATCATCATCATCATCATCACTTTATTTCTTAATTAGAGAAGGGTTTTTTAAAAAGGAGAACAGTAATAACACGAGGATACTTTTTATGACCATGGACAGCTAATTAAAGCAGATCTTGGAATATTGTTCTTTTTTTAATGTATCAGACATTGCTTTTTTAAAGGGACAAATTAATAATGTTTACATGTTTACAAATGCATTGATAAACATTGGCTTTTTTATTAACTGAACTCTTTTTAAAAAGTAGAACAGAACAAATGCACTATTTTGGAAGTAACACATAAACAGTACTAAAGAATGGAAACAATAGAACTATAAACATTAGAACACAATAAATAAATGTCATTACCATGCAAAAGACACAGGTTATGGGTGATATTGATATAGCTACCATGTTGGTTTCAAGCTCTAGAACTAAGATACTGTGCTGTGATAAAAAGGAAGAGGCTGGGCTAGTTCCTTCCATTTTGCTATACCACCCCAACCCGGATTCTTGCAAAATGCCCTCCCCTAATTATTCCTAGCATATTGTTTCTAATCCCCAGGCATATGTTGAAAGATTGGGCAGAAGAAGGGGCTCATCTACCATGCAGATGACAAAAGAATTTATGACAAAGCCAGAAAAGGCAGGATAAGGTGTGCAAAAAGCTGAGGGCACACGTGCAGGCATTATACATATACAAGACCACACAGAAAGATGAAAAACTTCTCTGTGTGTGCACACACAAACAGAAGCCTCTACGTGTGCACGTGAGTCAAAGAGCTGTCACTAATATATTCGGTGCAACTGTCGGAAGCCCTTTGGGAAATATCCCCCATTGCTGAATGCAAGACAGGTAACTCAGCTTCAGAAATTGGCTGCAGACGCCCACACATTCCTCAGCTAAATAATAATCATTAATTTAAGGGGGGAGGGGGAACACTATGTACACGAGCTTAGAAAGAGCCACCCACACATTGTAGGAATGGATGGAAAGGAAATGCATGTAAAATAAAACAAAAAAATTCTCGACCTGCTGCCCTCTCTTTCTGCTTGCAACCCTTGGGCAGTCTGTATATAAAGCACTGTTGCCTTGCCAGTCTCTAGGAAATTGGGAGGTCTGAATGTCAGGGACACACTTGCTGGCTTGCAAATGGCTGAAATCTCTGTAGGAATCTGTGTCCCACATGACCAGGCATAGAAGGGAATTCTTTCTGTCACATCAGAGGTTCTGGATGGACAGAACAACAGGCTTTCTCCACGCACGCACACACACACCCCTGGGCTTTGTTGCTGGTGAGATTTCTACTGTAAGGTTGTGCCTCTATGCATGGAGATGTTGATTTAGATTTGGTTGAAGAGCTCTTTGCTCAGAGGCATTTTGTGTTACAATTTCAGGAGATGGCATTCTTTATAATAACGTAACACTGGCTCCTGGCAAGTGCCACAGGCTCACATAAGCAAAGGCCTTGTCACAGATTGTGCACACACACCCGACCACAGCACAAATGAATTTGGCAAAAGGCTATACACCTCCAGCTGGTGTTAATAAGTACAGTGCCCATCCACTTAAAAAGGAGGGTTATTTACATCCATCAAGGAATCCAACTTTATTGGCTCTGAAGAAGTGATGCCAGTTTACACCAAACTGGGCTGATTGCATTAATTCCTCCAAAAATACTCCACCTGTGTGCTCTGTGCAACCTGTTCCACAGATGCAACTCCACTCCACCCGTCCACACCAAACAGGATCAGATTCTTAGAGAACTAACCGGATATACATGTGAGGTGAAAAGGTCACGTCATCCAGGTCTGCAAGTCTTTCAGCCAGCCGCTCCCAGGCACACATTCACTGAAACCCCGAAGAATCCAAACTAGACCAGCTGACTAGAGAAGTTCCTTTATTTTCCAGGTAGAAGTAGAAAACACAAACCTAAGAAGATACTTGTTTCTCATCATCCAAATACAACTAGCACTTTGAAAGAGAAGAATTTGGAGGATGGAGATAAATTCATGGGTCATCACTGAGAACTTTGAAGTTCTGAGAAAGGCTTAAAAGCTTCCATGCTATTTGAGAATCACCATACATCATGTATTTATCAGCACCAAAACACCTAGCTGATTTTAACCATTTGAAAAAGAATGCATATCAAACTGGACTTATAACTCCAGTGCAGCAGAGTGAACACAATGGAAAATATAGGCCCATCTTCCAAACAAGCAACTGAGTCTCATGTGACTTTGAACTCCTGCACTTGCTACAGCTTCCAACCCACAACATCATGCTTAGACCACTCACTGCAGGGACAGGCCTGCATCTATGATGCCATGTAATTACAGAGAAAAGTTGTGTAAGCTGTGTGGTTCTCCAGGGATGGACATCCAAAAATACTTAACAGATAAGTGGAAGTTCTCCCATCCTCTTGTTGTACCTTCTATTGTACTTACTGGGGTGCATCTACATTGTAGAATTAATGCAATTTGACACCATTTTAACTGCCATGGCTCAATGTTATGGAATCATGGGAGTTGTAGTTGCACAGGTTTTTTACGTTTCACTGCCAAAGATTGCTGGTGCTTCACCAAATTACAGATCGCAGGATTCTATAACATTGAGCCATGACAGTTAAAGTGTCATATTGCATTAAATCTACAATGCAGATACACTGTAGGTTTCCAGATATGAAAAGTATGAAATTATTACTTGTATTTCAGTTGCATCAACACTATCCTTCTAGTTGGGTTTCATTATGACCATACAATATTGCTAAGAGAACATCATGCAAATAAAGGGGGAGAGAACAGAGAACTACAGATGATTTCACAAAAGTTACAGAAATGTTTTGGTGTGTAACCAGTTTCAAAGTGATATTTTGGCCCTCTACTCTGTTCAACCCACAGCACCAACAAGCACAAAGCCTGGTTGGTTCTCACCCAGAATAGCAAGGAATTCAGTGGTGCAATTAATGTGGTACACACTGAGCTCCACTAACTGCTACAATGCAGGTCTGGATTCTTACCCCACCCCAGAAGATCCTCCAGGCAAGTAAGGAGAGTCATACAACTAAACTCTTCTCTCTCTTACCAATTTTGTAAACTTGCCCAATGGCATACAAATGCTAAGGCCACAAACCCTAGCCAAAACCCCTTACTATATTTAAATACAGCAAAGAAAGAAAATTTCACTTTCATTTGAAATAAGATGAAACTTCCTGATTCAAATCAAAGGCCTTGTTTAGCCCTGCAGCCAATCTTCTGAAGAGACTAAAAGTAGATTAAGCCCTCAAGCAAGGTTCAGGGACAAGAGCACCTTGCTCCTTATGCCCTACAGTATTAGCCTTTCAGGACCATATTGCTTTCAGTTCAGTTTCAGTTTACAGTTTCACATGAAGTAGCCACTGGTAATTATGTCCAAAAACCATAAATTGAAAATTCACTTGGAACTGAGGATTTTCTGAACATCTCCTAGAAATTATACCCATAAGTTAAAATACTAAAATTTTAACTTGCTTTCTGTTCAGGAAAATTAATATTGTTGATATTTTCTTAACTATGTCCACAGCATTTTTCTACAAAACAAAGAGTACTACCACAACCAATCCCAACACATCTGAAATAAGAAAAGAAAAGCTATCAGGCTTTGGCTACGGGGACCACAGCTTCACTTGGTTGTCAATGAGTTGGAAGGAGGACCCAAAAGCTCTGGTTCCGCCATTTCCCTAATCCCAACTGTCAGGCCATGCTTCCTTTCCAGTACTGTGGATACAACCCAAAGTCATTTGTGTTCCAAAGAAAGGAGAAGGTTTTGGAGAAATCTAGAACTGTTTCCTGTTGTAGACAAGATGTGAAAGCTTCCATAGCCTCCCTCCCCTTTTGAAATTCTGTCTCCTCACAATGCTTTCCCAAATATATTTAAACTACAGTATTACTGGTGCCCTATTGCACCCATACTCCCTTAACCACAGCCACATGCTGTGAGACAGTCCTCTCAGAAACATGTTGATTCTGAGAGGATGGAGGGCCAGTCAAAGATGAGGAACAGGGCTAGAAGGAAAGCCAGACAAAATGGGGAAGTGGGTTTCAGAACAGAATGAACCTCTTAATAGTGCCGAGGCATCCAGTTCTGCTTTTCTTCCTCTCCCTTGTGCTAAAATGAGAGAATTTCATGAAACCAGGCCAACCACATCTTGCTATTACCAACTCTTCCTTTGAAATGACCTCTTGCACTGTGGCGCTCCTAAAGAAATGTGGTTTGACATCTCTAAGTTCCCTCACCTTTGCCAAGCCAGCCCTGTGAGAAGACATGTATGGATGGCAACTGTAGCAGAAGAGCGCAAATCTTATCACGGGACATTCGTGAGCAGGGGAAAGCCTTCACATACCCCACATTCATGGAGAAGGAGGACCAGAATGATTATAAACAGGTTCTTTATCTGATCATCCACTCCCCTTTCCATCTGTCCATCTGTTCCTCTTTCATCCATATTTTTCTTTCCCTCCCAATTGCCAAAAACAAAAAAAAAGGGGGGGGGAGTGAAAACCATTTCTACAAACATGCAGCCAGTTTATTTGCCAACTGGGAAAAGGAGCTCACCGCATCCAGCCTTGCCAGACTGCTCCATCCCACACCCCTTTGGAGAAGATGAAATCCCACAGATTTGCAGCAATCATCCATCTCATTTGGGATCGGCTCTTGGAAGGATGGCTGACTTCAGACCAAAAGGGCCCAGCGATCCTCTCCCATCTTAAAAAAAAACAGTGAGGATACCAAGAGCAGAAGGCGGGTTGGAGAGGAAGGAAAAGAAACACACTATTTTAAGGATAGGCATTTTTAAAACATCTCTCTCTTCTGACAGGCCTTCCCAGTCAATTTTAACCTATGAATGGAAGCTTACGTTTTATTCATAGGAATGGTTTCAGGGTGTTTTCATATCATGCCTGTTTTTTACATGTGTGTTCCGGAGGGCTTGTGATTTAGCGATGTATTTTACCTGTGCTGTATCCCTCCTTGAGAAGAGGCAGGTATGGCTGGGACCTGTATGCCCAGCCATACATGTCTCCTCACAATTTCTTCTTCCCTTCCCTCTACCAGCCTCCCACAGGGGCCATGAGCCTCAGGAGTCGCTCTACACGGCACCCAAAAGGCGCGTATTCACACGCACGTACACTCGGGGAAGGAGGAAGGGAGAAGAGCCTTCCTTGGGATCGCAGACGGAGGGTGATCACGGCGCCTCCATTTCAAGGCGTCTCTCGGCCTCATTTCCTAGGGGGGGGGGGGGTTGTCTTAAATTCATCCCCACCCAAAAGGCCCCGGCCTGAGGTGAAATAAGGGGCATCTCTGCCAGAACCGAGAGAGAGTGGGGGGGGGGGGGGGAGGGAGCGAGCGAGCGAGCAAGCGAGCGGGGGGACGATCACGGAACAGCCTCATCTCACCAGTGTGTGTGCCGTCCCCCCCCCCCCCCCGCCGCCGCCGCCGCCGCCACCGCCACCCGCGCGCTCCCTCTCCCTCCTGATTAGCCATTCCGGCTGCATCCTCCTCCTCCCGCCGTGCAATTGTACGCGCGGGGAGGGAGGGAGGCGATATTTGCGCGCGCGCGCTTCTCTCTCTCTCTCTCTCTCTCTCTGTGTGTGTGTGTGTGTGTGTGTGTGCCCGCCACCACCTTCTCCTCCTCCTCCTCTTCCTCCTCCTCTCAGGCCTGCCTGTTACATAAAAAAACACGTATCAAGGAAATTGGAATGGGGGAGCATCATGACAGGAGACGGGGAAGGGGCCGCCACTGCGATCTTGTGGCGGTTCCGGCTTTTTTTTTTCCTGCAGCAAAATCCACCCAGAGGTTTTGAGGGAGAGAGGGAGGGAGGGAGAGGCAAAGCTCAGCTCGGAGATCTTCAGAAACAGCCCTCCCCCTTTGTGCAGTACGGTATTCGGAGGGCAATTCCTCCCCCTCAACCAAAAACACACACACACACACACAGATATAAAATCTGAAAATACCGCAGTAACGGCGGCGAGGGGCAGGGTGTGTGTGTGTATACACACACACACACACACACCACCCCCCATATATGTGGTGTATATACACCGTGTGTGTGTGTGTGTGTGGCTTTGTCTTGGGCTCACGCAGAGACAGAACCTGAAAACGGGGGGGGGGGGGGAGAGGATGCTGAGACAGTCGACGAAAAGGGACCGTCATTTGCAAAGACGACGACGCCGGGAAACAAGGGGGGGGGGGGGAGAGAGAAAGGTAAGGTAGGCAGCAGTGTCCCCTCCTCTCAGCGCCAGAGTCCAGTCAGCAACAGCAGCCCCCCCCCCTCCTCCCTTCAACCCAGCTCCCGTTCCCCGGTTTCAAGCCTGGGTGGCGCAAAGAGGGAGATGTGAAACACCGAGCCCGATGATACTCCAAGCAGAAGGGAAGGGAAGGGAAGGGGGGGGGGGGGGAGAGAGAGACCGCAAGGAAAACTCGTGACAGCGGCAGGAAGAACAACAACTCTCCTCTGGCTGCTCTTCTCCAAAGCCTGCCGAGGTCCCTGGGGTCTGCCAGCGAGGCCCAAAGGGTCCACAGGGGAAGGCTGGCCAGCTCGTTCCCCTCCAAAGCCCCCCCTTCCTTCCTTCCTTCCCTCCCTCTCTCCCTCGGAAGCCCCGCGCGCGCGCTTCCCGGGCTTACCTTCGGCGGTCCAGCTCTGCCGGGCGCCTCCATCCAGGGCTGCCTAATCCATCCCGCAGCCCTTGGTGCCGCTGCCGCTGAGGCAGGGCAGGAGCCCCACGGGTCTCCGGAAACACGAGGCAGGCGGTCGGTGGGTCGGTCGGTCGGTGGGAGGCTGCGAGGCAGCGCGGTCTGGCTCTCCTTCCGATGGCTCCCCCTCCTTCCCTCCCTCCCTCCCTCCCTCCCTCCTGCCTGCCTCCCTCGGGGCGTCGGTTTCAGAGAAGCGTGGAGGGGGGAGCGCGAGAACACACACACTCTCCTTCCCTCTTCCTCTCTCACACACACACAGACGCCGGGACCACGGACTCGAGTGGGAGGGAGGGAAAGAGGGAGAGAGCAGAGAAAGAGGCGCCCGCTGCAAGAAACCAGCCTCTGTCCCTATTTTTTTTCCCTGGTCGTTGTTGTTGTTTGCTTGCAGCCGCCCCCTCCCAAAAGAGCAGAAGGGAGGAGGGAGAGGAGGAGAAGGAGGGGAGGGAGGGGAGAGAGAGGAAGGGGCCAAATCAAAGCCTTCCTTCTTCCCCCGACAAGAAGATGTCAGCGGCGGACGCCTCCCGCAGGCGAAGCGCCTCGCCTAGGGCTGAGAAAAGAAGCCTTAAAATACATCCATCCGTGGAAAGCGGCCCGGGCATTTTGGAGAGGCAGTGGCGGAGAGAGAGGAGGAAAGAGCCAGCCAGCCAGCCAGCCCCGCAAGCAGCCCCCTCCTTCCTTCCTTCCCTCCCTGGCACGCGGGCGGGATGGCGGTTGGGAGCGCGCGAGGCTGAAGGAAGAGAGGAAAGGAAGGAAGGAAAGGAGCGCGCGACTGAGCGCGAGAGGCAGGCAGGCAGGCAGGCAGGCAGGGGGTCGCGCACGCGCCCTGGAGGCGGCGGCGGCGGCGGCGCGAGGACGGGGAGGGAAAGAGAGGAGGGAGGGAGGGGGTCTCCGTCTGCTTGCCCTGCTCTGCTCCCGCCCCGCACAGACAAGCACACGCGCCTCCCCCAGACCCAATACAGGCGGGGGAAAGAAAGAAGGGAGGGAGGGAGGAAAGCACGGGTGGGTGGAGGGAGGCCTGCGCGTTTTTCTACCTCCCCAACGGACCTCTAGGTCTCCCTATGGTCCAAGGTTTCCCTCTCCCAAAATAAAATTAAATCCCCCTCCGCCCCCTCCCTCCCTCCCTCGCTCCCTCCTGTCGCTCTTCTTCTTTCTAGCGGTGGGCGCCCCCTCTCGGCGGACCCGAGGCGGGGCAGTGGGTGAGAAGGCAAGGTGACTGAAGGGAATGAGGGAGGGAGCCAATGGGAAGAGGAGCCGGGCAGGGATGCTCAGGCGGCAGGGAGGGGGCCCCCGGGTGCCCTCGGCTGGACCCGGAGACTCGGAGCAGCGAGGCTTCCAGCGGCGGAGGCTGCTGCTTGTTTTGCCCGCCGGGGGACGGGAGGCAGCGCTGCCATTCAGGGCGAGAGGAGGCGGCGGCGGCGGGAGGGAAAACCCGGGGCGGATTCCGGGCGGGACGGGCACACCTGGGAGGCTGGCCTCCTACGAGGAGGAAAAGCCGGGGCGGAGTGGCCGGACGGGAAGGGGCCGAAGACGACTGCTCGGCACAGAATAGTGGGCTGCGAAGGAGGCATCGAGGAGGGAAGGGGCCAAGTGGGCAAAGGCGCGCGCAAACCAGGGGGTGGGAGGGTGGGTGGGAGCAGGAAGGGGCTCGAGGGAGGAACTCCGCTCCAGGCGAAGGCGCAAACTGAACCCGAGATGTAGGGGGAGTGGGACGGGACTTGGCCCGCGAAGCTAGGCCTCCGTCCGGGTTTTGAGGAGAGCAGGGGCAGGGGCTCCCCCAAGGAACGGGGAGCGTCTCGGCTGGACTTGGAGGGATGCTCTTGGCTGGCAAGGAAACCTGGCCTGGAATCGGCCGTACACTCCGAGGAGGCGGAGTCACGGGAGCGGGTGGCAGGCAGGCAGGCAGGCTACAGAGAAGGCTCATTCCAGGTTCAGGACTACCTCACTACCTCTGAGGGTGCTTGCCATAGATGCAGGCGTAACGTCAGGAGAGAATGCCTCTCGAACATGGTCATATAGCCCGAAAAAACCTACAACAGCACCGTGTTTTCTGTTGGTCTTTGGCAACCCCTCCGATACCCCCTCGCAACGCCCCAGGGGTCCCGACCCCCAAGTTGAGAAACACAGGTGTAGTAGATGCATCCTGAGAGCGAAGAGTCTCCACCAAGCCCAGCCTTCATGGTTGCACACAAGGGCAGTCGGAAGGCAAGTCAACGTGCTCTTGGATTGGCCTTTTGCATATTGTGTCAGCAAACCAGAGACTCCCTCCAGGCCAAGATATGAAGAGGCTGCAGCCCTGAGTGGTAGAGCAGCCCATGGCTTGCATGCAGAAGGCCTCAGAGCACAGCCCTTGGTATTGTTTTACTAGGAAGGAGCTGGTAAGCAGGAATGAGAAAGGCCTCTGCCAGAAAAAAAGGCTAGATTGGAGGCACCAAGAGTCAGGCATGATGTGAAGGTGCTTCTGGAAGGACACAACCAATGCTCCTAGATGCGGAAGTACATACGAGGAGTGGCGTAATCATATGCCCCTTTGTGATGGAGTATCCTGCTCCCTGGATACTGTGACACAAGCCCCAGCATCCACCAGCACTAGCTATTGTTATTCTTATATCCTGTCTTTTCTCCCAAATTGGGGCTCAACTCCTCACTGCTGGCTAGGGCTGAAGTGGGATCCAGTCCAAGAATGGTTGAAGGACCACAAGCCTCCAGCCATACTATAGTGACCACATGCTATACTGAACGCACATGCTACAAAATACTTTGAAATCATCTAGATCATTGTGTATCACAAGAAATAAACAAGACCAGGAGGATTCATTGGATTCATGGGGGAACAGTTGTTTGTAACTCTCAACTCAAAATGTATTGAGCTGTGTCTGCCCCTCCAGGACTGGTTTTGCAGCTTTTGTGGATCATTTCCTGTTGAAGAAGAAAAAAGATTTCTCTTGAAACCTCTCCTAGGCTAAAAGCATGTCAAAATTGTCCCCACTCCCTTTAGGAGATTTTCAGTGGCATTTCGTTTTTGTTTTTTTTAATCAATGGTGTGTGTTGCCCTTCCAAGTTTTTTTGGGGGGGGAGGGCACTAGGGGTTCTCAACCCACAACAGTTGCCAGCACTACTTTATAGTATTCAAATCATGTTGTGCCATCCTATCAGCAAAAGGTGCAGCATTTCAAAAATAAACATTGCAATAGACCTCAATTCTTATTGCGAAGTGCAACAAGAGAAGATGGAATGTGTGCAGTCATTACTGGAATGGCCTTGATTATTATTTTAATGTATATGTTGATTTTATTATTGTTTGTTTGATAAAGCATCAAATTGTTACTCCCCTTTAGGGTTGAGAAGGGCAGGGTACAAATATGTAAATAAAAAGTAAATAAATCCCCATAAGCTACACTCCCCACTCAGACAGATTGCCTCATTCTGAGTGCACAGCTCCCTTAGCCCAATCTTTCTCTGAAATAATCTGTTGAACTTTTTGTTGTTGCTGGGCTGCTGTCTCACACATTACTGAATCCAAGTGATTGCATGACAGGAGAATGTATGCAAAATGCTGGTGAATTGGCAGGTGATCTCAGGGCAACCCCTCTCCCTTATTAGCCAGAGTTAGTCAGAGTTGGAAGGAACTGCAATGGCCCTCCAATCAAGACTCCAGTCATCCAGGAATACATCTGGAGCAGAGGATTCTGGGTGGAGTGGAAGGGAAAGACAGCAGTTGCACGGCCCTTGACCTGCATCAGAGGAGAGGGCTCTGCCTTTCATATGGTCTGCTTATCAACCGCTGGCCTCAGATGTGGTGAAAGATGCCAATCCATTGCCAGCTTTGAAGGAAGTGCTAATCGGCTTCTGGGTGGGTATATCTTAGCCTTCAACTTGGGCAGCAAAATGCCTTAGACTGGCCCTAGGAAGCACTTTGAGGTAGTACAACCACAGGCACATCTATTTGGAAGAAAGACTAAAATGGGGTCAACTGGTATCAGGTATGGAGCACATTGCCTGCCAAGGCTGATTTTAAATCCTGTCATCCCAAGTGGCTTTAACATGATGGCTGAGGCTGTTGGGAACTGGAATTTATTATATCTTGGAGTATCCCTGGTTCTCCACCATCAGTAGGACTGGATAGGTCAGGATTTATTTTTTATTTTCTTTGTGGGGGTGAGGTAGAAGAAGACACATATAGGTAAGTTGTAAGTAATAAGATGCTCTGTAACTGGAGGATGGTGCAAAGGAGAATTATCCTTATGGGGCTGTTGTTGTTTACCTTCACATCACTTCTGAATGACTAAGGTGATTGTATCAAAGGATTTTCCTTCGGAAGGGTTTTACTTTCCCTTCTTTTGAGGCTGAGAGAGCGTGAGTTGCTCTCATTCACCAGTGAGTTTCCATTACCAAGTGGAGATCTGAACCTTGATTTCCAGCATCAAAATCTACTGCTGAAACTATCACACCATGCTGGTTCTGATAAGGAAATGTTATCCCCAATATCCATGTCCTTTGTTTGGGGCATTTTATGTTTCTAATCAGTGCTTTTGTGCTTTAGAAATCTGCAAAGAAGTGACATATGGTTGCAGAATCTGTTTTTTAGCCTGTGCTTTGTGCTAATAAAACGCATTTAATCAACCCACGTGCTCTTATCAGGAGATAAAGGGTTTTTTCAAAAAAATAAAAGCAATAATAGATCAGACAGCTCATCCCTCCAAAGGCTTTTCAAAACTGAAATGTTAGAACACATCCTCTGGATGGTTGCAATCCCATGCACCATTACTTGGGAGTAAATGTAATTGAATTCAGTGTGATTTACTTCTGAGTAAGCACACTCAAAATAGAAATGCAATTCCTTTTAATGAATCCATTGTTAGCCTTGTTGGTTCGTTCCCAACTAGAGAAAGACCAGTCCAGTTTTTATTTTCCACTTTCTGGAGGCCAAGGCTTTCCATCCCATTCCACGCATAGGATTCCACCCCAGTTTTGCCCCAAAACCAATCCCTTTTTTGTGTCATTTGGATTCACCTTTTCAAGCTTTTTCCCCCTGCTGTCACAAGGGTTAGAAATTCATTTTGTTTAAAAAAATGAATCTGAAATGCTCATATAATACACTTTGTCCTCCAAGGATCTAGGCTAAGTCGTGGTTATGTAGTTTTGGCGGATCAATTTCTCCATGCGAGTATTTCCCAGAATAAATATCAGGTTTGCCACACACCTATACAATACTGTAATGTGGAGAAGGATGTCAGGAGAAAGAGGCAAATTGCACAACAACTGCATCTGGGGTTACCTGTCTATAGAAGCTATACCAACACCATCAATACTTTGGATCATGAAAGGGCCACTGCGAGGAACACGCTTTCTCCTAAGACCTAGCCAACCATGAGTAGTAGGGAAGGAAATTCATATGTTGTTTCTGGAGCCTAGTAAGATCTTTGCTGAAGGAACCCTGCTGCTATTTGAAGGGGAAAAACAAGCAGTATTGACAGTTTAGCCTGATCAGCAGGCAAAGTGCATTGATGATTAAGGTCAATATGAGTAAATATGCCCCGACCTCTGAAGGGAGGAACTTTTTGGCAGCACTTACTGGCTACGTGGGTCCAGTCAGAACAGAACCTTTGATTCATCCATCAATAATCATAAGAAACCAGGCCAATCTCTTTTCTCAAAAGCACTCTGTGTCCCATCTCCCCAACACATACATTTGCTGGGAATAAAGGCTCAAGACCCCTGCAAAAGTGGGAAAAAAAATTAAAACTGTCTTCGTTATCTGAGAGAATTCCTCACTAGTCATTACTAGGTCTTCCAGCACATTGCTATGGTCAACTTTCACCACAGGTTGAGCAAAATAACTCTGGAGGACCTAGAAATGGTCAGATAGGTGTTCCCTCTAGGAATTTTCACTGGTGCTGACCATTGAGTCACACTGGAAGTCCTAGAAATTCCTAGAGAATGTATTAGTCTAATCTTCAAAAAGTGCACCTACAAATGTGGAAGTCCTCCAGTTTTCAAAGGGCCCTTTCACACTGCCCTTTATCCCAGGACAGGCATGTAGCCGGGGGGGGGGGCGCTTTGGGGGCTTCAGCCCCCCCCCCGAAATTCTCATGGTGGTCTACGAAAAGGCCTTAGTGGTACATTATTTACCAGTTCCGGCCCAAGATACCTATCTGACCGCATCTCGGCCTACGAGCCCACAAGAACTTTGAGATCATCTGGGGAGACCCTGCTCTCGATCCCGCCTGGTGGGGACGAAAGACAGGGCCTTCTCGGTGGTGGCTCCTCGGCTGTGGAACACCCTTCCCGTGGACATCAGACTAGCTCCTTCCCTGATGATATTCCGCAGGAAATTAAAGACCTGGCTATTCAAGAAGGCGTTCGAACAAGAAGTGCAATAATTGGTAATGACGACAGGAATGGAACAACGGAAAATGATACTGGATTGTGGTTTAAACAATGAGACGACGTGAATGGCTTTTTGTATTATTGATATTGTTGATGTTTTTGATGATGATGTTTTTGGTTATTGCTAGATTGATATTTTAGATTTAGAACCTTGTTCTTTCTATGTTGTATACCTCTGTGAGTCGCCCCCGGGCTGAGAACAGCGGTATATAAGCAAAGTAAGTAAATAAATAAATAAATTTAAACTGTTACGTTTATTCATATCATGATCTGATCACCATGCTCAATATATCTCATATGCATGGGGGTATTGGGGTAATGATACAAAAGGTTTGCTAGGGTAGACCCTCTTTCACTCAGACTCAGCCCCCATCCCGAATCAAACTCAGCCCCCCTCCCCCCCCCCCCGAATCAAAATCCTGGCTACAGGCCTGTCCCAGGATCTGATCCCAGATTATCTACTTTAAACTGGAATAAATGAGTCCCCGCTGCCAGATAAGTTAGGATAAACAGATAATCTGGGATCAGATCCTGGGATATAGGGGCAATGTGGAAGGGCCCAAAATCCATTGAGATTTTAAGAGCAACAGGTTTTTTTTTAATCTGGGGAATCTTTAGATATTGAGGTTCCATTGTACTGATTTATGACATTGTTAGTTCTTTTGTACTCTTTCATCTTCCCCCGCCCCCAAAAAATCACTTTGAGGTTTTAGCAATATACAGTTATTTCAATTTAATCAATGAAAGAACTGACCAGCACGTTTCAAATAAGAAAGAAACATCCTTTAATTGGTGGCAGTCATATTAAAAGTCTAAAACAGGAAATTATTGATGGGGGCACAGTAGTCTCCCATAGAAGGAGGAACACAGGGAAGGGATTGAAGAGGAACCTAAAATGGCTTTGCATATGCTGCTCTCTTCTATTTGTGTTTCCCGGTGCTGGAGAAATTCTTCCAAAAGAACAAACTGACACTGTGAAGGCTAGATCACATATTTTGCTCCCTGTGATACCAAGAGACTGGGGAATGAGTTATGTAGCAAGGACTGGGGAATGAATTGTTTATTTTACAGGAGGCTGTACATGATCCATTGGTGCCTAGACCTTTTGACTTCGGTTGAGTTTGTTAGCTTTGTGGAACTTCCCCACCACACATGTCTTGCAATAGTGACCATAAGAGCTTGTGGCTCAGGGCTACCATTCCCTCCAAATTCTGGTCTGTCAAGGTGAGAGACAGGCATGTAGCCGGGGGGGGGGGGGGGGGGGGGGCTCGGGGGGCTTCAGCCCCCCCCCCGAAATTCTCATGGTGGTTCGCGAAAAGGCCTTACTGGTGCATTATTTAAACTGTTATGTATATTAATATCATGATTTGATCACCATTCTCAATATATCCCATATGTATGGGGGTATTGGGGTAATGATACAAAAGGTTTGCTAGGCTAGATCCTCTTTCACTCAGACTCAGCCCCCCCCCCGAAACTCAGCCCCCCCCAAAACCCCCCCTGAAATTTCTTTACCCCCCCCCCCCCCCCGAAACGAAATCCTGGCTACGGCCCTGGTGAGAGACAAATGCATTCCTCTCCCTAAATAAAGTTGGGTCCTTGATTCACCAGGCCTGGTTTTCTAATTTATCTTACACTTATAAAAGAAATAAAGTCATTTTCAGATGCTGGTAAAAAATATTTGAGAAAGGCAATTTGAGCTGGGAGAAGTATTGTGAGAGGACTGAAAGCTGGACAAGGGCGGGCGAGTGCTGAAATTTAGGATGCTGCATTGTCCCCATTCCACACCTGGAGATCTTGAGGGGGTTGCAATCCCCTGTCATACACCCCTAATTGATATTCTTTGTCCCCAAAATGCTCCAGAGAAACAGGAAGGCAATTATGGCTCCAGGGAGGCTTTTGGGGCAACAATATTGAGGCTTCTTGCAGCCCATGGGATGGACTTTCCTGGTCCCTGAGATACATAATTCAAAATAAGGAAGGAAAACATAAATAAGGAGTTATGTGATGCTTTAAAGCATAGCTTGTTTATTGTAACATAAGCTTTAATGGATTGCAATCTATTATTCCTTGAGTTGGAGTGCAATATTCAAGTTTTATGTACTTACTTATTTATTTATGGCATTTGTAGCCCACCTTTCTCAGCCTTACAGCGACTCAAGGCAGCTCACAGAATTAGAAAATTTGCTACCATATATTCATAAAAACACAGTTTAAAACATTCTACTCAACATTATAAAACATATTTTTATATGTTATATATTTTTGAAGGTAGGATAATGGTGAAATGGAAGTCAGAAAAGGACAATTGTCACATCAAGCATAAATCTTTAAAGAGTTTAACAGAAACGTTCTGGTTATCTGTTAGTTAATACACAGGATTGCTAAGTGTTAGGGTGTTAGTTGTCCTTATACTGGAAAGTGATCTTGGGAAAGTTGGTTCTGCTGAAGATCTTGCCTTACCTTGAAGAAGCTACACACACGAATGGAATGAAAGCCAGCATGCAATATGTGTATTGTGCTAAGATGCCTTACTCCTGTTCCACCCTCTGCTAATTAGTTAGTATTTGTGAATTTATCTCCCTTCAACAGTCTACTTTTGAATCTCCCCTTGACATGCCTTTGTTCTGCCATGGCCAGCCTGAAGTCAGTGACTTGGTTGCCCTTAGAAAACACAGTGTACCAGCAGCAGCTCAAGAGCACTTGCCTTCTTAAGATCAGGTTCATGTCTCCTTTTGAAGGGATTGCGCAAAAATGTCTTCTGGGACATCAGATCAGCCAGGACCCTACATGATAAGAATACAGTTGGTCCTTCACATCTTTGGGTTTGATTTTTGTGGATTTGATTACTCACAATTTTGATTAATATGCACTCTAGGAATCTCTATATCAGGGATTCTCAACCTGTGGGTTCCCAGGTGTTTTGGCCTCCAATTCCCAGAAATACCAGCCAGTTTACCAGCTGTTAGGATTTCTGGGAGTTGAAGGCCAAAACATCTGGGGACCCACAGGTTGAGAACCACTGCTCTAGATCTTCCAGGGTAACTCTATGCTCAATCTCCATTGGACGTTGTCAATAGAGTAGTGATGTGAGACCTAGAGATTCCTGGAGGGATGTTCTTACAAGTAAAAATCACTGCCTGTTTTTTTTTTTTAAATAGTTTCCCCACTTTTGTGGGGATTCTGTTCCTCTAAGTCCAGCAGAAATGGAGGACCTACTGTAATTCTTATGTGAGGCCAAGGGACCAAACAGAGAGGTTTAGAAGGGCACAGAGAAAGAAAGAAGGCAAAGCTTAGGGACAATCTGGAACATCTAAACTGTGAACATGAAAAAGAGTTTGAACAGAATTGACATCTGTAGACTTTCCTATGTTCAATCAAAAATTAATCAAAACGTTATTTGTATATTGCCCCCCCCCCCCCCCCCCCCCCCCCGTGGGGACTCAGGGCAGCTGACAACATGCTGGCTTGAGGATTATAGCAGTTGTGTTCCAAAAAAGTAACTTTTCCAGACCCTACTTTATCTATTCTAATTGCCACCATGTCATACTTTTCAGGTGTCTGTGAAATAAAATCAGGAAAGAGAAAGGAGTCCCTTCATTCCCATCTGGGATTTCTATAAGCTGGACTGAGGCATAAAGTCTGCTGGAGGAACACTCCTGAGCACATGGGGGCGGCTTATGTTGGGTGGCTGTCTGCTCCCCTAAGAGCAAGTGGAATTCCTCCAAGACTGGGAAAAGCAATTTCCCTTTGGACCAATGCCCAGGGGGTGTGCTGAGATTATGTAGTATTGAGCTTTTAATTGAGTATTCAATTAACCAGTTAATCAGCAACAGTAGCAGCAACAACAACAACCAATTGACAGCCTTAGGTACAATGATTTGTCTCTTTGAGCATTACAGAGAGACTTTGTCCATTGCCTTAATAAGTGAACAGAGCATCTACATCTGCTTTGATCCAACACCATGAATGTAGCTGGAGACAGAAACTGGTGAGATTGCTATGCCTCCTACTAAAGACTAGTGTTATTCTTCTACTGGCTCATTTCTAACTTAAGTCTATTTGTTTGTAATGCGATGAAAGGATGGCATTGCTTGAAAGCATCCAGTATATAAAGAACAAAGTAAAGGAATATAGCCAAACACACACACACATACACACACACACACACACTTCTAGTCCAAACAGCAATCTCAAAAGGATATGTATGAGCTGATCACACAGATTGCTAGTGACTGACTGATTTTGTTCCACACTGGATGATCATGTCACTTTGCTTCAGACAGGCCCTCTTCCTTTTCTATTGGGGATTGTGAAATTTGACATAACCATATTGTACCAACATGGGCAGAAAGGACAGATTTCCCTTATCGTGGATAACTAGGACCAGGGATAAAAGGATCCATGCCTAGCAAATGCAGGCTATAATGAATTGGGCCAGGACAGAGAAACACTCACCAGGTTGAAGACAATATATTCAATTCAGCCAAGAGGGAAGCAAGTATGAGTGGATGCTTCAAATGTACAAACATAAACATACAGAGAAAAGCAAGGCTTCTTATACAATTTGACAGCTATTCAAAATCCCTGCTTTTCTCCCTGATAGACTGATAGAGGGGCCAGTCTGGATCCATGCCCTGATTGACTGAGGTGCGGGGATTCGATTCCCTTTCGTGGGGAAATGTCAGTCAGGGATTTGCCAGCTAGGGAACCAATCAGCTGTCGGGACATCAATTGAGAGGGGACATCCTTTGAGAAGATCAGGTAAAAGAAATGACAATGAGCTTTCAATTAGCTCAACTGTCGAGTTCTGAATGTAACAAAGGTGTGAGGCTCCATAGACAAAAGGTGGTGATTTCATCTATCAAAAATTGGGTTTTCAGTAAAAAGGTTTAACAAATGTACATACTCTGAGCCTCTGTTTCCACGGTCCGCAATCTCTCAGCCCAAGTGGACTATTTAACTAAACAAATAATTGCTGACTTATGTGGTCTGACATAGGAGGCTGCCTATCTCTGCATACATACATACATACATACATACATACATACGTACGTACACAATGGATGATGATGATTGCTCTGGCTGGGAACAGCCAGAAGGATTTGCCCAACCTTTCCTTCTCAGGAAATGCCTCAGCAGTGGGGTTACAAAAAGGCGATTGTCGCTAGGCTATGCCTTGCTACATTTTATAAGGAAACTTATACATTCTGTCACATCATGAGGAGACAGCAAAGCCTAGAGAAGACAATTATGCTGGGGAAAGTGGAAGGCAAAAGGAAGAGGGGCCGACCAAGGGCAAGATGGATGGATGGCATCCTTGAAGTGACTGGACTGACCTTGAAGGAGCTGGGGGTGGTGACGGCCGACAGGGAGCTCTGGCGTGGACTGGTCCATGAGGTCACGAAGAGTCGGAGACGACTGAACGAATGAACAACAACAACATACATTCTGTATAAAAGAAATGGATACAAAATATATAAAGACACTAGTGAAGCAGAACTTCAGAAAAAGTAGTTATGTTTTATTAAAGGTTTGAAACAATAGTCTTTGTGGGGAAGAAGCTGCTGTTGGTCTGCTCCCAACCACCAATGCTTCAAAATAGCGAAAGTTTGAAAAAATCTTGTAAAATAATAATAAAACATATATTCATGGTGGTGAAGTCCTTGGCAAACTATGTATCTATGGGGGTGGGGGGTGGGGTTCATGGCTCAACAACACATTTGAAGAAGAATGTCCTTGTAATTCTAATTCCAGCATTGTTTCAGCATGTGGTATATTTATCGTCTTCTATTAAAACATTGCAATGTTATGCCAATTTTCTGGGAAGCAAGTTGCAGTGATATTAAGAACATTTACTTCAAAAAATCCACACATAGGAACACACCAATAGTCAATATACTAGGTAGCAGTGTGCATGCACATACTTATGTTCCTTTAAAAACACACAGAGAGATCTTACTTTTGTTGATGTTTGGCCCTAAATTATTCAAAAGCCCCGGTAAAGATTGAATATCCCTTATCTGAATTGCTTGGGACCAGAATTATTTTGAATTTCAGAATTTTTTCAGACTTTGGAATACCCGTATTTGCATATATGTATATAATGAAATATCTTGGAGGGGATATCTAATATCTAAACACAATATTCATTTATGTTTCATATACACCTTATACACTTAGACTATTTGCATATATGTATATCTCATTATATGTTGTTTGTTGTTGCTTATTCATTCAGTCATGTCCGACTCTTCATGACCTTATGGACCAGTCCATGTCAGAGCTCCCTGTTGGCTGTTTCATTATTTACATATATGCAAATACAGGTATTCCAAAGTCAGAAAAAATCTGAAATTCAAAATAATTCTGGTAATTTTATACACAACATTTTAATAATGCTGTGTATGAAACAAAGATTGTGTACAGTGAATCATCAGAAAACAATGCTGTCACTACCTTAGCCATTAATATGGACAATTTTGGATTTTGGAGAATTCCAGATAAGGGATACTCAACATATATCCACAAAAATTAGGGTAGTACTAGGAAGATATGCATATTTCAATTGGGACAAGGGTCAACAATACAACTGGGTTCTACCACATAGATGAATAAGAAACCATGAATAAATCTTCCTCAAATATGTGTTGGATACAAGTACTAGGAACTCATTTTTTCTGGTTTCAAGTAATTGAAAAAGGATGACATGATGAGAGTTAACATGAAGTAGATGAATGCTGGTTATCCTTCCTGTATTCTTCATTGCCAAAAAAGCTTTCAAGAGAAGTCCTGTGCGTTATATGTGGATCACAGTCTCTTGTCCCCTAACTCCTGTTGTTTGTTGTTTCTGCTGCTTTCATCTTTTTCCTCATCCCTTTGCACACATAACCCACTTTCCCCCTCAAACTACAGCTACAATTAATTAAAACAAATCCAGGGAACAGGACATACAAAGACAAGAGTAAAAATCACCCTCTTCCCTGTTTGCCTCCTTTTCCAATATGGTTCTGCAAAAGCACAGCTCTGAATCTGTTTTTCTCTCACACAAACAGAACCTCATCAATAACAACACTTTAAAAAGCCAATGATAAAATGGGAAAACTGACCCCCCTACTCAGCACAAATGTAAGCTTTTGAAAAATTCCTTGTAAAAATGCACACTGAGCAATTCATTTGTTCCTGTCCCCTCACTCGCCACAACACATGCATAAAAATGCTTATTTCTTTAAAAATAATAATCCATTAATAGGCTTACGATGACAGAGTGACCCAAATACCTCTTCACCCTTTGATTCCAGATTCAGCACATTTTGGAGTCTGCTGGGATGATCGTCAATTAGGACATCTAGTCTCACACATGAGCCACCACTTTGTGCCACCTCCTCCTCCTGGTACAGCCCCTGGCCACAGTTCCCCATTCCCTACTTCAGTGTAATTCCCATGGATAGAAGTACATGAACAGACATTCTGGTGCACTTCAAAGATGTAACGCTGAAAGCATTCCCTATCCCATTAAATACACACACACACATTTAAAAGGTCACTCATATATTACTGTGTGACACCCCATTGCAGAATGCCATCCCATTGGAGACCTGATTAGTACCAAGTATGAGGCATTTGGGCCTCACTGATCTTATTCATCATCCTGACATTGGGAATAACTACTTCCGGCAGGTAAGTTAAAAAAAAAAACAAACCCAAAAAAACCCCAGGAAGCTGTGTTTATCAGCAAAATAAGGCTAGTTGTTTTTGGCATCACTAGAGAGAAGTGGATAGGTCATGGATCAAACCAAGCCTGAACCCTCCCAAGAAGCTAAGATGTCTATCAACCTCATCACACGGCCACCAAAAGTGCCTCACATTGCTCCACTTCACCACGGGGCATGGGGAAGCTGCCGCCTCATGCTTTGCATTGCCAGGCTCCTCCAGCAGCTGATCCCATGGGGGGATGTGTGGTGCATGCATGGAGCATACGACTTCCTCCCATAAAAGTCTATGGTAACATGGAAAGCCTCCCGTATTACCATGATGGCACGCTGATTCTGCCCTCCATCACCCATGGAGCTTGCATAATGTCATTTGATGGGAGCCATCTGGCTCCATGGGTAGCCAAGGCTAGATCAGTGTTTGCCACCAATTTTAGCTGTCTGTGACGAGGTCGTAAGATGAGATTATCACACTTTGGATACCTCATAAGAAGACATAATTAACTAGAAAAGATAATGATTGGTAGAGTGGAAGGCTAACCACACTCCAGATGGATAGGCTCAAGGAAGGAAATCAGTGCTCTGTGTCTCCTAAACCTGAGCACAAGGTGAGTTGGGGGTCTCTCATTCATTGGGACGCTATAAGTCAAGGTAGACTTGAAGGGGGTTATCAATTAAGAGACGGGTATTTTATATCAGTAATGGGGGTGTTCATTGCCTATTCAAGTCCAACCCACACCAAGAGAATATGCACTGCAAGAGGAATCACTCATAATGATACTGTACATGATTTCTGTGAAAATCCATTCAGTTACTGCAATGATCGCTCGAAGATTTAGAGGAAGCAAAAATGAAGAGGACTTGCTGCAAATATTGTGTTATCCTTGCTCAGAAAATCCCAATGTTTTGAATCCAAAAGCCCAGGCTCCACTACACAGATTTGTTATTACAAGCATGCTTATCTTTCCACCTGCATTATCAGAGAGCAGGGCATTTCTTTCAGATTACTGCACTACTCTGCAAATACAAATTCTCTGAACCTCTTCCTCTTTTCATGGCACAGAGCAGAAGGGGGCAAAAAGGAAACCCGGGGATCCTCTACGGAATAGGAACTCAATAATCTCCCCTGTGGTTTTCAGAGGAAATATGAAAAATTGAAGCACAAGTCATTTATATCTTTCCCGTGCCTCCCTCATGCTCTTAAGTACCCAAAGGCTCCTTGAGTTGAGGCCGTCAAGGAAAGTGGTGCAAAGAAATGTCCATTGTCCACTTCTAAGAGTGGACTTTGTTTGGAAGATCTATTTGCTTGGACCATAATGTGCAGAACACTTCAGCCAGTTGTAGGTGTCATGTCAGCTCTTACAGTGAAGATGAGTGGTTAGAACTGCGGATTAACAGTTTCAGCAGCCTGCACTGCAGAGTGTAGCAGCTGCAGAAGAGGGACCCTTAGCAGTTGCCATCAAGTCCCAGCAGGAGGAGCAAGCAGATGCCAGCACTTCAGGGCAGGTTTCTGAAGGGTTAACTGAACCTTCTCATGTGCAATTTCACAGAGAGCAAGCTCAATTATGCAGGTATGCTAGGTTAACTGAGAAACAAGCTATCCACAAGCAACACCTGTGGCCTTAGCATAAAAGACTCTTGACTTCACAGTCTTGTGTTGGACGCAACGTCCTTCTAGATGCGTGTTATCATGAACTCGTTGTGTGACTAGCTTTGTGAATCTTGTACACTACCCGACTTGGACTTAAGTACTTTGGATCACATGAGCCAGATGAAGCATCCTGCAAATCCATGGCCTCATATGCTATTCTCCCATAGACATACTTTCCCCATCAGATGTGGGAAGATCACTTGAGCGGTGAGGATCTGTGGCAGACTCCCATGTTAGGAGGGAAGCATTGTACAAAGCTTCCATTCCAATTGTGGATGGGGCTTCTGCTGGAAATCCAGCAAAGTCATAGGATGGGCAGCATGCCCATCCATCACTAGACCAGCGGGAAAGCATCCTAGGATCCATCGCAAGCCCCATCTAACGAGGCCCATACTGTTACTTACTGGCTTGTTTGTCGTCGGAATGTGGACACTGACTTAAAGGGCACAGGGATTGTGGATTTAGGCTTTGATTCAAGAAGTCACTGTGTATGACCTCTGAACTTGGATATTGACTATGTTTGGGCATGAATGAGGCACATCACAATTGTAGTCTACAAAAATATCTTCGTTTCAAAGTCTACTTAAAAAGTAATTTTTTAGGATATAGGAAAATACACTAGTGAAGTAGGTGTGCTCCTGGGTTTTGCTTCTCTATGAGGAAATTTGGTATTAGTGGCACAAATAATGTGAAAAAAATAGAGATACATAATCAAAAAAAGAATAGTGCAACATGTTTCAGCAAACATTTAATTCAAAGAAAAATATATGCATATTTCAGGTATGCCTTGTATATCCAAACAAATCCATTTTTGTAATTTTCTAGAGGCTACTTGAAAATTTCTTTCAAAATGCATCCAGCAATGAAGTATTTTTTTTCATTATATTGTCGAAAGCTTTCATGTGGAATCACTGGAGTGCTGTGTAGTTTCTGAGTTGTATGGCCATGTTCTAGCAGCATTTTCTTCTGATGTTTTCCCTGCATCTGTGGCTGGCATCTTCAGAGGATCTGATGGTGGTAAAGCAAGTGGAGTATATATACTTGTGAAATGTTCAGGGTGGGAGAAAGAATCATTGTCTATTAACCAAGTGTGAAGGGTGCAATTAGCAAGCCTGATTTGCAAGTCTTTGAGTGGGATTCATCCATTAGCATGTGAGTAACTGAGAAGATTGCATAGCCAATTGTGAGGGCATCTGCCTAGAAGTAGCCAGGCCTTTGTTCCTTTGGAGTATTTATTGCCTGGAAGCATCCTTTGTCTGAGTGGTGTTCACTGGTTCTTGCGTGCTTCTTGCTTGAGGGCTTCCTATGTTTGAGTGGTGTTCATTAGTTACTGTCTTCATTCTGGTGTTTCTCAGTATTGGTAGCCAGATTATGTTCATTTTCATGGTTTCTTCCATTAGACTACTTTTGTTATGATTTGCAGCCTCGTGGCCTAACTTCTCAATGTGTCTTTAACATGTTGGGTATAGATGGTAAGGCAGGCTATTCTGCTTTCCCCTTTTCTTGCTGCTCTACTGATCACACATGACCAGTAAAGGATTATGGTGGCAGCTGCTGTTTATGTCACCTGTTGCAGGCCCACACACAAACAATTGGTTCAACTACAGTAGATTACTGCTTTTCCACAGTTCAGTTGGAAGAGACTTCCTGAGCCATCCAGTCCAACCCCCTACCAAGAAGCAGGACAATCACATTCGAAGCACCCCCAACAGATGGCCATCCAACCTCTGTTTAAAAGCCTCCATGGAAGCTTTATTGCTGGGTTCTGACATGAAAAGTGGGTGGTTCTCTAGCCCTTCCTCACAATTCTCACACGATTTAAGCTACCAGAAAGGACTAGCTAGACAGAGGACAAGAAAGAAAACTAGGCATGAAAAGACTTTGAAAAAAGGGACTTCTTTGCTAATATAGGTGTCCCTGTGGCATAGAGCTGCCTTATACAGTGGGCTCTTGGTAACCCTTGGGGTTTGGTTCCAGGACCGCCTATGGATACCAAAATCCGTAGATACTCCCATTATATACATTAGTGTATTAAAATTGTGTCCTTATATAAAATGAGAAAATCTAGATTCACTTATTAGATTTTTAAAAATATTTTCACACAGTAAATTATTGAATCCTTGAACAGGGAGGGCCGACTGTATTTAAACTATTGATCCACCGGACTTAGTGCTGCCTGCATTTAGTGCCTGCAAATTTTCAGAGAATGTTCAATGTCTTCTCTAAAAGAAAACAGACCCTTATGGACAAAGGGATCCATTGTAAGAAATGTGGATAGGAAGCACTCAAGGCTACAAACCATAACTAGGGAATAAGCTGTACTAAATACAATAGAAGTTCTGAGTCAATATACATAGGATTGTGCTGTTAATATGTGATACGCTCACCAAGTATTATTATTAAATTGCCACAATTTAATTAACAGATGTTAATGAGCAGAAGGCTCACATACGCCATACCTGTACTAGAGTTTTCTAATGCCTACAGTTATGGTTCATGACAACATGGAACAGAGTGGGGGGAAAGGAAGCACATAAATCTGACGGTGATAAAAAGGCCAGGAAAATCAAGTCTGGTCTCCAATAAACTCCTGCATAATGCTACCGTGGACAAATTGATAGTGGCACCTGGCAAGAAAACTGAGCCAGTAAAATAATCCAGGTCACACGCTGCACAAACAGAGAATGGACAGCAACTCATACTTGTAATCACGTTCTTTTTCAACAGAAATATTGCGGCTGCTGTTCTCCCAATTATTTTCCCTTTGTTTTCCCCTTTGATTTTTTTCTGGTCTGTTTTGTCAAATTGCTAAACAATAAACCAAACCAGAACCAAAAAGTATAGTATTAATACTAGCCAAAGTACAACCCACACCTGAAGTGTATCCAACTTTTTGAATGCATTTGTTCAGAATAATACATTTCTCAGTGGTGTCGTGGAGTTTGAGTTGGCTGGGCCAGAGCAGCAAGATATTTTGATTAGCGGAGTGTCCTCTGCCATGCCTCCCCAGCTTCTTCATTCTCCCTAAAATTAAATGTAATCTTTGCAGCAGCTGAAGGAGAAATGGATTTTCTTAACAACCATAGCACATTAGTGAGCTTTACGTTTGCAATGCAAAGTATTCTGGTCTAGCTTGCCCTTGTAACAAGAAGGCCTATTCCACTTTAAAAAGACTTGCCTCCTGGAAAAATCAAAAGTGTTAGTTAGAGCTGGGTTGTTGGTATACATCTGATTTGCCCTGCATTGTCCTGCTCCAGCTGAGGGCAATCCCGGGGGAAGGGGGGGGGGAAGCATGGAGTACGTGGCTTCCCCCCCCCCCCCCCATTGATGATGGCGGTCTGCAGCCGCTCTGCCCTACTTCACCCATGGAGACCTGCTGGTGTCGTTTGTTGGGGGCTGGCAGGCTCCGTGGATGAAGTAGGATGGAGCTTCCACATGCCACTGAAAAGTGCCCTTTGTGATGAGGTTGACAGTCTCCATTACTCATGAGTTTTTCCAATGTGTTTGCAGCCAAAAAAAAAAGACACATTGCCTGGACTACTGGAAGACTACCTTCATACACAAAAATCTCTCCGAATGAATTCTGACTTCATCAACAGATGTGACTTCTCATTTGGGATGTCAAAAGCCATTAAGTTGTTAAGCACAAGCGAGTAAGGCCTTTTTCAGGAGGGATTCAACCTCCGCTATGAATTTTCATCGAAGGCTTAACAGGCCCCTTCTTCACAGATCTTCAGAGAAGCTTCTGTGATCCACTTGCTCTCAGCTATCTTTCCTTAATCATATTTTGGGTTTGGCGATTTTATTCATATTGGCTGTACTTTTCATCAATTTCTACACTTTGTATATGGCTACTTTTATTACTTATACTACCTTGGGAGATTTCATTCTTAAAGGTGGTCTCACATTTAACTAACTGAACAGATGAACAATTTTGTATTCCCCACCTGATGCTGCAGTATGTGCTTGTAGTGATTTGTGTTGTTGACAGACTTGGAAAATTCCCAGAATCCCCAGTCTGTGCCTGTTAGGGTGATCCACATACCTTGCCTTACAGAAGTCTGCATTCTATGAGAAGGCACCCTCCCTCAAGTCCAGTAATGTAGAGGCAAAGAGTGGTGCATGTGAGCACCAAGGGCGCAGGCAGGCACACAGGTCACCAGGCCAACCTTAGGGTGCACCTACACTGTTGAATGAATCCAGTTTGATACCACTTTAATTGTCATAGCTCAATGTTAAGGGATCCTGGGATATGTAATTTGGTGACACACCAGCACTCTTCGGCAGAGAAGACTAAAAATCCTGCGCAACTACAACCCGCATGATTTCATAGCATCAAGCAGTTAAAGTGGGATCAAACTGCATTAATTCTACAGTGCATATGCCCCTGTGGCCTCCTTACTAGTTGGAATTCTAGACTTTGTTTCCAAGTGTGCAAGTAGCATTACGAATGCACATGTTCAGTTCCCGTCCCCTCCCCATCTGTCTTTTTTTTAAAAACAACACATTTCCCTTCTTTTTTGAGTAGGAGAAAAATACAAATGGCCTGTTTCCCCTGTTGTACATGTCCTCCCTTCTGTTTTCAGGGCAGGAAAGTATCACTGCTACTGCCCACATGACCTCAATAAGAAAAGAGGAATAAAGGGGAAATCCCATGGAGTGACAGAGGGAGCCTGTTTTTTCCCACCTCCCTGAGACCCCAACCCAGTGCTACTGTTGCCCCAAATGTCGGCTCTGATTCCTATCCAAAACGGGCACCCGATAACATGATGCTTTTTCTGTGCTGCTAAACAAAAAATGTGGGGAAGGGGAGGGGAAAGCTATGTAGTAAACACTAAACACCAAAAAGGCTCATTTATGTGAACAGGAAAATTCAACATGTGCTCAGCATCACCCTCACTTTGATTGCTGGAAGTGCTTAACTGGTTAGATTATGCCCTTGCTCTGTTACTTGACTTGGGTTTTGTTTTTGATCCCTCCCTTTCTTTTCCTTTCCTTTCTTTTGTATTGTGTGCTATGAAAGATTAAATAGTTGTTTTTTGGAGGAAAATATGCTCCAGCTGTTTTGCACTATATAACTATAGGATAAGCTGGTGTATTTATTTTCGTTCTTTTGATACTGTTTTTGTTGTTTATTATTAACATTTCTTTCTTTCTTTACTGTATTTCTACCCTGCTCTATCTCACCCCGGAGGGGACTCAGAGCAGCTTCCAGTTTTGGCAATTATTCAATGCCATATTGAAACATAAAAGCATACAAATACACAACACATTAAACTTTAAAATCAAAATAAAGTATATAAATACAATTTAAAAACTGTTACAAACTTAGCACCTAATTTTATTTATGTCATATAAAGAGCATTGCATAAATTATTATAAAACTGATAAAAATAGAAGGAGGACAAGTGCCTAAATTTCTTTTGACCAAAACCAGGCAACAGCAACTGCATTGTCTGTAGCCCCCAACAACTCTTCCTCTGTACAAGAGGCAGGACATTGCGGACAAGCATACAGATGCGGGATTGTCTGTTCTGCTCCATTGTTGCACAAAGTAGAGGATTCTTTTAGGTAGTGCCACTCCACTTCTGGGCTGTTCAGGGACTTCCAAATTGCCAATTTCCCCCTGGAGGCACACCCTCTGGGGGGACGGGGGGACGGACCCAGTTGGCATTTCCTGGTTTAGCTGCCCAGAGGGATACTCTTGCTGAGGGAATGTTAAGAAGAGTGTGGTTCTCATGAAGCTTTCCCTTGATTTGAGTCTATTGGGAGGAGGCTGATAGCATGCAGTGGATGGCTTTCACAGTGTTCAACTTTATTTCTTTCACAGCTAGCAGCAACTTCCTGTCGCACATTGGGGGGGGGGGGGCAATGCCAGCCGGCTTATAGAGTTTATCAACACCTAACAGCACCTAATCTTGCAATCATAGTTCAAACTACTTTGTTTATATCATCTCCATGGATAAATATTGCACTGTGGTTATGCTGCTCCCCAAACACCTCTTTCCAAAGTTAGGTTTTGACATTCTTTCTGAAAACCAGGAGAGAGGAAGCTGATCTAACATCCACAAGTCTTATGAAAAATACAGATTTCATCCGAGATGGTTGTAATTGTTTCCCATACCATTTTATACAGCCTCTACAAAACCACCTGTAAGTCTCTCCTCCTTACATAAGATGTTGTTGCTGTTGATTGAGTATTTTATGACCTATGGCATTGCTAGGGCAAAACTATCACAGGGTTTTCTTTACATGTTTTATTCACGGGTTTGCCTCTGCTTTCCTCTGAGCCTGAGAGGTTGACTTGCCCAAGGAAGCCCAATGGTTCTGATAGCTTAACAGAGATTCGAAAGTCAGCCTTCAAACTTGTAATCCAACACTTAAAGCACTGCACCATCATGTCACTTTCATATGAGGTGTATTTTATTACGGGAAGAAGTTCAGCAGTGGACAGCAACTTTTGAACTTAGAAATAACTTTCAAACATTTTATTGACCTATTTCAAATTCTAATGAATCACAACACTTATGCAATGGTATACCATCCAACTATCCTGGTTTGGCAGGAACAGTCCCCAATTATGTTCCACTTCTTAAGCAATTTTTATAAAGTCTCAGTTTCTGTTTCCTCCTCCCACTCTCTCTTGGCCTGAGCTTATTTCAAGGGTTACAAACTGAAAGTGCAAAAGTACTTTGCACTTAACGAACTCAGCAGGGCAGACAGAAGAGGAGGGGATGGGAGAAGCCTAAGGAGAAAGCAAAGGGTAGCTTGTGTGTCCTTCCTTAGTAGTAGTTTTTGCAATCTTGACCACTCTATGATGTCCTTTAGCCACATATGTCGTGGGTTTTATCTATGAAAAGTTGGAGGATACACCGTGGTTGCTGAATTAGGCTGCTCTAAACAGGAGTTATGCTGCTGTAGTCCAGGATGAGCATCCCTTACCCAGAATTCCAAAATCCGAAATACTCCAAAAACTAAAATTGTCCACATGGGTGGCTGGGATAGTAACACATTTCCTTTCTGATAATTCAATGTACATAAACTTTGTTTAATGCGCAAAATTATTTTAAAATGTTGTATAAAATTACATTTGAGGTATGTGTATAAGGTGTATATGATACATACACAATTTTTGTGTTTAGAGTTTGGTCCCGTCTCGAAGAGATCACATTATTCACATATATGCAAATAAAAGCACTCCATAATGTTCGTTTTTAGATCCAAAACAATTCTAGTCCCATACTTTTTGGTTTAGGGATACTCAACCTGTGTGCATTGTTTGGACTCTTAGCAAGGAGGTATCCTGTGCCTCCTTGAGGAACATCATTACCTGTCCCCCTAACCACACCATTGCAGCTAGGCAACCTTTGTGTGCTGTTCTACTTTGCTGATCCAAATTGGCCAGTGGCTGCTTGTGTGGCTGCACCCCACTACCATCCGGTTCCCTTCATGCAGCCTTCACTAGTTTGGGTCTCCAGCATTAAAAGCCTGACAGAACATTATGCTCTACCAGATCTTAACCATAGGCTCTTGTGCTTGACAGTAAATTTCCCAATGCTTCTATTGCCTGTGAAGAAAAGCTTATTCTTCTTCTTTGAAGCCCTACTTGGAAACATGGCATTAACCCCCAGTGATAAAGACTAGTTTCCCCTCTGCTTTTCACTGCTGTTAAGGTTGCTGTGTGCAAATGGGTTGTCAGAGGCACACATTGGATGGCATCCGTAACACCATGGACAACTATGCCAACATAATGTCAAAGATTTCCTGGGCGTGTCTGTGTGATTTTATTCTTGCCAGATTCACATGCTGCACAGAAGTCTCTGTAACTCTTGGAAGCTGGCAAACACAAGCACCCCTTCCAAGTGGCAATTACCCTACAGGGAGGGGGAGGGTCTTTTTCCCTTTCTTGGTTGTGCACTTTGGTGTCTCTGACCTACTTTTATTTTAGAAGGGAGACCAAGATGACTTCCCCCTCAGAGCAAGCTCTCCCTCGGTGCCCCAAGGGCCTTGTCTCCCTCCGTTTTGTCAGAAAAATTATGAACACAGGAGACTGTCTTGTACCAGGCCAGACTATTTGTCCATCTAAGCCCAGCACTGTCTTCCTTGACTAGCAATAGCTCTCTGGGGTCTCCAGCAAAGTTCCTTTGCTGTTAGGAAATCACACTTGCACGCAATGAAACAAGGCAAAGGGCTATGTTTCTAGATGATCCTTTAACTCATTTTATTATAATTGTGTGAGTTGTCACAAGAGTCTTGGTGGGCTGGTTGTGGCTTTTGTCCTCTGAGAAAGTTCTGCACTGGAAGGCACCAGCAATTTAGCCATATGGAGAAGAAATTGATAATCTTCGCAAAAGAACGTGAAAGGCAAACTTCACAATGAATCAGCAGCATAAGAATGGGCTGTTTGTTGCCCTTCCAGATGTTTTAGCCATCAACTCTTACAAGCACCAGCCCACACGCTCAGTGACCAGGGATTCTGGTTGTTGAAGTCCAAAACATTACGACAGCCTAAACATTGAGAATCACTGCACTAAGAGTTTTTGTAGGTTTTTGGGTTGTATGACCATGTTCTAGAAGCATTCTCTCCTGACATTTTGCCTGCATCTGTGGCAAGCATCCTCAGAAGTTGTGAGGTTTGTTGGAAACCTCACAACAAACCTCACAACCTCGGAGATGCCTGCCACAGATGCAGGCGAAATGTCAGGAGAGAATGCTTCTAGAACATGGCCATACAGCCCAAAAAACCTACTACAATCCAGTGATTCCAGCCATGAAATCCTTTGACAAAACACTGCACTAAGAGGTTTGACTCTGTTTCATATGACTTGAAATGGGACTAACAACTGTGTCACATGGCCACCGGAATTGCCCCACGTCATTGAGGGGCATGGGGAACCTGGTGCCTCATGCCTCGCATTGCCCAGCTCCTACTCCAGCTGATCCCATGGGGGGGAGTGTCGACAGTGCGGCTTCCCCTGATTGCTTCTAATGGCAACACGGGAAGCCTTCTGTGTTGCTGCAGTAGTGGCATGCATCTTCTCCATCCTACATCACTCGCAGAGCCACACGGGTGTCATTTGATAGGAGTCAGCAGGCTTTGTGGGTGATATAGGGCAGAGCTGGCGTATGCTGCCAAAAAGTGTCCTTTGTGATGAGACCATTATGCTTTTTTCTTCCTGTGTTTGTGGATTGGATCATTAATCCAGGCAAATCTGTGCTATAATGCAACTAGTTGTTATTATTGTGTGCCTTCAAGTTTTTTTCCTGTGGTGATCTAAGGTGAACATATCACAAGGTTTTCCTGGCAAGATTCATTCAGAAGGTTTGCCACTGCCTTCCTCTCAGGCTGAAAGAGAGTGACTTGGCCAGGGTCACCCAGTGGGTTTCATGATCAAGCAAGGGTTCGAGCCCTGGCCTCCTGAGCCGTAGTCCAAAGCTGAAACTGCTACACCCTGCTGATTTCTGTGCTGTTAACAGCCACAGGTCAAGTAATAATAATCTGCCTGTAATGTCAATATTTCAGCTCCCTCTGAACTGACCATCTGCAACCCATTCTTGCCTATCCAAGGATGCATATATAAATCTGCCAAGCTGAAGTTTATGCTGTAGGCATAAGATGAAGTGGACAGTGCACAGAAAAGTTTGATTGTCCTTCACATGCCACCATGAGACACTTTCCCCCTCGGCATAATACTAACTGGGCAAAACAGGACTGGGAATTGTGCAATGCTTGAGATACTGTTGAACTACAAATTCCACTAATCGTAGCCAGGAGAGCTAGGGTAAGAAATGCTGGGAATTGCAGCTCAAAAACATGTTCAAAGATCTCATCAAAAGTGCATTTGTTGTATCCCGCATTTTCACATAGTGAATTAAACAATTAAATGTGTATTTGGCAATGTTCTGCAGAAGCGTGGAGGAAAAAGCTAGTACCAATTTAAAAGGAACAGGGAAAAGGTCCATGAGATGAGCTGGGCCGAAGCAGTGTGCCAGGGATCAAACAGAAGGGTTGTGGGGAAATATAATACTCTTATGCTCATCCGTCCTTCATGCAGAGATGGGAGTGGCACAGCACCTTTATAGATCAGTAATGTGAGAAACCACACAGTGAATAATGGACTGTGATTCATTTTAGGAGACATTTTAGAGAAACACAATCACCCTTGGTAACATATCATTTTCTCTCTCTCTCCAGTGCTCTCAAATACACTGTACTGAATCTGGCCAGCTTGATCTTTGTGAATGAGTGGTCAAGACCTTGACAAAGAAATGTTTAATGTCCCTTAATGACTGTGGAGGATCCCCTGAATGAGCCATTCAGCTTCATGAGTTTACTCTGAGATGAGCTCCCTGCTGGCCTGTGAGGAGCTTTGAGCTGAGATGGAAAGTAATGTGGACACAGCTCCACATAAAACATCAAGTGGGCTAAAAGGAGTAATATTTCAACACTTAGTGAGCAGGAAGGTCATGACCTGTTTTGTGCAATTGACAACTAATTCGAGTTCATTTTCAAAGTTGTTTTTAAGAGACATTTCAACAGGACCGGGTCAAACCGCTGAGCTGCTGAACTTGCTGACCGAAAGGTTGACGGTTCAAATCTGGGGAACGGGGTGAGCTCCCACTGTTAGCTCCAGCTTCTGCCAGTCTAGAAATTTGAAAACATGCAAATGTAAATAGATCAATAGGTACCGCTCTGGCAGGAAGGTAATGGTGCTCTATGCAGTAATTACAGCCACATGACCTTGGGGGGGGGGGGGGGAAGGGAGGGGCTTAGAAATGGAGATGAGCACCACCCCCAAAGTTGGGAATGACTAGATTTAATGTCAAGGGGAAACCTTTACTTTTTCAGATCATATGCCCTTCTCTCTTAAACAATCCATGGTATTTGACAGATGCATAAATGGTACATGTGTTACCAGGAGTAGATATGTGCAAGTGGAAGAAGAGGAAAGATGCTGGAAATCATTGGAAAAACTGGATTATGTAGGTAATTAGATATTGTTTTAGGACAACTTCCCTCAATATGGTATTTTCCACATAATCAGGACTACAAATTCTCCCATGCTCAGACAGCAATGGCATTGTGGAGTATGCATGGAAAGTGCCAACCTAGGGCAGGCAATTTAAAGTTATAGAAGGGCACCTCTGCCAGCTATTACTGTTGTTGTACTGTGCCATCAGCTTCAACTAATAACAACCCTATGAAGGAGAGATATCCAGCAGGCTCTATTTTTTTAAATCCCTGCTCTGATTTTGCAAAAGCAGGACTGCTACTTCCTTGATCAGATCCTTTGATCTTCCTACTGTTTACAACTTTACCAACCATTATCATTTTTCCCAATCATGTCATCTCAAGATATGTCCAAAGTAGAAAAGCCTCAGTTTACATTTAGGCTGAATTTGCTCTTTGAACTATTTACAATTGGTTTTCAAGATTCATAGGACTCAGGGGAGCAAGATCCCCATGAAAGTGGCAGGTGGGGGTGGTGTGTGCAAATAACTTAAGCACCTCTTGTTGTGCAGATCTCTTGTGACAGATCTCTTGTCCCTTTCCCCCTCCTCCCCCTCCATTTCCTTGCATTGGCTATTATAATAGTTGTCTTTGTGCCTACAGACAAATTGCTGAAGAGTATCGTTCAGGATTCTGACCCTATTTCTGTCACTGTTACTTTTGTCTCTTATCTATCCTTAGCCATTTGGAGTGCTTCATCAGTCATCCAGTGAGGCTTTTCTTCTGTTTGGCGAAGACATAGTCGTTTTGCATCTCTCCCCCTCCTTGATAATGTCCGGGTTTTTTTCCTCTTCTGGTTCATGCTCAGTTAGGCTTAGTAGTGCAAATCTGTTCTTTACATGGTCTTTAAATTCTACAGGGATGTTCTTTAGATTGTGTTTTGGCACTGTGATTGATTGAATGTACTCCTTTAGCTTTATTTTAATACTTCCAACAAAAATACACCATTTGCAGCCAACACCATCAACCAAAGTATTATATACCCCTTTCCCCAGTAAGCCAATGTTTTTGAATGATAACGTTAATGATTAACATAATAGTATCTTAATGTGATGAAATTTCCCCCATCTAATGCTAGCATACATGGATTAGATTCCCAAGCTCACTAACAAGGAATGAAATGTGTTAAGCCATTTTATTATACTGATGTTCCAACTTTACCATTTAAAGCAAAGTACCATCACAGATACAGTTATATGAACACTCACTTGCTCTCTGAATCTATTGGTTCTTTGCCTGATATCTCTTTGTATCCAAGAGATCTCATTGTTTATCTGTAAATAAACCAAATATTAGTTCATTTCTGCTTGGGTAAACATAAGTCTCCAGTATTCTTTCATCCCAAGGAAAGCAAACCTGATAGCACCGGTGCACCTGAAACATCTCACATTGGTCCACTTAATTCCATGTTGCCTACCTTAAATGGCAGCAGTTTTTCAGTGTTGTGGGGTCCCTTTTGATGAATCCTTAGGCTTTCTGCAGAAAAACATTTATAAGCTGTAATGCACTATGCCTGTGAAGTACTTATAACAATGTTGTCTTCTCCCTGAAACAACTTATTAGTGTTACAGTAAAATGTTTGTCCTCAGGGCAAAAGGAGAAGAACTTATAAGGTATATTTATGTATTTATTTATTTACTATATTTCTATCTTGCTCTATCTCACCCCGAAGGGGACTCGGTGTGGCTTTGTATTTGCCACATTGCAAATACAAATATAGAAATACATTACATTAAGCAGTAAAAACAGATTAAACATATAAATACAATTAAAGTTAAACTGTTAAAACATAACACCTAGTCCATAGTCGTCATTTGTGCTGTTACATTTATGTCGATTCTGTATTGCAATAATCCCCAAACACCTGATTACATAACCGGCTTTTGACATTTTTCCTAAATGCCAGGAGGGAGGGGGGCAATCTAATATTATTGGGGAGGGAGTTCTATAGCTGAGGGGCCACCACTGAGAAGGCCCTGTCTCTCATCCTCACCAGTTGCTCTTGTGAAGCGGCTAGTATATGCTTTGTTGTTGCTTAAATCATTGGTTTCACAGACACACATCTGCCTCCCTGATATTCCTTGTATAAGGAGGAAGGATTAAACCATTTACAGTTTGGTCCCATCTACTGTTAGCCACCTTCCAACAGCTTTCCCGAGCTAGCAGTTCTTCAGGCTGTGCTGGAAATACAATTCCTATCCTCCTGAGACAGAATTGGGCAAGCCAAGAATATAGCAAGAACTGATTCTTTAAGGATTCATGCTTTTAGTTCATGCTGGATTACTATTGAAGAGCCATGCTAACTCTGACTGAGAGGCATACCTTGAGGTGTCAAGGTGTGCAATTGTGTGGCATGCTCTACACAGAAGTGTCATGTTGCCAGAAGATTCATAATGGTCGGAAACATTCCAGCGGTGTTGGTGTAATAAACATTGCTCCGATGCCGAAGAATGCCAGAATGTTTTGCAGAAGTGTGCAGAGCTCCAGTGCCGCTTTTGTTTAAGGTTCCAAAGAATTAATATTGTATATCGAGAGATGGTGTGGGCAGAGGCAGCAAAAGCCTTGCAAATCCTGGGAGCAGCTGGGGGGTGGCAGCCCGGCAGCACAGCAGCAGCGAGGGGGGGGGGGATCGCAGGAGAGAATCCACAAGAAGCAGCCTGTATTTCTTTTTAATTAAACTCTTCAATCAACCCCCTCCCTTTTCCCTGCTCCCAAGGCTCCTCCATTAGTGTTTCCCTCCCTGTCTCAATAATGGCCTTGCAGCCCCTTCTCTCTTCTCGATGCCCCCCTCCTCACCCCACCCCTGGGCTTTGCCACTCTCCCCTCCCACATCTGTATTTCCCAGCCCACGCTGTTCAGAGCATGATTTACGAGAAGGCCACGCCAATTCCAGTCTAGCAGGGGAGTCGGATACCACATTGGCTGAGAGAATGGCGCCGGTGCCAGGCGGAGTGGGGTTGGTGGGAGGGGGGCAAGGAGGGTGCAGCTTTCCCAGAAAGGAGGTTGAGAGAGAGCAGTTGGACAAAAAAGCAGGATCAGCAGGCACGGCATTTGTAGGAAGAAACAAGCTACACAATGGCATTGGATCCAGAGCCCCTTCCATCATTTCCCCTGCCCCACCCCACAATATCTGGTGGTGATAGGAAGAGAACAGAGGGAGAATCCTGTGTGCAACTAAATAGGACCAGATCCACTAGCAGAAAAGTTCAAGGCCCAGTTGCTGTAGCACAATATGTTCAGGGCAATGAGGACAAAACCCCTAGGTTTTCACTGGGGTTGCCAACGTTTTTCTGGTTCCATCACACATTTTGTAACAGCTGTGATTAAAAACAGGCAATCAGTGGGAAAGGCGCTTGTCTTATACAAGGACCTGTAATACTGAGAAAAACTTCATGCATTCCCTCTTGGCTCAGGCATCCTGCCAGGGAAGCAGGGAAAGGAAGAAGTTGGCAACTCTATCGAAGGTCCATTAATCATCTGGTTTTAGTAGTGCTTGAAAAGTACCATTGACTGTCTTTCCAGAACTGCCCATAAGAGAACAGCCTGGCACGTCTTGGCTCCATGGACATTATAGGAATAGTGGTTTGGGGAAGATAATACGCAGTGGAAGTCAAAGGCCATTTTTAAAAGATCTATTCAATATCACATTACCTAGAAGCAGGAGATTCTGTAATTTTTAAGAATGTGCTTGTATTTTTTTTTTTGTATTTTTTTTTAAAAAAACCTCTTGAGATCCTCTGTAGCAATGCTTCTATTCCTCTGCAGCACCATTATCTTTGGCACGCAGATCTAGGACATGAGCCCATTTGTCCGCTGATAGCTGGAGTTATTCCATGCAAGATCACGGACAGGGATCCTGATGTACTCAAACACAGAAAAGCTGTCACCCCTTTCCCTACCTGCTTCTTTGCTTTACCTCCATGGAAAAATATTCTCTTCCAATCTGAATAGTTCTAGCTGTTTTTTTCACATCCTGAGGCTATTTCTTGAAAGATTCTTTGCTGTTCTTAGCTCAGAGGTGGCCGTGTGTTCTAAAGATACTGCTAGGCCATGATGACAGGAAGACAGCTTAAGAAAAAGGTTTAGTTTTTTTCTACCCCTATTCTTCTTCTTCATGATTCTGGGCCCATTCAGACTCCTGGGACTGTAAGTCTTGTCAGAAACACAAGAGGAGCCCGTGGGCTGAGTATCCTAAACTAGAAATCCTAGGATTCAAAAGGCCAGTGTGTCTCAACCTTCCTAATGCCTCAACCCCTTAATGCAGTTCCTCATGTTGTGGTGACCCTCCAACCATAAAATTATTTTGTTGCTACTTCACAACTGTAATTTTGCTATTGTATTGTCGAAGGCTTTCATGGCTGGAATCACTAGGTTCTTGTGGGTTTTTTTGGGCTATAGAGCCATGTTCTAGAGGCATTTCTCCTGACGTTTCGCCTGCATCTATGGCAAGCATCCTCAGAGGTAGTGAGGTCTGTTGGAATTAGGACAATGGGTTTATATATCTGTGGAATGGCTGGGGTGGGGCAAGGAGCTCTTCCCTGCTGCAGTTAGGTGTGAATGTTTAACACCTCCCAGCAAGAGATTTTCCCAGGCTCAGGCAGGCCTTCAAATACTAATGAAGGTGATCAGCTGAAACATTCACACCTAACTGCAGCAGGGAAGAGCTGCTTGCCCCACCCCAGCCATTCCACAGATATATAAACCCATTGTCCTAATTCCAACAGACCTCACTACCTCTGAGGATGCTTGCCATAGATGCAGGCAAAACGTCAGGAGAAATGCCTCTAGAACATGGCTCTATAGCCCGAAAAAACCCACAAGAACCTAATTTTGCTATTGTTATGAATCATAATGTAACTATCTGATATGCAGGATGTATTTTCATTCAGTAGAACAAATTTTGTGCAAATACCTGATACGCCCAAATTTGAATACTGGTGGGGTTGGAGGAGGGATTGATTTTGTCATTTGGGAGTTGTAGTTGCTGGGATGTACAGTTCACCTACAATCAAAGAGCATTCTGAACTCCCACCAATTATGGAATTGAACCAAACTTGGCACACAGAACTCTCATGACCAACAGAAAATATTGGAAGGGTTTGGTGGGTATTGACCTTGAGCTTCAGAGTTGCAGTTCACCTACATCCAGAGATCACTATGGGCTCAAACAATGATGGATCTGGACCAAACTTGGCACAAATACTCAATATGGTCAAATGTGAACACTGGTGGAGTTTGGGGAAAATAGACATTGACATTTGGGAGATGTAGTTGCTGGGATTTATAGTTCACCTACAATAAAAGCATTCGCAAACCCACCAACAATGGAATTGGGTCAAACTTCCCAGCCAGAATCCCCATGACCAACAGAAAATCATGTGTTTTCTGATGGTTTTTGGTGACCCCCCCCCCAACATCTCCCTCATGAGCCCACAGAGATCCTGACCCCCAGGTTGAGAATCGCTGCCATAGGCAGTTTCTATGGCAGTACAAGTGAAAACATAGCAGTATAACTGTGCAGTATCAAGGGGCCCTTTGATCCCAGAGATGCCTTTATCTTCCAGCTTCTTTTACTGCCCAGTTTCCTCCAGATAGATTTGAACACAATTCCCATCCTTCCAAAAGAGCTGCCTTGTGCTGGCTGCGGTGATAGTAGCTATAATCCAACATATCTAAAGAGCCATGGGTTGAGGAAGGCTGTCTTGTAGCATCAATAGAGCTACAATACTTAAGAAGGTGGCAGGCTGACATCTCTGCTCTCCTGGGGAGCCATAAAGCAGACAGCAGCACCGAGCTGCAATTCCAGTCCATGATCCTTTCCTCTTGCCTCACTTACAGCAGTGCTGCCTCCAGCTCAGAGAACAGGTGACATCACGAAGCGCGCTGCCCAAAAGCACCCTGCCACAAGGGGAGGAATGATTTCATCCTTGTGACAGCTATGCTCACACAACTGTCTTCCAGCCTCTCAACCTGAGGAGGAGCCAGGGTATTCTTGCTTCTGTCATAGTTTTCCATTCATAAATCAATTGCCACCTGAGTGAATGCAAGTAAGCTTTTGCCAGCACAGTCTCAGCAATGTATTAGGCTTACATCTTCACTTAGACAAGGAATTCACTGGGTAGCTTGGAGCTGCTCAGAAGCTAGATTGCCTTGCAAAGTTGTTGTGAATTATGATATTGCACCAAGGATTCTATATAACAGGAGTGGAAACCATGTGGACCTTCAGATGTTGGATTACAACTCCCAGAATTTTCCAATGGTGCTAGCTCAGTCTGCTGTGAGTTGCAGTCCAATATCACTTGGAAGCCACAGGATTTCCAGCCTGCTGTATATTAATTTGAACTCCTTAGAGAAAGAATGCAATGGAAAATAGAGAAGAGGAGCCTTAGTCTGGTGCCCTTTGAGCAGAATAATGAATACTTGGAAGGTTGCTTCTAAAAGGGGAATATTTACTTATAGAATTCTGATTTACCAACCTTCTTAGCTTATTTTTTACTTATTTCATGACTCACTGAATGTGATGACTTCTGCCCTCTCCAGTCTCTATGATTCACCAATGAGGCACAACCACAATTTCAATTCCCTGAGGGTTTATTGATCCCAAGGCATTCTACCATTCCTAAAAGTTTAGCTTGCCTCCTGGGTGTTTTGTCTACTTCCTTGGTTTCCTTGCCTTTGCCTCTTTTGGAAGCACCCTTCCAAGCACCCTTCCAAGGACCAATCCTACATCCTTTCCCCATCCTGACTTGAGTTTAATGCAGCCTCCGCTTATATACTGGGGTAGCTCCACCCCTTGCCCCTTCTTCTCAGTGACAGCCCTTGAGGTGTTTAAAGTGTGCGACCACTTAGTGTGTGCTTATGCTAAGTGTGTGCTTATATTAATTCAAGGTAAGGTAGCATTTGCCTTCTTTGTAGTCGCTGGCTGATGTTCAATTTAAGATCAACAATAATTCCAAAGTAATTCTCACATGTAGTATTGCTGAGCCAAGTATCCCCCATTGTATACCTGCGTTTTTGGCTTTTGTTGCCCAAATGTAGATTTTTTTTGTATTTTCCTCTTTTGAGTTTCATTTTATTAGTTTCAGCCCAGTTTCCTAATTTATTGAGATTGCTTTGAATTCTGTACATATTTTCCTATGTGTTAGCTGCCCCTCCCAGTTTTGTATCATCTACATGTTTGATAAGAGTTCTCTCCACTCTGTCATTTACATTGTTGATTAAAAACTATGGGAGATTGTCCAGGACTGAACCTTGGGGATACTTTTACTTGCTTTTAAAGCCCCATCAAAAAGCTACAAGCCATTCTCGAAGACACAAAACACACTTAGGAAATGAGACTACACACATTTGGTCACTATAAAAATAACTTAAAACATACAGTAACACAGTGAAGGAAGTTATATTGTCCCTTGATATGTTGCAATAATATTAGAACATAACTGTGTTTTAGTAATTGCAAAACAAGATAATAAGTACCTTTTCATACTAACAACTAGTTACAGTACTTCCAAGCTTTGAGAAGTTCCCAAAATTCAATCCTCAGAATTTTCCATTAAAAGTAGCAGAAAAAACCCAGCTTGAGATTTAAAAAAAAAAACCAGAGTCAGTGTTCAGCCGTATGGAGCGAGCAATGATCTGTTTCAGTTTAAGGCAGCTTGATGTGTTTGGATCTTTTCAACTAGCGAGGGCAGAAGCTTTCAAAGTGAAAACATATGGATTACCTTTCCTAAACAGGGCTTGTGGGAAATGCAAGAGAACTCTGCCAGAATGTTACCTTCCCCCAACTATATAGATTCCTAGGGAACACTGAAGGTTAATGTACTTTGCACATCCAGAGTGTGTTGAGACTGGAAACACTGATCCCCAGAATTAGAGCTGTCTTGAACTGTGCCCACAGGGACCCCCTGTGTCTGCTTAGGGCTGGCCCTGCCATAAGGCTACGTGGGGCAACAATCTCAGCCAGGAGATACAGGGAAGTCGGGTGCCACACAACTGTACCCCCTTGTCTGTTTCTTCTGAGCCCTTGGCTACCTCTGTCTGTTGAGCTGTGTGTGACATTTAGCACCCACCCTGATTTCCTAAACTCATCTACTGCCTTCAGGGTGTCATAGAGCAGTGGCTCTCAACCTGTGGTTCCCCAGGTGTTTTGCTTACAACTCCCAGAAATCCCAGCCAGTTTACCAGTGGTTAGGATTTCTAGGACTTGAAGGCCAAAACATCTGGGGACCCACAGTTGAGAACTACTGTTGTAGAGGATGGTGGTATTCAACTGTCAGGGCCAGTTAGCTTCCGTACAGCTCTCATGCCCTTCACCTCAGGCAGCAAACAGTATCTCAAGTGATACAGTGCTGCCCCCTTCACTTACATATCAAGGATGTCTGGCTTCTTCCTACTGCCTTCCTTTTCCACTAGGAGGTGACTAGCATTGCCAATGGAGAAAACCCCTCCTTTTCCCTCCCTCCCTCGCTCTTTGAAGGGCTCCCCGGACCAGGGCTATCCCTGATGGCTGAAGCCCAGGATGCCTCTCCAGGGATGCAATCCTGCTTTTTGCATTAATAATTTACAATGTGTTGTTCAGCTAATAATGGCCTTTCCTTGTGATTAGCTAGCTTAATGGGCTAAAATTGGCAAGAGAACAATGGGGCTTTAATCTTCTTGGGGAATGTTGGGGGGCGGGGTGCCTTTTCTAGACCCTCCACACTCATGGAATATTTTTCACTCCCTCTCTAGGCAGAAGAGGCAAGAAACAAACCAGGTTGCAGATGCCTGCTGTGGACTTCTCTTTTTAACACATCAGACTTCAGTGTAACCCACTTCAGAAAGTCCTCTGGTCATCTGAAAAGCATCATAGTTAGCCCTCTTTACCATGGATATTGTATCCATGGATTTCAACCATCAACAACATGAAAAAAACAAATAGATCTCAAAGCCATTTTATATAACAAGGGACATCATTTGACTGTGCCATTGTCTATAATTGGACTTGAGTTTTGGTATCTCACAAGGGACCCTGGAACCAAACCCCAGATGATACCAAAGTTCAATTGTACAAATATATTTGCCCCACTCCATCACTAGAACAGCAACAGCTCCTAGGCACCTGGTCCTGTTCTCTTGGTGCACATGGTCCAAAACAGGTTTCCAGGCCCTGGCCCTGAGCCCTCTAGGCAATTTTTGTGATGTAAGAGGCCCTGCTTTTGTGTGTGTGTGTGTCAGGAGCGACTTGAGAAACTGCAAGTCACTTCTGGGGTGAGAGAATTGGCCGTCTGCAAGGACGTTGCTCAGGGGACGCCCAGATGATCTGATGTTTTTATCATCCTTGTGGTAGGCTTCTCTCATGTCCCCGCATGAGGAGCTGGAGCTGATAGAGGGAGCTCATCCGCCTCTCCCCAGATTCAAACCTGCAACCTGTCGGTCTTCAGTCCTGCCGGCACAGGGGTTTAACCCACTGCACCACCGGCCCTGGTGATGTCAATAAAAAGGGGAACTCCAGGCAAGAAACAATCAGGGACAGCTAGTCACCTCTCAACAAAGGATTTCCCCAGGCAGTAACAAGCCACACCTAAAAACTGTCAGGCCATCAAATGCTAATCAAGGTGGCCAATTGAAACATTCACACCTAGCTCCAACAAACAAGAGTTCTTTCTCCCACCCTGGACTTTCCACAGATATATAAACCCAATTTTCCCAATTTCCTACAGACCTCACACCCTCTGAAGATGTCTGCCATAGATGCAGGTGAAAAGTCAGGAAAGAATACTTCTAGAACATGACCATACAGCCTGAAAAATCTACAACAACCTAATAAAAAGATAGCATTAAGCATTAACCACAATTGCACATAGTATTCCATTAAAATAATTTAAACACCTATGTCTAGCATATCAATAAGATATGCTACCTACATACTTTTCAAAGACAGAACTCCTGAGATCCTCCTGCCCAGAGAAATGAGTCCAGGTCTTGAGATCTGGGAGTCTTCCTCTCTGACATGCTCACTTAAGCCATTTGGTATTTTCCTTGGCTCAAAGCTTTCTAAAAAGATAAGACAAGAGAGTTGCTTTGATTTTTCTTAAGTAGCAGTACCAAAATATATGTGGCTGTCTGATATGTATGCACATCACTTGTCAGTCAGCAGTTAGGAAGTCACTAGGGGCCCTTCCACACTGCCCCTTTATCCCAGGATCTGATCCCAGGTGATCTGTATATCCCAAGTTATCTGGCAGTGGGGACTCATATATTCCAGTTTAAAACAGATAATCTGGGATCAAATCCTGGATAAAGGGCAGTGTGGAAGGGCCCCCAGACTAAGAGATGAATAGTGATGATCTTTTTTTCATAAGGATTTATTGTGGTACCTCAGGAGGCACAGGCTGGATCTACACTACCATATAATCCAGTATCTGATCCTAGATTATCTGCTTTGAATGGGATTATATGAGTCTGCCATATAATCCAATTCAAAGCAGATAATCTGTGATCAGAAACTAGATTATATGGCAGTGTAGATCCAGCCTCAGATAACGCTTCGGGAATATAGGAAGTTGCCTTATAGTGGTTCAGATCAGTGTTAGATCTATACCAGAGGTGGGGGATATGAGACTTTTAAAAAACGGCAAATGACTTTTTACTCAGTGTAGCTCTTGACAATTGACTGTTTGCTGAAGAAAGAGCTTTTAACAGGTGGGTGTGATATTTCCGATGTGCTTTTAAAGTGTTATTCACTTCAATATTATAATTTGTTTAATTCTACTTCAGTATTACAATTTTCAAAAATTTAACCTATACCTTTTTATTGAATCTTATTTCAAGCCACTCCAACAGCCAGGAAAGACATAAAGCAAAGCGAAGAAATAAAGGAGGAGAATTAGATGGCTCTCAAACTGTTGGGATGGTAACTACCAGCATTTCTTCCCATTGGTTTTGGTGTCTAGGTCTACTGGAAGGTGCAGCCGAAAAACATGTGGATAAGAAGAGATCACCTGTCCACAAAATAAATAAATATTTATTTATTTACTGTACTTATATCCCACCTTCCTCAACCCCGAAGGGGACTCAGTGTGTCTTCACAAAGGCAACAATTAGATGCCGAATATGCATATATCATTGGTAAATAAGCAAAACATTAAAACATTAGAAACCAACCAGTGAAAAGGAGCACATTAAAATAAAAAAAAATTAAAATCACATAATTTAAGTTCACATAAATAGCCATGGTCTGATAGCAGTTTCCATGCTACAACTCCATTGACTCTGTTGTCTAGGTGTCATGGAAGATATGGCACAACAGCATTGGGAGGGTCACCTCCTCGTGGGAGGCTTCTCTCATGTCCCCACATGGAGAGCTGGAGCTGACAGAGGGAGCTCATCCACTCTCTCTCTGTATTCAAACCTCTGACCTGTCAGTCTTCAGTCCTGCTGGCACAAGGGTTTAACCCACTGTGCCACAGGGGGCTCCAATTTATAGCGGGCTCTTGGTGGAGTTTGGTTTCAGGACCCCAATCACAGATACCAAAATTGGTGGATGCTCAAGTCCCATTTTGTACAGTGGCATAGTGGAATGGCATATTGAATGGCAAATCAATGTTTGCTTTACGGAATTTTTAGAGGATATGTTTTCAAGCTGTGCACGCTTGAATCCATGGATACAGAAGGCCGACTGTATCCTGCTGAATGACATCAGGGGCTAATCCTAGTAACATCACCAGGACATCTCAGTGAGGTATCTCTACTACTCAGGGTTTGGTCTTCAAAGTGCAAGGCCTGGGATAGCAGCCCTGACAACCCTAATAATTAAGATTGGACTCTTTCACAGCTAAGGGCTGGATTTGGTACTTCTTGCTCTTCAATGTGCAATGTGTGCTGGAGGTGTTCTTTTGAGGAGATCATTTTGGGATTTGTGCATGTGGCTTTTTCTAGAAGAGAGAAGACATACTTTTAAATAGGCAATGTTTATTCTTTCTTGCATGCATCTAAAGCCTGGTGTGGTTTTTGCACTGGCTTTATCCTTTGCTGTGTGTATGTTTTTGGTCTGTGTTTGCCAGTCGATGTTTCTGACCTGCCTTTTGCTAGCTTGATGCTGCTCCCAGCTTTCTGCTCTGCTTGACAGACTCGTTGGTGGTGACCTTGGCTTTGCTTGACTCTGACTTTGGTTCCCCCTCTTGCCTTGGCTTCTGCTTTTGAACTGTCTTCCTGGCTCCTGACCTGGTTTCTCTGCAGGATTCTCAAAGACGCTTACAACTGACACCATGGCACCAGCCCTGAATCCGCTCAAGGAGTCCCAGGTGAGGGCCCACTTTGATTGCACTCTGCTCTGGCTGCTTGCCGGGGATGGGGCCAGGCACAAGGATGAAGCAGCCAGCAGTTTGCTTAAAGGGGGAAAATCCCTTCTCCTAGGCTGCTAAACCCATTTCCTCCTCATTTTCAGTTGTAAAACTTCTTTCCTTCCTGGTAGCCTCCCCAAGGCTTTTTCTCTCTCTGCAATAGAGCCTGAGGCTCTTTATGCATACTTCCCTGAGTGTAATTCCATTGGATTCAGCAGGACTTTCTTTAAAGTAAAGTTGCCTATGATTAAAATGTTTAAGACCAACTTTTTAAAGCATCTCTTGCCACTTTATTGGTGCACTTCAAGAACAGGCAGGGGGAGGGGGATTCAATGTTTAGCAATTGTGTAAAGATTGAAGGTCAGGAGGCAACGTTTCTGTAACAAGCTATGCCCTAATGAAAATACTTTTAAAAAAATTAAATATTTTTTAAATTGGTAATTCAGTCGAGAAAATATAGAGTTTTAAAAATTAATATACAATTAAAAATAAAATAAAATAAAATATATTAAAATGGACTTCTCACTTACCAACTTAAATTTTTTTTTGTAGTTTTTAAAGGCACAGAAACCTTGTCTTCTTTTGCATGTGGTCACTCTGGAGCTGGATCACCCATTTGTTGTTTTGCTTGCCTGCTGCAAGTCGCTTCTGGAGTGAGAGAATCAGTCATCTATGAAGACGTTGCCCAGGGGATGCCCGGATGTCTTGCAATCCTGCGAGGAGGCTTCTCTCATGTCCCCCATTTAAGTCAATGACTTAAATCAAGAAATAGTTTTCTAAGATCTACAGAGACACTCGCTGAAACATCTCAGCAAGCGAGAGTCCAAAAGTGGCAGGCTCAAACCCAGAATCTCAACCAATGGCTGATACCAAATGAGAGACTCCCCTCTGGGCACACAGAGGACTGGGCGACTTGGAAGGCGCTGAACAGACTGCGCTCTGGCACCATGAGATGCAGAGCCAATCTTAAAAAATGGGGGCTACCAAGTGGAATCCACGACATGCGAGTGTGGAGAAGAGCAAACCACAGACCACCTGCTGCAATGCAACCTGAGCCCTGCTACATGCACAATGGAGGACCTCCTTGCGGCAACACCAGAGGCACTCCAAGTGGTCAGACACTGGTCCAAGGACATTTAATCAACTACCAAGCTTGCAAATTTTGTTTTGTGTCTGTCTGTTTGTTTTGTTCTGTTAGAAATGTAATACAATTGTCTGATTGCCCCTGACATGATTAATAAATAAATAAATAAATAAATACCCATTTGTTCTTAAAAGTATAGGCCACATTATATTTACATAAATTAACTAGTCATGGCATCCTTGCCAACAGGTAGATCGTTTCACTGTCCCAAATTCTGCCCTAACTTGGACATTAAAAATGTGAAAATATTAAGCAATGTATCTTTTTTAATTCACTTCTATGGTTAGTAACATGAACTGATAAATAGCTACAGCAACCTCATAAAAATTTGCCTAGCAAAGTTGTTGTAGTTTTTTTGGACTATATGGCCATGTTCTAGAAGCATTCCCTCCTGCATCTATGGCAGTCATCCTCAGAAGCTGCCTGCCATAGATGCAGGTGAAACGTCAGGAGAGAATACTTCTAGAACATGGCCATATAGCCCGAAAACCCTACAACAACCCAGTGATTCCGGCCATGAAAGCCTTTGATAATACATTGCCTAGCAGAATCTCACAATAAACCACAGCAGTTGGAACTAAATCACTGGGTAAATAGGAAAGTGAAAACACTAGGAAACAATGCAAAGCAGAAGCACCTGCAACTGCATAGGCTGATACACTGGATAAACTTGAATGAGTTACTTGGTCTTTTGTCTTGCGCTTTAGTGGAAGAGAGGCAAATAAATATGGAAAGCATATCCATCTACAACACCAGTTGCAAACAATTGTATTTAGTGGTCCAGATCAAATCAACTTTGGGTGGAAATCTATTGGACCTGAGGTGGGAACCATGCGTCCCTCCAAAGTTTGGGACTGCAACTTCCAGCAGTCCTAGCCAGAATGGTCAATGGAAGGAAAGATAGGATTTACAGTCCAACATCCTTTGGAGAAGGTGACAGTCAGCCCCAATCTGGTGCCCTCCTAGATGTGCTGGACCACACATTTTGTCACTGCCAGCCAATGTGGCCAGTGGTCAATGCAGCAGGGAAATTCTAGTCTAAGATCAACTTAGTTCTTCTCAATCTGGCTCTGTTCAGATATTTTACAGGTTTTAACAAGACCGAGAACTCTCTGGATCTTTTAACTGGAGTGAGTCATGAGGTCAGGTAAACAACGTTCCCTTTTGAGCCCTGATTATTTCATTCCAAGGGCACCTTGGGAAGAGACTAGTGAGCTTAGCTTATGCATCCACCAAGACCCGGCTGCAATGTTGTGGTCAGGACACAGCAGAAGATGTAATCTTTCTAGGGTTTCTTCAACATTTTCCTTCATTATTTCTAAATAATTTGTTCCCATGGAAATCCACTGCTTTCAAAGTAACTGAAAAGCCAAAGGGTTGCAAAGGATTTAAAGAAAATTCCATCCTTCATTCCCATCCACCTAGGAGGGGCTACAGGATGTATTACTACATTTCAAATCTGCTCCCCTCTCTCCCTGGGCTTTGTGGTACAATAAACATTTATACAGGCTGAGTCCCCCGAGTTACAAACATCCAACTTGCAAATGACTCATAGTTAAGAACAAGAGTGAGACAACAGGAAGTGAGAGAAATCTACCCCTTGGAAGGGAAATTAACTCCTGAAAGAATTATCATGGGGAAAAGAAGTTTCCACTGAAGCTTTCTCCCCAGTCCTTATTGCCATAACAAGCCATTTTTTTCAAAATCCAATTTTCACAGGGACAGAAAATGAGGTGAAATCTTCTGAACAGGCAGGCAGACAGCAAAACAAACACCACAGGGGTGTTAACCCATCCCTATGCTATCCAAAGTGAAACTATATATATTTTGCCTGGAGTTATGCTTTTAAAATGTACGTGTTCTGATTTACATACAAATTAAGAAGAACTTAATTTTAAGAACAAACCTACAGATCCTATCTTGCCTGTAACTTGAGGACTTCTTATATTTGGAATTTGGCAGGTTTACTTAGTGCAGTGGTTCTCAACTTGTGGGTCTCCAGGTGTTTTGGCCTAAAATTCCCAGAAATCCCAGCCAATTTACCAGCTGTTAGGATTTCTGGGAGTTGAAGGCCAAAACATCTGGGCACCCACAAGTTGAGAACCACTGTCTTAGTGGACTTGACTAAGAAGTACAGTAAGGATGGAGGGTAATGAGTTCTTGAGGGAGAAAAATGAGAAATTCAAGCACCTCTTTTGAACTGTATTGATGGTAGCTTGTGTTATTGAAGACCCCCAACCCCACCCCTAATAAAAAGAAGACATTGTTAGGACCCCGTGGGAATTATAGTTTCCCAAAGATGGAAAGCCAGATTAGTGGAAAAGGACACCAACCCCACAGTCTCCTTTGAGCCTCCCAGGACCAGCAGCAACCCCAACCCCATAGCCTCAGACCCCCCCCCCCCCAATATACACCCCCTCCCAGCTCAGCTATTCAACCTGAGGCAGTCCGCAACAATCTCTTCACTGGAGATTGTCTCACAATCTTTCTCTGTTCCTTTTTCCCCAGCCAAGCTACAATCCAAACAACTACAAGGTATCTACAATATATCTCTCTATATGTCTATACCAAGAACACCACATTAACTCTCTATTATTATTGTTATTGTTATTATTATTATTATTATTATTATTATTATTCTCTATAAAATGAAGGCAAATGTACATTAACTATAGCAACCTCTCAAGCAACCTCTTGATCAATTCCAGATACCCATTCCATGCCCTGTGTGGGGACCAGAGATGGGACATAATCTATTAAATAAATGATCTTTCTGGATCTCAGCAGGAGTCCATCTACCCCCTGCCCAGAACATCCCTTTTGGGGATCTTGGCTATCCATGGGACAAAGAAACTTTGACTGCAATCCCATCAGCAATAGACATCTTTGGGATTCTTTCTTTGGCTTCCCAGGATGGGAAGATGTTTGGAAAAACAACTCTGATTGTCTCCTTGATAGCACCTGGCATCTCCATAATCCTGTCAAATCATCTTTTAGACTTCTTTTTGTCTCCAGCATTCCATTGCTACCCACCCAGGGGTTGGCTTGACCCCCTAGAGACCTCTCCATCCCCAAGACTGCTCCCACCAGCCCATTGGAAGCCCTTGATCTCCACATGTTCCAAAATCAGAGGCCTGTGCCTAAATTGAGGTCCCTACAGGCCAAATTGTGGCAAGTTCTTGGTGGGATGGGGATACCAAGCCACCTTGTCTCTCTCCTGCGGAATCTGTATAATGACCAAATGGCAACAGTAAGAACTGACCATGGAACAACAGACTGGTTCAAGATTGGGAAAAGTGTACAGCAGGGTTATATACTCTCGCCCAACCTATTTAACTTGTATGCAGAACACATCATACAATGTGTGGGGCTTGACGAATGCAAGGCTAGGGTTAAAATTGCTGGAAGAAACATTAACAACCTTAGATATGCAGATGATACCACTTTGATGGCCGAAAGCGAGGAGGAACTGAGGAGCCTTCTAACCAAGGTGAAAGAAGAAAGTACAAAAGCTAGGTTGCAGTTAAACCTAGAAGAAATCAAGATTATGGCAACCAGACTGATTGATAACTGGAAATACAGGGAGAAATCATGGAGGCAGTGACAGACTAGATGCAAAGATTACTGCAGATGTAGACTGCAGCTAGGAAATCAGAAGGCGTTTACTTCTTGGGAGGAGAGCAATGACCAATCTCGATAAAATAGTGAAGAGTAGAGACATCACACTGGCAACCAAGATACGCATAGTTAAAGCAATGGTTATCCCCGTAGTAACCTATGGATGTGAAAGCTGGACGATAGGGAAGGCTGAGCGAAGGAAGACAGATGCTTTTGAACTGTGGTGCTGGAGGAAAGTTCTGAGAGTGTCTTGGACTGCGAGAAGATCCAACCAGTCCATACTTCAGGAAATAAAGCCCGACTGCTCATTGGAGGGAGGATATTAGAGGCAAAGATGAAGTACTTTTGCCGGATTATGAGAAGACAGGAAAGCTTGGAGAAGACAATTATGCTGGGGAAAATGGAAGGAAAAAGGAAGAGGAGCCGACCAAGGGCAAGATGGATGGATGGTAGCCTTGAAGTGACTGGCTTGACCTTGAAGGAACCGGGGGTGTGGTGACAGCCAGCAGGGAGCTCTGGCGTGGGCTGGTCCATGAGGTCACGAAAAGTTGGAAGCGACTGAACAAATAAATAACAAAGCAGGTCAAATAGGCAACAGAAAAAATATCTGATAGAGCATGTAGGCCTACAACTCCAACAACATCACTTGCCTTTTCTTCTCCTATATGATTTTCAACATATTTTGCCTGATGAAGCAGCCAGTAGAGCTTCAAAAGCTTGCATGAAATGTTTGAGCTTTTTGGTTGGACAGTAAGGGTGCTGCTCTTTTGTGAATTGTGCTGTATTCTCTAATGACATGATTAAGGCACTCAGTGGCATGCACTGATAGGGGGCTAAAGAGAGGAAGCCAGACCAAGGGAAATGTAACAATCAGCAAGATCCTGCTACTTGATCTGTGGTCCTTTCTCCTCTTTCCAGAACATAACCTTTGAGGCAAAACCTTTGCAGTTACACCTAGGATAACCACCATTCCAGCTAAAGCCAGGCAAGGTGAAAAAAGCACATGAGGGCCTTTATATTTTAGCAGACCCAGTTCAACAAGGATTTCGTCATCAAATGTGAAATTTAGTGGCCCACTTGTAGGGCTAAATGAAAGCAAGTCTACAGAAAGAAAGAAATGAAGGAGGGAGTAGAGGAGAAAAAGACTGATAATGAAAGAAAAAGAGCAACTTTGGACAGAAAGCAAATTACTCTAATGTGAATGAACTGAAAATCAATCAGAGCCCTACTACGTGAAATGAATTTTTGAAAAGCACAAATCTAGGAATTGTATTTGTTTTGTTGTTTTGGATTCAAATCTTTTAAGAGAATGAAATACAATCTCGATCTGATTGTATCTTTCCTTTCTCAGAATAGAAAGGAAACTCAGGGCTGCAAAGATCATAACAAAATATTGAGAAGAGTTCTGAGGCTATGGATATACCTGAACTGCATGTTTATATTGGTTTTATACCAGTTTAATTGTCCTGGCTTCCCCAGAGAAGAGAAATGACTATTAAGCCTGTGAGTGCGGCAAATGTGTCCTGAATAGAACCTGGGGGAGAAAAACCATGCTAGCCAGGAAAAGCTGAGAGCTTTCAGGGCGTGCAGTTCTCTTGAATGTCTTGCATTTGCTTCTCCTTTTAAAACAACATTTGTGGTGCGGTCTTGATAAAAGCAACCCAAGATTCTGTTTTTCTTTCCTGTGAAGTAAAGTGAACCCAGCCATGCTGAATTTTGCTACTGATCAGGAAAGAGGAAGTGTTATTCTGGTGTTTCGGGTATTTTTGTTTTGCCCTGAAAAGAAATTAGGAGCGGCTTTTTTCGTAAGTGCCATCTCTCCCCAAGGGGCAACGGCTGAATTGGCTGAGTAGTCTTCTAGTGCAATTTCAGGCATTCTCGTCTCCAAATGGAAAGAGGCCTCCCTGCTGTGCATCCTCTTTCCCCCCAAAATGAGTCCTCCTGGCAGTTGCATCTCAGGGTGCTCTAAACAAGGGCCCTCAGCTCCTGGTTCACTGCCACCCATCCATCATGCCCATTGCATCAGGAGCCACAGCAGTGCTCTACTCTGGAGGAACCCAACTAGCTCTTGTGGCTGAGCAACCACAAAGCACGACCAATTTGTGGATCATACTGTTCATTAATGCCAGTTATATATAAAAAGTATGTGTGCATGTGTGTGAGTGTGTGTCGCACCCAGTGCTTCCTCACTTCCCTCCAGCTGCAACCAATTCATAGGGTCAAAGGAAGGGACGTGTTGAATAGAAGCACTTTCTCCCAAGTCACAGTCATTTTCTAGGCATCTGTGGCTATTGTATTTGGAGGCCTATTGAGAAAAAAGGGTTACATTTGGAGATCATGTTGTAAATGGGTGGCTCTGCTGATGGAAAGAAGGCTGGATTCCATTTCAGGAACCAGATTGGGGTGGATCACATGCAGCCCTATAGAGGTTGTGGGACAGCTTGCTATGATAGATCCCCCACTCCACACTGGCCCCACAGTCCCAATGCTTGGGCTCCTGTCACTCGCCCTGCCCTTTTACTCTCAAGGTCCCTCTCTGGATCCGGTACTCAGACCTCAGGGTGATTCCCTATCATGGACAAATGGCTGTGTTGATTAGCATGGTTCACGTGACACAACCTCCTTAGCAATTCTTAAATGAAATAGTCAGGCACCACTATAGAAAATAAAATGAACACTTATTATAAAACAAATATTGTCAGCCCTCCACATTTGCTGGCATTAGATATACAAGACCCCAGGAAAAGTGAATACAATTTTAATTGTATTTTTTAACATGAAAGAATCCCTTCTAGGAATTTCTAGATTCTCCAGCACAATTCTGTGGTCAACCTCAGCCAGAAATTGACCATTGAGTTGCGCTGGATAACCTAGAGATTGCTTAAGAGAACATTTTAATCTAATCTGTGAATAATGAAATTGACAGATGTCAAACCCACCAATGTGGAACGCTGACTGAATACCAGACAAGAAACTCTGAACTCCTTCCTCACCTGCAACTTCCACAACTCTATTCAAACCTTTCCCCTTGTGTCTGACTGCCCTCACTGTATCCCACATTTTCCCAATCTCACTCCTGACTCTTTAGCAGATGGACCTCTAGTTTGCACCTTTCCTTCCTTCCCTTTGTTCCTCTTCACAGCATTCCCTGGATTCTGACCGGCTGGCTTTGACTAGCTTCCCTTCACATTGCCATTCTCATCATCTCCCACCATGAGCTTGCTTTCTATAGTGATGGGAGCTGCAGTCCAACAGCCACTAGTTCCCCCCCCCCCCCCAAATAAGCAGCCCAGATCCTGATCAGATTCCCTATCAGATTATCAGATTACTCAGACATAACTGACTCTTTGCTGAGGAAGGCACTTTTCAAGGGAGTGCTCCTCACCCAGTGCACCCCATGTGTTTCTAAATAGCTTTTAATTTGCTTATTTTAATACAATAAAGAGTTGAATTGTGGTTTAGAGTTATAATTTATACCTTTTTTTAAAAAAAAAAGGGTCTAGGTTTCATGACAGACAGGATATAAACAAATAAACACGTAAGAATGCACCATATTGCATCACAACAGCAATCAAAACTAATCCAGTTAATGCGTCATTTTTACTAAACTAGGGCTTTGATTCTCCAGCAAAGGATCACCGCCTTGTCGGGGCGCTGGAGCTTGAGTACCTCAATGATGTCATGAGCGAAACCGTGAAGGGCCACCCAAGACGGGACGGTTGTGGCAGAGAGGTCAGACCAAGCGTGATCCCTGGGGAAGGCAATGGCAAACCACCCCAGTATCCTTGCCAAGAAAACTAAATGGACCAGTACAACCAGAGATATGTCGGTATGCCATTGGAAGATGGGACTCCCAGGTCGGAAGATGGCCAAAATGCTACTGGGGAGGAGCAGAGGATAAGTTCAACTAGCCCCAGATGTGATGACGCAGCTAGCTCAAAGCCGAAAGGAAGGCTAGCGGCCGACGGTACTGGAGGTGAACGACAAATCCGATGCTCTAAAGATCAACACACCATAGGAACCTGGAATGTAAGATCTATGAGCCAGGGCAAATTGGATGTTGTTATTGGTGAGATGTCAAGACTAAAGATAGACATTCTGGGGGTCAGCGATCTGAAATGGACTGGAATGGGCCACTTCACATCAGATGACCACCAGATCTACTACTGCGGACAAGAGGAACATCGAAGAAATGGAGTAGCCTTCATAATTAATAAGAAATTCGCTAAAACGGTGCTTGGATACAACCCAAAAAATGACAGAATGATCTCAATTCGAGTGCAAGGAAAGCCTTTCAACATTACAGTGATCCAAATATACGCCCCAACCACAGCTGCTGAAGAAGCAGAAGTAGATCAGTTCTATGAGGATCTGCAGGACCTACTGGATAATACACCAAAAAGAGACATTATTTTCATTACAGGAGACTGGAATGCCAAGGTGGGAAGTCAAATGACAACTGGGATCACAGGCAAGCATGGTCTGGGAGAACAAAATGAAGCGGGACGCAGGCTGATAGAATTTTGCCAGGAAAACTCGCTGTGTATAACGAATACTCTCTTCCAACAACCTAAAAGACGGCTTTACACATGGACCTCACCAGACGGTCAACACCGAAATCAGATTGACTACATCCTTTGCAGCCAAAGGTGGCGGACATCCATCCAGTCGGTGAAAACAAGACCTGGGGCTGACTGTAGCTCAGATCACGAACTTCTTATTGCCCAATTTAGAATAAAACTAAAGAGATCAGGGAAAATACACAGACCAGTTAGATATGATCTCACTAACATTCCTAGCGAATATACAGTGGAAGTGAAGAACAGATTTGAAGGACTAGATTTAGTAAACAGAGTCCCAGAAGAACTATGGACAGAAGTCCGCAACATTGTTCAGGAGACGGCAACAAAGTACGTTCCAAAGAAAAAGAAAACCAAGAAGGCAAAATGGTTGTCTGCTGAGACACTGGAAGTAGCCCAAGAAAGGAGGAAAGCAAAAGGAAATAGTGATAGTAAGGGGAGATATGCCCAGTTAAATGCGCAATTCCAGAGGTTAGCTAGAAGAGATAAGGAACTATTTTTAAATAAGCAATGCATGGAAGTGGAAGAAGACAACAGAATAGGAAGGACAAGAGACCTCTTCCAGAAAATTAGAAACATTGGAGGTAAATTTCAGGCAAAAATTGGTATGATAAGAAACAAAGATGGCAGGGACCTAACAGAAGCTGAAGAGATCAAGAGAAGGTGGCGAGACTATACAGAAGATCTGTATAGGAAGGATAATAATATTGAGGATAGTTATGATGGTGTGGTGAATGAATTAGAACCAGACATCCTGAGGAGTGAGGTTGAATGGGCCTTAAGAAGCATTGCTAACAACAAGGCAGCAGGAGACGACGGGATCCCAGCTGAACTGTTTAAAATCTTAAAAGATGATGCTGTCAAGGTGATGCATGCCATTTGCCAGCAAATATGGAAAACACAAGAATGGCCATCAGACTGGAAAAAATCAACTTATATCCCCATACCAAAAAAGGGAAATGTGAAAGACTGCTCCAACTTCCGTACAGTGGCCCTTATTTCTCATGCCAGTAAGGTAATGCTCAAGATCCTGCAAGGAAGACTCCAGCAATACATGGAGCGAGAGTTGCCAGACGTTCAAGCTGGGTTTAGAAAAGGCAGAGGAACGAGAGACCAGATTGCCAATATCCGCTGGATAATGGAGAAAGGCAGGGAGTTTCAGAAAAACATCTACTTCTGCTTCATTGACTATTCTAAAGCCTTTGACTGTGTGGATCATAATAAATTGTGGCAAGTTCTTAGCGAGATGGGCATCCCAAGCCACCTTGTCTCTCTCCTGAGGAATCTGTACAAGGACCAAGTCGGAACAGTAAGAACTGACCACGGAACAACAGACTGGTTCAAGATTGGGAAAGGCGTACGGCAAGGCTGCATCCTCTCACCCAACCTTTTTAACTTGTATGCAGAACACATCATGCGATGTGCGGGGCTTGATGAATGCAAAGCTGGGGTGAAAATTGCTGGAAGAAACATTAACAACCTCAGATATGCAGATGACACCACTCTGATGGCCGAAAGCGAGGAGGAGCTGAGGAGCCTTCTAATCAAGGTGAAAGAAGAAAGCGCAAAAGCCGGGTTGCAGCTAAACGTCAAAAAAACCAAGATTATGGCAACAAGAATGATTGACAACTGGAAAATAGAGGGAGAAACCGTGGAGGCTGTGACAGACTTTGTATTTCTAGGTGCAAAGATTACTGCAGATGCAGACTGTGGCCAGGAAATCAGAAGACGATTACTTCTTGGGAGGAGAGCAATGTCCAGTCTCGATAAAATAGTGAAGAGTAGAGACATCAGACTGGCAACAAAGATCCGCCTAGTCAAAGCCATGGTATTCCCTGTAGTCACCTACGGATGTGAGAGCTGGACCTTAGGGAAGGCTGAGCGAAGGAAGATCGATGCTTTTGAGCTGTGGTGTTGGAGGAAAGTGCTGAGAGTGCCTTGGACTGCAAGAAGATCCAACCAGTCCATCCTCCAGGAAATAAAGCCCGACTGCTCACTGGAGGGAAAGATACTAGAGACAAAGTTGAAGTACTTTGGCCACATCATGAGGAGACAGGAAAGCCTAGAGAAGACAATTATGCTGGGGAAAGTGGAAGGCAAAAGGAAGAGGGGCCGACCAAGGGCAAGATGGATGGATGGCATCCTTGAAGTGACTGGACTGACCTTGAGGGAGCTGGGGGTGGTGACGGCCGACAGGGAGCTCTGGCGTGGGCTGGTCCATGAGGTCACGAAGAGTCGGAGACGACTGAATGAATGAACAACAACAAGGGCTTTGATTTTAGAATGGCTAATCCATAACTGAGCTTCCAATGCTGACCAATGTCACCTGGCTGTGCTCTTTCTTGCCCAACAGTTGCAGTAGTCAAATAATGTCCCCCTGTGGCCCATTCCACACTGCCCTATATCCTAGAATCTGATCCCAGATTATTTGCTTATCCCAAATGATCTGACAATGTAGATTTATATAATCCAGTTCAAAGTAGATGATCTAGGATCAGATCCTGGGATATAGGGCAGTGTAGATCCAGCCTAAGTCACAGAGATACAGTAGATACAGTAGATCCTTGGTATCCATTGGCTTTTGGCTCCATGGATGCTCAAGTCCCATTATGAACAATTGCATAGTAAAACAGTGGACTTTATATAAAATGACAAGATCAAGTTTTGTTTTTTGGAGTTTTAGAAAATATCTTCAAGATGTGGATGGTGGAATCCGTGGATACAGAAGTCCAACTATATTTGGTTTTTAAGCCACCAAGCCCTGTCTCCTCTTCAGTGGGTGGAAGAATGAAGGCTCTCCCAACACTCTCTCCAAGAAGCTTGTTGAACAGAAAATTTTGGGTTAAATTGGTTGGTCATGCAGATATAACAACTATATTATCAAGAATGTGCATTAGATATTACATCTACGTCCAGTTTTGCACATTCAGTATTTTCAACAACAAGTTGGATATAAAAGTTCAAAGGTGTTTTTAAAGTGTTTTCGATTAATATAGTCTTCATCCACCTACCCATTCAAATATGAGTTTAAATACAGCTTTCACCTTTTGTTCACGCTACAAACGTAAACAGCTTCTTCCAATACATAATTTGAATGGTGTCCTCTAAGAGTCCCTGGGAGCTGCAGCTTTGCAAGGATATTGAGTCGGTCCCTCTTCCTCTTATGCTGATTCACATATTTCCTGAGTGACATTACAGCTCGCTCTTCCCTGTTGCTCCATCCCACAATGCTCAGATGACAAGAAATCGCATATGTGGAAGGGATACGCATGGGCCCTCAAACATCAGCAGGGCACCTCCCTGGGGACAGAGGTATGGTGTGGAGATGTCCCACATAATTATTTTCCTTTCTGCCCCCAAACACATATTTTATCATGTCATGCATGACTGGAGCATCATCTGAAGAAGGAATAGGCCCCAGAAAACCTATGCCCCAGAAAATCATACGAACATCTAAAAAACCAAAGAACTCAGGAGGCTGATAGTTGGAAGTCGGAAACAGGTACTCATTCCAAGATGGGGGATTCAGTGTGGTGTGGTGGTTTGATCATTGGACTATGATTCTGAAGACCACGGTTTGAACCCCTACTTGGCCATGAAACCCATCTTGGGAAAGTCACTGGCTCAGAGGAAGCCAACGGCAAACAACTTCTGAATAAATCTCACCAAGGAAACCCTGTAATAGTTTCACTTTAGGATCACCATAGATCAGAAGCAACTTGAAAATACATAACAATAAAGAAAATGGAGACTGAGTTAGCTCTAGAACATGACCAGACTAAAATCTGATGTCTTATTTTGATAACAGTTTGTTTACAGTATCTATGAGATTAGATCCAACAGTGAAATAACCCATAAACCAGCCTTTGTGTTATTCCTGCCCATTGGTCATGCTGGTTGAAGCTGTTGGGAGTTCCAATCCAAAATCTCTGGAGGACCCAAAGTTTTACTCAAAACCGTCATAGACTCTTGCCTCTACTGTGGCTATCATGGTTCCTAACCTCTGAATTATAAACTCCTAAGCAACTAGGAAAATGATCAAAGTACAACACCGATTCATACAGGACTTACCAGGAGTTCCCAAATTTGTATTCACAGATGTTGTCAGACCCCAGCTTTCACAAACCCATTAGCTTGGTTAATAGTCATGGATTCTGGAAGATGTAGTCAGCAACATCTGTAGACCCAAAACGGGGATACACCACATTGGTAAAATGATGTCACAAGCAGTAGATGTTGAGAGCCACATAATGGGTGTGCTATGCAGCTCGCTTTCTAATGAATCAAATGGTTTTCAGTGAAGATTCAGCTGCAAGATTATTTGGCTAGATAAGTCAGTAAGTAATAGAGGGCTGTTCATGAAAAACAAGCTCCTTAGGAGGAAGGAAGGCTATCATGAATAAGTTCACAAGTATGCAACTGCTTCCAGACCTTGTAGGGATGCAGGAGACCCAGAGTTTTAAAATGAGCCAAGTGCAGAAATGATAGCTACCAGTGATATCTCTGGCTGTTCTAGAAAAATCTGAAAAAGGGAGCATGAAGGTTTGTAATGATTTTAAAACTGCTAGCTATTTTCTGGTGGCAACCACCCTAGCAAAATCTAATTGGATTGTGAAAAATGTCAGAAAATGAGACCAAGAAAGTAGGTGCTTATTTTCAAAAGGAAAGCCTGCTTTAGGAGACAAAAAAGAGCTGATGTGGTAGCACAGTGTATATTCTCCCATGGAAGGCACTGCTCTTGATGGAAAGGGCCCACCCTTAGCAGCAGAACACAGACATTACATGCACAGGGCCCTACAGCCCTGAAAAGTTACTATTCAGACTGCAATTCTCAAAACCAGCAGCCAAGAATTGTTGTGTTAAGATGCAACTATTCCAGACTCTGCTATGCCCCAACTCAGCACCCCAGTTTAATAATGAGTCGGGACTGTGAAAAACACTCCGTACTTAAGATCTTAAGACCACCATAGCCAGTCAGTCTGATTATTGACAAATATTTATCTTGCCTTTAATCTCTGGACACAGAGAATCAGCTACCATCCGTTTTCTCACACACACACACACACACACACACACACACACACACAAACAAACAAGGCAATAACAAGAGCAACCCACAGCAGTAGCAACTTATATATGATACATCAAAGGAAGCAAATGTCTAAAGATCAGACTGATGGGAGGTTAGAGACCACATCAAACAAAAAGTTTTTCAGCCTATGGGAGAAGACTAACAATGAGGACACTATGCAGATCTCTTGAAGCAAGAATTGTTCCAAAGAGAATGGCAAGGCTCCACAGATGGCATCATACAGGTTTATTTGAAAAGAGGATCACCATGAACATGTGTTTAATGTGTCTACCATTCTCAGGGATCCATCTCCTGGTCTCAGTATTAAGGTGCAATTGAAAGATGACCCAGCATGTTCAAAAGCCATCCTTAAAATGCACCTTGCCACTGTTTTTGTAATGGAAGGACCTTTGCTTCATCCCTTGACAACTCAAGTCCAGGAAGACCCATAAAAATATACTGCCTTATACTGAGTCAGTCTACTGGTCCATCTAGCCCAGTGTTTCTCAATCTGGGGGTCCGGACCCCTAGGGGGGTCACAAGTGGGTGTCAGAAGGGTCGCCAAAGACCATCGGAAAACACAGCATTTTCTGTTGGTCATGGGGGTTCTATGTGGGAAGTTTGGCCCAATTCTATCATTGGTGGGGATCAGAATGCTTTTTGATTGTAGGTGAACTATAAATCACTCCCAAATGTCAAGGACTATTTCACCTAAATTCCACCAGTGTTCACATTTGGGTATACTGTGTTCCCTCAATACTTTGCAGTTTGCTTCCCACGGAGTCGCTGTTTTGCGGTTTTTCCAAAAAATTAATTTAATACACAAGTACTGAGGGAACACTGTATACACAGATCTATAAACCCCATTTGCCAAAGTGGCACCGGCAAGGGTGCGGAGAGGGCTGCCAAAGCAGCTTCCTCTGGGGCTTCTTTCTCCAGGACCAGAGAGAGTCAAGGCAGCTTCCGCCAGGGCTTCTTCCCGGTCGCTCTTCCTTGGGCGACAGGGTGAGAGCCCCATGCCAGTGGGCAAGCAAGGAGGGAGATTGGTGGCTCCAGCAAGGGGAGGAGGGAGGGAGGGAGGGAGGGAGGGAGGGAGGAAGGGAGGGGGAAAGAGGAGAGGAAGAGAGAGAGAAGGGGGAGAGAGGAGTGGGCAGAGCTATACTGTACATATACACTATAGCATCCCTACATCGTGGTTTTTCACTTATCGCGGGTGTTCCTGGAACCAAACCCTTGCAATTAGTGAGGGAACACTGTATTGAGTATTGGTCCAGATCCATCCTTGTTTGAGTCCACAGTGCTCTCTGGATGTAGGGGAACTACAACTCCAAAACTCAAGGTCAATGTCCATAAAACCCTTCCAGTATTTTCTGTTAGTCAAGGGAGCTCTGTGTTCCAAGACTGGTTCAATTCCAGCATTGGTGGAGTTCAGAATGGTCTTTGATTATAGGTTAACTATAAATCCCAGTAACTACAACTCCCAAATGACAAAATCAACCCGCCCCCAACTCCACCAGTAGTCAAATTTGTGTGTATCGGGTATTTGTGCCAAATTTGGTCCAGTGAATGAAAATACATCCTGCATATCAGATATTTACATTACAATTCATAACAGTAGCAAAATTACAGTTGTGAAGTATTGAAGGGTAATTTTATGGTTGGGGGTTAGGAAGGTTGAGAACCACTAATCTAGCCCTATTTTGTCAGCTGTGGGGTCCCATCTTGAGAGAGAGCCAGATATAAATCAAACAAACTCTGACTGCCGGAAGGACTCCAGGGTTTCAGGAGGGACTCCTTTCTAGCCCATCTTGGATGTCACAGTGGGCTATGCCAATTGGCTGTCCACACTAAGTCCAGCATCACTGGAGATCCCATCCAAGTATTCCTCAGAGGCCAGTTCACATTGCATAGTTATATCACTACGGGTCCACTTTATCTACCATGGTTCCTGTGGAATCCTGGGATTGGCACTGTGTTCAAGGTGAACTGGTGTTATATTCCAAAATCTCCTGCCCATTCTATGAGAGTAAGGGAACACAAATGCCCTAAGTTTCAAGGACCTTCAAAGAGTCCTTCACCACCCAAGAGCTGCTTCTCAGAAAATGTCGCTCCCCCACCTTAGTAAAATTGGCAGGGAATTTGTGATGCTGGCAAGATCAGGGCCTTTCCCCAAATAGCTGCAAGGCTTAGGAACCAATTGCGAGTGAAGGCGAGTCAGTATGTGTCCCTGTTAAGATGTCTAAAGCTTTCTTAAGCTTATTTATTCAGGCAAAGTTTTGGAGCTGAGCAGGTGAAAATGATCTAATGGTGCTTTTCTGGAAGAAGGTAGCTGAAACCTTGCTGCTAATGCTTTACAGGCACAGGTTTTGTCGTAACATATTTTCAGGTTTTTTGGGTAAGCCTCCTAGAGCCCTCACTGGGGGGGGGGGGGAGGCTTTAAATGAAATCAATAGGTCAAACCACCTGGCCCTATACGAAGATCTTCAGGAAAGAGCAGGTTGGCAAATGTAGCTAACATATGGTAGAAAATTGTCAATCTTTTTAACACAAGGGCAGCAGTAAAGAGATAGCATTTTGATAGCAGCTGCTCCTCATGACAATCTCTACAGCCATGCCCAAAGGATGGATGGGGAAATGCGGGGAGCTGTCTTGATCACCAACCCGGTTGGAGCAGTTTGAATCTCCACCAACAGCAGCTCATTTTTTAAAAAAGTTAATGGCTCCTAATTGCCCATTCAAGTCACCCCAACTCCTTTGCATTATGAGAAGGGGAGTTCATAGCTCTCATCTCCCATTCCCAGCTTCTCTGCTGATTGCAGCCAAAGCTCAGAGGGTGAAGGCAATCTTGAGGAGAGGATTGTGGTGGATGATGTCACTCTCTCCGATTATCAAAAAATCCCAGAGCTTTTGCCCTGAGAACTCCGGCTTTGCTCTTCCACCACATGCAGGAAGCTGAACTTACCAAACTCTTAAACTCCAGCAGCACTGCTCACAGACTTGCACTGGAGGGTTTATCTGCTTTGGCACCTAAGTTTCATGTGTGTGCGCAGGCAGTTGCCAGCTTTGTAAGATTTTACATGAGTGTGTTTGTGTTGGGTTTATTTGCGTCTTTATATGCTTGCACGCACCATCTTGTGCACACCGTGAGCTCGTTTGCCTGACGTCCTTTGTCTATCAATGTGTGAGAAAGACCCGCATTTGTTTCCGCGTATGGGAAGAGTGTGTATGTGTCACACACTCAAGAATCATGTCTGTAGATGGCAGGGGCTCCCAAAGGAAATGAAGATTGGATTCTAATGATGTCAATATGGTATGAATAACACAAGGCACAGGGAAGCAGGAAAAGGGGGCGTGTGTGATACCCTGATGTGTCCCTCCCACCCCCACCCTGGCACCGTGACGACCGTTGCTAGGAAGCAGGGAAAATTTAATTTTGCAACATGCATCTGCCTTCTTGAGAGAACCTCCTGCTGGATGGGGAGGGAGAGAAGACAAAGGAGGCCAGCAAAAGAGGCAGGTTGGGCACAGGCTTTGCCCCGAGTCCATCCAGCAGGAGAGGAGCCACGCTCTGGAGCAATAGTCCTAAGTAGAGTTGACCCATTGAAACCACTGTTGAATTATGAGTCAACAACTGTATAACTCCCATTGCTTCAACAGGTCCGCATTAATTGGGGCAGGATTCAGAGCCGTTCTTAAGGCTCTTGGGAAGTTGTCATCAGCAACACGAAATTTTAAAACCTGGAATCAGGAGGTCATGGGAGAGAAGTTATTATTAGTCAGCATGTGTGTAGATAGCCCATAGTGTATGTACTCTCAGCCTGACTGCCAAACCCACACACTTTTCTGATGCTCTACCATTGTAAAAGAGCATAGGTAAGTGGTAGAGCACATTAAATGTTTGTTTGTTTATTTATTTATTTTGCACATTTGTATCCCACCCTTCTCATCCCTGGGGGGACTCAGAGCGGCTTCACAACAGACATTCATTCTATGTAAATAACAACTATAAATAACAATTATATTTAAAACAATTCATTAACACATTAAATTACTAAAACATTCATTTAAAATCACGCAGATTCAAAATCATAGTCTGGATCAGTCCATTCTCAATCACATAAAATTAGTCTCATTCTTGATTGCTGCCTCTACTGTTTAAAAGCTTGGTCGGTTTTAAGTTTTTTCCTAAAGGACAGGAGGATAGGGGCTGATCTGATGTCACTGAGAAGGGAGTTCCACAAACGAGGGGCCACCACTGAGAAGGCCCTATCTCTCATCCCCACCAGTCACATTTGTGAGGATGGTGGGACCAAGACCAGGGCCTTCCCCGATGATCTTAATCTTCACAATAGTTCATAGCGGGAGATACATTCAGACAGGTAAGCTGGGCCAGAACTATTCAGGGCTTTATAGGCTAAAGCCAGCACTTTTAATTGTGCTCGGTAGCAGACTGGCAAACAGTGGAGCTGGTGTAACAGAGGGGTTGTGTGCTCTCCGTATGTCACTCCAGTGAGCAACCTGGTTGCTGCCCGTTGGACTAGTTGAAGCTTCTGAACAGTATTCAAAGGCAACCCCAGACATGGACTACTATGGCTAAGTCAGACTTTCCAAGGTGCGAGCACAACTGGTGCACAAGTATTAATTGTGCAAAAACTCCCCTAGATACTGCCAAGACCTGGTGTTCCAGGCTCAACTATGAGTCTAGGATTACTCCCAAGCTGAAAACCTGTGTCTTCAGGAGGAGTGTAACCCCGTCCAGCACAGGCTGTAACCCTATGCCCTGTTTGGTCTTGTAACTGACCAGGAGTACCTCTGGATTCAATTTCAATTTGTTTGCCCTCATCCAGACTATCACAGCTGCCAAGCACCGGTTCAGGACCTGAACAGCCTCCTTAATAACAGGTGGGAAGGAGTGATAGAGCTGAACGTCATCTGCATACAGATGACATCTAACCCTGAAACTTTGGATGATGTTGGAGGAGTGCAAGTAGAATGTTGGAGGTCTGCAAGTAGAAGGCCCCAGGTTTGATCCCCTGAAGCTCTGGACAGAGCTAGGAAAGACACTAATGTGAGGCTCTGAATAATACTGGACTTCATGGAACAGACACCTAACTGAATATTAAGCAGCCTCCTGCATTCTCAGACAGGTTCTACTTTAGCCCACATGGGGCGCACCACAAATTATAGGAAGTCCTGCAGAGTCTGGGTTTATTATCAGACTTTGTTTCTTCAGGCGTTTGGGACTTCATATCTCAGAATTCTCAGCCAGCCTAGTCAATGGCCAAGGATTCCGGGAGTTGAAATCCAAAATATCCGGAGGACCAAAGGTTGAGGACCACTGTTTTAAACACTTCTTCCAATTACTGTACGTGTCTATGTCCTTAAGGGCACAGAATTTACAGCTACATAAACCTCCAGTAATCCATGCTGACTGTAGGTCAAAATCAAAGATTCCCGTACCCAGGAAAGCTAAGTCTGCATGCTTGCTACAAGCAAAATACTTTATGCAAATCAAACGATTTATGAACATTTGATTTGCACAACTTTAGTTTCCAGCAGACAGCTGCAGTTGGATCAAGAAACTACCCCAACCCCCACAGCACCAAGCAGTTCCTGGCTCTGAAAAGAAGCTGGGAAAAAGTTTACACACATTTCAGACAGGTTTGGCACCACTGAGATGCCAAATAGAGACTAAAGAAAACATACTCAAAAACTCTGTAGCTGACTGTCTCATCTCCAAAAAGACAGTGACATCAACATACTGCATTCAGCTCATTCATTACTAAGCCTCACGCAACCTGAAGCATACATCCCAGTGTTGGGCTACAAATCATATAACTACCAGCAGCCTATCTCTATTGATGGAGACAATGGACATGGGGGGGAAACACAACCAGGAGATGCCTGGTGCTTCCTTGGGACACTAGGTAGATGCAATTTTCTTTGGGTTAACAGGCTGTCTGCTGAGCTTAGAAAGCATTTTTTAAATGATACAACTCCCAGAATTCCCCTGCCAGGATGCCTCCTGAGCACTATGGAAGATCTAGTCCAAAAAGGGTCATGTTTCTGATGTCTCAGAGTGCCAGACAGTGCACATTTGAAGGTGCCAGTCAACCCAAGTGGTAAGCCCCTTTTATCAGCTGATGGGAGTTTTGATGGTGTGGTGAGTGAATTAGAACTAGACATCCTGAGGAGTGAGGTTGCATGGGCCTTAAGAAGCATTGCTAACAACAAGGCAACAAGAGACGACGAGACCCCAGCTGAACTGTTTAAAATCTTGAAAGATGATGCTGTCAAGGTGATGCATGCCATATGCCAGCAAATATGGAAGACACAAGAATAGCCATCAGACTGGAAAAAAATCAACTTATATCCCCATACTAAAAAAGGGAAATGCTAAAGGCTGCGCAAACTTTCATACAATGGCCCTTATTTGTCATGCCAGCAAGGAAATGATCAAGATCCGCATAGTAAAAGCAATGGCATTCCCTGTAGCAACCTACGGATGTGAGAGCTGGACCATAGGGAAGGCTGAGTGAAAGAAGATAGATGCTTTTGAACTGTGGTGCTGAAGGAAAGTTCTGAGAGTGCCTTGGACTGCCAGAAGATCCAACCAGTCCATACTTCAGGAAATAAAGCCCGTCTCCTCATTGGAGGAAAGGATATTAGAGGCAAAGATGAAGTACTTTGGCCACATGAGAAGCAAGTCAAGCTTAGAGAAGGCAATTATGCTGGGGAAAATGGAAGGAAAAAGGAAGAGGGACTGATCATGGGCAAGATGGATGGATGGCATCCTTGAAGTGATTGGATTGACCTTGAAGGAGCTGGGGGTGGCCACGGCCAACAGGAAGCCCTGGTGTGGACTGGTCCATGAGGTCACGAAGAGTTGGAAACGACTGAACGAATGAACAACAACAACAACAAAAGCCCCCTCTTCAGACAGGAATCCAAAAGTGAGCCCCCAAGCTTGAAGCCATGCTGTTTGTGAATCAGGAAGGGCTGGGATGCTTCTTAGGTATCTCAAAGTGACTAGGAAAGACTCCAGGCTGCAACTGCACTCAGTAGGCTACACCATTCCTCACCAGGCGATCTACTCGCCAATAAGCCATAAGCCTTTAAACCAATGCTTCTCCCAATAGGCTGGAGTGCTTATTTACTGGGCTGCTTATATTCCTGTGCTGCTCTTGGAGGGTGCCAGTGGAATACTTGAAATGAGCAACATAAACGCATTCTGGGAGAAAAGAATAGCAAATACCTGCATTGAGCAACATAAACTCATTCTGGGAGAATGCAAAGTAGGAAAGCCTTTTCACCTCTTGGAAAAGGGATTGGAAGAGGGGGCATACTATGAACTAAGGATGACGTTAGGGAATGAAAGGGATGCCAGACCACCAACCCTCTTCTGAGGGGGCATCTCTCCTGCTAATAGCAAATGCAGGAGAGAAGCATCAATAAAAACTGAGCCAAAGTAAGGAAAATATAGCTTTTTGGGGAATAACCCAAAAGCTGCTGAATTTGAAAAAAATATCAACGCATCAATAAAAAGGAAAGGCTCCACCCCACCCCTAAAACAACATGCTGAATGCAAACTAGGAAAGAAAACCAGAAAGCAGGGCAAGTAGGAGTTCAATTTTTCTCTTGAGATTCTTAGAGCAGAGTTTGGAAATGTTACTTTTAAACTCCGCTGGGCATGCTAGATGGGTGATTCCGAGAGCTGTAATGTAATGTATTCTGACCTCTTCCTTAAAGGATCTTGGAGAAAAACATAGTTGCCTGTTAATCTGAATAAGAACATTTCTGGAAAGAGGTGAAAACACATGGCATCATTTCACTGTAGGTTACAATGTCCCTCTGGTCCCTGAAAGTCAGCAGAAATCCTGGGCTCCCTTCCCATCTTAGCTTTTGCCAGGATATTCAACTTCCTCTTTGCCCAAAACTTCCGCACAGAACATTGCTTTGAAATGCGTTCACACCTGTCTCTGAAAAACTCACCCCCCAAAGCCTGGGAAACAGTCAATTCTTTTGGCTGCAGCTATTTAAAAGATCCACGCTATGAAAAGGGGGGGGGGGGGATTCTGTCCCCTACTGCTTGCTGGTGAAAGGTAAACAGCTGGTGTCAGGGAAACAATGGACCATTCTCTGAGATGGCCCCAGCTTCTCAGTTCTGAACTATTGTTTGTGGACTTCTTCCTTCCTGTCCCTGGCCTGCTTTGTCTGAGCCAAGATGAGGGTCATTCCCCCCCCCCCCACTTGCCTCCCCCCAGAAGGAAGAAAACATATATTGCTACGACTCAAAGAGACCCTGGAAAAACAGGTGCCATCCTTAGAATTGCAGAATCATACAGTCCAACCCCCTGCCATGCAAGAATACACAATCAAAGCCTTCTAGACAGGTGGCCATCCAGCCTGCGTTTAAAAACCTCCAGAGAGGACTCCACCATGCTCCGAGGCAACATATTTCACTACTGAAGTTCTTCCTAATGTTTAGGTAGAATCTCTCTTCCTTCAATTTGAATCCATTGCTCCATGTCCTACTCTTTGGAGCAACAGAAAACAAAGCTTGCCCCCTCTTCAATGTGACATCCTTTCGCATATGTAAACTTCGCTATCTTCTCCATGCTAAATAGACCCAGCTCCCTCAGCTGCTCCTCATAGGGCTTGGCTTCTAAACTTTTGATCATTTTGGTCACCTACTTAGAACACATTTCGGCTTGCAAATATCCTTCTTGAACTGTGGTGCCCAAAAATGGGACACAGTATTCCAGGTAAGGTCTGACCGAAGCAGAATGGAGTGGGACTATGACTTCTCTCGATCTACACACTATATAACTATTTATGCAGCCTAGATTTGCCTTATTTTTTAGCTGCCATGTCACACTTTATTTGCTGTACCTTTACTGTAGTTGAGTTGTACATCCCAATGGTCAGGAATCCAGATTCCCCTCTGCATACCCAGGGGAATCTGGACCTCTGATGACCCAGATGTACTGTACAGCAAATTATTGGTTAGTTATTAAAGGGCTACAAAGAGTAATTTACTAAATTTGTTGTTGCTGGGCTCCAGGTGCTGCTTTGTTGTTGCAGTGAATGTGTGTGCATATATGTGTGTGCGTGTATGGTTTTTATATTGCTTTTGATTTTGTTGTGCAGCATATGTCAAAGCAGAAGGCGTAGTAAGCATTGTCACAACAAAAAACACACAGTCTATTTTTAAATGTAATGAATCACCTTTTACAAGGTGTAGGAGTCAGTGTGGTTTAGTGGGAGACTGGAGTTCAAATTCTTGTTGAGCTGTGGAACCCCTCTAGATAATTTTATATAATCCACACTCTCACAGCCTCAGAGGAAAGCAATGGCAAACCACCTTGGAATAAATGTTGCCAAGAAGCCTCTTGGGTCGTCATGAGTTTGAGTTGACTGAAAGACAGAACCAACAACACGAGCTTTGCATTTACTGCAATGTATGATGTGACATAGATGGCTTCTCCTACATACTGTTGGCTATCATTTTGCTGTGTTGTGAGAGTGACTTACTATTTCTGAGGAGGGTTAATGGATAGAAGAATGGTCCTGCCGTAAGCTGAGTTGTAGGCCACCTTTGCCATTTCTTCATGCACACTTCAGGCTTACAAAGTCAAGGCCGAGATGCAGCAAAAGCAATAAGGGTTAATTTGGGATTCTGAAGGCAGAGGAAGCCAGCACCTGAAAAGTCATTCCATTCTGGAGACAAGGTGCCAAAACAAACAGAACCAGAAACCAAGGCCAATAATAAGCTGAAGTCAGCAAAAATGGAAGTTCTCTGAGATCGTATAAATGAAAATATTTCCAGGAAAAGCTAATATTTACAATTAAACATTCCAGAACAAAAAGAAGCACCAGGTTCCAGGCAGAGAAGGGAGCATAGATACAGTGAAGCAGATGGGAAAGGATAGAGAGATAGCTAGACACCAGTAGCGCAGCCAACCCCACACATTTTGCTACCTGAGGCAAAATAAATGTATCCATTGTCCAATAAGAAAGTAGATGAATTGATGATAGAATTTGAGTGGTGATTCAATCTGGCAATGGGAGAGGGTTTTCCACTTCTATTTGGTGGTTATGGCATGTGGCATACACAATTCTATCTTCCAACCCAGCATTCAGAGAGTTCAGGAAACAGTCAGGATCTGTCAGAGGAAGTTGCCTACCTCACTTTCCCTAATGATACAGCCACCCCTGAGTAGAAGCCCTGACTAGCAGCAAGTACAATATTTACGGAAAACATAAGGCAAAGGATCATTCAAGTGTGAAGGTTCAGAGAAACTACTTAAGCAAGGACAGTATTAATTGAGAAGCAGAAACTGGAAAAGTTGTTGGGTGACTGGAAGTTGAGATATGAAAGAGGAAAACTTCCCAGCCTTGCTTAACAGTATACATGGCAAGCAAGGTCAAGGAGAGTCTGTCTCAGAGTCTAGTATACAGCTGTGGCTGGTGGGGAGATCTGATTCAAGATGAAGGGATTCCTCTATTTTGGCCTTTGACAACCACCAGGAACTCTTTTGAGGATGGCTGAGGAGAAACTGTCTATTCAAAGGCAGAAAGATCTCACATTAAAAGCTGGCCAATCCTGACAGAAGAAATTCTGCTAGGCAAGTTGACAGCTCTTCTGGGAGGCTTGAACAGCACACCACTTGATCCTGAGCTTTTGTTATCAGGTCAGTTATGTCTTATCTATTCTAAATCAACCCTCCACATTGTACTGGACAACAAACAGGGGAAATGCAGGGAATTTGTGGACAGAACCAATGGAGGATGTCCTTGAAGCTGTCCTAAATGTGTCCACATCACTTATCACAAGGTAAATACATGGTCATTACCAAGGAAAGTACTGCTGGGTTAAGGGAGGGCAATGTCAAGGGTTAGGAAGGATGCCTTGACCCCAGGTGAGTCACTCCCACCTATTTGAGAAGTACTTTTTGTTCTGTTTTGGTTTTTTTAGCTCTCTTCCTCACTTGTCTTCAAAATAGTGTTTATTAATAGGAACTTCCCGATCTAAAGCCCAAGGGAGGAAGACTAAGATGACAAAATACGCCTGGGGAAGGAGAGAGGACACTATCAGGCTTCAGGTTACTGATTATTTGGGGGAGATTTTTCCATGCCAAATGAAAAATCTGAGGGAGACTGAAAAAACAGCCTTTGAACTTCCCTTTGGTCAGGGGCTGCACTCTGTTACTGTACTAGATAATATATTTTCATAAGTGTTCCCCTCAAACACTACATTTCACAGGCCACTCAGTCCGTGGTCAAGCATAGTCCTCTCTTCATTTCTGCTAATATTAACCTGCTGTTTTCCATCTGCCATTGGTGCATTGTTTTTTTTGTTTTGCCCAGGCAATATGTGTCCTCTATATTGGTCTTCACTGAGTTGTCTTTTGTTGTTTTCAGCTCAGTTCTCCATCATCACCATCATTCATTCTGTGTGAATCCACCCACATCTTTGCAGTCTTTCCTAGTTTTGTATCTTCCACTAGCTTACTAAGCTCACACTCTCCTCTATCATTCAGGTACAGCAAATACATGACTTTATGGATTTCCATGGCCAAAGAAGGCCTCAGGTTTGCATTGGTTAACTTGACTTGTGGTTGGATGGCTTGATATAGCACAGAACACTCAGAACTGTTGGTTATAAACTGTTATTTATTTAAGGCATATATATCCCATCCTATCTCATTTCTGCAGAGGGACTCAGGGCGGCTAATAACCGGCACAGCACAACAGTTCCGATTTTGAAACGTTTACCAAAATGAGACTTCCATTTGGGGGAAAAAAGACATGGATGGTGGGCACAGGTCCTCAGCAGAGTGGAGGCGTGAACATGTATCTTACCCTCTGAGTTTTCTTTTTGTATCACACTTATAGATAGAGGTGAATGTGGCTGCATGCTAGAAAGAGAACATGGGGCACTACAGCTCAAGGATTTTTCTCCACAAAGGAATAGCATGTGTGTCTGCATTGGCTAGATCAGTTTTTTTTCACACTTAGACTCACTGAAACCAGAAATAAAGACATGACTAAACGAGCTCCATCGAGCCTCCAGTATGACCCTTGTTGCTGTTGTTGTTATGTGCCTTCAAGTCATTTTGACCTTTAGTGATTCTGTCACGGGGCTTTCTTGGCAAGATCTGTTCAGCTTCCTCTGAAGCTGAGAGAGTGTGATTTGCCCAGGGTCATTCAATGGGTCTCCACAGCTGAGTGGCGATTCAAATCCTGGTCTCCACACTGCCTCCTATGACTGATTCTAAATGCTATCTATCATCTATCTATCTATCTATCTATCTATCTATCTATCTATCTATCTAGGGCTGCCTGATGGTGCAGCGGGTTAAACCACTGAGTTGAACTTGCTGACTGAAAGTTTGGCGGTTCGAATACAGGGAGCAGGGTAAGCTCCCACTGTTAGCCCCAGCTTCTGCCAACCTAGTAGTTTGAAAACATGCATATGTGAGTAGATTAATAGGTATCGCTTCTGCAGTAACGTAACAGCACTCCATGTAGTCATGTTGGTCACATGACCTAGGAGGTATCTACGGACAATGCCGGCTCTTTGGCTTAGAAATGGAGATGAACACCACTCCCCAAAGTTGGACACAACTAGATTTAAAGTCAAGGGGAAACCTTTACCTTTTTATCTCTCTCTCTCTCTATCCATCCATCTATCAATTTATCTGTCTTTCCATACATGTGAAAACACACACACATAGAGAGATCTGTGGATTCTCCTTGGGAATGTGGCTACAGTAGGTGCCATAAAAGTCTGTCAATATTTATGAATTGTGACTGACAGATAACAGATAACAGATAACTTTCAGGTGATCCTGTGTGTGGTCATCCCTACCCTCTGCATGACCTTATAAGAAAACTGAAATCAGGATATATAGGATCCCAAAACAGAAACAAATCAATCTGAAAAACCTGTGCAACGTCATGACATAACACTTCTTTCTCTTGGTATCACAGGGTTTGTAAAACAGATTCTGGAAAACCTTGACACACAGCAATACATTCACAGTGGTGGGCAGCTTTAGGGACAGGATTCTGGACTGCATGGTCCAATAATTGGACCATACTTGATAGGATTCTGGACCATGCAGAATTCCAGACCATACTTCCTTAGCTTTCTGTCTATTCTATTAGAATCTCAGTTTCTGGTCTATGCTCTTCTTTTCCGTTTTGCAGAAGGAAAAATAAAACAGGACATCATTTTGTACCTGGTAGAGCCAGAAGACCTGTGACAATGACTTTCAACAAAGCCAGGGTTAGAAAGTCTCTTGAGTTCAAGGAGAAACAGAAAAGCCAAGCTCACCCCTCTTGGGAGGTGAGAGGTGCAAGTCCTATAAAAGATTAATAACACAAGTCATCCTGAATTTAATTTTAAATCTGCCTGGCCTTTCTTGAAATGATAAACTGATAAACAGTAACCAGAATGGTAAATATGCATGCAGTGTCCAGTACCCTACTCTGTGAGCAGTTGTTTTTTTTGTAAAGACATTTGAGACAATGTTTATCTTGAAATGGCCCATCTGGATATGCTCTGACTTAGTTAGAAATACAAGAAGCTGATTCAACTGTTTCATCCACCTCTTGGACAAAGTATTGTGTGCACTGACTGAAGGCAGTTTTCAAGTCTTAGACAAGTAGCCTTTCACATCAGGGACTAGCTGATTCTGCTTTCTTTCTCTAATTTCTTTTCCTGAGGGAAGGGATGCTTCTCATCACCAGGTAACTGCTCTGCTTCCTTGTCTCCAGTATCCCTCCAGCCTTGTCTCAGAGAATGCTCTGACGCAGACACCTGCCCTACTCCCTGCAGCACAGTGCCCCCTTGTGCCTGCTGTTCTTCTACAACATCATCAAAGCCTGGCCAGAAATTGGACTTGGAAAGAGAGATGCCCATAGTATCTTTCCAAACATAAAGTTAAATGCAAGAACAGCCTGAAAGAGGTTGAGATGGTGGAATGCTTTGAGCTCCAGAAATGATAGTGAGATGCATAAAATCTAAACTTTTCATGTCGAAGAACCCAAGACAATTCCTCCTCTTCCTCCTTCCTTTTTCCTTCTCCAGAATTGTTCCTGACTTTGGGAGACATAAAGGGACAGCTTGAGCATTATGTTGCTACATTGATGATTGTCATTCTAAGGTCTAGAACAGGCAGCAATTACATCAAAAGATTGCTGTTTTAACTGTTTCTAGGCTGATTACTTGAGTCCAAGAAATAGTTTTCTCAGATCTACAGAGATACTTGCAGGAACACCTCAGCAAGCAAGAGTCCAAAAGTGGCCGGCTAAAACCCAGCACCTCAATCCATGGCTGATACCAAATGAGAGACTCCCTTCTGGACACACAGAAGACTGGGCAACTTGGAAGGTGCTGAACAGACTGCGCTCTGGAACAACGATATGCAGAGCCAACCTTAAGAAATGAGGCTCCACACTTGCATGTTGTGGAGTCCACAACATGCGAGTGTGGAGAAGAGCAAACCACAGACCACAGGCTACTATCTACCTGAGCCCTGCCACATGCGCAATGGAGGACCTCCTTATAGCAACACCAGAGGCACTCCAAGTGGCCAGATACTGGTCAAAGGACTTTTAATAGAATGCCAAGTTTTTAAATTTTGGGTTTTCTCAAATACATTGGTTTGCTCCTGATACGATTTTAAAAAACCAACAAAATAAATTGATTCCAAATGGTAATGCTTCTTGGGCATTATGGAGACCATTAAAACTGTATGATATTATCATGATGGGCCCACTGGTGGTGCAGCAGGTTAAACCACTGAGCAGCTGAACTTGATAACCAAAAGGTTGGCGGTTCGAATCTGGGGAGCGGGGTGAGCTCCCACTGTTAGGCCTATCTTCTGCCAACCTAGCAGTTTGGAAACATACAAATATGAGGAGATCAATAGGTACTGCTTCTGCGGGAAGGTAGCGGTGCTCCATGCAGTCCTGCTGGCCACATGACCTTGGAGGTGTCTACAGACAACACTGGCTCTTTGGCTTAGAAATTGAGATGAGCATCACCCCACAGAGTCAGACACAACTAGACTTGATGTCAAGGGGAAATCTTTATCTTTACCTTTACCTATTGTCATGATACTTTGATATTCCAAGAACACTTTCCCAGCTCCAGTCCTCAAAACTCTTTTCTTCACCTGCAGTCATGCATTGATGTCACCTTTATTATCTGAATTCAGGATAGGAAACAATTTAGATTTTCCAGCAGGTCTTTAATCCTACTACCAAAATGAATTGGACCAGTCCGTGCAAAGGGGGCATTTTCTGGACACTGTCACAAAACTTTATTATTGGAATGCAAGAAGAAAATGTACATTTGAAATAGACTGATTTCTACATGTGTTTACATTAATCCGTCTTCCACCCCAAAACATTATAGAATTCATTGTCTTTCAACGTACTATATATATATATATATATATATATATATATATATACACACACACACACTATATGATTTCTCAGTCAACTCAGGCTGCAATTCAATAACCATTTACCAGCAAAAAAATCTCACTGAACTGACTTCTAGGAAGATACCTATGTAGTTGCACTGTTAAGAATTAACACTAGGTGTTTCTTAGACTATTATACTCACCTAAGGAAGTGAAAAGGCAAATCATTAATGGTTGAATGGTAGTCAAGGATAATCTACAACAGAGACAACTAAAAGAGAAAATGGCAGTATGCCACTTGCTGTGATGTATAACTTCCCACTGAAATCACGCCAATGCATCATCATGAATCTACAGCCCATACTGATGTAGCCCACACACAAAGCCTTGTGTGGTAGTTCTGTTTTTGTTTTTACTTACAGTTTCCCTCCCAACCCATTGCTCATCTCCAGCAAGAGACAGCATGTGACAAATATTAACACAGATGCCAGACCCTGCAACAATTTTGTCCCCATATCTACTAAGTCAATAATACCACAGGCCTTAATAACAGCCGTCCCAACAAAATGAGTTCATTTACCTGCTGACCTTGTGGAGTAATTGTTGTTGGGTGTCTTCGAGTCATTTCTGACTTATGGTGACCCTATTTTCTTGTCAAGATTTGCACAGATGAGGTTTTGCCCTTGCTTTCCTCTGGTGCTGAGAGAGTGGGACTCACCCAAGGTCCTCCAGTGAGTTTCCATGGCTGAATGAGGATCTGAGCCCTGGGCTCACATATTCCTAATCTAGCATTCAAACCACTACACAGTGCTTTCTCTGGAGTGTGATACATTCATTCTACATAGAAACAAAAGTTGTACACAAAATAATAACGGACACAAATCTGACCTCAGAAATTGTAACTTCTAAAATCAAGAACAGAGCAGGGGGTTGCCTACCGTATATACTAATTTGCCCTTTAAGTGGTGATCATTGAACAAAAAGAAAGTTCCAGTGTGAAACTGCTTACTTTTCACTAATCAAAAAGTTCAGCTCACTTCTTTTGAGTCCAACCGGGGAGAATGGTTTTCTATCCCACTACGGGTGTTAATTTGATCCCCAATGCTAAGATTATTGTGTTATCACAAATTACTGCCATTGTGATGGGTCAGTGTGTCTATTTTGCATACATTTAAGCTCTAATTGAACTGTCACAGACGGTTCGCCTTTCATTGCATTGCCATTTAATTCCTGCCTCTTCATCCCCCACCCCCTTGCAACTGTGTGTGTGTGTATACCTGCCAAGTGAGGATAACACTTCATGCCTCTGATGAAATAGACTCGAGAGCTGAAAAGCTTATGCCATAATCCATGTCTTAAGTATTTAAAGTGCCACACACTTTTTTTTTGTTTTTGGTGAGACAAACATATCTAAGCCTCTCACCACACATACACACGCCCGTTCCCCCAATCCTTGGAACCAGGCCCCTGCTTGGTACTTCTATTCCTGCAGATCTCCAATAATTCCCCCTTATTTGTAATGCTGGCCCTATCATATTAGGCTGAGGTAAGCAACTTACCCAGATGGCAGATGGTGAAGAGGATTTATTGCACCTCCAGCTTGTGGAAGAAAGAGTTCTGTGCGATACTCAGTGTGTACTGCACCCCATAAACAAGTCTGGTGCCCTTAGGTGGTGAGGAAGACTATCTCGATTACCAGTGCTAATATAAGGTCTGATTGTCAGTTCAGTCAGCTTCTATATGGGAATGGGTGGGAGCACCATTTTGCTAGTCTTTCCCCCTAGGCAATGGCATACATTGGTAGCACTGACCAGCTAGGAAACCAGTAGAAATGAAATGCCAGCAGAGTGGAACACCAGCAGATCATGGTCTGAGCAGCACTCGGAGGAATCATGCCAAAGTGGATTATGGGCTGCTGATGCATTGGAGGCTAAACTTTGTCCATAGGCATTAGCCAAATTGGCCTGGATATTAAAATGCATCTCATTTGAAAGTCATTCCTGATTTTTTAAAAAATATAATATCTACAAAGCAAGCCAAGCACTCATTGTTTTTGTAGTGTCAGAAGGATAACCTCCCCCCACCCTTAATGAAGACTAATTGTAATTAACAGGAAAGCAAAGCAGGACTCATCAGCTTCATGTAGCTTTGTGCAGCAGCAACAACTTAAGGGGACAACAGGGAAATCCCCCCACACTCAAAAATAAGTGTTCTGTCCCTTCAAAGGAAATTTTCCTCAGTCTCCACATTTCAATCATTGTAATTGGCCATTTAGAAATATTGTTTGAGATTGAAAATGTGGTAGAATCCTGCTAAAGTCTTCCACTAACATTTCATGAACTTCAACATTGGAAATGTACAAAGAAGTCTTTCCACACCTGTACACTTTGCCTGCTCATTTTTGATACATCTACAGTTCATTCCCAACTTTGACACATGTGCTTACACTCTGTGCTTCACCAGAGAAAAGCAAACTTAATAATCTTGTCTTTTGAAAACAACATATTGGAAGCATGTTTGATTTTACAAACAGTTCAGGCCATTATAATAGAAATACTTTTACAATGTGCATGTACTTCTACTGCTATTTAGTTTGCACAACTACAAGGTGGGCCAAAGGTTACAAAGGGGTTTCAATATTTGATGACTCCTTTATTTTTGGTTTGCATTGTACAACACCATTGCATCATACAGAATATATATAGGAAATAAAATTAGATTACATTTTCACCCCCACCCCTGCCCCAAAGTTATGAAAACCTCAGATGCCTTTGTGACTTTTGGGCCACTTTGTACTCAGCTTGTAGAAACCATTTCAATTCAAATTGATTTGCTTTTTTGGGCAGAAGCTTCATATACTAATTTAAATACATTCATTGAGTATTATTTTTGTCATTACCTATTTTTTCCTCTTCTGTAGTGGCCAATATTCAAAGCATTTTGTCCTTCTGGCCAAAACTGTCTTGTTATTCAGTAGAGTCTCACTTATCCAACGTAAATGGGCCGGTAGAATGTTGGATAAGCAAAAATGTTGGATAATAAGGAGGAATTAAGGAAAAGCCTATTAGACATCAAATTACATTATGATTTTACAAATTAAGCACCAAAACAACATGTTTTACAACAAATCGATAGAAAAAGCAATTCAATACACAGTTATGTTATATAGTAATTACTGTATTTACGAATGTAGCACCAAAACATTGCAATTTATTGAAACAGCAGTGGATCAGGGCAGGAGACAAATTGCGTTGGATAATACAGAACGTTAGATGAGTGAAGATTGGATAAGCAAGACTCTATCATACTTCTGTGGGAAAGGCAGACCTTTCCCTGTTGTGGTTCAGTGCCAGGCAAGATCAACCAAAACTGACATCCTTCCTCTTGGTGAGCCCCAACTTGACTAAATGCATCAACCCAATCCATGAATTAGGAACCAAGACATAAGGAACTCAAACAGGTGCAGTGGGGCTTCTTTTAGGTCTGGAATAAGAGAAGGCTGTAGCCCATGGTCTGAAGAAGCAGGGCCGGCCCGTCCATTACGTGAAGTAAGCGGTCGCAGAACACTTTTTTTTTTACCAGGGGCGCAGAGGCGCCTCTGTAAATGCCCCTCAACCACCACTTGAGGAGCGCCCCCTCAGCTCACAACAGCCCTAGCAGTCCGGGGGGAGCCTCGGCTTTCTTGCCTTGCTGCCGGGCGATCCTCTTCCCAAAGGGGCCGGGCCCTTGAGCCTCGGCTAGCCCCTCTCGTTCCTGCTCCACCCAGCCACCAGGTGCGCAAGCAGAGCCGGCGCTCAATCGTTCTCCACGTTCGATCCCTTCCCCATGACCGGCTCCCTTTCCCGATCCCCTGACGCTCCACCTGTCTCCTCTCCCGCTTCGGGTCTGGAGGCGTGTGTGAAGACCCCAGCGTGCGCACCAAAAGTCGCCTCTTCTCCTGACTTCAGCCATTGGGACCAAGAGAGAGAGCCCCTCCGGCTGGAGGTATCTCCCACCTCCGCTCCCTCCTTTGTTTTTGCGCCTACCTTCAGGAAAGGTGGGCATCTCCACCTCTCTCTCTCTCTCTCTCTCTTGGTCCCAATGGCTGAGGAGAAAGTCAGGAGAAAAGTTGACTTTTGGTGTACATGCCAGGGTCTTCAGGCATGCCTCCGGACCCAAAGCGGGCCAGGCAAGGGAGCAAGTGCGGCGTGTAGTTACTGGGATGTATAGTTCACCTACAATTAAAGAGCATTCTGAACTCCACCAATGATGGAATTGAACCAAATATGGCACACTGAACTCCCATGACAAACAGAAAATATATATCAATGATTGGTTGGGGGGGGGGGCGCCAAAATACTGTTTGCTTACCATTGAAAATTACCTAGGGCCGCCTCTGTGAAGAAGTGAGCCTGCCCCCCTGTTGGGACACCCGGCTTGCCTGGCATGGAGTCACCCCCCCCCCCCCTTTCTATTTATACCAGCACCTGGGGAGGTTTCTAATCGGCTAGAAATCTGGTCTGCCTTCATTGTAATAACTTTAAACCAGGTTGCTTTCTGTACCAATTACAGGTTAGTAAGGCTGGTTGCCACAGCAACAGCAGCTGTGAGCCCCCCCCCCCCCCAGTGCCGCTCGATACCTTGATTCCTTTATAAAGTTGGGGGGGGGGAGAGAAAAAGGTGGGAGATATATATATCTATAACCCTCTGCCTAGACTTAAAGGACCAGAGGCAGCTCAGGCCTTGCTACTGTGGCAACCAAAATTGTTTAAGTGAAGCTAAGCACTTCAGGACTCTGTGGGATGTCTCCCCGCCCTCCTTTTCCTGCCCCCCTTCTTCTGCTCTCAGGCAGCCTGAATCTGAGGCGGCAACAGACTCTCTCTCTCTCTCTCTGTGTGTGTGTGCATGTGTTTCAAATACCTATATTGCAGGTATCAGAGGAATTATAGAGGCCAGTTGCTGGCCCTGGCTGCTTTCTTACTAGCATTATGGTTGCCAACCTTTCAACTGGAAGCAATAACTGTGCCTTCAATAGTTTCTCCAGAGGAATCATGTCTAAACCAATGCAACGGGGAGGACGGACTACTGTTGGTTTGTGGATTGTTTGCTTCTTCACATCTTGCTGCTGTTAACACCACAAGAGCAGGCCAGGATCTGCTTTCGGTTTTTGTTTTTTTGTTTGTGGACAGTTGACAACTCAGAGGCCTACTGCTGCTATTTGGTGTCTCCTGGGTTACACAAATGCAAATGTTACTGTGCATGATGATACAGACTGAAGACTTGGCTTGGCCTTCAGGCAAAGAGCAACAATTTGGTCCATGCTGAAGAGCCCCCCCCCCCCCATGGACCAGCTCATGTTCTGAAAGGTTTCCAGGCCAATACAGTTTCAAAATCCAATTCTTTCTTTGCATAACCAGACACAGAACACACATTTCTGATATGTTATCCTGCCTTCTTGACCAAATCTCAAAGAGGCATATCTCCCCATAACTAATGATCTTATCTTCATAAAAGCCCTGTGGGGAAGACTAGTCTTTGAGTGCATGCGTATTGTAGAATCAATGCAGCTTGTCACCTCTTTAACTACCATGACTCAATGTCATGAAATTATGGGAGCTGTAGTTTTATAAGGACTTTAACCTTCTCTGCCAAAAAGTAGTGATGCCTCACCAAATCCCAGGATTTCATAGCACTGAGCAGTTAAAGTAGTGCTGTGAGGTTTGGTAAATGTGAATAAGCAGAATAAGTAGAAGCTTTACCACAGTATTTAAACCAAGGTATATCATGCTGTATAATAAAATGCCACTTAGGCTTGTGAAACAAAATAACAGTATCTTTACTTTGGTTCAAAAGTTCAAAACAGAGTAACAATGTATACATCGGTCTCTTTGAATAGAGGCAGGGAACAGAGGAATTAAATAGTCTTTTTAAATAGTCTTTGAAATATGCTTCATGTCATAAAATGACCAGTCCTTAAGATGGTTGGCAGCCAGCACTTTCTCTTCACTGTCCAAGGAGAGAACATATGGCAGAATGACAGTTAGAACCGTTGGCCTCAGCAGACAGCCAGAGGCAGCAGCCAATCAGAACCCTGGCCCCTGGCACACTCAGCCAATTGGCTGCTGACACATCTCTCTCCAGTTAATCTCCCATATTATGGCATCCTTTTTCAAATCCTAACAGTGCCAGGCTACATTATTCTACAGTGTTGATAACACCCTTAGAGATAGGTCAACCAATGAGGTTTATGTCTGAATGGGGCCTTCCCTGTCCTGATCCAAGATGCTGATTACTACACCACACAGGATCTCATATGAGTCCCTGGAATTTCCTTATTGTCAGCAAATTAACAGTTCACCTGTCCAGAGGTCTGGCAGACAGACAAACTAACAGAAAGCCTTCCTGAAGTTCCTTGTCAAGAAAGAAGGTGGCTTCCAAGCAGCCAGGTCCCAGTCCCTGCTTATTGCTCCTCTCTATGCATCATTCCCTGAGGTATTAGTGACCCTGCAGGACAGTGTGTGCTCCCTTTCTGCTTGCAATGCTTTTTGTCTTTAATGCAGGTAACCATCACAACCAAGGAGAGCAGGATGTCACAGAAAAGCTGCTTCTGTGAATGCCACATGGCAGCTGCCTGACACTGGCATTTGCTCAGTGGATAGGGAAGGATTAGAGCAACACAGCATTAGTTTCCCTAGCAGATGGCATTTATAAAATCCATGAACTAAGTTGTGTGTATGGAGGGTGTCGGAAGAGGCAGAGGAGAGAGAAAGAGAGAGAGAGAGAGAGAGAAGCTGACCAAGGGCCATGATTACAGGACAGACCACTTGTAAGAGTCATGTGAAATAGTTCAGAACCAAAGATGCACCAGTTAAGGATATCAGAAGTGTTGAGACAGTGGTGGCTGGTGGCTTCCATATCACTGAGCTACTGATTCAAATTTGGGTTTTAATTTGAACTTCAAGGGAGCTATCCAAGGTTTTGAACTCTATTCCCAAGATAGGTAAGGGTCTTGGATTGCTCCTCTAATATTCAGACTAAAACCCAGAGCAGATTTGCCACCCTACACAGAACTATCCATGATTGGTGTGTTGAGAGAAAGGAAGGATGAAGATCCAGATTCTGATTCTAAGTTTCCTCTTTGTCCTGAAACTGGTTTAGTACCACATGATCTCTTGCTACCTGGCTCTTGGGGGAACAGGATGTGTGTTATGGCTACATTTAACCTGTTCTTTGGTCCATATTCCAGTGACCCAGCTCTTTAGCTGTGGGACTTGAGCTGAAAATGAGTGTGGCAGTTTCTAAGAAGACTCACCAAGGACACTTGCAGATAAGTGGCTCCCGGGACCACTCTCCAAAAGGCATAGATAGCGCAACTACTTCACCATTCCTTCCTTAATGGTTTCTTCTCTCTCTTTTTTTTACAGATGGAAAAAGCAGTGAAGAAACATGGAGGGGTTTTAAATGTAAGATGTCAGTGTCTCAACCTCCCATAAAATTCTAACAATGCAGCAAAAAGCGGCAGAATAAAAGACCTGCCTGGAAGCAGACAGTATGTCTCCTTATATACCCGGGTGAAGGTGTCTCAGTTAAGCAGAGGAGAAAATAACATGATGCATATGACTGTACACTCTTCAGTACACTACTGGAGAGATCACCTGAAACTATGTACTTCAGACTAAAGGTTGTCCAGACTACAGGGAGAGCCACATCAAAGTCTTCAGTGACACTTATTGATTAAAATGGGCTGTACTGTCTTTATTGCCAGAAGTCTCCAAAGCAACAGACTAGAAATACACAATAACACAGTAGAATTAGGAATCTGCACAGGTGTTAGTTTTAAAGCCTAGGTGAAAGAGAATCCGCTTAAGCAGCCAGAGAGTCCTACTGGTCATGGTAATCTGGCCAGCATGGGATTAGGCTTCATGGAGAGAATCACATCTCCTCAGCCCAACCCATTTCTAATTGGTAATGGGGACCATGGAAATATCATCCACTTTCCAATGGAATGTTTTATATTATTATTCAGAAAATGTATACTCCCTATTAATCAAAATACTTTCAGCGCTCCTTATTCCAGATTAATTAATCTACAGGAAAGACAAGATTGTGTTTGCACTTGTGCTTTTGTGTATCTATCTATCCCTACGAGCAGTAAATATGAATTTACTCTGCATCTGAATTACTCTTGGTGGTTCAGCAAAATGTTTATTTTCAGCATCATAAATGATACTTAAATTGAGTTTATGTCACATATTTGTCAGTTACATTTATATCCTGCTGTTCCCTCAGTGAATTGAAGGCATGCTTCTCCTCCTCTGAATTTTTCGTTACCATAACATTGTGAAGTAGGTCAGGCAGATGAAATCAGGCCAGTCCAAGGTCACCCAGTGAGTTTCATGGGTCATTGGGGACTAAACTTGGACTCTCAAAACCTTAGTCAAATAGTCACAACTACACAACATTAACTTTCTAGTGCTTTGGATTTCCTGTCCCTGTAATGGGAACATAAAGCTCCATTGGCTAGAATGTAAATTGGATTAGAAATAAAATGGCTTGGCTTGCTTTTTCAGCTCTTGTTAACAACCTCCACACATGTACACAATAGCAAGAGATGAACTTGTGGTTTTTGTTGTGTCATGTGCAAAAAAAAAAAAACCAAACTAATGGATACTTGTATACTTGGAATATGATAAGACAGAATCCAGAATATACGAGCATTCCAAGGGATGGGGAACAAGTGAGTAAGGCCAGGTGCCCAGGACTTGCAGAGTAGCCAAGGTGGTCGATAGGTAACAGGGGAGATATCTGTGGGCCCACAGCTTATGATAACAGCCGCGCTGTCAAGTTTCACGCAGAAGGATCATTGGCAGAGTAAGTTGGAGAGTAGGCTTGAACTTGTGAGAAGCCCACACGACATGCTAAAACTGCTCATAATTAATTGGGCTCAGAAGATGTAGCTGTCTATGGCACATGGTGCAGTCTATTCAGTTCCTGGCACTGACACATGGAGGAAAATAAGAAGAATATATTCTCGACAAGCTCATGTTGCTCTTAAGACAGTTATAGTACAAGCAGAGTTTTCCCCCTTGAAAGTGTCTAATCCTCCATGTTTCTTTGATGCCTGGAGCCCAGGGGAGGGATGGCTGTGCTTGTGTGCTTTGACACATAGATTTATAGCATCCAGCCCCCACAAGACACCAAGTGCCCATTAAACCCTTGTAGCAGGAGTGAGAATCATTTGGCCTTCGATATGTTGTTGGACTGCAATTCCCAGCATACCTCAGAACTAGCAATTCTGGATAGGCCTGCTGGGACCTTTAGTCAAACCGCCTTTGGAGGTGCACATGATTCCCACACCTGCCTTAACAGAAAACTCTAAAGCGGGTCCACTGAATATATAAAAACATTGGGGAAAGAACTTTGGCTGAAGGGCTAGCACTTTGGCAGAGAAGGCCAAAAACTACAACCCATGAGACCACACAACTGAGTCAGGCAGTTAAAGTGGTGTCAAACTGCATTAATTCTATAGAGTGGATGCACCCTGGCAGGCAGGCTTTCTACCAGCCTTACCACCTTTACAAGCACAATTATTGGTAGGGTGAGTAACCTTTTGGCCAGACATTAAAGGGCGATTTAGTCGCAATAAATTTTGCATGTTTTTAGCAGTGTGGCGTTACTCCATCAAATGTTCACAGAATTAATAATACTAAACAAAATAATTTATTATTTCTTATCTCTCAGTGAAACTTTTTTTACGACAGATACCCAGCAGCCCCTCTTCACTTTTCCTCCTTGTCCTCTGTCTAACCGGATGATATTTTTTAGTAGCATCAGCATTGGGAGGCTAGAGAAACACAGATATTCAGTGTCAGGTTGCAGTAGCATGGTGTGCATTAAACACTGCAATAAAACAATATAGAAAATAATGTTTGTTGCATTTTATGCATGCACATTGTTAGTTATGAATGAAAAGTTTATTGGAACATGGTGATCTCCTCTCCACTTTTTCTTCTTCCTCTTCTTCCTCATTACACCCTTTGCCCCTTGAACTTGCTTTGGGCACATCTACACTCTTTGTTTCAGGAGGGCAATGTAGAGGGTGGGTGCAGGTGTCACATTCCTCTTGTTGCTCTTGCTTGACTGTTGGAGTCACTTAACTGATTCATTTAAATCAGTTAGAAATACATACCAGGTGATACTCTATCCATCTTCTTTACTAGGATATGTAAAGCTTGGGATGGAAATCAGATTTACAGTATCTTGTTCCTAAATCCCTGGTCTGGACCAGAAATCAGCTACTGTCTGAGCTGGAGTGTGCAGGCAGTGTGTCCCTGATATTTCTTATATATCTATCCCCAAAAGCTCTATCTTTGCTAATCTAGTGTTCTTCAAATTTTCTGCTTCTCAGAGCTTTGAAATGGCAGCACTTAGGCTTGCACACTGACATTAAACCATCAAAAAAGGTAATGCGCTAACATTAAATAATAAGGATAAAATTATAAAATGACTTGGTTGCGTTCACTTTTAATGTGTTAGATTTAAACGTTGAAATAATTAAATTGAAAATAATCCATAAGGGCCAACCTTTTCAATCACACCCAAAATAATGAAATAAAATCAATTATGAAAATATGTTGCTTCTCGGAAAATTAACATCAACGTTGTTTATGTAAAATAGCCAATTTGAAAATCATTCTTGTAAGTGTTAATGAGTTTGGAGTAATTAATTAAGTTAATTACGGGTTGAATATCCCATATGCAGAATTCTTGCAAAACAAAGTGTTTCGGATTTCAGAATCCCCCCTCCCTTCAGATTTTGAAATGCCTGCATTTGCATTTACATACATCACGAGATACCTTGGAAATGGGACCCAAGTCCAAACATGAAATTCACTGAAATTTCATATACACCTTATAGCCTTAAAGTACATGTATGCAAAATATTTTAATAGTTTGGATCATGAAACCAGGTTTTTGTCTATTGAACTATCATAAAGTAAATGTCACTATCTTAGTCAATCACAAGGATGATTTGGAGTACTTTGGATTTTGTAATTTCCGATATGAGATGCTCAACCTGGACTCCCAGGCTTTGATGCTTCCTCAACAACAATATGTGTGAAAAAGATCTTGGAGTCCTTGTGGACAACAAGTTAAACATGAGCCAACAATGCGATGTGGCGGCTAAACAAGCCAATGGGATTTTGGCCTGCATAAATTGGAGCATAGAGTCTAGATCCAGGAAAGTCATGCTGCCCCTCTGTTCTGCCTTGGTCAGACCACACCCGGAATACTATGTCCAGTTCTGGACACCACAATTGAAGGAAGATGTTGACAAGCTGGAATGTGTCCAGAGGAGGGTGACTAAAATAATCAAGGGTCTGAAGAACAAGCCTTATGAGGAGTGGCTTAAAGAGATGGGTATGTTTAGCCTGCAGAAGAGAAGGTTGAGAGGAGACATGATGGTCATGTATAAATATGTGAGGGAAAGTCATAGTGAGGAGAGAGCAAGCTTGTTTTCTGCTGCCCTGAAGACTAGGACGCAGAACAATGGCTTCAAACTACAGGAAAGGAGAATCCACCTGAACACAAGGAAGAACTTCATAACTGTGAGAGAGAGCTGTTCAGCAGTGGAACTCTCTGCCTCGGAGTGTGGTAGAGGTGCCTTCTTTGGAGGCTTTTAAACAGAGGCTGGATGGCCATCTGCCAAGGGTGCTTTGAATGTGTTTTTCCTGCTTCTTGTTAGAGGGTTGGACTGAAAGGCCCACGAGGTCTTTTCCAGTTCTATGATTCTATGATACCTTCAGTGAACATATTGAACACTGTCACATATTATAGGACACATAATGCCTACCCTCTCCCTCAGGCCATTAAGCAGGCTGGCGAAGCTTATCAGGCCCCTTGGCTGGGTCTGTCTGTGTAACCTAAGCACCATTCTTTCAGGGATGCTTGTTAGTCATTAATAGAATTTTCTTACTTACGAACCCTGACAAACTTCCAAGAAACTCTAGCATTCCCCAGGAACAGTCTGGAAGCTACCGAAATATATTCAGTTATGATATTCTGGACAGATGCTGTCTCATTTGAAGTTGCCAAGCACAGTCCCCTCTGTATTTTAGTCTTTGGCAAAGCTTTGTCTTGCTCACCAGTGGGGCAGAGTGGTGGGCGAGAAACAGAAGAGAAGGCAGTTTGGAGCAGGGCAACTGACAGCCTCGCCTTGCTGCGGCTCTGCCCTTATGCAGAGAAATGAAGCTGCCTTGGGTGGCACAAATGGGGGAGCAGCACCAGAAACACCCCCCTCACCGTTATTCTTCTTGAGCCCCGACTCCCTAGGCTTTGTGCTACAGGATTCACTCTGCACTGTCTAGGTATGCATCTACACAGTAAAACTAATGCAGTTTGCCCCCACTTTAACTGCAATGGCTCAATGCTATGGAATAATGGGGGTTGTAGTTTTACAAGACCCTAAGTCTTCTCTGCCAAAGAGTGCTAATGACTCACCGAACTACAAATCCTAGAATTCCATAGCATTGAGCCATAGCAGTTAAGGTGGTGTCAAACTGCATTAATTCTACAGTGTAGAGCCAGCCAAAGACACCTTACTGCCTTCAGGATGCCATGGAATCAACAGAATTGAAATAAATTCAACTGTGCATGTTATAGGGTATACTGGTCCGTATATGCACACCCTTCTGCTTTTTAGCCTCTAGTGGGGCTGGTCCTGTGGAAGCAAATAAGTTAATTGACATTTCCATATGTTTTACTAATGTTTGTGGCAAGGATAGTATTGGGCCACTATCAGCTTTGGATTCAGAAATGTTTCCAAATTGCAAACTTTGCTATATACTTTTGCTGCTGTCCCCCCCCCCCCCTCCCCCAGGAAGGTTTCTTCATATAGACATGAGAGTGAGCCCTTGCATTTCAGAATATGCCACTCTACCACAGTTGTTTCCTGACTTGAATGAGGTGGTAATAAAAGGAGGAAGAGAAAGAGGCAGGTTTGAAACTGGCATTAGCAAGAGAGCATCATTGGATGTAAAATGACAATGCTGCCTTTGAGATTATAGGTTTGTCTATGCAATTATTTGTGAATCGCTTCTCTGCATGCCTGATTTCTAGATGGGTGATACAACATCTACATGCCTAAAATATAATAAAACAAAACTCTCATGACAGAAATCTTGATGATGGTGGTGGCTGATTCAGGCACCACAATGAGTATAGCACTCTCTTGGACTGGGTGCACAGGTGGAAAATGTGCCCCGTGGGAGGTACTGAACCATCCCAGCCTCTGCAAATGAACAACTGCTCTGTTTGTGAACAGTTGGATAGCTGAACTGCATAGGGTTGGCTGGCATTCATCTCACGCTAGAAGGACCTCTGCATCATCATGGCCCTTTGACGGCTTCACTTTCCTTGCTGCCTCCCTTGAATTGGCTTGGCTGGGCAAGACCATGTCTGAAACAGCCACATTTCAGTGCTATTTGACCTTATTGTGAGGAGGAGGAGGTGGAGGAGGAGGAAGAGGAAGAAGGGAATAAGTTTGTTGGCTCCAAGAAAGGGATGACCAAAATATAAAAACTGTCAGCAGTACCCCTAACAGAATTAAGCAAACAGGGCTGGCAAAAGAGAAGAATTGGAAGAGAAGAGGAAAGGAACCAAAGAACTCTTTGTTATATAAAAGTATACTTCTATATAGAAGAGTTGTTTTTTTTTTAAAAAAAAAACACCCCATATCTAAATTCAACCAATACCACTGATTCTATAGTTTACTTGTTTACTTCTTGATTCCTTCTTGAACATTAGGGAGAACTTCCTAACGGTGAGAGCTATTCAGCAGTGGAACTCTCTGCCTCAGAGTGTGGTGGAGGCATCTTTTTTGGAGGCTTTTAAGCAGAGACTGGGTGGCCATCTGTCAGGGGTGCTTTGAATGCAATTTTCCTTCTTCTTGGCAGGGGGTTGGACTGGATGGTCCATGAGGTCTCTTCCAACTCTATGATTTATTTATTTATTTATTTATTTATTTACTTTATTTACTTTATTTGTATACCGCTCTTCTCAGCCCTTAGGCGACTCAGAGCGGTTTACAACAATTTAGGTATACACAATACAAAATCATTAAGCATTTAAAAGCAATAACATCACAAATCATTAAACATCAATATCAATACATCACTACATCAATATAACAAATTCATCAGGTCTCATCAATGAAATCAGAATCCAAACTCGTTATCCGATATTCCGTGTTCCGATAGTCAGTCAATCAATCACACTGCTTAGTCAAATGCCTGTTCAAACAGTCAGGTCTTTACTTTCCTCTGGAATGCCAGCAAGGAGGGGGTCAATCTAATATCTGCAGGAAGAGCGTTCCACAGCCGAGGGGCCACCACTGAGAAGGCCCTGTCTCTTGTCCCCGCCAGAATGATTCTCTTATTCTTTCTACGTCTTGGGTTAAGCTTGGATCCATCGTAAAATACAAGCCAAAATACATCAATGAGTCTCCACTTACATTTCTGTTTGCAGATCTCCCTCTTCCTACTTTCCCACCTCTCCTCTGCCTTTTTCCTTGCCTTGCTAAAGCATTGTAACTGTTGCATCCCAGTTCAAGAAACAAGACCATAAGATTAAATCCACCACTCTGGACTGTAGGAAAAGCAATCCTTGTTTATTGATGAAAAATTGGTTACAAAAGAAAGGTAAATGCAGAGTAAAAAAGCCACAGAAAAACACAGTAGTCAATAGGATCTCTGAACTTGAGCAAAACTTCAAAAGCCACAAAACAATAACCAGGAGTCTGTTAGCCTTTTACTAACCATGAACTTGGAAACTACAAGCCTCTGGGATTACTGGCCATGGAACACAGGAATTCTGCCAAGACCAGCCACAGTCCCGAACGTTGCTTGACCTAAAGAAGCACCTGGCAGGGATGCTCTTAAACCAAAGAAGCTATTCTTAGAAACGCCCCTTGACTTTTCTGTTTGGGACTCTTTCTGCTGAAGACGCTGTGACCTTCGTACAGACTGGGAAACAAATCTATCTCTCACTATCTGTTCTCTTCAGAGCTCATTATCAAGCCCAGGTGGGGAGATATCACGGCTAACTTCCAAAACATTCTCTTCTAACTGTTGGGTTTCATTTTCATTCCCACTGACCTCTGCATCAACAACACATTCCACACTGTCAGAGTCAGGGAGAGCTTGCTCAGTTTGAAAAACTATCAGAGAATCCTGTTCACACAGATCAGGATCAGACAGAACCCCAACAGTAACAAAGGTTGGCCACAGGCCCATAGCCAGGATTTCGTTTCGGGGGGAGGGGTACATTTTTTTCAGGGCGGGTTGGGGGGGCTGAGTTTTTGGGGGGGCTGAGTCTGAGTGAAAGAGGGTCTAGCCTAGCAAACCTTTTGTATTGTTACCCCAATATCCCCATGCATATGAGATATATTGAGTATGGTGATCAGATCATGATATGAATAAACATAACAGTTTAAATAATGCACCAGTAAGGCCTTTTCGCAAACCACCATGAAAATTTCGGGGGGGGGGGGGGGCTGAAGCCCCTCAAGCCCCCCCCCCCCCCCGGCTACATGCCTGGTTGGCCACATTTGTCCTGCTGCCTAAGGCAGCTGGACATGAATTTAGGAAAGTAACTGAGTCCTGACTCACATCCTTGCTAAAAATATAGATCCTTCCATCTTAGGAACCAGTATCATGGGAAACGGGTTTAGGTAGGTTTTGGGTAGTGTATGGTAGATTGGGGATTACAACGTTGGGGACTCGGGAAAAGTAGAGAGGGGGAAGAGAGAAGGAGGGAAAAGTTTGTAGTTTTCCTATGATACTGCTTCCCCCTTTTTATCTATATGTATACAAAAAAAAAAAAAACCCAGATAGATAGATAGATTCTTCTATCTTTTTCAAACTATTAATAAAAGCAACAACAACAACAACAACAACAACAACAAAAGCCATGACATTGGGGAGTTCTGTGATTATCTGTTTCAGCTGATGCTTCTTGTATAAAATGTGCATACTGTGGTATAATTTTTGAGTTCAGTGTGGTTGAGTTGCCAGACCACACAGATCTCATTGCTGCCGAATAAAGGCCTGGCTGAATCCCTTGCTGTAGGTTTGTATTTCCAGTATAATTCATTTCCAGCGGCAGGAGGCATGGCCACAGGATGGCCCTGCATGTCTACATCATATAGGATTTGACAGGGCTGTTTCACCTTGCTCTGCAGTTAGGTAATAATAATAATAATAATAATAATAATAATAATAATAATAATAATAATAATTTTTTAAAAACCTTTATTTTTATACCCCACCTCCATGTCCCTGAAGGGACTCGGGGTGGCTTACAGAGGGACAAGACCAAGGATTACAAATGAAACAGGCACAGTAAAAACAATCAATAACAACAAATAATAAAAACATTAAAATCAATTGACATCATAAAAACAATACCCTAGTTCACCAATTTGAAACTGGGTTCAGGCTCAGAGTAAGTGCAATGATTCCTTGGGAGAGCCAGGGGAAAGTGCAATAGTCAGAGGGCTGGGCTGCCAGGGTAATGCCGCTGGCCATTGGTCATAAGTACAGGAAAGGGGCCAAATAAAGTGCCGGAGCTTAGATAAGGTCGGGATAATTCTCAAGTGAACTGCCTAGTCAAAGGCACAATGGCACAACCAAGTTTTTTTTATTAAGATAACTTAGGTCTGAGGAGATCTTCCCAAAATCAGATACTTGACACATGGTTTGTATCTGCCTTCAAGTCTCCTGCTCACTTATGGCAACCCCATGAATTGCATAGGGCTTTCTAAACAGTCACAAATCTGCTGGACCAGCTCCTTGCCTATCCATGCTAAAAAAAAGCTCTTCCTTAATACTCTGGATTCAACCCAAAGGCACTATCTTATGTGTCCAGGACAGTTCTGTAATATCCTGATAGTCTCTCAGTATTAAGAATATGAAGATAAGTCATTGGGCATATTATCAAGAACCATTTAGGGTAACTCCTATTAGGTGTTCAGCTTATGGATGTTACTGGACTATGTTTCCCATCAAAGGCTGACTGGGGCTGATGGAAGTTCTGGTCTATTTATATCTGAAGGCTACGCATTGTAAAGTGGTAAAAGACACCATTCTTCTTCCTTCTGTTTCATGGAATTTATATATGCAGTGGTATTTATAGTACATATTACAACACTATTTGAAAGGAGACAGGAAATTAAGTGATAGTTATTCTGGATCAATTAATCTGAAGTATAGGTTTGTGTCTTGAGGGTCCTGTTCAAAACCCCTCCGTTTCTTTTCACTTCCATGTGTTGCATTTGCAAACAATCTGAGAAGAGTGAGTTGAGTCTGCCTGTCCGTCTCATGTCTTGCAGTTCTGTATGTGTGTTTGCATCTGTGTGTTGGGGGCACAGGGCGGTGGGCAGCGGGGAGAGAGAACTGGCTGCCTGCCACCCTTGCTGATAGATGGGGTGAGGGCCAGGTACAAACGCTGAATGTTTGAACAGCTAGGGGAAGCTTTCTCACCCCGGACCCACAAACCCGTCACTCATTGCATCGATCAGGTGCCAAGGGCGGGGGCCCAGGGGGCTTCAACCAAGCCTGGCAGGCCTCCCTTTTTTATTTAAAAAAAACCCACACAGAATAGTAGGAGTTGCACAGTGTCCCTTCCCTCCTCTTCAATCCTGACAGCTGAGCAGCTGGCAGCTTCATGAAGACATCACCGGGAGGGAAACACAGACAGACACCAGGGCACGGAGGGTGGGAGGGATGAAGGAGCCGCCCTGCATGGTCCCGGTCCCTCTGGAGTGCCTTCTTATTGTTGCTCTCTCAATCAGGGAGCAACAACATGTTGTCTAACAATGTGAAGGGTGTGCAGCCCCCCACTGTTCTGTAGACTGACCAGGTAAACCTCAGAGCTAGCTATTCAATGACCTTTGCTAGGCCCCAAGAACCAACCAGGATGGGGCAGCCATGCCATGTGGCAGCTTTTGTCCCTGCTGAGACCACCCAGGAGTTTCTTTCAAGGGTTCAGTGAACACAAGAGGGTGGAAAGGGGCTGGATTGGGATTGAGATTTTGCCTTCTTGAATCTGATCCCCGATTGTGGAAACCTTTCTCATGGGGGTCATTATCCATATAATCTCCTACCCAGCATGGCATTGTAGCTTGTAGGATTCTGGGAACAGCTGGTTCATCTGATCTTTCATCTATCTATCTATCTATCTATCTATCTATCTATCTATCATCATCATCATCATCATCACTGTACATGGTTTTTTTGCAAGTAAAAACCATCTAAATAACTCCTACCTATGGGGGTATCTTCTCTTGGGATCTGCAAGGGTCCTCCAAAGGTCTCAGCAGATGATGCCATCAGTCTTCCCCCAGTCATGAGGACAACCAGATGCATCTCCAATCCCTTCCTCTCTGTGCCAACTATGGAATGGCAGGGGGACTATAATGGCACAATGGTGAGTCCTGGGGTTGGACATTACTGAGAGAAGAAGAGGAGACTAACCTCCCTAGGGATCAAAATAATCCACAGACAAGCATAAAATGGACTTACACTTGCATGGCACTAATACAATAACAGCCTTCAAGCATATACTTAAATGTTTAGAGCATATTTCAAACTGTTATATATGAGTGTGACAAACACATGCTTACAAACACACACATTCTGCAGAAACCTTGATCAGTGAAACTGCAGGTAGCTCGGACTTCTCATTAAACCAACACTTGGAAGCAAATTCTGGGTTATCTTCACATTATCATATATGAAATGGTCTCCATTTACAACAATTCTGTGGACAGAATTAAAACAACAAACAATTAAAATCAGTGGGAAGCCAAGCAGCCCACTGGACAGTCTCAGAATGCCATGTCTAACAGGCCTAGCCAGCAGGCAAGTGTGAGGAATGTTGGGAACTGCACTCCAACAACATCAGGATAACCATATGATGGCCACCCTTACAGTCAGTTCCCAGAGTTCACTGCATATTGGAATCAGTTTGCATATGACTGGATGGAAGCCGTTCATGCTCCCAGTTTTGAGTTTTAGTGAAAAATGGAAGTGCAGGAAAAACAGGCAGCCATAATGTGTAGGGTTCAGCACATCAGCACCATCTGTCCTGCTCTAGAGGCTGTGCTACCCTTTTGGATAAACCCATTCTTTGCATTTGCTTTGTAGACAGCAGGAGATCACCACAGTCCATGCACGCTTCCAATGTGGCTTCAGGGGTTTTGTGCACATAACTTGAACACAACAAGTGAGACTGTGTGGGAGAAAACGCTGTCCTTTTAGACAAGCCCTTACAATCCTGTACAATGTTTTCACACACAATTTGAGAATGTCCCCCACTGCACTATCACATATGTTTGCTTATAAAATAGTTACTTTTGTAGAGAACCTTAATGTTTCCCTCCCAACACACAAATAATCAGTTTATGCACTTCTACTCCAATAATTCCATCTCTCTGGATTATTATATGATCGCCTTTATTTTTCTTTCAAAACCCTTTATAGTGGGGAAATGCGCTCCCTGGGTAGTTAGCTCAGAAATTCCTTCCATAGAATGGGGTCAAGGCAGGTTCTAGTGTTTGGCGATTGTGAGTCAGGAGTTAGGTTTCTACAGTTCCCCCTCCTGGTCGGAAAATGGAAGTGAAGCAATCTCAGTCAGGTTTGGCTTCCCATCCCCAAAGTTTGGCAGCCTAATTAGATGCCAACCACTGGTGAGAGGGAAATAGCTCAGAAAACTGAAGTAGCCAAGATACTTTTTTTCCCCCTCTTCCCAGCATTAGCCAAGTTCCGCTATTTTTGGCTTCACTGTATGATTGTGGACCAACACAAGTCCTTCAACTTGGCTTTGGGCCTCCGTTGCCACACATATGGAAAGCTCCATCTCTGTGCCAGGGAAGCTGTGCTTTTCCATCCTGCTGTGGCTTAGTTCCTTAAAAGCACAAGATTTTCACTGAGGGGAAATGGGAAGCCTAAGCATCTATCTTTGGGAGTGGCGAGGCTTCCCTTCCTGGAGAAGGTGGGTGGGAAGGCTCCCATCTCAAGACTGGTCTGGGGGACTGGGTCCTATGTCAAATGATCTGGCACAATTGGGCCACCAAGATCCCTATTTAGTTGAACCCCCTCAGGAATAATGTCAGAAGTGTACTAAATGAGGATTATTTTGCTCTTTTTGTAATATTGATTGTTATACTCTTCAGCTAGATCAGTGGTTCTCAACTTGTGGGTCCCCAGATGTTTTGGCCTTCAACTCCCAGAAATCCTAACAGCTGTTAACTGGCCGGGATTTCTGGGACTTATAGGCCAAAACACATGGGGACTCACAGGTTGAGAACCACTGAACTATGTAATGTTGGTTATGTTAATATAGCGTATTGTGTATTCATTACTTTATAAAAACATACTTGCAAGTAGGCAAAATTGATAATGACCTGCCTGCCAATGTGAAGCCACAACCACCACCATTCCCTGCAAAAGTCCCAGGGTCCTAGCATCTCTTATTCTTTAACGGGAGAGACAAATCTCAGGGTGAGCAGCTCTGGAGGGGAAGAATGTTTGGCTTTTAAAAATGTGAGCTGGTCTTAAACCTTAGGCATCCATCTCCATTCACTCCCTCTTAGTAAAAGGGCTCTCTTGCTCAGAGTGATGGCATTCAAATGCATGTCAACACACCAAAAAGCCTGGAGGGAGGGAGGAGATGCAGAAGAGAGAAGGAATGGGTACAGGAAAGGAGAGGCGAGTCCTAATGATGGCTCACATAGGTTTTCTTGTGGCACAGTTCTTAGGAACTTCAACACAGGGTCTGGGAAAACAAGATCCGCACCTGCCCTGTGTTCAATATGAACCCCTATTAGAATTAATGGTAGGCATTCACAGCAACTACAATGGTTGCTGGGTGCTTTTTGCTGGCGATTTTATGTCGTCCTGGATTAATTTACCTAGATTCCTCTCATGCCTATTTCCATAGTCAGCTGCCCCACCCCACCCAAACAATAGTTCTGGGTCATGTCCCAAACCTTCATTTCTGACCTCTCAAGGTTCTGGTCCTAGAATTTGATCCTGAAAGCTCAAAGCTTAGCTGGTGCCATGGTAATCCTAGCCATTGGTTCCTCAACCTTGTTCTGGACAGACCTTTTGCCACAATTCACCAATGGCAAGCTAGCAAACATTGGGCACCCACAGGGTTGTCCAAAAGACAGAAGAGAACAGGGATAGAGAGCATGTGTTCTTGATACTCAGAAGTGGAGGAGTTAATTTTTTTTCTTCAGACTGAAAATTGATGATATGCATAAACATGAAGCGGAAGTCTTGTGAACTAAAGGGCTCTTGAAGGAGCTGGCATCAGCTGATGGAAGTCAGAGGTGGAAAATTCCCCTGGGAAAGCAGGCTAGCAAGCAAGCAGGCCGGCCACCCTAATATTTGACTAGGACGGTCCCTGGGGAGGGAAGGAGGTGGACCATCCAAACATCTTCCCCCAAAAGGGAAGGGAATCTTGTTTAATCACTGAGAGTAAATAAAAGCATTCTCATTCCCAGCTATTTAAAAAGATAAACGAAAACAGAGGTAGGTTAAATGTTACAGAGCAACGCAGAAAAGATTCCAGATTCCTGACTTCTAGCCTCTTAGTCCACACCTGGAATACTGTGTCCAATTCTGGGCACCACAATTGAAGAGAGATGTTGACAAGCTGGAATGCGTCCAGAGAAAGGCGACTAAAATGATCAAGGGTCTGAAGAACAAGCCCTATGAGGAGTGGCTTAAAGAGCCGGGCATGTTTAGCCTGAAGAAGTGAAGGCTGAGAGGAGACATCATGGCCATGTATAAATATGTGAGTTGGAGTCATAGGGAGGAGGGAGCAAGCTTGTTTTCTGCTGCCCTGGAGACAAGGACGTGAAGCAATGGCTTCAAACTGCAGGAAAGGAGATTCCATCTGAACATTAAGAAGAACTTCCTGACTATGACAGCTGTTCAGCAGTGGAACTCTCTGCCCCAGAGTGTGGTGGAAGCTCCTTCTTTGGATGCTTTTAAACAGAGGCTGGATGACCATCTGTCAGGGGTGCTTTGAATGCAATTTTCCTGCTTCTTGACAGGGGGTTGGACTGGATGGCCCATGAGGACTCTTCCAACTCTGTGATTCTATAACCCTTGAGGTAATAAGGACACATGAAGAGGAACTTCAATTCTGTATGGTTTTATAAAACTGTTTTATCCAGTCCAGCATTCTGTGACCCAATGGCCAAACTGATGCCTACGTATTTTAACAAAACATTAAAAATCACACTATGAGATCAATGATGTGATTCTGGTGCATACATAACAGAAGGGATTGCATGTTTACATTCAATGCCAGGAATTGTATGTTTACATTAGATGCCTATGGGCGGTTCAGTAGCACCCTGCTCCTGGAGTTCCCATCCATTGGTATTTAGCACTACGTGCTGGTCATAACACAACAACAACCATCATGCTTATTGCATAGTGGTAGCCTTGGTGAGGCCCACAGGGCTGTCTAATTCCCAGTGAGGAAGAATGGACTGGGAGTTCTTTCACAGAACTGGGAAGAATCGAAAGGACTCCCACACATGTGCCAGCTCGCCTCGCCTCCAAGCTTCACTCCTGACTCAGATTCAATGAGAGAAGAACCCCCCCCCCCAAATTCGCTGCTCGCCTACACATCTGCAATAACCTGCCATGCCAGACACAATTGTTTTCCTCCTATGGATATCCCCCTCCTCCAAAAAAATATATGTTGCAATGAAATCATATCAAATCAAGAATGAAATTAAAGCCTGGCTAATACAGCAGTGGCAGCAGCCCCAGGGTGGGCAAGTTTATTTATTTCTCTTTGGAAATGAATTTCAGCTCCTCTTCCCGCCTCCCCCCAACCCCCTCCAGGAGGTGCCGTTCACTCCGTCTCATCCATCATCAGCAGGAGCATGACGGCTGGCGGGTGGTGTGTGGGCACACGCCAAGCCCAGGGGCATTGGGAGCCGCTTCCTCTCCCCCTTCACCCCCCCCCCACCCCACCCCAGCTGTATTTGTAGACTGGGGGGACAGGGAGGGAGGGGCAGGAAAGAAATAGTTTGCACACTCTCTCACACACACCAATTGAAAGGGACTCAATGCAAAGGGGGTATATATCCCCCTCCCCCAGCAAGTGGGTTCTGGATAGAGGGAAGGCTTGGCAGAGAAGTCAGCCAATGTGACTATCAGCTGAGCATCAGCCACACACAGGAGGCAAGATCAGCAGGCAATGTTGAAAGCAGAACAAGCCTTCCAGACCCCCTTTCTGATCTAATCCATTTTATATAGTAGTCCTAAAATTAGAGGTTTGGGTATACGGATTTATGTAACTGTGAAAGTAAATGACCAGGAGAAGGTAGGACGGAGGGGGGAGACAGAGCGGTCAACCAATAAATGCCTTTTTAAAATAAATTTTCAAAACGCTAAGATCTGTGGTTAACAACCGGGCTGAACTGTATATGAAGCAAGTGTGAATGAGAAGGCTGTTTTATCTGCTGTGATTCTGTCACAGTGTTTTTCTTCCATGAAAAAACAAGCTACAATGTGTACAACTTTGCCCTCAACGGCTAAAATCCACCTGGATCTTGGGGATGAAGCCTATGAGCACAGTGGGAGAAGGACTTTGCCTTGACAACTTAATGTTGATTATCTTGGCATCTAGTCAAGTGTAACTTTTTATTTCATTACAAAGCCATCTTTTTGATTGATTGTAAAGTGCTTAGCACATGTGAAATGCTATCAAAATAGTAAATGATGATCGGGATGATGAACAATATCTGTGGAGAAATATGGGGTGATACGTGTGTGTGTGCGCGGGGGGGGGGGGGGGGGGTTGCATAAGAATGCATACATGAAACATGAACTATCAGCCCCAGGAGACGTGCACAGAAATCCAAGCAGGGATTTTTATTTTATTTTTATTTTTTAATTCATGACATTACTTTGCATCTGTTTATTTCATTTTCTGTTATTTGATGTATTTTATTTTATTTTGTTGTATTGTAATTCTGGGCTTGGCTTCATGTTAGCCTTTGGGGAGATGGTGGCAGGGTATAAATAAAGATGATGATGATGATGATGGTTATTATTATTATTATTATTAGAAACACATAATAATATTTAATGGAACTGAGGTAGCAACAAACTGGAAAGAAGAAAATATAATATTAGACACTAAATAGAACGTATACGGACAGAATCAGAAGGAAGTCCTTTTTGTGTTTTTGTTTGTTTGTTTTTGTTTTTGTTTTTTTTTTGGATTTTTCTGGTATTTTTGAGTATTTTCTTTTTTCTCTTGCACATATTTTTCTAATCGTTCATTTGTATTTAGTCTCCTTTCACTATCAATTTCCTACTTTACTATCTTCTTGATAATATTCCCCCTCTTTCGCTGTATCCAATAAAACTTAATAAAACTTTATTCAAAAAAAAAAAAGAAAAAAAAGAAACACAACAAGATGAGTCCACAGCAAACAAGGTTACTCTGCTGGCTGTTGTATTGGATCACACGTCGGACACTTGTCTAGGACTGTGTGATGTATCGGTGAATGATGTGTGCAGATCCCTGTAAGGTGGCCTTTTGCAGCTGGCAGATGGTCATTTTGTTAGCGTCGATTATTTTTAAGTGCAAGCCAAGGTCTTTAGGCACTGCACCCAGTGTGCCAATCATCACTTTGCAATTCCATCTTTAAATCCTCATATCGTATCAGCTTTTCCAGTTGTTTCTCTGTAATCCTGCTGTCACCTGGGATTGCAACATCGACGATCCATACTTTGTTTTTTAACATGATTGTGAGGTCAGGAGTATTGTTGTTGTTCATTCGTTCAGTCGTCTCCGACTCTTCGTGACCTCATGGACCAGCCCACGCCAGAGCTCCCTGTCGGCTGTCACCACCCCCAGCTCCTTCAAGGTCAGTCCAGTCACTTGAAGGATGCCATCCTTGCCCTTGGTCGGCCCCTCTTCCTTTTACCTTCCACTTTCCCCAGCATAATTGTCTTCTCCAGGCTTTGCTGTCTCCTCATGATGTGGCCAAAGTACTTCAACTTTGTCTCTAGTATCCTTCCCTCCAATGAGCAGTCGGGCTTTATTTCCTGGAGGTCCAAGGTACTCTCAGCACTTTCCTCCAGCACCACAGCTCAAAAGCATCGATCTTCCTTCGCTCAGCCTTCCCTAAGGTCCAGTTCTCACATCCGTAGGTGACTACAGGGAATACCATGGCTTTGACTGGGCGGATCTTTGTTGCCAGTGTGATGTCTCTACTCTTTACGATTTTATCGAGACTGGACATTATGCAGGAGTATTATGCTCCAAAATTCTGTATTCAGAAGTCCCAGAGGAGTTTGATGTGTTCATTTTCTGTAACTTTTTCCAGCTTGTGATCCCATCAGTTTGTTGTCGCAGGCAGATGGTATTTGTGGCACAAGTTCCAATGAATCATCTGAGCAACGGTGTTATGCCTCTGCTTGTAGTCTGTCTGCACAATCTTCTTGCAGGAGCTGAGGATGTGATCTATTGTTTCATCTGCTTCCTTGCAGAGTCTACATTTGGGCTCTGTTGTCAACTTTTCAATTCTGGCTTTGATGGCATTTGTTCCAATGGCTTGTTCTTGGGCTGCCAGAATCAGGCCCTCCGTCTCCTTTTTCAAAGTTCCATTTATGAGCCACAGGCATGTTTTTTCTTTGTCAATTTGGCTCTCAGTTTTTGCCAGGAACTGTCCATGTAGAGCCTTCTTTTGCCAGTTTTCTCTTCTGCTCTGGAGTATTATTATTATTATTATTATTATTATTATTATTATTAGATGCTGATCTTGATCATACTGTGATAAAGATTTGCTTCCTAATCTAAGTGCCTGAAGCATTGATTTCCCTTTGTGGAAGAACATTCCTGTAAGGATCCATGCAAAATGTTAAATTCCAACAGGAACACAAAACACAATGCTAGAACTAGCCTTATGTTTTCTGTGGCACTGTATTTTCTCTCCCTGCTAAAGAGCTGGCTTCCCTGTGCATGCATTCCTCCTTTTCTGTTCTCTCCTCCGCCACCCTCACTACTGGTGTGCAGTTTGTGGTTAAACTCCAATTGTTTATTGTTTGCTCTGGCTGCTGGACTGGGTTGCAGGAGACTGTGATATCCGACTGCGTGTGACAGAAAGTGATGGCAGCATATTGCAGTAATTGCATATGGTCTCATTAGGCAGTGCTGCTTGCGTGCACCAAGGCCTGATCGTGCCTCCCTTGTCAGACTTTGGGAGGGAGGGGCGGAGGGGAGGATGTGCTAAAGATTTTTTCCTTCTTTCTGTTAGAAGCAGTCCTTGCAGCCTGAGGCTAGAGGCTTTGTAAAGAGGACTGGAAACCTGGCTCGCAGCCCTGGGGCCTCCTTTATTCCCTTCCCAAACGCACAGGCAGCAGTATTATTTCTGAGCTCTGAAAGAACACTGACGCCCCAACACCTCTCATACTGCGGCACCTTCTCCGTACTGCACAAAGTCCAAAAATGATGGGCAGGTGGGGAGAGATCCAGTACTGACTGCTGCCTACACACATCTAGTCCCAAACTAGGATTGCAAGGTGTCCCTTATTATAAGTGATATCCCTTATTTGGGGGCCAGGAAGCTTGTCTTTTACAGGGTTGGCAGCCGTATCTTATTATCCATGATGTTTCCTAATTGATGGTTGGATAGCTTCTCCTTTGGTATAGACTGATCGAGATGCCAAAAATCCTATATTTTGGGGCATCGTCTTTCATAAAGCTGAAATTCATGGAATGTATGAATGTGGACACTATGTTAATTTTGCAGAGAACTACATGGTATCTAGGTAGAATGCAAACTGATTAATAGCTACTTCCTGACTCAACCCTGCATCATCATGAATTTCAATTGTCTCATATTGCTATTTTGAAAACTTGATAATAGCATTCCACACACACATAGAATTTATTTAAAGTTTTAATTCTATAATTACATTTCTGTAATTATACCATACCCATTCTAGGGTTTTTTTTCTTCCATGTCCTTGCTCATTGCCCCCCGCCACCTTCTACTTTTTTGTATGAGAACTGTATAAGATTATGTTGGACAGCAATTCCCAGCATCCCTTTCCAATTGCTGTGCTGGCTAGCACTGCTGGGAGTAGCAGTCTACCAACATGTTAAGAGATATACCATTACCACCACTAATTTAACATAACATCGGTATGAAATGTTATTCTTAACTGCTGTCAATTCAGCTTCAACTTATGGTGACTTCATGAGTGACTGATCTCCAAGGCATCAAAAGCCCTGCTCAGGTCTTGCAAATTCAGGGCTGTGGCTTCTTTGAATGCGTCTATCCATCTGTAATGCAGTTATCCTCTTATCCTACTGCCTACCATACCAAGCATTGTGAGTCATATGTCCTCATGATATCTCCAAAGTATGACAGTTTCAGTTTAGTCATCTTGGCTTCTAGGGAAAGTTCAGAGTTGATTTATTTGTCTTTTTAGCAGTCTATCTGGTTCGTTGTCTTTTAGCAGTCCACAGTATCTGTAAAGATCTTCTCTGGCCACTTCGAGACAGCAATTTATTGCGGGAGAAAATGGGTTAAAGTAACCCGTTTTCTCTTGCGTTGTTGTCTACACGGGCGCCCAAAAGAAGCGGGCTTTCCTGTGCATTGTCCCCATTGTAGTGTGGTAACAACTGCACCACAATGGGGCCAACCCAAATCCCCCATAAAACCTTAAAAAAAATTAAAAACTTACCATTAGGCCTTTCGGCATGTTTTTTGGAATGTACCAATGTAGTGCTAAGGGCGGTATCGCTCCTCCCTCCTCCTGGGTCTCTTAGCATTACTTCAGTGCGATCCAAAATGCATGCCAACAGGCCTAATGGTGGCCTGGTAAGTTTTTCTTCTATTTTAAAGGTTTTACAAGGGATTTGGGTTCACCCCATTGTAGCCTGGTTGTATGCAGATATGCATATTTTCTATTAAGCAGGAATGAGTGAATTCTTATATATTGATATGCAATAATCCACACATACTACTTTCTCAAATAAAACCAATATATAAAATTCTCATCAGAAAACAAATATTTCCTGGTGTGAATGACCAGGTTAATCCCAGGTTACCTCTCACCAATCCGCTCCACAACAATGAGATATTGCCTTGGAAGACTGGCCACATGTAAAATAAATAAGGTAAAAGGTAAAGGGTTTTCCCCTGACATTAAGTCCAGTCATGTCTGACTCTGGGGGGTGGTGCTCATCTCCATTTCTAAGCCAAAGAGCCGGTGTTGTCCGTAGACACCTCCAAGGTCATGTGGTCGACATGACTGCATGGAGCACCATTACCTTCCCCCTGGAGTGGTACCTATTGATCTACTCACATTTGCATGTTTTTGAACTGCTACGTTGGCAGAAGCTGGGGCTGACAGAGGAAGCTCACGCCGCTTCTCAAATTCGGACCTGTGACCTTTTAGTCAACAAGCTCAGCAGCACTGCGCTTTAACCCCCTGAGCCACCAGGGGATAAAAAAATAATAATAATACATAAATAAATAAATCTGGACTTTCTGGAAAATACAAGGTTTTCAAAATCAGGTTAAAGCCCAAATCATTACATTCCAAGCTAATAGTTAAGGACGCTATGTGTCTGGCTCACAGCAGCAACAAGATGAATACATTTTTTTATCTATTCAGAAAAGCCCTAAGTTTTACATTAACATAAGCAACATACACTTTTCATTTTAGAGAAGGGCATGGAGTAGCATCTCATGCCTCAAAATATTTCCTTTTCTTTTTCAGCTTTTCTTCTGAGTGGCTTCAGCAAAACACACAAGCTCAGTGTTAGGCATGTACTGAATCAACGAAATCACTTTCTATAAGTCTTCTCAAGCATGATCTGATTTAGCTTATGTTTCCACCTCATTGTAATGGGGTTGCAGCCTGTGAAAAGCTGCCTTAGATCTCCAGCCCCTGGTAAAGTGTATCTTTAGGTCAACAGCCTTGTGAAGCTTCCTTTTCATGTTTTGCACATGAAGGGACTCACAGCAGGTGTGGGGTCAGCAATGGCAGCGGGTTCATCATGGATAACCCTACCAGCCCTCTCCTGCCTGCGTTGTTATTTATAACCAGTCTATAGAGTGACACTGGCTGTTAGCTCCTATCTCGGTGTTGTCTTTGTAGTCATGAGCAATAAAGACTGGCAGGCACCAAGATCCCACTGCATGTACTGGATTTCCCTCTGCCTTAAAGAAACAATGGAAAGGGAGGAGCAAAAGGAAACACAAAGGAAAGATTAGCAAGCATAGTCAATGTATACTCTTATAGAATAGATGACCAGTAAGAGACTAAAGGTGCTACCAGCATGTCTTGTGTATGGGAGCCCGGCTTGGGAAATGCCAGCCTACTGCACTTTTACTTTCCTTTTTTCATGAATGCTGCAGCAGTTTTAATGTAATGAGGAGGAAAGAATAAATGTTGCTTTATTTTGCTGTGAGCATCAGTGGTTAAGACAAAAGAAAGCTGCCTTGGAGATCAACTCTTTGTTTTATTCATATGGTGTGGAGATCTGCATATGCTCAGAGGAATAGCCACTGGACTCTTGTGCCATTTGCTGTGTTGAATGTGTTTGCTGTTTGGGTAGAGCTGCAGCAGACAGGGGTCTGGATGTATGTTTTTGTATATCTTTTTGTTCTCTTACATTTCTTACTGAGGAAGCACAGAAGGAACAGTAGTTAGGAGGACAGATAACATGCTTTGTCGGTAGGGCTGCCAGATAGGATCTGGGACAGAGCCCTGTGCTATTAATCCTCCGTAGTTTTGGGGGCAGGACGAGATACTGTAGAGCTCCATCAAGAAGAACAAAATTCCCTGTCTTCTCTCATCTTTTAAACCTGAATGTTTAGCAATAGCTGTCCCCTCCCAGTACAGTTGTTGCCTCACCAGTTGAAAGTGGGAAAAAAAGGTGTAGCGGACCCCTAATTCTGTTCTCCTTGCTGGGATGCTCCACTCATGAGGCAGGGAGGGCACCACTGTGGCTGAAATTTGGAACGGGCAAGGTCAGCAAAGACACGTATGTTGATCCCGTTTGACGGAGCTTTACAGTTCCTTGTCCAGTTTAAAACGTGTTGAGGATTAAATATACAGGAATTTCATCCTGAATCCAATCTCCAATCCTACAGGGAACTTTTGTGTTGAATGGCTCAAGGTCAGTATCATGAGTCGCCACTGAATGGCAGTAGGAGAAGACTCGAACTGTTGAGAGAAAGTGCCTTCAGAATACATTTTCAAAGGGCTGGACTGTTGCTCGCTCTGAAGTTGAAATGGTGAAGGGCAAGAGAGTTGGAAGCCAATGTAAATATGAATACTGGCATTCTTTTAATAGCATATAGAGGTGTATGTCCACCTTACATCTGCATATATAATTTTGGTGCCTGCAGATGTCTCTATTTGTTTCTTCCCTCTCCAGTTACCAAATCCTCTCCCCTCCCTGTGAACTTGCTATTAAGGTGCTTCAGCTCCTCCATGACTATTTAGTGGCTGATGGAGAGCGAGAGGATGGACGGCTATGTCTATAGCCATATGCAAGGCCCTCTGATGGTGCAGTGGGTTAAACCACTTAGCTGCTGAACTTGCTGACCAAAAGGTTGGTGGTTTGAATCTGGGGAGTGGTGTGAGCTCCTGATGTTAGCCCCAGCTTCTGCCAACCTAGCAGTTTGAAAACATGCAAAGATGAGTAGATCAAAGGTACCGCTTCTGCGGGAAGGTAATGCCACTCCATGCAGTCATGCTGGCCACATGACCTTGGAGGCGTCTACAGACAATGCCTGCTCTTCGGCTTAGAAATGGAGATGAGCACTACTACTTAGAGTCGGACATGACTAAATTTAATTTAAACCTTTACCTTTACCTTATGGCCAGATGCAGAATGATGATATCATTTGCTAAGACTCCTGGGGTGATCTCAGCAGATGATAAAATTGTTTTAGCCCATATACAAGGGCTGAATAAAAAGTAATGCCTCCACCTTTGTAACTCCTCAACAGATGGCAGTACTGGTATGCGGCAGGTACTGGCTTGGTTGGTAGACTCTCCTCTACAGTTCCATTTTGCTGGGAAGTCTTATCATTGAATGGTTGTTTGGATAAAATGCAAAGTATGGAACCCTGCACAGATGGTTGGTCAATGCGACAAGCAACGTGCAGTCATTGAATTCTTGACAGCAGAAAGTGTCACCTCAACATCTTTAATCTTACTTTCCCAATGACGCACAATACTCACATCAACGCAGTCATCATAAACAGCTTGCATTCTCTGATGAATCTTCTTTGGGCTGACACCTTCTACTGAACAAGTCAGTACCTGCTGCATACCAGTACTGTCATCTGTTGAGGAATTATGAAGGTGGATGCATTACTTTTCATTCAACCCTCATAAGTCTGACCTCCCGGGAGAAAGAGGAAAAAGAGGGAAGAAAGGAAACTTGGCTGTCCAAGAATGGTGTCAGCTCTGTTAGCCCTCTGACACTCTAAGAGTAGATTTTGCTCAGTGAAGTTGGATTTGTTTGTATCTCCCCAGGGTAGAGCATAACACAGGTTTGTGATGGGTGATGGTGATTTATGTCTGAGGCGCTACCCTTGGTCTTTCAAAAGCTACACAATCAGGGGCAGGGCTTCTGTCACCCCCCCCCCCCCACACACACACACAAAGCGCCTTCCTTCATGCTGGAGGAAAATTTCAATCTTGCATTCACATCAGGAATTCAGGTTTCCCCCTCAAACTGAATCAAGTGTCAAAAACACACTTTGAAGCAATTATCTTAAATAACCATCCTATGAATTGGAATCAATGCATTTAAAATTGGAGCCGAGAGACTCTGTTGATTTGTGCTAGGCTGAATTTCAGAAGATATTAGAACTAATTTTTAGACTGCCTCTATTCAAGCAGTATTTACAAGTACTCATTCTCTCCTTGGCCCGTTCTCTGTACTTTTAAATGCAGGCTATACATTTTCTTAAGTGTGCTAATATACTTTCTTCCTCAAGTAGGCAAACAAAAGACTACTTCTAGAGCTGTCTGATATTTCCTTTTGCGCTTTCACTAAATATGGGGTACAAAAGAAAGAAAATGCATTTAAAAAAGCAAATACACATATTTTTGCTTCTTAACCATAAGTTGCAATCTATCAAAGTTATTCTGAATTAGCAGGACTTCAGTGAACATTAAGAAATAACCTCGTAACTCTTGTATAATATCCAAAAAATAGATAATATGCTCTCAAGATAAGATTGGAAGATGAGTAGAAACAAAAACTAGGACCGGAATAATAACTAGAGAAGACCCATGGAATAATGGGTTCACCGCCTCTTTTCACAAGTAGAGTTGAAGGATATATTAATATATGAAATAAGGCCTTCTCAGTGCCCCCCCCCCCCCATTTCTGGGACTCTCTCCCTTGGGAAGCTAGAATAGTTTCCATCAGAAGGAAAATTCATTTTTTCTACACACTTTTAGAATGGAAGGTTTTTGAGGACAGGGCTTTTAAGAGGGCGTGGTAATGTTTCAATATTGCCAATAATTTAATTCTATTTGACTTTTTCTTAACTACTAAAGGTAAAGGTTTTCCCCTGACATTAAGTCTAGAAGTATCCGACTCTGGGGGGTGGTGCTCATCTCCATTTCTAAGCTGAAGAGCTGGCGTCCGCAGACACCTCTAAGGTAATGTGGCCGGCATGACTGCATTAAGTGCCGTTACCTTTCCATCAGATCTACTCACATTTGGATGTTTTTGAACTGCAAGGGGCTAATACCAGGAGCTCATGCCGCTCCCTGGATTTGAACCTGCAACCTTTTGGTAAGCAAGTTCAGCAGCTCAACGGTTTAACTCACTGTGCCACCGGGGCTCCAACTATTAACTATAGTGTTTTGAATTGTAAGTCATTCTGAATCCCAGCCTTGTGGTATAAATAAAGTGCTTCATCTTCATCATATAGTGAAGAGTGAAGAGTAGGGACATAACACTGGCAACGAAGAGGTGCATAGTTAAAGCAATGGTATTCCCCGCAGTAACCTATGGATGTGAGAGCTGTGTGCTTCTTGGCAGGGGGTTGGACTGGATGGCCCATGAAGTCTCTTCCAACTTTATGATTCTATAAGTACGGCTGAGCTTTTGAACTGCGGTGTTGGAGGAAAATTCTGAGAGTGCCTTGGACCGCGAGAAGATCCAACCAGTGCATATTTCAGGAAATAAAGCCGGACTGCTCACTGGAGGGAAGGATATTAGAGGCAAAGATGAATTACTTTGGCCACATCATGAGAAGACAGTAAAGCTTGGAGAAGACAATGATGTTGGGGAAAATGGAAGGAAAAATGAAGAGGGGCTGACCAAGGGCAAGATGGATGGATGGCATCCTTGAAGTGACTGGATTGACCTTGAAAGAGCTGGGGGTGGTGACGGCCGACAGGGAGCTCTGGCACAGGCTAGTCCATGAGGTCACGAAGAGTCAGAAGCGACTGAATGAATAAACAGCAACAACTTCATCATAGTCCTAGATAACATTTATACAAGTGTTACCTTTCAATGCAACAATGGACTCAATGGGTCTAACTAGCGGGTTCTAATGATAAATAAATAAATAAATAAATAAATAAGAAGGGGTAACAGCAATAATGAAGGGGAAACAAACAAGAAGGAGACTGCCCCACCCCAAGGCACTTTGCCTGTGGCACATCTATGTCTAGTGCTGAAAGGCTAAAATGCACAGTGTTATATCAACAGGTTCAGTTTTGGAGTAAATAAACTCTGTCAAAAGCTTGTCACAGAAAGTAAACCATTATTAGATTATAAAGGATGTATCTTATATATACATGAAATTAAAGGCCAGTTTTTATTGCTCCCTTGGTTCATTAGTAGATCGGTAAGCTCCATTGTGACCACCTTTGCCTGTGTTAACCTACTTTTTGCCTTGAGATTGCCTGTTTTTTCAATATGTTTCATTCTGTTCCTGTGTTCATCTCATTCTGAAAGCTGCCTCTTCAACCGTTTGCTGCCAAGTCTTCCAATTACCCCAGAAGTGTGAGGCAGTCCCTCCTTGACATTTTATTATCTGCCTAGTCAGCGGTATATGTTAATTTGTGTAATGCTTCCCCCCCCCCCCCCCCCCCCGGATTACCAGATCGTGGAAATAAACTTGTTCCTGTTAGATAATATTCCTGAGAAAGGAAATGATTGGGATTGGCCTAATGTAACATCTGTGTCTTTGTTGATCCTTTAACTATAGAAACAGCAATGCTGGACTAATCTTGCTACAAGAGAAGATGGATCTATTTGGCAGAAGGAAGATTTTTGCCCAGAAAAATTTTCCTCCGGAAGAAATCTCTCAGATATAAGCTACTTGGCATGTAAGCTCTACTCTGGCCAATCCCTCTAGTAAGTAGAGAGGAAGGGCAGATGTTTGGAGGAAGCACCAAGGTGTTAGAGGTCAGACCCATGTGGGACATACAGCCTGTCCTGACTAGCTTGCTGCCCTGAGAAATAGTCGAGGTTGATGTCTGGTTACCAGTGTTGAAAAAGATGCACTTCTTGTCAACTCAGCTTTTATGCATGGGTGGAGAGAGGGCATTATCTTGTGCTTTGCAGAAGATCTTGGGCTGGCCCTTGCTCTATCAGAGAGCAAAAAGACGCTTGCACTGCCCAGTCTCAGCATTTCAATTCCAGCTACTTACAGCAACTCAGTGGACTGCTGTACATTCAGAAGACTATAGTAGCCCTCCATGTCAATCAATTCACTAGCCGCAGATTCAACCATCTGTGTGGCTTTAAAATATTGAACAAAAAATCCAGAAAGTAAATCAAAAAGTATTAATACGTTTTTAACTCCACGTCTAATGTTTAAATTTCATTGTGTTTTTATGATTTAACTAGCCGTCCCCTGCCACACATTGCTGTGGCCCAGTCTGTGTATATGTGTTTTGTGTGTATATATATGTGTATATGTGTGTGTATATATTTGTCGTTTTGCACGTGTTATAATGTTTGTTTGTTTTTTTGCTTTTAAAGTCTCTTCCACTGTGTTTTTCAGTGTTTTTATGAGTGATGGTCACTTGTTGGATTGATAGGTGTATTGTGTCCAAATTTGGTGTCAATTCATCTAGTGGTTTTTGAGTCACATTAATCCCACAAACTAACATTACATTTTATTTATATAGATTGATAGCTGTATGTTATCATTGTTTTGTGTTAGGTTTTTGTGTATGTGAGGCATTGAATTTTGTCATACATATGTTGGAAACCGCTTTGAGTCTCCCTCCCGGAGTGGCAAAAGCAGTATACAAGTGAATAAATAAATAAATATGTATCTATTTTGCTATTTCATTACATTATTTTATATAATGGGATTTGAGCATCCACAGATTTTGGCATTTGGGGTAGGAGTGATATCCATTACAAGAGGATCAGTAAGAGAATCTATACAAATCAAATTCCAGCAGATACCAAGGGCCTGCTGTAGGTAAAACCATTGGGCAAAAGCATGAGCAGATGGGACTGACTGTGAAAGAGGGTGGGGAATGGGGAGCTTTCAGTTTCTCTTGTAAACAGTTTTTGAAGGGAAAAAAAACACCGTTAGCATATTTTCATGCTGATCATGAATTTTGTGTTTTTTGGTATTTTCTCCAGAAATGAATTAAAACAAAATTTTCCAATCTGCACAGGTTGCATTGAAGAGGCACATCTCTTCCCAGAAAGGAAAGGAGCTATCTAAATAAGTCTTAAGGATAACAATCTTATAAAGAAAAAAAATTAAATTTATCACTAATGTGGTTGGATAAACAGGGATTGAAACAAATTTGGCCAAATTTGATGCTTTGGTTTTTGTCCACATTTGATTTTTTTTTTAAAAAAAAAACCCTCAAGTATAAAGAAGTTTGTGAATGTTGGTAAATTGGTATAAAAAAATCATTATATTTCACAAACTACATTGTCCACCTTCTTCCTTTAGCCAGGGGTCCACAAACTAAGGACTGCAAGGTGGATGCGACCCTTCAAAGTCATTTCCCCAGCCCCCACCCTAAACTTTAGACTTTAGTCTCCCTAAGTCTGAAATGACTTGAAGGCACACAACCACAATCCTAATTAACTGGACTATCTCAACAGCCAAAATAGGCCCACACTTCCCACTGAAATACTGCTAAGTTGACGTTGGTTAAAATTGTTCTTCTTTTAAAATATTGTATTCTTCTTTCATTGTCTTTTTGCACTATCTAACTGTGTTATTTTTTTAAAAAAATTGCGAGACATACCGGATAATATGAAAATGGACTTCCCACCTTAAAGACATACAATGAAAATATTCCACTTTCTTATCTTGCCATCCCACTAACTTCTTATCTTAGACAATTTCTACCTATACCCTAGATAATTTCAAGATGGATGGTGGTAAAAACTTATCTCCCATTTTCTATTTTTTTTTGTTAGATTTATACCATAAACATTCATCAGTTTATTGTTGAAGGCTTTCATGGCTGGAATCACTGGGTTGTTGTAGGTTTTTCAGGCTATATGGCCATGTTCTAGATGCATTCTCTCCTGACGTTTCACCTGACCTCACAACCCCTAAGGATGCCTGCCATAGATGCAGGCAAAACATCAGGAGAGAATGCTTCTAGAACATGGCCATATAGCCCGAAAAACCTACAACAACCCAATTCATCAGTTTGTTGAATCCCAGAGCAGGAACAACGCTGCCCTTAAACACCACACTAGTATAGTAAAATCAGCAAACAGTTTATTGAAAGATATATGTGAGCAAAGCAATAAAAATGATAGAGACAGTATAGTCCAAAACAGTATTTTCCAAAGAGTGCAGATAGTCCATGAACTTTAGGATACAAAGGTAAAAACACAAAATCCAAAGATGCAAAACCCAAAAGGACAAGACAGCATGGAGATCCAATACCCAGAACAGGAACCTGGCAAAACTTGAAACATGAAAATAGAAATCCACATGGAAACAAGATCATCATGAAAATCTAACGTTGACAAGACTGAGCTAAAATCCTTTCCTCATCTCATATAAAGCTTTTCTTGTTCCATGAAATGAAAGGAAAGCATTCCGCTTGCCTTTACAACCAGATATGGATTACTTATCTCTCTTTTCTAGCAGACAGACTGACCTTCTGCAATCTTGAGAACTTTGTCTTAGTTTACAAAAGTATTGTCTTCTATCTTCAAACTCATTAAATCATGCACCTGACAAATCAGAGGAAGACTGCTGTAGGCCTCTTCCAGGAATTTGACCTTGGGAATCTACAGGAGAAGCACTCAGTTCATGAGAAACCTCCGGCCTCTCAGCAAGGCCTGGGCTTGAATCACGCCCAGGAAGACCCTCATCCCCATTGACATCAGACACTGGTCCAGGAAAACCATCCTCCCCATTGACAGCAGACACAATCACAGGCTGGACCACAACACAGTTAAATAATGAGATCCAGTTTCACTATTTCTCTTATCTACTGTCGCATTAGAACTCTAGGGAAAAAATGTCTCCTCCACCCTATATACATATACATATATATATACACACACACACACACACACACACACACACACACGTATGTATGTATATATATAATACACACACATAGAAACACATCTCGGCATCAGTGAGCTAATCTGTAAAAGACCAGTGTGGCTAATTTGGTGCCTCTTCTCATGCCTGCTACAACATGCTTGAACAGTGCTGAATCATATGATGTAGCAGTGAGTAGACTGCTGGATAAAGTTTATAGTATGAAATGTTCTTCTTTCATGGAGAAAACAGAAAAGTCTTGATAGGGACGGAGAATGTGCATGTTGGAAGCAAGGGCAGGAGGAGATAAGTACTGAAAGACAGTATTTTGTAATGGGTTTTTGAACAAGAATCAGAACATTTTTTCCAAAGAGTTTTCCACCATCAATTTCATTAAGAATAATATCAAAAATAGCTTTCCTTTATGGCAATCCTAGCTGTAGAAAACCACATTTGTTGAAAGTTGCAATGTAAAATGGCCAAAGACCCAAAGGTCAGCTCTAATCTCTCACCTGTAAAATGGGAGCAATTGTCATGGCCAAGCCAGAACAGCAGGAATTGATCTGATTCCAAACATCAGATATGAGGTCTTCAGTCCAGGAGGCCCATTTCCAAAAATGGAAGGGCACGAGACAGAAGGTATTATTCTGGTGACCAAGCACAGGCATAAGGCCAAGCTTTTAGTATTTTTATCGGGTCTGGCCAAACTAGGGGCAAAACAGAGGGTGCCCAATGGAGCAATGCTTTGGACTCCTTTTTCTGAAGAGGGTTATAAGATCTAAGTAAGCATTAGAAGATGTTCTCTGTATCAGGCCAAAGTGTTAGGCTATTTGTTTCTTCATTCAAGAACAAATTTGGCAGTAGTGCTGGAAAAAGATCTCACAAATAGGATGCACCTGCAACAAAATGTTGCAGTGAGAGCGTTCTGCTTTGGGGGAAATGCTGAGAGCTGCAGTCTAGCAGCATTTGGAAGCCTGCATGGTCCCCTCCTCTGCTCTAAAGATCATGCTTCAGCAAAAATAGGATTCTTCCAAGTCTGCTGATACCTTCCTGCATGTGGGTGCTGATGTTTTTGTGATAAAAGCATCCACCCTCCTTCCTTTACTATACCATTATATTGTAATATTATTAGTAATATTACATACAATATAAAATATATAATTATAATATTGTATTATTATTAGCATTATATTGTATTACATTATAATATTATAAATATTATATGTATATACAATATATTATATTATATTATTAGTAAAGCATTTTTCTGTTTCTTTCTGCTAGCAGCATCAAATAAGGGCCCTACTCATGTTGAGATGGCCAACTTTCTAGTATTATATCCCTGTACTTTACATTCTTGAACAGATGAGGGAATTTGGGCAGGGTTTTGAAAAGCTACACCTGTGACATAACCATCCTTTTACACATTTCCACTATTAAAGCTTCAGGGGTTCTAATAGTTAAAGAACGGCCATCCCTGCAATTCTGTAGTGTTCGTGATTAAACACTAATTAGGTGCACTTAATTGTCAATTAGTATAACATTTCTGCTCCTTCCTGCACTTTGATTGCAATATCCTTTCTTTTCATCATGAACATTAACAATATTTGATTTCCCTGTGATCCTCAACTATACACACTTGGTATTTGTTTTATGCCAAATAAAATATTGCTCGGCGATAGCTGGTTATGGAAACAAAACCAAGGTGAAATCAAGTATTGTTTGTGGGAAAGGGAGGATGAATATTTATTCCATCATATCTGCTTCAGGGAAGAGCCCCCGACCCTGAACAGGGGAAAGCGTGACATTTCCCTTCAATACCCTGGGCCGAGAATATTTTGCACACACTCTTCCTAGCGGTGAAGGGGACTTTTCAGTTAGATTGGCTACAACATGGCAGTGGGTCTTATGCCTGACACTGGATTATACACAGTGACGGGGTATATGTATTTAGCTGCAATCTAGAGAGAGAGAAAGAAAGAGAGAGAACGAATGAACGAGCATAGCATGACCTGGTGATGTGGCTCAGCTGGCACGACGGGAGCCTTTGCATTCTGAGGTGATGGGTTCAGATCAACCCGCAGGATGCCAGCTGACACTGGGGTGGGCACAAGCCATGCCCTTCAATGTGGGCAAGTAGCAAAGACCCCTTGTTCAGCAGCAACGGTTGGAAAATTGAAAAGCCCAGCTAATGAAAAAAATAGGGAAGGTTATCCAAAAGGAACTGGGAGGGGAACCCAGAAGTCCTGGCTGTATCCAAATATACAAGGTTCATCTCCCCTGAAGCTCCTGTGTCAAGAAATGAGCCGCTGCAGTGCTGTAAAGGGCATGTCATTCCAAGAGAGCACAAAAGGTTTGGTGGGTGGGAGATGCTAGAAGCGGATTTTAAATAAACTGTCAGATAGTATTTCTTTAGCCGTGCCAAAGTACAAAGAGACAGATCCAAAAATGGGCACCGTCATCTCTGACTGAAGTTCAACCTCTAGCAAGTCATAATCTAATGGAGTACCCTTCAACCTTTCTGACCTGGGATCCCGCTTGACTCCAACCTACAATACAGAAGCACTTCAATTGTTGTTGCCGTTGCCACAGATGTCTCTGCCTCCTCTAACCTCATCCATTTTACTTTGACAGTATGACCTCCATATCCACAAAGGATACATTCCTGGACTTCGTGTTATAGACAGATAGCAGTAAACCCTATTGAAATGAAGGACTCCTGGCCTGCGAACACTATAGAATCACACTGGAGGATCTGGAAAATGCCTAGAGAGGATATATTGTGTTGGAGGTGGATAAATAAACTGTGGGTGCCAGTCTTGTGAATACAGGCATGTGCTGTATTTTAAAAGTAAGTGGCCAAATATCTGACTTAACATGTGGGGCATGTGTTCTGTTTATAGTCCCAACTTAAGGAGACTCATGAAAATAAATGAGCTTCACATAAATGTCACCTCATCATTCAACAGTTGAACCAATGGGTCAACCAATAAGAGTACTGGGAATTGTACAGACTTGCAGAAATTGCTGGACCATTAACCCAGAAATCCTATCCAGCAAAACCAATAGTGAGGAATCCTGGTAGATGAAGCCCCACCACACTTAATTCCCATCCAAGGATTCAAACTTCCTTGATTCAGTTCTTCATTTGAGGAAGAATTTCAGGAGAACTCAAAAGCCTGCATGTTTTCTGTTGTTTTGGTTATCCTAATAAATATGTTTTCCCTCATCCTCACTCCTCCTTTCATGGATGATTATGGCTACTGTTGATTTTCTGAATAGTAAGGCAGGGAAAGGAGTAAAGGAGATGAAAATACGGTATGACACCCCCTAGGCTGGAGCAAAGTCCCAAGAGTAGACCCATCCCAGCTGGAGGCCAATTATATTCATACTGGCTAAAAAGATATAACCCCTGGGGTTTACTCAAAGCCTAGGTGAACATTAGATGTGAATAACCTGGATTTGATAGTCCATCCACATGTGACCTCTTTTTTGATTGCTGCAAGTTATTGTATTTAGGGATACGTTTGAAGATGGTCTAAATGAAGGTTTCTCAACTAGGGTTAACTGACAAGAGGCTGCTAAGGATTCCATAAGAGAGTAAGATTGGAAAAAATAAGCATTTTAACTGTAATTTTTATGCAGGGTTTTCAATTGTTCTGGAGCCCCCGGTGGTGCACTAAGTCAAACCCTTGTGCCAGCAGCACTGAAGACTGCCCAGTTGGAGGTTCAAATCCAGGGAGGGCACAGATGGCTCTTTGTCAGCTCCAGCTCTCCATATAGGGGCATGAGAGAAGCTTCCCACAAGGATGGTAAAACATCAAAACACCTGGTTGTCCCCTGGGCAATGTCCTTGCAAACAGCCCATTCTCTCACAGCAGAAGTGACTTGAAGTTTCTCAAGTTGCTCCTGACACCCAAAACAAAATTGTCCCTTCAAGGTAAAAGATTGAAAAAGGATAGTCCAATACAGGCAATCTCAAACTGCAGCCCTCTAGCTGTTTGGGCCACCAACTCCCAGAATTTCTGACCATTGAACAAGCTGACTAACATTTCTGGGAGTTGGAGGCCAAAACAGTGGGAGGGCCACAGTTTGAGGATGCCAGTGTGATGTAGGTTGGACAATAAGTGTAGAGAGGAAGGTTTGAATCCCCACTCAGCCCTAGAAACCCACTGGATCACAGGGAGAAAGTCACACTCTCAGTCACAGAGGAAGGAGAAGGCAGACTGCCTCGGAACAAATCTTGCCAAGAAAACCTTGTGGCAGATTATGCTCCCCATACATTGGAAATGGTTTGAAGGCACACAACAACAAGAGAATTCAGTCAAGACAGAATATTATTGAAAAAGTGTTATCTGAGGTTGATTGAAAGTTCAGTTCCATCTCCAATGCCGTATATTAAGGGGATTTCTTTTAATGAGCCCTTCCCAGCTGCTTGGATCAATGACTACCAGTTGTTCACAAGGACGTTTCTGTGGTCAACAACTGTTTTGTAAAGTGGTTGCTGTTAATAATGTGCATTACTTTTTCTTCTAACCCCTTTTTACAATCCCAACATGAACCTGTACCTGTGACTCAAAACTTGCTACATGAAACCTTAGATCATAAGACATCAGGGGCGGCTCATCCATTATGCGAAGTAAGCGGTCGCAGAACACTTTTTTTGCCAGGGGCGCAGAGGCGCCTCTGTAAATGCCCCTCAACTGCCACTTGAGGAGTGCCCCCTCAGCTCACAACAGCCCTAGCAGTCCGGGGGGAGCCTCTGCTTTCTTGCCTCGCTGCCGGGCGATCCTCTTCCCAAAGGGGCCGGGCCCTTGAGCCTCACCTAGCCCCTCTCGTTCCTGCTCCACCCGGCCACCGGGTGCGCGAGCAGAGCTGGCGCTCAATCGTTCTCCGCGTTCGATCCCTTCCCCATGACCGGCTCCCTTTCCTGATCCCCCAGTGCTCCACCCGTCTCCTCTCCCCAATCCACGGGTGGGCCAAGGGGCGGAGCTGCCGCTCCTGGCCTGCTTCGGGTCCGGAGGAGTGTCTGAAGACCCCAGTGTGCGCACCAAAAGTCGCCTCTTCTCCTGACTTTCTCTTCAGCCATTGGGACCAAGCGAGAGAGAGAGAGAGAGAGCCCCTCTGGCTGGAGGTATCTCCCACCTCCGCTCCCTCCTTTGTTTTTGCGCCTACCTTCAGGAAAGGTGGGCATCTCCACCTCTCTCTCTCTCTCTCTCTCTCTCTCTCTCTCGGTCCCAATGGCTGAGGAGAAAGTCAGGAGAAGAGGTGACTTTTGGTGCACACGGTCTTCAGGCACGCCTCCGGACCCAAAGCGGGCCAGGCAAGGGAGCAAATGTGGCAAGGTGAACTATTACTGGGATGTATAGTTCACCTACAATCAAAGAGCATTCTGAACACCAATGATGGCATTGAACCAAATATGGCACACAGAACTCCCACGACAATCAGAAAATATATATCAATGATTGGTTGGGGGGGGGGGGGCGCCAAAATACTGTTTGCTTACCGTTGAAAATTACCTAGGGCCGCCTCTGTAAGACATCCATTTAATTTTAGGATGCTACAAGACCCTGCGATGATGCAGCGGGTTCAACCACTGAGCTGCTGAACTTGCTGACCAAAAGGTTGGCGATTCAAATCTGGGGAACTGCGTAAGCTCCTGCTTTTAGCTCCAGCTTCTGCCAACCTAGCAGTTTGAAAACATGCAAATGTGAGTAGATCAATAGGTACCACTTCTGTGGGAAGGTAATGGCATTCCATGCAGTCATGCTGGCCACATGACCTAGGAGTTTTCTATGGACAACGCCAGCTCTTTAGCTTAGAAATGGAGATGAGCACCACCCCCTAGAGTCGGACACGACTAGACTTAATGTCAAGGGAAACCTTTACCTTTACTTTACAAGACTCTTCACAGAAAAGATTTAGACTTCCCTTGGTACTTTAGCCATATGCCATAGTTTTCACATTTGTTGTGCTGGATTCAGTTATATCACTGTAAATATTTGTGCTGTTTTTACCTATTGATCTGTGTATGTGTGTGTGTTGACACATAACATACACCATTTTAATGTTATACCTAAATCTATCTGTTACTGACATTTCATTGCTCTGAGATTTTTGTTTGTTTGTTATGAACTGACTCATAAAATGGAAAAAAAATGAAAGGGAGGGAGCTAGTGTGGCAATCTCATTGCCATTCTATTAGTAACCAGTCCGTGGCTCATGGCTTTGGGCAGTCTGGCTGTACAATGCCAGCATGGCTCATAAGAATATAGCTACTGTGTTAATCCCATTGGATTGGAGACAGGGGAGAAGTCAGTGGGCAGGGGTCTGTTGAGATAATGGGCTGCCAAGGAAGCCCCAGGTATCAACCTGGCACTGGGCTATGGAGATGGATGGGCAAAGGGCGAAAAGAGTGAAGGAAGGAGGTGCAGCAAAATGGAACGAAGGGAAATGTGGCTAGGACACGGGTCTATTGTAACCTTTCATTTACAGTAGTGATCTCATCCTATTAGCAGAGAATTAGAACTCTCATTAAGAAATCAATTAGTCATATTAACACAGGGCTGGGGCAAAAAAAAACACTTGCCTCCTGCTGTGCCACATTATTAATCCCTCCGTAGCATAGCAGTGGCCTGGAGGTCTCCCCTGCTGTTAGGGCATGCCCTGTCTCCCTCTGGTGAATGCCAGGGAAGGCTTTTGCCTTTTTCTTTCCCCCTCACCCCCGCCCTCCCCAATTCATATGTACTAGAGCCAAGCACAGAGTCCAGAGCTTTTTGGTGGCATGCAGCCAGCCAGTCCCTGTCCTCCACTTATCTTTCTGTAATTTGTTTCCAAAATGGCCATGGTTTGCTTGTGGACTGAAATAAGACTCTTAAACCTTTCCCTTCCACAGCATCTTTACCTCCAGCAAACTGCTGATTGCAGAAGCTGGAAATAGAAGAGATCTCAAAAATAAGGTGCAAATATGTTTACCAGACTTCCCCTTCTTTAATTTCTGCTCCCAATATTGGTTAGTGATAGCAAGGCAACTAGATTGTGGCTTTGAGTGAGAAAGAGATCCTGTGGAGCAGAGCTGTCTCTTTTCATAAGATGGCAATATTCTGGATCAAGGGCCAGGTGGGAATCTTACTAACATTTATACAGTGTGGTTTCGTGACGGTGAGAAGTAATGGCACGACTCTATTCTACCGTCTGGAGTCTCCTCTCTTGGACACCACACTTTAAGGATGTTATCAACAAATTGGAACACGTCCCAAGGAGGGCAACAAAGAAAGCAAGAGGTTTGGAGACCAAGAAAAATGGTTGAAAGCTTTGGATATTTTTAGCCTGGAGAAAAGACAATCCAGAGGTGGCGGGAGAGCTATCTTGAAATTTTTGAAGGGCTGTCACATTAATGATGGATGGCACAAAGTGGTTTGCTGTTGATCCAAAGGGAGGCAGAGGCCACACATTATTACAAGAAGAAGGATTTAAATGTTACATAGAGATGAACTTCCTTCTAGTTATTCAGCAGTGCAGCAAATTTGCCTTAGAATTTTCCTTAGAAGGTGTTAAGTGAAAGGCCACCTGACTATGTATCGAGGATGCGTAATAGGGGGGTTTCTGCATCAGCAGGAGGGGCTGGATTGTAGGCTCTTCTGGCTCCTTTGTGACCCTGGAACTCTGGGTTTGCAGGGTTGGGATCTGAAGTGTTTTTGGTCCAGAGGAAACTCCTATTGGAACCAAAGAATTTTTTGTCATTAAAAATTATAAGAGTTTTGGAAAACCTTACATTAGACCAGTGGTTCTTAAACTGTGCTCCTAAGAGCCCTTAGGGCTTCGTGAAGCACAGTCACAAGCTCCATGAGCCCCCCCCCCCCCACATGAAGCTTGTGGCCTGGGGAGTATCCCACTGCTGCCGTGTGCTCTAGAAAGAGGCCAAAAGGCCATTGTGTGTCCTGGGGAGAGGCCATAAATGGTGCCAGGCAGCCTGAGGAGAGGCCCAAACATTGTTGGGTGGCCTGGGGAGAGGCCTCAAAGGCCATCAGGTGGCCTGGGGAGTGGTCCAAACACTGCCTCATGGTCTACGAAGTCTCCCCGAAGCATGCGGCCTGGGGAACCCCAAAGCTGCCACTATGACCTGCAAGGGCAATGGGGTAGGACTAGATGACCTATGGGATTGTTCTTATTGTTGTTGTTGCTTTAATTGTGCTTTTTCTGCAGGACAGAATGGGATTGGACTAGATGGTCCATGGGGTTGCTCTTGTTGTTGTTGTTTCTGCTGCTGCTGCTGTTATTACAAAGGCTGGGTAGCAATCTGTTGGGAGTGCATTGGCTGTGCTTTTCCTGCATGGCAGAATGGGGTAAGACCGGATTGCCCCTGGGATTGCTGCTATTATTATTATTATTATTATTATTATTATTATTATTACAGTAGAGTCTCGCTTATCCAACATAAACAGACCTGCAGAACATTGGATAAGCAAAAATGTTGGATAATCAGGAGAGATTAAGGAAAAGTCTATTGAATGTCAAATTATGTTATGATTTCACAAATTAAGCACCAAAATATCATCTTTTACAACAAATTGACAGAAAAAGCAGTTTAATACATTACTACGTTATGTAGTAATTGCTGTATTTACAAATTTAGCACCAAAACATCACAATGTATTGAAACAGCTGTTGATCCGGGTGGGAGGCACACTGCATTGGATAATACAGAACGTTGGATGAGCGAAGGTTCGATAAGCGAGACTCTACTGTACTACTACTAGCACTACTATTACTACTACTACTTGTAATTATGCAGAGACTGGTAGGCCATCTGTTGGGGGTGGTTTGACTGTGTTTTTACTGCAAGGCAGAAGGGGGTTGGACCAGATGGTCCCTGGGGTCTTCCACTGAAATACTGAGAAGCTTCTGTTGGTTAAAATTGTTCTTCATTTTAAATATTGTATCTTTTTTCTTTCTTTCTTTCTTTCTTTCTTTCTTTCTTTCTATGTGCACTGCAAGCAAGATATGTGCAGTGTGAATAGGAATTCATGTTTTTTTCAATTAGTTCACACAAACATTCTCCATCCATCTGCCACTGGCCTGGCCCGTCTGTCAAATTTTAAAATGCAATGTGGGCCCTGTATCCAAAAGTTTATTGGGGCTTCAAAAAGGGCTCCAAGGCTTTAAACGTTTGAGAACCCCTGTACTAGGCAATTGCACCCTCAATGGAAGGAAGAGTGTGCATTTCAACTAGTCCCTTAGGGCAACCGATCAGCTGTGTTTTCTGAGAGATACCAATTGGTCCTAAGCCATTACCTCTACTTTTCCTTCTGGCTGTTAGAAACATGTGAAGGAGAATTTTATTTTCCCATCTGTTTTCGTTTTTTAATTCTATTCATGTTGCTAATTCATTATTAATCAATCAATTTATTTATCTTCCAAGTTATGTTCATAGGAAGCCCTCCTTGCAATATACCGTGTGCAACATTTGTATTTTTCCACCAAAGGATATGGAAAATTAAAGACCGGCATCAAAATTTCAGGTAGGTTTAAAGAGGCAGCTTAAAGGGGCGCACATCTTATAACCTTTCAGTTACGTTCAGGGGTGAGATGGCTATTCCCACTTGTAACTTTTTCATTTTTTCATCTGATTAGGATAACATGGCTAGGCCTTCTATTGGCCAGGATCAGGCCTGCCAAATTTCAGATATGCAAAGCAATGCCATTTTTACTGCCAAGTTTAACAAATAGAACAAATAGAAACTCAGCCTGCCATTTAAACTGAACAGAGCTTGCAATCTGATTTCACTGCGCAATTTCCTTACTGGCACCTTTTCCTGACCTGTATTGACTTCTCTAAATAGAGCTTTCCCATCTCTCAGCTTCCCTGTTCTGTTCTTTCTGCTTCCCTTTGACCTTTCGGTGAACTGAACCTAAAGGCCTGCACTGCTCTTTCCAATGTAAAACAGTGCTTCCAAGGCAAAGAAGCTCAAAGCAAGTGAACTACTGAACAAGTAACGGATTTTCATTCATTCATGTCCTAGGCACTTTACTACAAATGCAGCTGAACAAAATGGGAATCATTTATTTCATTTGGTTTTGGTTTTTTTTCATGTCAGGAGTGCCTTGAGAAACTGCAAGTCGCTTCTGGTGTGAGAGAATTGGCCATCTGCAAGGATGTTGCCCGGGGGCGCCTAGATGTTTTTGATGTTTGCCATCCTTGTGGGAGGCTTCTCTCATGTCCTCACATGGGGAGCTGGAGCTGACAGAGGGAGCTCATCCACGCTCTTCAGTCGTGCCAGCACAAGCAGGCGCTACTGTGTTTTTAAAATGAAATGTTTATTTCAGCATTGTTTCTTACTATGAAAGGGAAAATGTCCCTGCATAAATGAGAACACTTTCCCAAGCTTTCTCACCAAATGTCCTGGACTTCAGATCATATCATCACTGTCTTGAGAATGATGGGAGTTGCAGTCAAGCACACTCAGGGGGCATCAGGTATGGTCTCACTATATTGGTAATCTTGGGCAGATGTAGGATCTTATACTGTACAGGCTGAGCATCCTTTACCCAGAATCCCAAAACCCCAATTACACTAGAATTTAAAATTGTCCTCATGGGTGGCTGAAATAGGGATACTTTTGCTTTCTGAGATTCAGTGGACACAAACTTTGTTCCATGCACAAAAGTATTTAAAATATATGTAAAAATCAAACTTTGAGGTATGTGTACAAGGTGTATATGAAGCATATAGGAATTTCTTGGTTAGGCTTGGGTTCCATCTCCAAGATAGCTCATAATTTATGTGTGCATACAAATAAAGGAATTAAAAAATCAGAAATCCAAAACACTTCTGGTCCCAAGCATTTTGTATAAGGGATCCTCAACCTGAAGTGTTTTCATGCACAAGGAGTATTAGGTCCTGAAGATTTATGGAAAGAACATGGCAGCCTCATATGACTTGCAATCTCAATGAAAGAAAAACAGGGTGCATAGAGTAGACCTGCATTCTTCTCTAGGTATTCATTCTAGGAACCTTTGCATAATATGATTTTGCATATAATCAAGGACCCTTTTTTGAAAACATGAAATGAGCAATGTTTTGAGCTTCCAGATAAAGCATACCGTATCATGCAGTGGGACATAGCAATGTCTAGAGATGTGTTCTCTCTAGGGCTCCAGTACGGTTCCGTGGTCAACTTGTGGTGGAACATCCAAGCTGACCATAGAATCGCACTGGGTGTCTAGAGAGAACACTTCTCTAGGCATCGCTAGGTCCTCCTGCATAATTCTATAGTCTTCAAAGCTTTTTACATACAATTGAAACCACATTCAATGGGCTCGAATACGAAGCGGACGTACTCTATAAACTTTTCCTTCTCTTTTTATACCAGTGATCCAGATATAGAATCAGCAGTGTCAAAATCTATTTCACACATCACTCATGTGGGCTGATCTTGATGGCTTGGTTTGCCGGGGTAGATTTTCACAACCATCTGTTTGCACCACAGATGGCTCTTTGCAATCAATCATCCGATGGGGTCTGGTTGAGATCCATGTGGATCTTAACAGTCGCAAAAAACAGTGGGTCAGTGGGCAGATTGTGGACATTTGTCAGTCCGGTACACCTCAAATATGTGGACTACCAAATATGTGTTTGCTTAATTTCCTCTTGCATAAATGTCCCATGCCACTGAATAGAAAAAGCTCTACACTCGTCTCTATTCAAAAGCAAGCTCTGAAAGTCAAAGAAACTAGAAATCAGTATGGAATATTATCTTGTGTTATCTTGTACCTTGTATCTATGGGAACATAAGGGAATAGTGCAAAATTAGAGAGAGATAGTAAGTGGCAGTTTGGTTTTCTGAGAGCTGGAGTGCATTGAAGTGAGTCCCAAAATGCTCTCTCGGTACACAACCTTCCACCTGGTTGGCCGGTTGGGAGGAGGGAAGGAGCTATGAAAGGAAAGAATGATGACTCTGTTTCCTCTCAAGACATTGAGTTTTCTTCATTAAGTTCCTACAAGAGAGGGGGAAGCTAACTCTGGGTGAATATTGTTTTCCTTGGTTTGTTTACTTCACCCTATCCTCCCCCTTAGGCTACAAAGGGATGGGGCTGAGCCAGTCCTACGGCAGGCCACAGCCAATTGACCTCTTCTCCAAAAGGCACCTCTCTCAATTTTCCAGCCCAGTAGTCATGACTGTTCCAGATCAGCCAGGCCCCCAGACCTGTAACAATCAGCCCTCTGCATGTGGCTGATGCAGGCAGCAGCTCTTGTCAGCGGTTGGAGAGAACGAGAGAAGAAGAGGGAGGGAAAGATGGAAGAGAGAAGGAAGAAGAGAGAGATAGAGGCAGGCTTCTGACAGATTGGGTTGCTCGGTTTCTGAAACTTCCAACATGTTTGTCCATTCATGGACGCTATGTCAACAGAAGTGAGAAGGAAAAGAAAGAGACTGAAGAAAATAAAATATTATCATAGATACCTATGTATAAGTCTATAAAAAACCAACCCCAAAAATCTGGGTTGATTTATCTATGGTTCAATGTGAGGAATGTACCTTAACTCTTATCACAGAAAGAACCATCCTTTTGACTGAATAGTGGCAAAAGACAAGAGCTTACTCCATCCCGGGGGAATCTAAAAGAAGCATCAACCAACGACCTTTACTATCTCTGCTGTGATGCTGTTTCTGTCCTTTTTTAATGTCTGGGTGGGGAAATGATGATGGCAGCCTGATGTAGCATTGCTGGTTTCCCTCTCTCCACAGAATGATCCTCAACTTATCCACGAGTCACATCAAAATCAATATTTTTTCCCCCAAACCTACGCTCAACTTATCCATGAGGTCATCTTATGCGTGAATATATATGATACCTTTTTTGGTTTACAGCTGCCCAAAGCCTCGGCGTAAACAAAAGGGATTGGAACGTGGTAATGTCTGCTACTCTGATTTTAAATCTTTTTAAATGTTAATGTTTTCAAATTTTATTAATCTTAATTTTTTCCAAGTCTGGTTTTAATAGTTCACTTAAAATGTAATATTTAGTTGTGTGCTGTCTAATTTGTTGTAATGCTTTATTATTGTCTGATGTCGATGTTTAATGTGTTATTATTTAATTTATGGTAGTCTTATCATTTGTTGGGTGTACCTTATGGCATTTAATGTTTGCCGCTGTATGTTGTTAACCGTCCTGAGTGATTATTATTATTATTATTATTATTATTATTATTATTATTATTATTGAAGCCCCAGTGGGAGATCCTGGTTAGGGGAGATGGGGAGCTGTAGTTTAGATACTGTAGTGACGCTCTCCAGGATTGGACTGAATTCTATAACAGTTGAAACTCAAAAGCTGAAAGCAGGATGGAAGTGTGGATAGTATGTGAGAGATGGTCTTACCCAGAGTGCCCCAAACCCATGAGCTATACCCACCAGTATCCCGAATTGAGTACCATACCTTCGTAATGAAGTCTCCCCTGTACTGTCAAACGCTTCCATGGCTGGAATAACTGGGTTGTTGTAGGTTTTTCGGGCTGTATGGCCATGTTCTAGAAGTATTCTCTCTTGATGTTTTGCCTGCATCTATGGCAGGCATCCTCAGAGGTTGTGAGATCTCAACCTCTAAGGATGCCTGCCATAGATGCAGGTGAAACCTCAGAAGAGAATGCTTCTGGAACATGGCCATACAGCCCGAAAAACTTACAGAAGTCTCCCTTGACCGCTAGACCCTGTTCGCTTGCTAGTGGCCCTATGCTGCCCCTGCTCCCCAATTTCATAATTTCTCTCCTTTCCTTGTGTCCTGTGGAACTCTCCCTTTGCTAGGCTCAGTAGCCTATTAGCCAGAGTCATTGCAGAGCCTCAGCTGTGTGCAAGGTCAGACAGAGGCCAGCCGTGGGCATCTGGGAGCAAGCCCAGTGCTCTGAAGATGCCGCCTGGTGACACGGCAAACAAATGACTCTGACAGCAATGCAATGATCTCACTCTGTGTTTTTGGGCAATGTGTGCCGAGAACAGAGAAGGAGGAGCATCTGCCACAAGCAGCTTGACATGCAAGCGTGTGTCTATGTGTGTGTGTGTGTAAAGGCAGACCCTACCTCCTTCTGCCCGGGTGAGCCAGGCAGCCTCTCCATCCCCAGTGGGAGCGGGGTCATGTCTCAAAGGGCCAGATGGCTGTGGTGGGAGAACTTGCCAGAAATCTTCTTTCCCTCCCTCCAGTCGTCTGGTTGAGTGGGAGGCAGAGCTGACTCAGCCAGGGCTGCTTATCCCAACCCATGATCTTTGCAGCCCTATGGTTGTCCCAACTCACTATCATGGATAGGGAGAGATGATCCCACCCTGACCCCAGAATTACTCTGATAATAGAGCAGTTTGGAAAGAATAGTTGGACAGAGTCATAAATGGTTAAGTATTTTTCACTCTCAGCTCTACAAAGTAATATGTTTTTAAATGGCTGTTAGGTCAAGTTCCGAAGGAACTCAGAGAAACTGTCCTATGTTTATTGGCAGCTGCAAAAGTAGTAGATGCCAAATACCAGAAATAGAATTCATTACACATTTCTGGTCTGTGGATGAAGTAATAAAATCTGATGTATATGAGTGGATTTTGGGAAGGATTTTTTTAAAGGTGATGAAATAAGGGCAAGTAATATCAGTTAGTTAAATCTTTGTAATCTTTAGCTTGCTAGGGAACTAAAATCATTGAGATGCGCCTAGAAATAAAAATAGTAAGGAAAAACTGGCTGGATTGTACAACAGTTTCCCAAACTCTAATCTTCAAAGGTTTGGACTTCAGTTCCCTGAACCCTTGATTCTTGGCCACAGCAGCTCAGGCTTCTGCGAGTTGGTCCAAAGTCCTTGAGAACTAGAGTTTGGGAATCTCTGTTCTCGAGGAAGCGACTGGGAAAGGATTCTTCCTTTTAAAGGTAAAGGTTTCCCCTTGACATTAAGTCTAGTTGTGTCCAACTCTGGGGGGTGGTGCTCATCTCCATTTCTAAGCCAAAGAGCCAGCGTAGTCCATAGACACCTCCTAGGTCATGTGGCCAGCAGGACTGCATGGAGCACCGTTACCTTCCCCCTGGAGCAGTACCTATTGATATACTCACACTTGCATGTTTTTGAACTGCTAGTTTGGCAGAAGCTGGGGCCAACAGTGGGAGTTTACACCGCTTCTCAGATTCAAACCGCCAACCTTTTGGTTAGCAAGTTCAGCAGCTCAGCGGTTTACCTGCTACACCACAGGGGGGCTTTTAGTGAATAAGAAAAGAAAAAGACATGGAAGCCTTTCACATGACTAAACAATTATACATGATACATTATGGTTCCACGTTAATTAGCATGCCTATGTCCTATGGAATCCTGGGCTTTGTAGTTTGGAAAGATACAGCAGCTTTGTGGCTGGGGATTCTCAATGTCTCTTTCAAAATTGCCAAACCCAGGAGGATACGAATGTTGGAACCATGGCAGTTAAAGTGGAATAATAGCACTGTTAAACGTCAAGTGTAGTGATGCCAACCTTTGGTCCTCCAGATTTTGGGATTTCAATTCCCAGGAACACCAGCCAGCTTGGCCAGTCATCAGCACTTGGAGGATCAAAAGTTGGGAACCACTGGCCTAGTGTAAAAGGTCCCCTGGTCATTGGCTCTCTGGACAGTGCTCCACATATCCAAGAGTCATGCTGTACCATCCTTGTTTCAAGAAAGTCTGTGAGCAAAAGCCCACCCCACACCTTCTGGGGGCTATGGAAATTCCTTTTCACGAATCAATATGTTCTCATTTTCTGTAATGCCAAGATTGCCTGATTCCTCTACGTTATTCACTGTAAGTAGACAGGAGACTTGTAGGAAGATGCACATTGTATTTCTAAAAAGAAAATATATTGGTTTTTAGGTTTCTGCATATTGCGAACAGTTATATAGTATAACACAACAGCAATATACAGGAACCTAAAAACCAATATGTTTTCTTTTTAAAAATACAATGGGTGTGTGTATGTACCTTCAAGTCTCCTGTCTACTTAACAATGAATAACATAGGGTTTTCTTAGGTAAGGAATGCTCAGTTGCTAAGCCCTCTGTAAAAGTTTGCATGTTTTCAGAGGCGGCCCTAGGTAATTTTCAACGGTAAGCAAACAGTATTTTGGCACCCCCCCCCCCTCCAACCAATCACTGAAATATATTTTCTGTTCGTTGTGGGAGTTCTGTGTGCCAAGTTTGGTTCAATTCCATCATTGGTGGAGTTCAGAATGCTCTTTGATTGTAGGTGAACAATACATCCCAGTAACACAACTCACATATGTCAAGGTCTATTTTCCCCCAAGAGCGCCTCAAGGGCGCCCCTGGGCAAAATCAACTGTACTGCAAATGCTTACTTTGCGAAACGGGTTGAGCCGCCCCTGCATGTTTTATATCTCCTAAGGAGGAAGATGTATGGGTTTCTACTAAAGGCTACATTGGGATCTTGGTGTCTACTGGATTTTAGTTTCAGAATTACAAAATCTGTGGATGCTCAAGTCCTGTTATATAAAATGGTGTCCCTTATATAAAATGGCCAAATCAAGGTTTGCTTTTTGGATTATTATTTTTAAAATATTTTGAAGCTGTGGATGGTTGAATCTGTGGACATGGAGAAACAACTGTACAAAGTCAGAAGGAAACTCAGATTCTGAGGGATTATATTTAGATTTAGCCCTCAAGGAATCCATAGGAAACAAGGCTTGTTTGGGAGGCAGCATGGTTCGGGGAGAACAGGTAATATTTCTCCTCTGATATCTGGGGATGTAAGCCATTGTAGCTTTTGAGAGTCATTAATCCAAGGGCAAAAGAAAACCCTTCCCTGGAGTGGAGGATAAATCCCATTTTGTATAAGGAAAGTTGGGAGTTGTAACCACATTTTCACTACCTGGGAAGATATGGTCTTTCAAGAAATTTGCTAAGTTCATCATGGGATCCTGAGGCATGCTTTCCCCCAAAGTTGCATAATTGCTCTGGAGGACCTAGTAATGTCCTGGAGAGAACAACTATCTAGGAATTTCTGTATCTTATAGGGCAATTTTATATTATGCTGAGACTGGAAGTCAGGTAGTTTAATGGTATTCAGTTGTATCTGTGGTTTCATATAACCACCCTGTGAATGGAAACATACTCCCTATGGATACAGGGGGGTCACACTGTATTACTTTATTTTTCTGGCCATGTGGAATGCTATCCCTAATTACAGAAATGGAGTCCCCGGTGGTGCAATGGGCTAAACGCTTGTGCCAGCAGGACTGCTGACTGACAGGTCAGTGGCTTGAATTTGGGGAGAGTGGGTTGAGCTCCTTCTGTCAGCTCCAGCTCCCATTCGGGGACATGAAAGAAGCCTTCCACAAGGATGGTAAACATCAAACATTCGAGCATTCCCTGGGCAACATCCTTGCAGACGGCCAATTCTCTCACACCAGAAGTTACTTTCAGTTTCTCAAGTCACTCCTAACACAAAAAAAAATTACTGAAATTATATGTATTTGCACTTTGACGTTTTAAGTACCATTTGCCTAAACAGATATGGGCAATGTTTTTCCTGTCGAGAGGCGTTTTCTCTTTGAAACCACATGCTGGAGGCGAGTGGAGATAAATCCAACAGTGAATCAGCTCTATCTTTTACTTCTTTCACTCACCTTGCTCCTTATCAAAATAGATATATCAGAAACGAAGAAAACAATTGAAAGCAAATTGACGCGATAAAATCTTTTTAAAATGTACATATTTTTTTAAAAAGAGACAATTTTTAAAGGGAGCAGGAGATTATTGTCAAGATCTGAGCTGCTGCCAAAGCAACAGAGTACATCAGGAGGCTGCCAGGAGGCTGGTGACAAGTCACCCTGAAATGGGTGTCACACCATTAATATTTTCATTTGGGACCCAGCCACATTGACATGCGAGCTGGAGAAAGTTCCCATGGCTGTATCCATCTTTCCTACTTCTCCTTATCTCCCGTCTGGAGTGCAAAGACCTTTACCCTTCCCTGCTGAAGAATTTTTCTAGTTTTTCAGTTACTGAGCATCTGCAGCCATGCTGACTTAAACAAATGTTCGCCTCCCCCACCTACCCCGCCTTGCCATGCATTGCTATCACTTAAATCTGTAGTGGAATTAACAATTATTATCAAGAGTGTTTTTAAAGGCTTTCATGGCTGGAATCACTGGGTTGCTGTGAGTTTTTTGGGCTGTATGGCCATGTTCCAGAAGCATTCTCCCCTGACATTTTGCCCACATCTATGGCAGGCTCCTCAGAGGTTGAGGGATCTGTTGGAAACTAGGCAAGTGGGGTTTATATATCTGTGGAAAGTCCAGAGTGGGAGAAAGAACTCTTGTCTGCTTGTGGCAAGTGTGAATGTTGCAAATGGCCTCCTTGATCGTGAAGGCCATTAAATGTTAATCAAAATGGCCATTTGCCACACTTGCCTCAAACAGACAAGAGTTCTTTCTCCCACCCTGGATTTTCCATAGATATATAAACCCCACTTGCCTAATTTCCAACAGACCTCACAACTTCTGAGTATGCCTGCCATAGATGTGGGTGAAATGTCAGCAGAGAATGCTTCTGGAACATGGCCATACAACCTGGAAAACCCTCAGCAACCCATTATCAAGAGTTATCATCAAGTATTTATGGCACAATTTAAAAGGTATATGCATGTTTGCATTTTGAAATCAAAATAAAATTTTCAGCCAGGCTCAGAAATTGTGATAAACACTATAACTTGACACTTGAGAGGAAGGAGAAAAATCAGGCATTTTCCTCTGAGAACAACTGGACTTCCCCTTACTTTCATCATTCACTCTGGCTGTGAGATGTAAGGGGGGAGGGATTGCTCATTGCTCTGATTTCTCATTTTTGGAGCCTCTTGAAATAGGATCTGTCATCTTTGTCTATCTGTTTGGGTAATCCATACAAATCTCTGTTTTCAGTTACATCATCAGGTTCTCTTCAGAGCAGGGACATCCGTAGGGAGACCCAGGTGCCTGTTTATAAAGCCATTGTCCTCCCAACCTTGCTATATGCCTGTGAAACGTGGACTGTCTACAGACGTCATACACAACCCCTGGAAGGATTCCATCAGCTCTGCCTCTGAAAAATCCTGCAAATCTTTTGGGAAGACAGGCGGACAAATGTCATCGTGCTGGAAGAAGCAAAGACCACCAGCACTGAAGCGATGCTCCCCCACCATCAACTCCACTGGACTGGCCACGTTGTCCGAATGCTCGATCACTGTCTCCTAAAGCAGTTGCTCTATTCCGAACTCAAGAATGGGGAACGGAATGTTGGAGGACAGGAAAAGAGATTTAAAGAGGGGCTCAAAGCCAACTGTGGCATAAACACCGAGAACTGGGAAGCCCTGGCCCTTGAGTGCTCTGACTGGAGGTCAGCTGTGACTAGCAGTGCTGCAGAATTTGAAGAGGCACGAATGGAGGGTGAAAGAGAAAAATGTGCCAAGAGGAACGTACATCAAGCCAACCCTGACTGGAACCACCTTCCACCTGGAAACTCACTGCGGTAAAACATGCGGATCAAGAATAGGGCTCCACAACCACCTACGGACCCACTGCCAAAACACCACATCTGGAAAGCAATAATCCTCGAGTCACGAGGGATCGGCTAAGTAAGTAAAAGTAAGTATGTAAGAGCAGGGAGGTGCACACAAATACATCTGAGGACATGGTAGCCTTTCAATGGTAAACTTCCTGCGAATATAAGCCCTCCATATTAAATCGTGGAGAATTTTCTCTGTCATGAAACACCCACTGCACGCATTGTCAACCAATAAATTCCACCTTTTCTTCCAGTACCTGGCTTATGGCATAATATTCATATCTAGTGGGGAGCCTCACAGTACATCCAGCCCAAGTTTTAAACAAACTCTAATAATTAAATCTAATCACTCGCCTTTGAGTTTAATATGGGAATTGGCCAAACCTAATAAATGACAACGGAATCTGGTATGTCTTGAGCTGTTGTATGGGACACAATGAAGGGGTTTTGTGTACAAGAAAAGTCAAGAATAAAAAAGATTAAGAGTCAAAAGGAACAAACTTTATTGTCTGAAATAAACAAGAATGCTTCAATAACGAAAAATAAATTAATTTTAGAAGAACTAAAAAGAAAACAGACTTAATTAGCTGTTTTGGATTTAGAAGAAACCCGGGCTGCCTTAATCCTAACTAAGAGGGCATATTTCGAATTGGGAGAGAAGAACTCCGGTTTACTTTCAAGAACAACGAGAAAATATAATTCTACAAAATAAATCTGAAACAGGCAAGCCCTTAATATCTCCATATGAAATTTGCCAGGAACTTGGAAATTACAATAAAGGGTAATACTGATTGAAATAACATTAAGATTTATCCCTGAATATGAAGTGTTAAGATTTATTAACACTTTGAAAATCAAACCTATTGATGAATTTCATATCTCTCAACAAACTCATAACAGAGGAAGAAATTAAAAATATAATCGTTAATTTAAAATCAGGTAAATATTCAAACATGGATGGATTTACAGGAGATTTCTATGAGACCTATTCTATAATTTCAATGTTAATAGTATTCTACAAGGAGGCAAAATTCTGGAGAGCTGGAGAAAAGGCAGAGACATCACCACATCTAAATTTATGGCAAGCTAAATTTAATATCAGATTAGTGCCCAATTAAACATTTAATTTTTTAAGCAGAATTTAAAAAGCAATTGGCAGACCTATCCAGTCAACTTTAAATCATGAGTTTTGATTTACAATCTATTGCTACTATATGTCAATTCTGTATCTGTGTTCGGTGCAAGTTCTTATATTTTTATGTTTTTATCTATGTGGTTTATTGTATATATTTTATGTTCATATGTTTTTGACTATGTTGCACCCTGGCTCAAGACATCAGGAGAGGCAGGTAATTAATAACAATTATTACTACTACTACTACTACTATTAAATCAAGACTATAAGATTCTAAACCAAGTGTATAGTTTTTTGTTGTTGAAAAGTAAATATACTTGGATCAAACAGGCTTCATCCCAATAGGCAGCTGCTAGATATAGTATACTGAATATTTAGTATTATTCATAGTTTTGTTAATCTGAATAATAGTTTCCAGTATGCATGAAGCACTCCAAGTGGCCAGATACTGGTCAAAGGACATTTAATCAACTACCAAACTCACAAATTTTGTATTTTGTCTATTTGTTTGCTTTGTTCTGTTAGAAATGTAATATAATTGACTGGTTGCCCTGACACGACAAACAAATCTGAATAAAAGGACCACCATCCTTTTCCTTAGATGCATTAAAAGTGTTTGACTGGGTAGAATGGTCTCTTTAGTTTATTATTAAAAATGAACTCTGGAATTGGGTTGCTGTGAGTTTTCCAGACTGTATCTTCCAGAAGCATTCTCTCCTGACGTTTCACCCACATCTGTGGCAGGCATCTTCAGAGGTTGTAAGGTCTGTTGGAAACTAGGCAAGTGGGGTTTATATATCTGTGGAATGCCCAGGGTGGGAGAAAGAACACTTGTCTGCTTGTGGCAAGCGTGAATGTTGCAATTGGCCACCTTGATTAGCATTGAATGGTGTTGCAGCTTCAAAGTCTGACTGGTTGCTGCCTAGAGATCCTTTGTTGGGAGGTGTTAGCTGGCCCTGATTGATTCTTGTTTGGAATTCCTGTTTTTTAGTGTTGCTCTTTATTAATTTTAGAGCTTTTTTAAAAAAATACTAGTTGCCAGATTTTGTTCATTTTCATAGTTTCCTCCTTTTTGTTGAGCTTGTAGATTTTGATGGCGTCTCTGTGTAGTCTGACATGGTGGTTGTTAGAGCGCTCCAGCATTTCTGTGTTCTCAACATTTTCCTCTTGTCAGAATGCTTTCAGCTGAAGTGTAGTACAAAATAGAGGCTTCACTATAATACATAGTTTCCAGTATGCATGAATTGAGTCTGGGACCATATGTCCCACAGATCTGGGAGTCGCACTGTATTGTATGGAGAACGATTAGATCCACAGACATTACCAAAGTTAGGTCAATTGGTGCTCTCCCCCAACTAGCAACAGGGTCTCTCTTTATTATGTACTAACACATTATCTGGGTATGCATTTTCTAATGGCACCATTCATAAAACAATAAAACAATGAGGATTTCTAATAAATAGCATTAGAAAATGCATGCTTGGGCAACACTAGTTACTTAAGCCAATAATTAATAAATAATTGTTTTGGGTGAGTGACTTTCCTCTTGGCCTCAGGCTGGGCCTCATGATGGGCCTTTTCTGGAGGAGGCCAATTTCTGTTTCACTGCAAGGCCTGGCATTTTCTACCACTGTCCCTGTGAAGGCTCTTCTGGATTTTGCCTTCTCAGGTCCATGAGGCCTAACCACTTGAAAGCCACCAAAGCTGGCCTCTTTTTGGGACCTAAGCAGTCTCACTCTCTCAGCCTCTGAGCAGGGTATATGTAGGCGCAAACGCATAGTCGTTTTAAAGTATAAATCTTCATTAAATTATGTACTTTCTTTCGTTTCTGG